>NC_137631.1:10619394-11819394 GCF_963383615.2 Lipophrys pholis | reverse complement strand
GCCTGTCTGCCCAGCCAAGGAAAAATGCTAAGCTAGTGGAAATAGCAGAGCCCTGCAGGGCTGCGATAGCAAACACAACAACCTCACTCTGACACTGTTTTCCATAATAGACAAGGTTCTCATTTCAACTAGAAGAACTAAGCAGTACAGCTACAGACCATTTGTTTTGTTGATCACATACGTTGTTGTTTAAGGTACTATTTTCCCCCTCAAACTATGACCAGGAATCTTTGTCTCCTTCAGGTGTTGTTCGTCAGATGAAGCCACTGATCGGTCCTGTGACAACAGTGCTGAAACTGTCGATGCGCAACCTGTCAACTCAAGGCGACTCTGGCCACAACATCATCAACGTCCACGTCTTCGTCTCAGAGTTTTGGTTCTGAAAGGCTGACGGCAGATTTACATGACACCATATTAAGACAGCCATTGTCAACACTGTACACATTGGTTTTGTTACACCAGTCAGTGTTGAATTTTTAATGTTGTGTTCTTGGCAATGTTACTTTTGATAGTTGCCGAGAGGAAAAGCCACCCGCTGCTTTTAAGATCATGATACTTTGTTTTGTGATGACGAGCTCGACCAAAAGGTGCACAAATGTGGAGAAACGTAATCTTTTAAGTCATAACGAAAGTGCATGCATATAGAGAGGTCATTAAGGAATATTATGATCACATTCAGCAATAATCTTTTGACGGCATGTACCTTTTTGTCTTATTTCCACTTTTTCTTTATTACTGTGTGCATTGGATGAGGTATATTTTCTATGGAATAAACACTATTTTAGTTACAGTATTTGTGTTTCTGTTTCTTCCAAGTATGTCTATGTTTGACCTCGGTTTCAATGTTTGTGATTTTCAAGAGGAAAAACGGATGGCAGCTTGCTATTGGAGCTGTGCGTATGTCCTGCAGGTGAAGAGATACAACAGCTGATGGATCTGTAACAGAGACCACAGCTATGTGCAGCACTCACTCTGGAGGAAAAGTATTATATTTCTTGGTTTTCCACAGGTTCCTCTCACACCACAGTTTGACTACTCATCGTGCCCCATTATTTCTCCATCTCCTGGCATTTATATTATTTGATGCCAACAATCTCTCAGTGCAGAGCCTCACATTTGATAGATATGAAAACAAATTACAATCACGTGGCTCTACATCTGTCAGTAATGGTGCCACATTTGGATAATTTGTAAATGTCTCTATCTCAGTTTTTCTCCCTCTACAAGGACTATTGCATGTCTGGAATAGTGAACAAACAGCAATACGCTACGCTAAAGATTGTCCTTTAAAGTGCAAACATGTGTGAACTATGTTTCCATCCCATGAGTATCATTTTACTTGGTGTACCATGGTTCTTAAAAGATAATGGCTTTTGCAATGCCCCGAGTCATAAAAAGTCACAAGAAGAAAGCTGATTTTAATCATTTAGACTTGTCAATACTGGCTAACAAACAGAGGCCTGTTGACAGAATTATCTTTGCTGGTTTACTTTGGCTGGTGGTTGCCTGTGAAAAGTCAGCTTCTAATGTAACATTCAGTTTATTTCTTTCACCCAGTGATCTCTGTCAAGCGGGAGCTGAGAGGTATATTACCAGCTTGTCCTCTGGCTGCACTCACATAGAACAAAAGGAAATCTCTACTTTAAAATATGGCATACGGACCTAATCAAAAGGCAACCTGCTCGGGGTGTTTTTGTCAGTTTGAAAGATGGAAAGGTAGGAGTTTCATGTGTATCCCTTGTTGGTAGAGTAACTGCGGAGGGAAATGAGGTGGTAGCAGCAGTTAAAGACCACGGGCATGGGTGCCAGCAACCATACTCCTAATTACATTTATCAGCGAACCAGAACCTCACTTTCCATCAAACATGGGGGCCGTCAGATAGAGAGAGATAGCTGGGAACATGTTGGTAGCAGCCAAACTATGAGACTGCAATCATCACTGTGGCTGGGCCCTGCCAAAGCCTCCCAGCTCTTCAAAGTCAACAGAGGAGGGGGCGCACACATCGGGGTCGGCACTCGTCTGCTCTGATGGATTTTAAGGCTCTTCTGAAGGGGGATATCCTCTTCAGAGGAAATACAGGCCAGCGGGTCAACTCTGTGGTTGACATGAAAGGAGGGAAGAAATGCAGTGTGTGTGTGTGTGTGTGTGTCACTGTGTTTGGTACTTGTTTTCTAGCTGTGTGAAAAAGAAAGCACCATGTCTGTGGAGAATCACTGATTCCGCTCATTCACATTTACCCGCATAACAGTCAGATCACAGAGAGCATGTACTGAAATGTACTCGAGTACGAACATTAAAAGAAGTGAATTCCTAACCTTCATAAAACACAATGCCTCATTTCAGCAGCATGAACACAGCTGAGTCCAAATGCTCTGCTATTACCTTTAGAGAGCTCATCCAGTCGGCTGAGATTCACGAATAATATATTTAACAACAATAAATAAAAAACATCTCTCAAAATCACCTGATGAGAAGGAGGGAAAAATGATTGAAGGTATTTGGTCAGATTATTCCAGAAAGAACAGATGTGTTGGGATGTCAGGATGAAGGTAGGATGAGGATGGAGCAGCAATATACCTTCGTCCAACCTGCCTTCTTTCTGTCATAAAGATTGCAGATATCAAGATTAATAAATATTCTATTCTAAGAAAATATATTGCCCTCGGATTCAGTGTTGTGATTAAGACATAACAAATCTAATTATTTGAGGGTAAAATAAAAGGCATTAAAAAAACTAATGTAAAATTAGGATTATAACATGGAAGTAAGACTATTGTCAGCAATATGTCAACCACCTTATATAACTCACTCATTGTAAAGTTACTGTGAGCACTTCAACTTATAAAACACCCTTTAAATCCAAAATATTTGATCATTTCTTATGTTGCTGCTGGTGTGTGTTTCCGCATCACAAACTCACTGGTGTTCTCCGTGGTCGACTCATCTTCTTAGACGTTTGAGACTCTAAAGAGTAGAAGGTACAAATATGTGTAAGTCTTCAGAAAAATAATTACTCAAGTAAAGTACCTGACAGATGTACTCGACAACAGTAGACCTCTGGCTAAAATAAAACAGCGAGTAACCAAACTTATATATGGATCCATTGATTCGCCTCCTATTCCCTCTCTACACAGCTTTGGCCCGTGGAGGTCATGAAAACTCTACAAATTCATAGCAGATAAGGTGAGAATAGGTTCAGGACCATATCAAATGACTACAATTTGGTAAAAAGTAGAATAAAGTGAAGCAACTTTTTTTGTCCAAGATTAAAGAAGAAAAGAGAGAGAGAAAAAAAACCCCAGTACTTTGTACTTGCACCAATCTAGTGTAATTTAGCAGTGTGTCAGATGAGAAACAGAGTCTATTTCAATCACAGAAACACTTCAAACTGACTTTAAGTAGTTTGCAAGATGAAACAATGCCCACATATTTGGCTCGTCTATGCAGCATGCCAAAACACACAGAGAAAACACATTGTAAGGACGTAAACAGCTGAATTTGAACAACAAAAAGCTGGATAGTCAGACTGTGTGGGAGGACATTATCCAGGAAAGGCCTGGCTGGCGCTGAAGCTCAACTGTAAGAAAGACTAGGGCAGCAGTCCCTAGCAGCGTTACCAAACCACATACATGTGTGGGGACAAATGAGCAAATATCTTTTGCCAGATTCTCCATCCAAAGCCAAGAAGGAGCTGCTTGCACTGGAAGCCTTTGGTATGACTAAACCCAGTGGGCTTGATGAGTCGATGTAATGGCAGGGGCGCAGACCGGTGTGTGTCTGTGCAGTTTGTTTGTGTACTCTACTGTGGCACAATAGCGGTCAGGCCTCTCAATACAAGTGGTCATGGTGGTGTCTGGCCCGGAGTAGACAGGGTACGGGGATGATGGAAGTCTAGCCCAGGGGCTGGTGAGGCAGGCTGATCCCAGACAGAGACCAGCGGACCTCAGGAGGCACGTGCTCGGCTGACTCCTGCGCTCACCCACTCCCTCTTTTTTCCTGGCGTCCTACCCCGGTTCCCACCGCAACACATGTTATAGGATATAAGTGAGTTCTTTTAATACATTTGGGGATATTTATTTTTTTCCTCTATTTTACAAACCACAGTTCCCCATTGCCATAAACACAAAAATGTTTCTTTTAGATGGGCACTACCAACATACTCTGGTTTTGCTCCCACCCCCCCCAACTCGCCCGCTCAGATTCCCAACTTTGTAGAATATTTTCTCCCCACCAATATAATGTTGTTTGTGCATTGGAAATAGGAGAGGGACGATGTCTTGTGCTGATGCCCGCTCATTGCAAACTCATGCCAGTTGTTATTCATGATGTTCTAAATTTGAATAAACCGAAAACAAATTATGAAGAACTACAGCTGATAAGCACATTTCTATATAAGATATATCATATGAATTTGTCAAGTGATGTTTCTTTTAAGTCCAATAGATGGCAGACACATACAACAGAACCCTGCACTGCCAGTTTTAAGCATTGAGTCTCAAACAATGATCACTACCTGACATTAAAGCCTCCCCAGTGTTTTTATTTTCTCCCATTTTTCACCTTTTAGTAAAACAAAATCCCCCTTTAATGCGGCCTTTTATTCTGCAGGACAAACAATACAATCGGAGTCTTCTGAATATAATTTATGCTCATCAATGTTGAATACTCTCCAGAGAGACTTGACTCTGACTCAAGCTTAACAGAGTGTTGGATTGCAAGAAAACAATGTGGAAATCTGATGTGAACGTTACAGATACGTCTTCAGAGACTTTCACCCCAAATAGGATCATAAAAGACTGGACTTGCAATAATATATTTCATTCCACATTTGTGTGCAGTCTTTTTGATATGGGACTCCTATCATTGCCGGCCTTTAAATCAATTAAACCCTTTGAGGTTTAGTGTGATAGACAGTCCACCAATTATGTGGCGGCTCCACCTTGACCCAAAGAAAAACACAAAACACACAAGTGTGCCCCTCCATAACTTACAGATCTTTAACAGAACCATTTACAACCACTACTGAACTCCGACGGCTGCCAGAGTACACAGGGGATCAATCACATCGGGGAATATAGACGGAGGCTGTACTCATGAAAATTCACTGAGCGGTCTCTTTGTTGTTACAAGCAGCTCAGAACATATTGTGACGTCCGTAACGCTTAAGTAGATGCATGTCATGGAGAGGGAAGGAAAACAAATGCAACCACATGCGACCGTGGTGTGATGGCTACCTAAAATAGTCTTCACCTTAGACTGGTAAAGACATGTTTTTCTATTTGATGAAGCAGGCGATTTTTATTTGTGTCAGATTTGGCCAAATTCCATGGACTGTTGCGTCATTAAAATAAATGTATACTTTGTGTGCACAAAAACACACACACACACACACACACACACACACACACACACACACACACACACACACACACACACACACACACACACACACACACACACACACACACACACACACACACACACACACACACACACACACACACACACACACACAAATTTGAATGGTAAAATAGGCTTCATTCATATAATAGCTTCACTTTCACCTCTCCAGCAATCTATCCCCCCCTACTGGACGTTGGTAACCAAACCCACTGTCATCACGGTGCTTGTGCAAGGAACCCTTAGGCCTTCTCTAGATTCTAAAAAGTGTTTTATTTAGGTTTTATTAAACTTTCGCTAGTTTGATTCCATGCAGGCAAAGCCTCTAGGCCCCCATGATGTCTGGCAACCTTTAAGTGGACCTAATGTTGGAAAGTATTGCTTTGCATTATCAGTCAGATTTGCTCATTCAAACATATGCATATTTAAGCCCCAAAACAACAATGCAAGGATATGAGAAACCTGTTTTGCCAAGTGACAGAATGACACATCACCGTGCAGAGATTAGGATGGGAAATGCTAATTTTGTGACAGAGTGGCAATCTGCCTCACCAAGTTAAGCCACAGCCTCCCACACCTGCAGTTAAAAGTGATTGTGTGATACAGTAAAGCTGACTTTGAAAGGTCATCTGGTGCAAAACCCACAGGTGTAAAGACTAAATGGATATCATTTATATTCTTTATTTTGTTTGTCACATTCACCCATTCACACACATACTCAAAAAACCAATGGTGACAACTGCCATGCAAGGTGTTTCAGCCATCCATTGCAAGCAATTTGCACTTCAGTGTTGCTCAAAAACACTTCATATGAACAAGGAGATGGAGGATAAAACCTGCAACCTTCTGGTGGAGAGACGATCCAATTATCCACTAATAATCCACAGGTGTAAAAGATGCAGGTTGTAAAGAAATAAAGAGATAAAGATGTAAGTTGTCATTGGCATTTTGAAATAGTTTTTGAAGATGTTTATTTTATAGCATTTATTTTACCCTGAGTATGTCGCCTACATACTATTCTGTTTACTGTTTAGTGGTTATACTGATGTAATGCTATTCATATATTGCTCTCAAATACAATCAGCAAATACTCACACGTCAATAAGAGGTGATTGTACTTTGGCTACTCCATGTTATTTTTAAGATTGTCTAATGCAGAAAAGGCAATGCACATATTGAGCAAGAATACTTGTCTCATATGCAAACCTACGTCACTAAGTATATCTGTCTGCACTTTAAAAATGTGGGTTAATTTGAGAGGATCGGCCTTCCAGGGCTTTAGGTCTATCCACCAACAGAGACCATGATCTCACATCCTGTCTCTGAAAAGCTTCTCTGACACAAATGGCCTTAAGACCTCAGATGTTTGAGCTTTCACTGAACTTGAAAATGAGCTGCAAGTCTGCCGCATCAGCCAAAGCATTGTTTTGTCTGTGGCTGAACACATACACCCAACTGTCACCCCTCAGCGGACGCGTTGCACCAGCTCAGTTGCAAATGGGTCTCAGAGGAGTGACCAGATAAGGAGGGGCGGATCAGGAGAGGAGATTTCCTCCACAAACATGGGGCGTTTTCAGAGGATTTTGGCATTTCTTTGAGGGGAATCATTAAGTATCATATGTTTTGATGTGAGGTGTCATGTATGTCATCACGGAGAACTTACTTTTCACTTTCAGTCTGGCGTTATAGCGTCAGCAGTTGCAGCGGTCACAGTCACACCCTGTAATTCATCCCCTGAACTGCGCAACATAATCTCTTAATGAATTGAACTTTAACTACCAATGACCTACGTATCAGCTGTACTTGACCTACAGAATATAAGAAATTCCTACATGCTGGAATTGCCATAATCACCTCCCAAATGTCTTAAACAGATTGGAATATAACAAAAAGAAGCCTGTTGCAATGCTCTTTCTCAAACAGTCCCAGTCTGACTAAAGTCTGGAATTATAAATTAGCTGCTTTGAGACAATGTAAAATCTACAAGAGTTTTGTGCGTGAGCTCAGCGAGAGAAAAAGTATTTAAGATAGAAATACTATTTATGGGTTTGTAATGGCAAAGCTTAGTTGTCCAGAGCACATCTGTATGTCATTGTTCCCAAACCACTGTCTCTGGATACACTCATATTTTAGGAACAGAGATTCAGAGAATTAATTATTCAATTGTTCTTCGACATCATCCCGGGGAAAAAGACTCAAGGCGTCAAAAGGCATATTTTTAATTTGGTGACTGTGAAAATGTGTTTGCCTGCTTTCCTTTGAAAACTGTTGAATCTCTGCATGCTCAATGCTGCCGTTCGCTCTGTTCATGACTTTGTCATGATTTGGGCTTTCAGGAACTGTGCTGAGAGAAAGGTGATTAATCTATGACAATGAATGGAAGGTATCTGGATCTGACAAACTGGCATAAAGCGTTTTTGTTGTGACTAAATGTAAATTTTGATAATTGGCATGTTCAAAATAGCTTTTTCTGCCTTAACAATTTCACCGCTTGAAGGAAAATCTATCAAAGTATTCCCTGTATTGGGGCTATAGGTCAATCGGTGTAGGATTGGTTAATGCTTACCCTCTATTATGGATGCCATTGGTCCGCTGTCTTTATAGCAACCGGATTGAGCACAATACCCAACTCTACCACACATCTCCCTAATGAACGTATGGCCTCCATTGTCTGGAGACCACCGTGATGATGTCTTTTTCTGGTTCCTCTCATGTCTTGATAAATGAAGTAGATTGTTAAGCATCATATCCTGTGTGTGTGTGTATGTGTGTGTGTGTGCGTGTGTGTGTGTGTATTACACAGCTATGACTTGTGGGTTGAGGATGAAGCAGATGCAACAGAGCAGATAAGGCCAGGATTAAACTGTAGTTAAGCCGGAGGAAACTCTGAAAGCCATTGACTCATTGATCTCAGGATTCTCCAGTCCATGGTGAGCCCCGGGTTGTTCTCTATCCCCTCACCCGCCTTCTTTTTTTGTCCTTTGTTGTGGTCACTGGGACAATCGGTTACAGCCCAACGGAATGGAAACCACTCAGTCAGTCCCTTGCTGCAGCAAACTATTAAACAGAGATCCAGTTACCATGTCTGAGAGGACAGACATCTTTAGGGGGGATTTAGTTACTTCGAACACATCAGTACTACCCCAACGACAGAAAACATGTCCATATATGTTGTTTGAATCACTTATATCACACCCAGTGCAACTCCTCAAGTTACAGTGACCAAGAAGTTAACTTTTACATGATGATGATCCTAAAAGTCCATCCAAAGCCTTTGCTGTGTTTATTATAGTGTCATTGTTTTAAACGGCTGCTCTACCGATATTTCTTTGAGTTAGAGAAATCAGGACAGTGTGGAAATGACTTCATTCCTCATGATTTAAAAAGAAGAAAAAGAACTAGCAGAGGACAAACACAACAGGGATGATGAAGTGAAGTGATGAAGTGCCCCCCCCCCCCCCCCCCCCCTTCCCCATTACACCCCTGGGGAAACCCATTACAACTTTTTCCTGTGAATTGGTCTGTCTGTGTGTCTTTCACAGGCAACAACGATGATTTCTGTTTGAGCCTCGTGGCTTCCAATCTCAGACCCTGGAGCGACAGAAATGAAGGGTAATGGTCACCACGGATGCTTTGTTTTCCACAGTCCCTGCTCATTGCTGTCCCGCCCGCAATGGGACCATCTGCCTTTCCAATTAATAGGCATGTTTGTGCTCCACATTTGTTTGTGCTCACAGATGATTTTTGTAATAAAACTCAGACTTTCTGGTATTTCTTGGATTCCTGGGTGATGACATTGTGCTTTGCTTTTTTTGGGCTTGTGGCCGTTTCCCGTGGAAAATGTAGCTAGCAGAAACTACTCTAGCCATTTTCTCGTATGTCTGTGGGATGAAATGAAGAATAGAATGAGTCTTGCTGATGTTCTGCCCACCACAATTAAGAGCAGACCGGCTGTGTGTCGAGGAGCACACAAAATGAAGCTGACTTTACCATCTCCTTTCAGACATGACAATGGGCTGGAAATATTTCAGCTCATAAAATGGCACCATGATCCTTTGCTTGATGGTTTTGTCTTATCATTACAGTAAATTAATGTTTTTTTTTCTTTTTATCATAATGGTAGAATCCTATAATGTCCATTTCCGCTCATGAAAAAACTAAAATAAAACAAACAATACTTTAAAAGACACCCACATTTAGATACTAATGGGTAAAAAATTTAACAAAATTACAGCAACTTTTCTGAGGATTGATATCTTCTTGTATAATCTTCAAAATGTGATTTCCCAAATTTGAGGAAATGCTATTACGTTTTTACGTACATTGTGGATTTGGCATTGGCTTTCCCTTGGACAACACTGAGCTGTCGTGGGAGCTCCATGGACCACACACAGCACTTTGCCCAGAACACGTCTGGCCAGTGCCCACTTGCACGAGCACCAAGTGTGGGAAGAAGGCGTAACTGACAGTGACCACCAGTCAAACTTTTCATCACAATGGCATGACAGATGGGCCCGCCGGTAAGCCATCCATTTTTTTTGAGTACAAAGGCTGAGACTATATTTTGAACTCAGAAGAACAGATTTGCAGATATCTGATTAAGGAGCATTGAGTGCGTGTTTCAAGAGAAGAATTATTTGCAATGGATTACGTGATGATCTCAACAGTCTGTCAGGGTTCCCACTTTTGATTGACCACTTGTAGGCAGATTTAAGATTTGCCATTTATATTTGAAAACGAGCTCGTGAACAATAAGCCAATGGTTTCTACCATTTATGGATGCCAGTTCTGGTTTGAAATGAACTGTGTGTGTGGTATTTGGTAATCACAGAAAAAAAGCAAGAGGGCCCAGTCTGATCGCATTGTGGATTCCTGAAAAGCCGCTGTACTTGCTTGGCTTTTGCTGAGCTATGGTGGCAACTTCTGTCACTTAATCTGGATGATGGGCAATAGGAATACAGGGTGATGAAGCAAGGGTAGTTCACACAGGGGTCTGTCAACAAACCTCCCACCAACACCACTCAACAAGCAGCATGGAGCGATTTCTTGTTAGAGCATGCTTTCAGTGGTAAGGGGTCTTATTCTATAATGATTTTCGCATATGTGTTCAGAGTTGTGGCTTTGTGCTGGTTTTTCTTGAGACCGTCATGGCTGTAAGACCTCCCTCTATACTTTGATGCTTTAAGTCTCCTTTCCACCATCATGAATGAAGCATGGCATCATTTGGCACAGGGGATTAAAACCATAATGTGATTTCTCTCCATTGTTGTCCATATTTCCCCCAAACTGCACATGCAATCCTGAAAATCAAGAGTTTGGTCTGTCTTTGGGGATGTCCCCAGCTGTCATCTATCAGCAGTCACTGACTGAAATCTGTAAACACACGGCATACTTGGCATTTTGCTTTTCCACAAAAGTGCTAACCAGAAGACCGCAAGACTGGCTAATGGTGACACTGTCTTCTCAAATGCTTGATGTAATTCTCCCTCGATAGATTTTTTTTTTCTTCTTTAAAAAAAAAAAAATCTAATCTTATGGACATTTCAGGACATTTTTTGTTTTTGTTTTTTTACGTGTCATCTTTATAGATGAAAGTAGATGATAACTGTATATTGTGCTGTTCCTAAATCCAGTATAACCTTTACAAAAAAAAAGAAAACAAGATGGGGATTTCTCTCTCACACACATGAACCTGTGTCATCCTTGAATTAGCTGCGTTAAACACACGTAGCCAAGAAACATATATCATTGTCAGCTCTGAATTTGCCATCTGGAGCATCAGTTTTCATCCTTGCATATAGTAAGTTGTTCCTTTGGAAGATCTGCAGTAACATAAACAGAATTTCTTGTGGGGTTTTTATAATTGTGTTTTTTTTACTGCATGATACAATCAGCCATAAGCCATCAGTTTGGGTGAAGTTCCACAAATGGTAGGAAGAAAATGTGAGCAGTAAACATGAGAAGGTCTGCTCCATTGACAGGAATTCCACTTTCTGCTGCTGCTGTGAAACATGGCATACCTAATTGTACAGTGGTCACCCACTAGGTCTAAATAGGGTTTGAGACCACACAGTACGATGCAGGCCCACTGTAGGAAACTCTCAGAGACACAGGAAGACACTGTGAGCTTTATTCATTCATTGTTTGACTTCAGGGTGATCCATCTCAAAATACACCACACGTCTCAGATTGTTGTCACTGCGCCAGTATTTTTTATGTCTGATAACAACTGGATGCAGTACTGGCCATCTCAGAGAGGAAGTAAATAAGTTCCAAAGTGTTTGCCTTGCGACAAGAGTATGCATCAATGGGGTTTCTCCTTTAACAACTGCAGTGTTCCTCACTGTTCTGACCCGAGCTACAGTTGACAGGATTTAAAGAAGCTTGACCGAATGTAAGTTTCATTTTGTGGAAAAGTGATGAAGAGGTGAGGAGATTTATGATGTGATAAGTACTGTGTTTACTCTTCAGGATATGGTCCCTGTACACCCCCCCCCCCCCCCCCCCCCCCCCCCCCCCCCAACCAAATCCTTAAACAACATGAGGAAAACAAGCGGTGTCTTCAGTAAGTTGTGTGTTTGACTCTATCGATGGCCTGCCCATGTTTAGACCCCCCCACCCCCCTTGCTAATGACACATTCAAATTAGCTGTGGTGAGGGTTTTCTTCAAATACACAGCGAGATTCACACAAATTCTTCTCCCCACCTCACCTCTCTCTGGTCTGGCCTATGAAAACCACATGCCGGGGTCACTGTGCTCTCCTCAAGCCAAACCAGACCCATAATTTTGCTTTTGTTTCAGATGTAGCCTCAAAGCCTGAAATATAAAGACACAGGCCAGCCTGGGAAGGTCAGTATAGAGAGGGAAAGAGTGAGATAGAGGATGGGATAAACTAGGAAGAATATAAGCAGAATGAGATGGTGGGGGGTGGAGAGAGTGAACGTGTGTGGGGGGATGGGACTTTTGTTGAGAGTGGAGTGGTTTTCAACGTGTTGAGGAAGTCTCAATTATACACTATGTGTGTGGACAGGAAGCGCTGCCAAACCACCGGCCATTACTGACCATTGCTGACCATTACAACCAATGTGCTGTAACTATTTTGGGATTCAGGCTATCTCCAGGTGAAGTGAGTACATTCACATTTGAACCTAATCGCTCACTCTGACATGAGAGACGCTTGTTTTCCATGTTTGGCTTTTTCCAGCCACTGACTGCATTATAACTTGAAAGAATACAACGACGACAACAACAACAACAACAACAACAACAACAACAACAACAACAACAACCGTGTCTACCCGTGTATGACCTTATAAAACAAGATTATGGTTTTCTCTCTCCATTTTCTTTTTTTGACCACACTGCTCATGAAAACCGAAAATGACTTTTCTGCTTCACTCTTCAGCGGATGCTAATTTGTTTATGTCAAAGTTAAATGACCCACTTTTGTAAAATTGCAATCTTTTGCAAAAAGGGAAGCTGTCCAAGTTAGGGGAAAAAAAAAGAAAAAAGCTTAATAAAAAAAATGCAGAAACAATATGAGAAGGATCGGTGTGCTTTTCCAATGGCTGGTGATCAATTGGTTGTCCATGTAAATTATATTTTCAAACACAATGTATAATTGCTGTTTATTCTGTATAATAATCCTAATGCCAAAACCTTTTCAACAATGGCACTATGTTCACACTATTTATACACAGTTGACATTTAATAGGAAGGCCAAACCAGAGCTCCAGTCACGATGAAACAAGTTTTCTGCCAATCACCACCTTGTGTAAAAATCAAAAAGGTCAAAATGCACACATCATAAAGCCTCTATTGTAACAAACGGAGAGGAGAGGAGGTGCTGTGGTGAGGGGGTGAAGGACTGAAACCCAAAAACCTCAACCTTTTTTTTTTTTTTTTTTTTATTTCAAGGAAAACAAACCAGTTTTATTTGAGAGCCAGCTAGTGCATTATATTCCTCTGACCTCAGGAAGCTTTCCCTTTCAGTCCAGCTCAGGACACGCTGTTCCACCATCAGGGGACCAAGCAGATCTATGACACGTGATGGCCAAACTGCAGTGTGGCCCTGGCCACAAATCCAGCAACATTTGGCCCCTGGAGCCTTGTTTCATGGGAAGCCGGCACTCTCACCACAGATGGACAATAACATGGTTTTTGCTTGGCGCACGCTGCTGTTTTGTATATTACGTGACATATTGCTTGGCTTAGCATCACCTATTGTAAAACTATCTGTAATCATTCAGCCTCGTAGGAAGATGTTGAGTAATGGCAGGCGTAATAAGGATTTAGAGTGACATTTACAGAAGTTTTTTAGGGTAATACAATGAAAAAATATTACAAGAAAATAAATGGAGCTTAAATGTAAACCACCACTGGTTCTGACTATCCTCACAGTACACCACATAACTTAATATTGATATTGTAAAATAATGACATCGTCTATTAGTGAAGGAATAAGTTTAAGAGACATTTATATTAATGTGAGTTTTAAATTCTTAGTATGTTACTGCAGGAAACAGCCAGTCACTATTCTGCTCCAATAAAGCTCTGATTTTTATCTCCTGCTTAAAAGAAATGCCACAAACTAAAACACTTCCCCCTGCCTTTTGCTCTCAGATGGAGTTTCTTGGAGAACTGCACTGTAGATGGATGATGTCTGGAAGCCTTGATGCTCAATGCGTTCTTACTAGTATACTTTATGTGTTGATAATGTTTTACAAAGGCATATCAGTTTGGGAAAAAAAGTATTCAAAACCTAAGTAGTGTGTGTGTTTGGCGCTTTGGCCCTTATTGTTTTTGCCAATAATGTATTTTGCCTTTCTTCTGAAAGGAAAGTGCGAAAGAAAATCGAGGACAAATCTGCCAGATACCACGGTGGAGCGTTATGTAACTAGATCTAATATCCACTGTAAAGGAACGTGCCTTTACTGTATGAACTCTAATCATGAAGTCCTACAATGAGCATGAGACACAGACATGCTGGCTCGTTAGCCCATGTATTATTTCCAAGGTTAGGAGAACTGCCAGATATTGGACATGTTATGGTAACATGCTGTACTCACACTCACTACATTACAAAGTAAACAACATTAAATGCTGCCCAAAGTGCAACAGTTTCACCATGAATCCGTTGCTCCGTCTGTTCAGTATTGTTTATTTGTAAGAGGAACGTCTGCTCTACATAATTGGATCTGACAAGGTGCCCAATGACAAGAAACCACACAAACGCATTGTATGTTCATAGATTGGAAAGAAATGTACATTTGTCAGCATTATGATTTATTTTGCCGGCGTATGGTAAACAAGGCGAGACAGCCGATTCTTTCCTCTCTGAAACCAAGCATATCAGACCGGATTCCATTCCTCTCTCGTTTCATTTCATATTTCATACAGCCCATTTGAACAATTGTGTTATTATGGCAGTGTAAATAGACCTTTGCACTGGGCAAGACTTCAGGAATGCTGATGATGTGTAAGCTGACACTGGACTGGCTGCACGAAGCTACAGCATCATGTGTCGTGGACTGGTGTACCCTGCGATAGGTACGGGGTGTTTATTGAGTGCCAATCATTCCAACAAACTGTCACTGTGTGATCGGAAAAATTGCATCACTGTCAGCATGAGTTGAGTTTAATGACAAGGTTGAAATTGAAAAAAAAATGGATGAAACAAAATACACAAGAGCTCAATTGTCAATTTTTCTATCTTCAAAGGCATTTGCCAATCATTGCGCATAGCGCGTCTGCTTTTATGTTTTATACTTATTTTCTCTCTGTCTGTCTTATTGATTGTTTGAATTTTACAAATTGAACTGGTGTGAAAATATTGTTTCTATTTCTTGGTATGACCGCAATTAACACAAAGTTTTTCCTGAATAAACTATGAAAGAAATACAAATTTTTCCATATCAAAAAGTTAGATTGACAAATCAGTACAAACGATCAAAGCACATCAATTAAACATTTGAAGCAGCTGGCAAGCTAAGAAACTAATATTTGCTTAATGCTGGCTTTCAGGTTTTTGTTAACACAACCGAGTCACTTCCTGTTTTGTTGATGGGACCTCCTGACCAGAAAACAGGAATTCGGGGAGAAGAGATGGTCTTTACCTTTTCTAACACAAAAGAAAGAGAGCATCTCTGTCTATGTTATGCAGCAAAGTAACATATAACTTAAACCCACGTAACAGCGACTGTAACACGGATTTCAAAATAATTTATTGACTCTATCGTGCTGAGATTAGCGGTTTTACGGGGTTGAGTAGCTTTCTAACACATTGAACTCTCCTATAGAAAGTAGAATTCTCTGCTGACACAGATTTCTTTTTTTCCTCGAACTCTTGAAACAACCCAGCCTATGGAAAATATTTTTCCACTTTGTGCGTTTCGCTTGCACAGCTGAGTCAAGCCACAACGACAGAGGCCAAGTAACCTGGATCATATGCAGTGCTTCCTCCACCGGCCTGGCCTTGGCTGCCCTTTTCAAACCCCAATCAACTTTCCTCGGAGACATTGAGGGAGTTCGACCAAAGAATATACAGTATGTAAATCACATGATATGGACTACAGTGCTTTTTGAATGCCTCTTATAACCATTAATCAGAGTGTATTTTCAATGTGTGAAATTAATGGCTCGCAGCGTTGTGGACACGAGTGTAAACTTTCAGGAAAACTACTCGATTTCATATTCAAGCGTTGATATTCAACTTTTTCATTCTTTCCATTTTACTATAAAATGAGTCAAAAATCAGGGGTTTTAGAGAGTTGAAGCTTCAGCGCAGGGCTCTCATGGTTTACCTGAAGGACGACCACAGTGTAAATCTTCTCTCCTGAGGAAGGACATTCAGGATGTGGCTTTGATGGAAAGTAGAAACCTGTGTGTGTGTGTGTGTGTGTGTGTGTGTGTGTGTGTGTGTGTGTGTGTGTGTGTGTGCGTGTGTGTGTGTGTGTGTGCGTGTGTCTGCGAGGGGAAGAGAGGAGAGTTTAACACGCATGCATGCACATGTGTTGGTGTGAGCGTGTCTGTGTGTATGTGTGTGTGGTCCTCTTAGTGAGGTGGAAAATTATTTTTAAGTTTTGGTTAAATATTTGCTTTTCCTTCAAGTTGCCAATGACGTTTTTAGAACTGCAGCAGGACTTGACACTGGTGAGATGTGTGTGAAAATGAATACAGAGAGTGGATGTTAACTTGTGACTCGATGAATGAATGAATGAATTAAAGCGAAGCTCTTGGTACTTTTGCTCCTGCTTCAGTGCATGAGAGGACAACAAATTGCAGGCAATTAAAATGGTGTTTATTTCCTTTGCAGGAAGTGTTTTGAGTCTTTCTTCATCTCAGATTTACACTGAAAAATACACAGACACAACTGCAGACATCACAAATGAGTAACTTGGCATCTGTGACATTATGAAAAAAACCCAAACAAAAAACCCTGGTTTGTTTAGTCAACCTGACCAATTCTTTGTATTGTGGGCACCTCTGTTTGGCTTAGTTAACTGCAGTACATTTAGTTTTCCAGCCTTTTAAGGAAGATGTTCTTGCAGCTCGCCTCAATGAAAGCTATAAATAAAGTACGAGTACTCATGAAACACGGCAGGGTCATCAACAAATCTCAGCTTGCCGTAATAAACAATGCAAGAAAGTAAGAAAAGTAACTTGTCATTGATCAGAACTGGACTTCTTATTCTTATTATTCTTAATGTGTGTGTTTTTAATTGACAGTTTCATACTTAATCTTTTTCATGGTGAGCAACCGACAAGAGATTGAACCCTTTTGTTCTTATGTCATTAATGCCCTGCTGTGCAGCAGGGAACTGGTATAGTGACTATTGGGAAAGGTCCCATTTCTCAGTGGCTTTCAAAAGTATTCATTCCCGTTGAACTTTTCCACAGTTTGCCACATTAAAAGCACAAATGTAAATGTATTTCATTGGGATTGTTTTTGATAGACCAAGACAATATGATGCACAATTGTGAATTGGAAGGAAAATTATACCTTGTTTTCAAAATGTGGCGTGCAAAGGTATTCATACCCCTGAGTCAATATGTTTGGGGTATATTCTTACCAGCTTTGCGCATTTAGAGATTAATTTTTTGGTGTGCAATTTTTGTCTTTCCAAAACAGCTCAAGCTGAAATTGGATGGGGATGAACAGTATATGAACAGTTATATCTTGGTCGGTTTGGAGTTGTGCCATTTCATTTCTAGTTTCAGATGATGAATTGCACGGTGCTCCGTGACTCCACAACTTTCTCCCTGACCTGTCTGGGGTGTTCCTTGGTCTTGAAGATATAATTTCTCTGGTGAAGAAGTGAATATCCAGGCTGTGTGCTCTTGGCATCCACGCTCATGCAGTCCAGAGCGGGGCCAGCATAACAAAAACTCTACGACTAGTCGCCGGACCGGCTCCAGTGAAACAGCCAGCCCCTCTCTGCTAGCAACGTGAGAAGCATTGTTGCACACATGACTTTTACAACACTTCTGCCATCTGAAGGATTCGAAGTTGTAAAGCTTGGGTTTTGCTGCCCTGTGACCAGGCTCACAGGCACCCACAGGTCCACCAATTCCATGGTGGAATGCAGGCCGAAGTCCTCCATGACGGAGAGGCATCCAGTGCCTTCCCAGTCCCAAACGGCCCCAACACTGTTCAGCATGCTGTTTACGGCGATGCTAACAGATCCTTACCAGGACTCCGACCCGGGAATTGGTTTAAGGTACAGAACAGATGGAAGACTTTTCAACTTGTTACATCTCCAGGCCAAGACCAATGTTCATGTTGACAAACCTTGAGACCTCATGTTTGCCGATGATTGGGCCCTTAACACGGGTAGCGCTGACGACATGCAGAGTTCAATGGACTTGTTCTCCACTGCCTGCAACTTCGGACTAATGATCAGTACCAAAAAGACCGAAGTGTTGTATCAGCCACATCCAGGGACAGCGTATTAATTGCTAAAGTCAGTTCTGCCTTTGGCCGGGCGCGCTCGTTGGTGTGGGAATGTAAGGGGATGAGTCCATCAACGAAACTAAAGGTCCACAGAGCTATAGTCCTCACCACACTGCTGTAAGCAACTGAAACCTGGACTGTGTACCAAAGGCACGCAAAGAAGCTGAACTGTTTCCACATCAACTGCCTTCGCAGGCTACTCAAGGTGAAATGGCAGGATAGAGTTTTCGACACAGAGATTGGACAGACATTTGCAGTATCTTCACAATGCTTTGCATTATGCTTATGCCATGTCAGCAGAATGCAAGACGAGCACCTTTCAAAGCACTACTTCTATGGAAAATTGCAGACAGGCGCTCTCTCACAAGGTGGCCAGAAGAAGAGATTAATGGACACTCTGAAAGCCTCCCTGAAGGACTTTGGTATCGACCACACCTCTTGGGAAACACTGGCCCATTACCGAACATCCTGGTGTGGAGCAGTCCACAAGGGAGCTAGAACCTACTAAGTCCCGCACATCGACACAGCCAGGATAAAGTGCACAGCACATAAGCACCATTCTACGAGCAGCGAATCAGCTGATCTGGCGCCACGGTCCTGTTCACAATGTCCTAGAACCTTCCAGGTGGAGACTGACCTCATAAGCCACCTCCGCACCTACATTTCGATTTAGATGAAGATGCTTTGTGTGTGTGTGTGTGTGTGTGTGTGTGTGTGTGTGTGTGTGTGTGTGTGTGTGTGTGTGTGTGTGTGTGTGTGTGTGTGTGTGTGTGTGTGTGTGTGTTTGGGGAGGTAAGGGGGGAACAACTGGGAGCAGGGGTGATGACTGTCCTCCTACCTAACTGTAAGTAGTATATGTCATTATAATATCAACAAGGGTTACTTGTTTCCCACCAGCTGAAACATTTCCTTCAGATTGTTTGCTGTTTCCAAAAATGTTAACTGTCTTCACAGCCATCAGTTTTTACTATAAAAGTGCACACAAAAGAACTTGTTCAGAATATTACATGTTTTAGCAAGCGAATGGATCAGCTACACTCCAAACTATTCTTGTTTTAAACCATTATGGTGCTTTTGTCAATTTGTGTTCAGGGGTTGGTTGGGGTTTGGGTTATGACTAAGAAAGTTAGCAGAAAAAATATGAGCAAAATGGGGGGAAAATGATATATACGGAAAGTTTCTTATGGGATTTGATTCATGTTGAATAATGGCTGAGAGGTATTTCTCAACTGCTATATTTTCTTATTCTTTAGTACAAGATGATATTTTTGGCTTGCGGTGTGTTTTTACACAGTTGCATTACTATATTTAGTGAAAATTGATAGATTTTCTTTGTATGAAGTTGGTTATTACCAGACTGCAACTTCATTTTGTGTTGTGTGTGTGTGTGTGTGTGTGTGCTTGAGTGAGTAAATGTTTAATTGTGTATATGTAAATGCATTATAATCTACATATCTCAAATGAATGTATTATTGTCACAATTACAATAACATTTATTCCGATGAATTGATCTTCATAAAGTCAGTGCCAAATAAATTGATAAACGCCACTGATTTAATAACACCGTTTTCCATTCATCCATCTTTTCTACTCAGTTTATCCTGTGTTGGACTGTGTTGTGATGGTTCCCCTTTGGAAAAGTCAGCAGTCCATCACATGTGGTTACCACATTCAGTGGTAGCAGGTTTAGCATCATTTATTAACAGATCATATATTATCATACATGTCATTGGACTATTGCTGATGGGAGAGAAACCCAGACCTTGATGGTGCGAGGCAACAGCGCGAACCACTGCTCCATCATGCTGCCCTGTAATATTTACAGAATAATTCATTTCGTAATAAATCACAACGCACGAACATTAGGTATAATCTTGCATTCCCATCGTATCGACTCTCGATGCTCAGCTCTCCCTTTGGTAGAACAAACTATTAAATAAGTTATATAAATACCAGAAGTAAGTTTTTTTTTTTTTTGGTAACCCCACATTTAGTTCACCCATTCCTTTTTCACAACTCAGTTCAAAGTTAATCATGGACACTTTACTCAGAAAGCGGTTTCTGAATCACCCTGGTTTCTCCATTGTTAGAGATCATCTACCATGACCACAAAATGGACAATCAAATAATTTTGTGGATTTGTAGCAGGTTGAACACAGCCTTTGTGAAGGTTTAGAAAAGAAACATGTTTTTTTTGTTTGTTTGTTTTGTTCAAATTGTCGCATTGATAGTAGACAGCAAAGAGAAGAAATGACTTTTATTTTTCTGCACCTATAGGGCCTGGCCCAGGTGTACAAATGCAAATGTATGAGCAAAAATTCACAAACATTCTTGATTTAACGCCCTTGCCTTCATAAATATTGACTATTGTACATGTGTACCAGATCGTCCAAAATTGTTGGAGGAGTTTATACTAATAGACTATTGTATGTTTGCATGTGAAAGGGAGGTGCAAATTGACTCACCCTTTGGCAATGATCCTGCTGTTATTGTAGCATGTTTTTCAGCTCGCTCACAAGACTCCCATTTGCATATTTTATTTCAAGATATTTTCAATGCTGCACCCCTAATTAGGTTGGTACTATTTTCCTAATCTGGTTTTCTTTCCTCTTCATTGCTTCGACTTTGTCTTTATCAGATTTATTTGCTGCAACGCTCCAATAACTTCCTGCACCAACACGTTCAACTCTATCTAATCACTCCATGGTGTACTCAAGCAAACAAACACAAAACTGATACTGTTCGCATCTGATTGTTTTCATGAGAACAGGGCCTAATGCATGCAAAGTTCTCATTTTGAATACTCACGATGTTACTCATTGTGTGACTCTTAGCTGATCAGCCGCAAAACACAAGGAAACCGAAAATGCAATCTATCTGCGTGAGTATTGAATTTAGCAGGCTTTATATAGGCTCATAGTAAATCAGGCCCATAGTGTGATGATGTGTGAATGACTACAAGCCCTCTCCTGAGAGAACAGTGGTTGACAGCATAATAGGGCTGCATTTAATTGCGGTATTGTGCAAGTTACTCAACATTTTTTTTCTTGATTTCAATCATTATAAAATGTACAGAACTATTGGGCAGAGATAGAAAATAGAAATTCCACCCAGATGAAGAAGCAAGGAAAACTCCCAAAACAGGGCCGCAAGGCAATATTAACGTCATTGTGTTATTCAGCAGAGGTGGCCACCTGAGCGATGCTGTGTTACATGTTGTTCCTCTCTAACACACCTGATTGTCAGAGGTTGATATCAGATGTCCTGCAGAGCCTTTGACAAAACCTTTTTTTTTCTTTTTTCACGTGTTGGAGCAGGAAGCTATTGAAAACATCCCGGGCAGTGGTTTTCCAGGACCAGGAGCGCCCACAACATGCATGTTATTTTGGTCTGTTTAAGTTTATCTGTCATTAATCAAGTCTGATATTTTCAAGTCTAAGTGCTCCACTGCACAAGTTTAAATGAGGCAAAGACAACGTCTGGGCAGTCATGCAGAATTTAGGAGGCCAGTTGTTGAAAGAAACACATTTTTAACCTACTGACAACAAAGAGCAGCTATGATAAACTACTAACATGTAGACAACTCTAAGAAAGGTACTCTAATGTTTACTGAGGATTGCCATCTCAGGCATTTTGGAAAAAAACTATGTGAAAGTTAACACTTAAGAGTTTGATATTTTTCATGTTGCTCTAAAGAGTTAGTAAGACAGAGTGAGACAGTCCTTAGTTATGACAACACGGGGCGACAAGCTTGTGAAAACCTCAGTCCCTGTAAAGTTGTTGTCATTTGTATAATAGTAGCTAATCAAAGCAGTTCAGTATCTATCAATTAGTTTCAAATACTTATTTTGTGCAAACGGGACACAAATTTTAAGATCGGACTAAATATATAAACCATGCACATCAGGATCGCGACTGGCCCAGGTTCTCACAGACATGACGCCAACAGCACATCAGTATGGGTGGGAATATCAGATTACACTTGTATTACTGTAATAGAGAGTATGTTGTGGTAATTGGGCTCATGAGTATTTTTTCTAAAACATGTCATGTGACATTTTACGTCCCACAATCTTTCTCCATTAAAATCATTTTTATCTGCTGCTGCCATATCAATTATTATTCAAACCCTTTGATTGACATATTAAGGCTGGAACTGTGGAAAACAGCACATTAGAAAGAAAATTCCAAATTTAATTGTGCTTTAATTTTACACTCCAACATAGAATGTTTGGGCACCTGTAAGAGTTCCTAAGAGTTGCGATCATATCAATGAATCAGACGTCAGGCAACAAAGCTCCGTGAGGAAATGCGACGCATGAGACGGATGAGAGCGTGGCGGGGTGGATGGAAAGTTTAAAAACCTGTGGGAAGGAGGCACGGATAGGAGCACTTTGTGTGCAAAAACAAAAAAATGCAACAAACAGTTTATATATCACTGAAGAAAACTCAAGTCTTTGGTATCACCTCAGTGCTAAACATGTAGCTGTGAGCACGAACACTAACCTCAATCCTGGTTTTATATTTAAACAACACATTCTTGTCAACACTAGATGTTTAAAAAAAAAAAAGAAAGAATAAACATGATTTAGTTGCGTAAACATACGTAAGTCTATTTATTAATTCATTCATTCATCTACTGAAATGAGTTTGGATTGAAATACGTTGCTTCTGGCGTCAAAGAGTAAAATATGTAAAGATAAAATACAATGTGATTGGTTTACATATATATATAAGCCCCTCACATTTTTAGATGTTGTTTTTTTGTTTATTTTTTTTTACAAATCCAGTTCATCCTCTCTTATGTTTGCATACAAAACAAATTAGACTTTTGTTTTTAACACATACCTTATTGCTTTTCAAAAAAAATGCTATGTAAGTAGATTTTGTATGCAGGTGATAAAAATTGAATTTCTGTTATCAATAAGATGACAGCCGATGGATAAAATGTCAGTATTATATAGTATCTTTCATAATATAGTTTGAGTGAACGCAACAATCGTTGTCCTTTTGACTATTTGGACTAGTTTTTGTTCATCTGCATATGACACAGTCACGTTTTCACTATTACTGTAAAACAATATGTGGAAATAAAAAAAGAAAACACTTGAATTTGCTTCATTCATCTTGGTGAAGTTTCCTCGCTGGAAAAATCAACCTCTGTCTCTACTTCAGTCTTGTTCTTCTCCGCAGGTGTCAAGGTTTTTCTTGTACTTTCCAGTTCTCAGTGACAGCAGACAGAAGCTGAAGCCACCAGCCGGCGGGTCGTGGTTTTTAAGAAAACCACTGAGGCACCTTTGGCAGAACGCATTTTCCAGCTCCTCCTCATTAGCTGGAGCACCTTTCCTTCAGTTTTCCTTGAAATCCCCACCTGCAGGGAGAGCCAACCAACATCTTCTCTGCTTACCAGCAGCCGAAGACTCCCAGGCTCCTCATTCCAGTGCGTCTCTCAGCACCGACGCTCTTACCCTCGTCTCTACCCTGCCAGAAAAGCACCTGAGGGCGTGCACTCCGGTGCTGGTATTTCTGCTGAAAGCTATAATAAATCATTTGCCTTTTGTTCCTCTGCTCCCTGTCTATTTTCCTAACGCGTTTTCTCGTCTACATCCTGCGTTCAGAGTTGAAAGAGGACTGCTTTAAATCGGCGCAGGGGTGTGCTAAGACAGATTCAGTGTTGTCGTTGCACACTCAATGATTCGCTTTCCTTGTCATCACTCCAATGCCCCCCCCCCACACCCAGGTTGAATAGCAGAGGAGGCACTCTGTGAAAGTAACAGGTAATGGAGATGAAGAGAAAGGATGGAGAAAAGGCCGCTGTCAGATCGCACGAGCTGAATGTTTGATTCACAGTCTATTGACTTCTGTTGCCGTCCACAAGTGTTTTGACCAGAGCTCTGAATCAAATGCCAGTGACTTTGGTTGTGGTAAAGTGACTCTGCAGGGAAGAAACGTGGTGTTTATTCAAAGGGGAGAATTTCACATTTTGACCAAATTGACTCAGTAAGAAACAGCTCAGCAGGCCATGTAAATATCAAATATGGTTTAATAAAAACTTGAGGGATGACAGTTTCCAAAGTACATATTATCTATGGAGGGGTCACAGTGGGAAAGTGGCCCTGCATTTCTTCTAGTGGCCAGAAAGTCATGAGCCATCGTTGGAATTCTTTGGCGAGAGCGTCGTGTTTGAGCTCAAGTCTTCCTGACAGCGCCTTCCTCGCCGTATCATCCCCCAATGCACACGTGCAGCCACCGCTTGCACACATGGCTACACGTGAACACACACACACACACACACACACACACACACACACACACACACACACACACACACACACACACACACACACACACACACACACACACACACACACACACACACACACACACACACACACACACTCTGCCATGCGGTGCAGTGGCTTGGATCTCTTGCAAAGTTCCTAAATCCTCCTGCTGCATTCTGGGTTGGTGGGAGCAGACTTCCTGAAAACAATAGAACTGACTAATCTGCGGATTTACCAGTGGATTTGATGAAGGCCCATGTTCCAAGCCAAAGTTTCTCTGACCTCTTGTTAAAACTTCTCATCTCTCTTTGCCCATCCCTCCCGCCTCATTCTTTTTATGAATGGTAGAGAGTGGATTATCAGAGGTGCTGTGTCTCTAATTAAACTCTTCTCTTGGTTGAACAGCCCCATCACTCATATGCCCCCCGAATCTCCTGGCCCATATCCACCCAGAAAATCGTCACATTCTCTCTCTCTTTTGCTTACAAATGTTGCTTGGGATGAAAAGTCTCATGCCGATGACTCCCAAAAGGAGCAAAGCGCAGCGGTGTCGAGGTCACAAGTCAAAGGTCAATCCCCAGAGGTCAGGTGGAGGTTAATAAGGTGTTTTGTCACTTGAAGAAAATGTCTAATCTCCCTGAGACTGAAAAGGATGCATCTTTCCTTTAACAAACTTCCCAAGTAGGAACCAACCCCCTTCTCATTCTCATTTTAACCTCTTCTTTCAAGTCCTGGCCCCTATATATCCGTCCTTTGTAGTTCATCTACAACAAAGCAAAACTTTCCAAAGCCGGGGTCTGTCCAGGATTATTGACCAACATTTCCAAACTCCTCTGCTTCTATCTGCTCATCATCTTCCAGGGAACGCTGTCCTGTTCGGATGCCTAACTAGCCGATTCCCGTGAAACAATTAAAATTCCAGCCCGTCTCGAAACACAGAGACGAGTTGGGTACGGATTCAGCTTTGCTGACAGGAGCCCACTTGATGAGGGTATTAATTTAATGGAAAAGAGTTGCCTTTTCATTATATCCATGTGGCCTTTACTGAGACACAAAGCACAGATAATGACAGGAACCAAAAGCGGGCAAAGTGCCATGTCTGAAATTAACAACAAAAAAAAAAAAAATGAAAGAAAGATAGAAAAAGCTGCACACTCCACCAATCTCTAGTGCCAGTGACTCAACAAGACAGCTGTGGACAATAAAGAGGAAAGCGTCTTTCATTATGGCCTTTACTGAGCTAAGAAACAACCCATTTACATATCTACTGTCACTCATTAGACTTTTCATTTCTTTGAATGTATAATGCAATTTTATCCAACTGCAAAACCAGAAGTCAAATTTTTCCGGGGATTTCTCACATTTCTTTCTTGTTTTTCTTTTTACGCAGCGATAGCCTGCCGACTGTTTTCACAGTCTTACCAGAAATAGACGCCGTGCTGAGGACAGACTGGAGCTGCTGCAGAATGCATTTTCTTACGCCCATGCTTCCTGTTTACTGCATTATTGTCTTATGTGGTACTTACTTCCTTAAGGGTGGGAAATGGTATATTTGGTTGCATTTTTGTGTTCATATGAGATTCTGTGTGTGTGTGCGTGCGTAAGTGTTGCACAACATCACAATATGATTAAAGCTGAAATTCTCAAGACTATCTCAACGTTCCCTGGAAATTGCTTGCAGAAATGTATCAGTGTGACTGGTTTGTGTGAAATGTGTATTTGTCAAATATGCTTGACAACCCACAACATTAGGTCAAGGCCATGTGGTGTGTTGGACCACTGATGGCAAAGAATGTGACATATTGAGGACAAACAGGCTTTTCCACAAACAAAAATATGGGGAAAGCCCACATTTGTGTTTTCCATTTGTTTGTGAAACAACCACTCTGTTATTGTTTTTATGTCAATGTGAATTAAAGTGTAGTGTGAGAAGATTTTTTTTGTCTTTCTTCATAATTATTCATGTTTATGAAAGAAATACTCAGACATTGTTGAATTTTGTTGAGAGAGTGGTTTATTGGATGACTTGTGATTGTCTAGAACAATTTTGGTTACTTATGAGAAAATATCTTTTTGATGTTTTTTTTCCATGTACTTCAATAGGCAACTTTATAACGACATAATACACTATAGAACAGCACAAATTCCACTGCATCAATAATGGCTTTAATACAAATAGGTTTTAATATGTCACAGATGCTTCGTCATTAGATTGCTTTCTGCAATAGGACAAAATATTGGAAGTTTCTTGGGTGTAGAATTAGTCTCAAAATTGCTCATCAAGCCCATCTTTTTACACTGAATGAAATGCACGTGCAAAAACCTAAGAGAGCTGTTGCTAAGTCTATTTTCTTCCGCCTTAAGTAAAGTTTTTGCAGTCTGTCCAGCCAAAAAGTGACACCTTAATAACACTGGAGCTGAATATTTGTGCACCAGGAAAGAAATGTAAGACTTATATAAAACACTTTTTTCATGAATTAATTAGGATTGTCTTTGAATTATAAAACTTCACACTACTGTTTAATAAGATGTAAAGTATTTATATTCTATTCCTATTCCTATTCCTATTCCTATTCTATTCTATTCCTATTCTATTCTATTCTATTCTATTCTATTCGGCAGTGATAATTGGCTTGTTGGCCAACTGTGGCATGTGATCTTTCTTTTTAATATTCCCCCAGCAGTTATCAGGCATAATTGGGATTGATTGATTGATTGATTGATACAGCTTACTTTAACACACCAGAGGTAAAACCATATACTCTACCGGTAGTCAGTGGCCTGGCTCTTTTGTAGTTTATCTCTGAAGATCCTCACAGAAGTATAGAGCAACAAGAGGTTCACCACAATTAATATCCTATGGCAGTGAAGTGAGTCACTTCTCAAACTGCAGTGGTATGGCAGGTGATCAAGGATTGAGAATAATCATGAGAGAAGTATTTCACAGTTCTTAAAAAATATTAAGCAATTGGTGGGGGAAATCACCACTTTGAAACGTTGATTTGCCGTTTGCCTTTGGAGAAAAGTCTGGTTTCACTCATGCAGTTTGTCAAAGCCAATAGCGTTTCAAGAACACGCTTGCACGCACGCACAATAATGAGAGATTCAGGTTTAATTGATGTCAGAAATGGAGGAAGTTAGCAGAGGTTGTTCAAAAAGGGAGTTTGTGGAGAACCATAAGGCATCATCCAAATGCATTTTTCTTACTAAACATCCATCCATCCATCTATCTGGACAAGGTGGACACAACGTCCATCACAGAAAGAACATGCAAACTTCCCATGGGAAGACCCAAAGCTTGTAATCAATCTGTGTTTTTTTCTGAACACTTTTGAAGCAAACATCACATTATAGTTTACATGATCAACTCTGTGTAATTCAGGAAATAAATGATCATTTCTATGCCTAAGACGTTATGTTTTCAAATTCCTGTTTCTAAAGACGGGTGTGTCCAGATAAAAGATCGCAGTGATCACTTTAGCCCTATTCGCATTGAGATCAGTATTACCTCTGGACCAATGGTGATTTGCAATAATTGCGGAGGATGTCTGTGATCTTAAACCCGTGCGAATGCGCCATGTCCGTATTTTGTAAAGTAAAAATTCAGGCGCAAATTACCTACCGTGTTTAACGTTTTAATTAGTTATTAAGAAAGCTCTATTCAGGTATTTCTTGATGACACCATCGACCTGCCTGGATGAGACACAGGATGAGGAAGATTCTTGCATATTGACATATACTGTTGGCACATTCCACTGAAATGTTGCATTGTCAAAACACAGTGTCTTATTCAAGTTTGAGAAATCAGTGCTGTACGTTGTTGCGGGTAATAAACTTATAAGACTGCAAAAATGTCACAGTCCAGAGGGCAACTTGTATCTCAAAGACAGCACCAAATCTGACAAAACCTCTGCGTTTCACACTGAGACTTTAAAACAGTGTTTCAGCTGTATGCCAAGATTTATCTATTTTTTTACTACCAGCTATAAATTAATATTGTGAAAGACCATTATTTGTATTTCTGGGATGTTTGTTCTGAATGATCCAGAGAAGTGTCAGACGCAAGGCAGTTTCAGACTGCTGAGGTAGTGAACTTCACCGTCTATCAAACATAATTCAACACAATTTCAGGCTCGAATTGGCATTAAACAACTAACCCCAACAGTGCATGTTTCACCCAGTGACAAAATGTTAATGATGACCTGTAGAACCACAGATTCTTACACAATACAATGTGGTTTCTTCTCTGAACGCTCGGTCTCATTTGGCAAACAAACCTTTAATAATAGCTTTTCCTTGAAGTTGCAAAACTATTTTAATACCATTCAGGATTTTTCTTTCGCTGGGAAACGTTCTGATTGTCAAGCAGTTGTCAAACGTTCAACAGCGGCAACGACTCCATTGAAGTAATGTATAGAGTTTTTTGTTCTTTGCAATCAATGACTGGGCGGCTATTCCTCGCTGACGTTTCCCTATGTGGTCACTTATTTCAACGGTGGGTTACAGCTGCTCCGCTTTTGCCGTCTCTCCCAGGCTTCTTGCGCGCCCCGCGGTTTGGTATCACCCAAAGGTGTCTGAACCATTTGGCCGTTGTGCTCGGGTGGCCTGCACTGCGGTCGCCCTCTGTTTGGGTTTCTGCTTCATGCTCAGATTAGCAGCTATCTCCACTGGGCCCTGGCTTTTCCAGGAAGCCGGCTCATTCATTGAGTATTTGCTTATGTTTTAGTGTCAACTGGCACACTCTTCCTCGTTCCTGACAGTCTCCTGCTCTGAATAGTTCAGCACGGTGCCAGGAGTCATTGTGTACTTCTCTAAATCTCCAACTATTGATTTACATTTTAAATCACTGATGGTGCAACCACTTAAACCTGTATCGGATCTCGTCGAACATAAACAAATTTTTAAATCACATAATGGAGCATAATGACGAGGCTACTACTTGATACAGAGATTGTTCAGTTTATGAGTCTGTAAAAATATGTATTACTGTGTGTGTATGTGTGTGTGTGTGTGTGTGTATGTGTGCGTGCAAACACGCTATTGTCTTCATACAGTGGCTGTTGTACCTATGGGCACTTTACAGGCTTTTATTATTAGTGTATCTTATTGCATATGATTGCACACATGCAGCAATCTCCAGTAATAGTGAAAAATGCCAGACATGGAGGTCAGAGTTTAGCTTGAGATGAAGCAATATCAGTTGCATTGCCAGGCTCGAGTTAGTGATACTCCTCCAGAGGTTTGACCACACAGCTCAAACATGATCAATCCCAATAAATCTGTCACATCACACAAAGATTTCTTCCTTAAAGTCTGCTCATCTCCCCAAGGCACTTTGTCAAAGTCCCTTGACATCTCTCGTTATGTTGTATACAACTTTATTGTACGCTTCGCTTGCAGGCTTATCCAATCACTAATGAGTGTATCTGGTTGCTCTGAGCTGCAACAACCCAATTAGCAGAGATTATTATGTTACCTTTTCTTCAAAGTTCTAACATTGTGTTCCTTTTCACATTTACCTACATAACTGTCAGAAGAAACACACTATTATCTCTGCAGATTGTGTATTTCAGTGTCCCTTTAAGTGATAAGTAGGAACTCCTCGAAGCAGGCCCAGTGCTGTTTCGCAAAAGTTCCCCAAAGAAGGCTGCAGCACTTCTCCTGCTCCCAAAGCTTTCATTGAGCTTATTTGCATTTGTGATTAGTCTGGCTCTGCTGTAAGTGTGCCCTGCAGGATGAAGCCGGCTCTATTATTTGAATTCTTATAAGCGCAAAGCCCAGCTTTCTTGATTGGCTCTGTTATTAACTTGTCAGCAGTGATTTTCTAGATATAGATGAGTAAACATTAATGCAGAGAGTGACTTTATCTGATTCAGGCTGAGACAGATAGAAATCTTCAGAGGTTGCGCAGAATTTAGTTCCACAGTAGGAGCCATTGGTGTGTCAGGACATTTTTCAAGACACCAGGTCAAAGAAATCATATTCATTCCCTGTTCTATAACCTTTCTTATGACATTCCTCAATTGACTGAAAAAGGTTGATTTACATTCTTGGATGAATGACCATAACACAGATTTAGGGAGGAAGGGAAGGGATACAAAAGAGGATGTGGATGAAGCATTTGCCTTGCAGAGGTAAAGGGGGGCGAACACAGTGGCAGCCCCGGCCCCCGTCATTCTCAAGAGACCACTGCTGGTTTAGATTTGGAAGCTGAGGCAAAGTGCCAAGGGCTCTTTCACTGGGGATGAGCCGCTAATCTGAGTTTGTGTCCCACTGATGGGGCTTCCTGACCAGTTGAGGATGTTGTCATCACTGGTTAATGTTGAACTTGCTCACGGGGGGGGGGGGTCACAGGAGCCACTGCCAAACAGCCGTAGCAGGCAGTGCAGAGAAGGAGGGGAGAGTGGAAATGTGGCAGAGACGTGACTGACAGAGGTGTGTGAGTGTATCCGAGACACTGCTATTTTCCATCCTGCACTTAGGAGTGACTGAAAATAAGGAATACGATTTCTGCCTCGTAATTATGCCACAAAAGCTGTTTGTAAAAAAAAAAAAAAAAAAAGTGAAACAAACATAAACGGTTTAACTGTGGGACTAATTGGACAAAACCAATGAAGCCAACAAACAGAAGTGCAGAAAACTCGAAGCAAAATTTTAAAACTGGGCAATTAGATGAAACCCGAATGCTGCAGTACAAAGGCAAGCTGAACAAACTTTGGTAAGGTGGGTGAATAAACATTGCCATGGCGAACCAGTGAAGTTGACTCAGGTGAGCGGATGGGGTGGCAAGTTGGCTGGGAAAATAGGATTCTCTAATCCGAGGAGATGAGAGAGTTGGGAAGTTTTCACACTGTCTGAGCTTTCGGGCTAAATGTGGCGCACCGAGGTAGGTGCGAACAAGACACTGGCCTGAAGAGGTGGTCTGTGTGCCCGTTCACTCGCACTTTGGTGATGCGCAAGCGTAGTGTCAAAGCACTAACACCACGGTGCCCAACAGCTTCCTTGCAATCTCCACAAATATGAGAAAAAGGAGCTCCCATAGTCTGATAAGCTAACACTTACCACGGTTGTTTCCTAAGTAGTATAGTAATCATGAAAAGATGATGCGTTGCCATTTAGTGAAGTGTTTAGACCAAAATGGCTAAATGTTTGAATGTGAGCTGCATCAACATTTACATGTTGGTCCACCGCACCAAATGAAACAACAATCCGCTTTTTAAAAACAGACTACAAAAATAAAAGCAAAAGCCATTGCAGGTATTTTGTTTTTGCCACAGCTATGGGCCAGCCTGTATTTATCTTTGCAGAAGAGTTTATCAATAGCAGCTATAGTGGCTTCAGATTCACAACAGTCATTTCAAATCATCCTGCAAAATTCTATTGGATTGCCAATGAACAGAAGAAGAAGAAGAAAAAAAAAACCTCCTCAATTGTGGAACTTCATTTTCAGTTGGTAAACTGGTGTTTTTTCTTTGATTGGTTCACTTAATCATCAGTCAAGGTGTAGGTAAGAGAAACATCAAATGATTTTACCAACAACAATGTGACTAAAATTGGATGGGTACTTCATTCAGTTTAAAGGTGGAAGGTCGATGTCTGTTTTACCAGCTAATTTTTAAAGTACAAGTTTGTCAAGGATTACATGGACGATATGTACTATATTGTACATTAATTGAATTTCAGTGTGTGATCTATGAAAATGTTTTTGTTGTTCCATCGTGTGTTAATTACATCAATGCTTGTTTTCCTGTCATTAACTAAGACCACCTCTTCATGTGACTTTTAATAACTAATGAAAACAACAACCAGAGATTTTATACATGGTCCATTGATAAAAAAGCTTCACCTATTCTTTATCTTTTGGAAAAAGAAGTTTCTTGTAGATTCACTTGTCCATCAGTGTCAGAATGAGAACTTTTTGCTGTACACAGCAGAGATATTAGCAAATGCTGCTGTTTATTTGAACAGTCACAGGGAACCATGTTTACCACATCAAGTTAATTTGAAAAACATGTTAAGTTTTCATTACAATATACATTCCTCCCAGCACTTTCCTGTGTTTGTCCAAGCACCTTGGGATAATGCATTGTCTCATGTGGCACATCCTACAAACCTGGCACCTCAGTAGGTAAAAACAAACAGTGGACTAGTATTTTCATCACAATCCTGACCCCAGTCTGCACCAGAGAAGGAGCGGCTACAGTAGAGGGGCTATATTTACCCTCCTGGTTCCAGCTGAGAGCTTTCTGAAAGAAACCAGCTCCTACGCCACAGGAAAGGTGTCACGGTTTAGCAAGGTGCGGGCACTGCACATTCTTGGCATTGCATGTCAACCCGCTGGAGGAAGCCACCCTGCTACCGGCCGTCATGCGGCCAGTGAATGGAGACTGGTGGACGGTGAATGAAGAGCTTCAGGCATGGGTTCATGTTTAGGCAAACAGAAAGTGTGACTCACTGCTAGTCCAGACAAATGCCACCCGAGACCACAGACAGATAAGTCTGCCACTCTGTCTGTCAGCCACAGATGATGTAACAGGAATCAGACCCCCTCTGCCCTCAGAAGCTCCCAACCTCCTCCACTCCACATCTGCCTCTGTTGCTTACAGCTCCGTGCAGCCCCCGTGAGTCCCATCTCATCTTCCCAGCACTCTATATTCCCTCTTCTTTGTGCCTCTTAGTCAGCTCTCTGACTAAACCAGCTGATTCCTGCTCGCCACCGTGATGCTAAAATAGTTGCATTATGTTATTGCCATGTGCCCAGCCAGACAAGGGCTGCTTTCAATAAACTGTGTTCTTCTTTTCAACATCCCAGACAGTCTGCTCCATGATACAGATGTGAATTCAGCCCAGTGTTTTTCATGCATCATTTTCTCTGCAGCTATGTTGGATGCACAGTGGCCTGAAGCTTTGGCTTTGCTCTGCTCCAGCGACACTCACTTTATCTATATGCTTGACAGTCATCAGTCAGGTATAGGGAGGAATGTGTTCATGGCAGTCTTGGCTCATCGCGTCTCAGACATCAAAACCACCACCATGCCTACTAGAGTAAACACTTAGCAGCAAGGGGAAACACGTTGGTGTAATTCCCATGGGAGGGATTGAAGAAGGAAAACTCTCAAAAACTCCTTTTGTGGTTGTGGTGGTCACGGCGACCTCATATGGGTTGGTCATGATCATCGAAGGACGAGGTCAATGTGGTCATTTCACTACACCTCATCATGGTGGGTGTAAACTGATATGAAGCAAGCCCTGACGGGTATTCATTGTCTGCTCACTGATTACATACTGCACTTTTTTTCTTTTTTTTTTTTTTACAAACTTGTTTTCCTCCGTGTTTCCTGGGAAGCTTCTAAACTCCCATTCAGCACCAGACAAACTTATTCTTTCTGAATGGAATCAGTTGTCTAATAAGTCTCTCAGAGGCGAGATGGTTGCTAAATAAAACACGAGAAGCTATCTGTTGATATGATTCACCATAAGAAAGCCGAGAGATTGTTTACAATGTTGTGCAATACAACAAATCTTCCATTGCACCATTGGGAAAGATTTGAAAAGCTTGAATCCATGTCAAGTAACCGTAACCTTTACAAATTGCTTTTGTATTAATGCAGCCGTTTTACCACCGCCAGAGTTATAAAGAGAAGGTAACATTTTTTCACCCACTGTCAGATGTTAGTTTGACCATTTCCAAGAAGTTCCAGATAGATATGGACTTTTATCACTTCGCTTTTAATTTAAGTTTTCACTATTCATTCAATATTTTTTTTACTACCTTTAGTATTGATATTTACTATAATTCAGATTTTTTTTTATGCATTTAACATAAACCCAGATTTTTTTGTTTTTGTCAAAGAGAGTGTGACAGTTTTTTATTTTTTTTAATAGATACGAGTGGATTGTCCTCTAGTCACAATGTTCGGTTTCTATCTCACCCTGTACAGGTGTTGGAAAGGAAAGACATTAGACCCTAAGCTAATGTCTTTACCAACATCACAACTGATATGAGTGTGTTAATTGTTGTGTGTAGTTGAGAATGCTAAAGTGGTCAAATGTGTTTTGTGGTCTTCTTCTTCTGAATATTAGTGCCATCTCTTTTCCTTCTTTCTGACCTTTACTGTTGTCACTACTTTGTTGTCCAGTGTCTTGCCTTTTTAGGTGTTTTAATTAGGGCAGTCAATTATGAAAGATTATTTAGGCAATGCACTATTTAAAAAAAAAAAAAAAAAAGATTCATTGTGATTTATGACACTTTTCTTTAATTGTTTGTTTTCTTCTTGTTTAAAATCATGTCATTTTGAATATTCTGTGTATTTTTAAATCTATTTTGATGCTATAAAAAAAACCTACATGGCCTGCTGATGACAGATCTTTAGGTAGTCAGTTTTATTTGAGAAGAAATGTGCTAAAGTGCAAATAGTGATCTGCCTCGGTTTTGTGCGGTCTTAGGAGCGTCTAAATGAATCCCTTGGAAGTGGTGACTCAAACTCAAATACTTTGGTGGTATTTAAAGTCCAACTAACAAAGGTTGCAATCTGCTTTTAATGTATATGGGTTACAAAAAAATGGACAAAAGTTTTTTTTCTTCCGCTGTGAGTAAGGAGAAAACATCTCAATGATCAAACAATGAGACATATATCTGGTCGTCTTTTGTCACACCTGTCTCTTTTTCCATTACCTAATTCCTTTGCGTGTATGTGGTCCTATGCTCTTCCCTCAATGTGATTAGCCCCGCCCCTGATTGTGCCAGCTGCGTCTCATTATCCTTCACTTTGTCTGTATGAAAGTATAAAAGCCTGAGTTTGTCCTAGTGTCTGGTTTTTTCGTTCATTAATCCGCTCTCTGACCGGCTGTAAAGGCATTGTCTCCCCGGGTTACTAGTTGCTCATATAATTAGTTTGCATTCCACTTTATGAGACTTCTATTGGTGTTACCTGCTAAAAATCACCTCACTCATTCATGATTCCAAGTGTGGAGTCACATTTCCATGTTCTCACTGTGTGGATGTAGGTTTTGTCTGGGAACATGCATATTAAGTGAATTAATGGCTCTAAGCTGGCCATAGGTGTAAATGTGTGTGGTTGTTTGGACAAATGTGTTTGAAAGAAACCCTCATTTGTCCTGTGATATCTTCATCCCTCAAGATGCCAGTTAAATTTGGTTGTAGCCAATGGTTATTTGAAGTCCCAAACCTTGAAAGCCCTTGGTTGTAATCTTTTTTTATATTTCAGGTCTGATTTAAACAACACAGTGATGCGCTTTGCAAAGAAAGAAGAAAATAAAAGACATTACAAAGAAAGAAGCTTAGAAAAGGTCTTTATAATTATGGGCTGTTTTTGGGATGTTTCTGACATCACCTTTATACATGTTTACCTCATTAGAAATGTTTGTTATGAGCAGTATAACAGTCTAGGAAATCCTGCACAATGTGTGACATATAGACCTATTTGAATAAACAAAGGTCAATATGTATATCAACACACAACACACTAATGCGAGTTAAAAATGTCTTATTTCCCCAGCTTGAGCACCCATGTTTATAGGAAGTGGTGCCAGCACTTAGGTGATGCAGTCAAAGTGTATGATATGGGCTAGAAGCAGTGACAGACGGCTTTATGTGGGTTAGTGTTACCAGCAGGGCCGGTAGGACTCGGCTCTCAACACCAGCTGGCGGGGCTGCTGAGAGGGGTCCTGGAATTTACACGCATAATTATCACTCTCTGCTCTGTGGGCTTTAAGAGGCTCACTGTACGTGCATGAGTGTCTCTGTGCATGTAAGACATATGATGGCGTGTGTATTTTTCTTTGTGTGGTTTTGGGAACAATGTCACGTTGAATTGTATCAGCATCACTCACCTCTTCACTAATTCATATTTTGGTTCAAGCCGCCGTTCTGTTTGTTTTGACAATTCAGTGTGGGAAATACAAACATACAGTGAACTGTTCCTGCTCTGTTTATGTTTTTCATACCTACACGAATCTTCTTGTATTACAAAGTATCACTTGCAGGTACTGTCTTGTGTCCTTGCAACACATCATTAATAAAATGAACTCAAGCTGTCATCAAGGTGAGCTCTGTGTTGCCTGTGCTAACACTAGGTGTCAGTGTTGTGTGGAGCTCCCCTGGAGCTGACATCAGACTTTCCCTGCACTCACTTCCATGCTGTTTTTGAAATTCTCTCACTGAGCTGCTCATTAAATGACAAAGACGGGCTAATAGTTGAAGATGATCAAATTCAGAGTTTACTGTTGCAGACCTCATTTGGGGAAAACCGAGTGAAGACATGTCACTGTTAAGACCATTCACACCGAAAGTCCCTCACACACCAAAGGACACTCAATAAAAGATTATATGAGCTTTGCAATAAAGTGTTTGAAGTTTGCCGTTCACTGATTAATTCATCAATTAAGTCTGAACTCTTCTCTGTCTCTAGTTTTATGAAACACCCTGTAAAAAGCCAAACACGTCTTTAAGACAATATTTCTCTATGAAAGCTCATTTTTTTACATAAATAGAGCTTCTCGTTATTCCTTTCAGAGCACATAAGAAAAGAACCACGTATCATGGCCTATTTGTTATTGAACGTTGTTAAACAAAGTAAATGATTGAGCAGGGAAGCATGACCTGTTGAATGTGTTATTCCTAAAGAGGCTGTGTCACTCACACAAAGCAAGCACCGCCACCTCTCTGAGGGCCTCTCATTGAAGACCCTGGTGTGCTGATAAGGACTGGAGGAGAACACACTCCATTACGTCTACTTTACAAGCCAAAGAGCTGAGGAAGACGGGCCTGCACAATGTCAGCAACTGTGGGGCATCAGTCGCCTGAAGTAATACAGCAGCCTGTCTGACCCCTCTCATCTGATCAACTTTACTTCCTCACTTTTTGGTTTTTCTCCCCGTCATTTCACTTCATCTCAGCCATCTCATTCTTTTCCCCCCTGGTTCAGTCTCATTGTTTTGGAATATTTAGTTTGGAATCACAGCTTAGTTGTTTTAGGCTCAGCAGCTGCTGGTAGCTCTGCTTATGATGCTTATGCAGATTAGTTCATTCTGGACTATGAGCTATTGTTACTGGAACAGAGAAAAGGATTGGTGCTCCAGGTTTTACAATCGTATCCAGTGACAAAGTAATTACCTCAAAGCAATTAAATCCAAAACTTGCTTTTGTATATGAAAGAGAGGTGCTGAGCTGATCAAAAAAAGGGGCAAATACAGGTGAACTCCATAAGTCACTGAAATCTGTTTGCATGTTTGACATAAAATTTCCCAAAAACATACACAGAGGATCCCTGAGCAAGACCCTCGGGCCCCCCAGCTCCCCCCAAGCGCTGCTCTGTGTAGCTGCTACCGATGGGTCAATTTTGGGAAGGAATTTTCCCTCTGGGGATTAATACAGTGCTATGAAAAAAAAGAAATAGAATAATGAATAAAAGAATAAAATAGAAGTTATAGCTATGAAAAAGCTATGTTGTATGGTTTCTTTTAACCTTCTTTTCTTCAGCTTGGTGAACAAAGACCGCACAATTCCTCCGATGCGCTTGCGTCACTGCAGCACTTTGTCATACACAACTGATAAACAGGAAACGTCCTATAAAACCACACAAGACTTCTTCCCTGTAAATCTGACCCTCTACTGAAACAAGTGTTTATTGGAGAATGGCTATCATTTAATATTTTCTTTCTAAATAGTAAAATATTGAAAATTTGCTGTATTCCATCAGTGTAGAGTATTTGAGGTTTCCATTGTCAGATGTTTTCAGTTATCTATTGTATTGCTCATCAAATAATGAGGGCAATTATCCAATATGAGCTTATAAAAAGGAAGGAAACAAATATACCTCAAACATATTGACGTGCTGCAGAGCAATAATAAAAATTGTGTGATAACTAAAAAAAACAAACAAACAAAAACTGTGGGCCAGCAGTGTGCTTACCAACTAAACTAATTGGGTGGTTTTAAAACTAGCAGTTATGTAACTGTTCTTCAACAACTGGTCACACTCGCTTCTGGGCTGCAACCTACAACTTATTTGCATTATTTTAATTTTCAACTTTAAACTGATCTTTTTGGAGGACCACTTGATTTATCATGATGGCATATTGTGGGTATCTGTTTCTCCTCCATACCTACAGATAGCATACTAATGTACACTCACAGATGGGTTGTGCATTTTATAATTTATAATGTGATGTTGGGTTGTCACTTGGAGGGGAGGGGTGGCTATACCTGCAATTCAGATTTCGGTGTTCTCGCCTGATACTTCTTTGTTTTATCACTTATTTATTCATTGTTTTGATCTGAGTTTGCATTCGCATAACATTTGAATTCATAAATGGACTTTAACAACATCCAGCACTTAAAATAAAATTCACAGCCTCAACAAACTTTTCAGTCACATTCATCAGTTCATACATTGAGCATTCATGCACACCCACCACTTGCAATGGCAGCCGTGCAAGGTGCTCGCACATCATTTGGAGAAACTTGTGGTTCAGCATCCAGCCCAAGTACACCTCAACACAAGGCCAGAGCCAGGTGGGGGATCACACTACCAACCCCAAGATAGTAAACAACGCCCTCTACCAGCTGACCCACACCAGTACCATGAAGTAGCATTGTCTCACTTTGGACCTTGAAGGGTTCATCGTCAATAGAGGGTTTAAATTCAATCATATTTATCTGACAAATTCCACTTTGTTCATGTTAATGATGCCTGTTCAGGATAGATTAAAGTTAACCATGGCGTTCCACAGGGTTCTCTATAGTACCTTCATTTTTCACCATACACATGCCGGCTGGAGGGAAAATTTTTCGACAACACTCTGTTAACTTCCATTGCTATGCTTATCTAGCTATCTATTGCTATGATGTTACACAAACGTATTTTTCTATGAAACTAGATGATACTGATCAAGTTGTACAATTCAAACTTGTCTGAAGGACATTAAACCTGGGTGAGCCGTATTTTTTTAGACTATGACTTGTCTTGTCTTCTGACAACTGCTTCAGAAGTCTTCAATTGATTAGAAATGCTGCAGCAAGAGTCTTTGCAGGAACCAGCAGGAGAGATCACATCACTCCAATGTTAACGTCTCTTCACTGTCTTCCTGTGGAATCTAGAGCATTTCAAATTGTTCTCTTAACTTGTACAAATCTCAACAGTCAGACTCCAACATATCTTCAAAGAGCTGTTAGTCTCATATTACCCCAGCAGGACTCTGAGAGTGCTGGTTTACTGGAGGTTCTTCAGTTTTTTTAATCATAGAATGGTAGGCAGAACTTTCAGGCTTTCATAAAGCTTACAGTTTTGGGTGGCTTCAGGCTGATGTCGACCATTTTCTAGTTAAGCTGCTCTAGGTTTAAACTGCTGGGAGACCTTGAATGCACTGATCTTCTCTTCTGTCCTTTCTCTTACATTCTACGTACGTCATATTTCACCCTTACATGCCACAAATATTCTGTGTCTATTTCGCAATTTCCGACCCTCTGCTCGTGTGTTATCGCTGGCTTTTTCTCCATAAATGTGCCTTAAGATGACTGTGGTGTTGTTGGCGCTGTATAAATACAACTGAACTGCAATGAAAGGACAAATAGTTTGGATATATTCTAAAAGTATGAGATGTTTTTTGAATGCGGTGACTTGACCGTGATAAAGCAGTACAAATATCATATCACATCAAGAATCTAATTACAAAGAACAAGCAGGCCCTTTTAAAAGATGAACTTCTAGTTTGGCCTAGGAAAATCACAAGAAGGGGTTTTCAGAACATGATAGCATCTTTTTAAATCCTAATAGCAGAGCACGATCTAAAGCTTTTTTCTCAGGAATTTGATATTGAACAGAGTAATCTAAGAAGTCATATCTGATATTTAACAAAATTTCATTCTGAATTACTGTGACAGGAATAAAGAGGCCTGGTGATGGACAGATCTTATCCCACGAGGTGATGTGGTTCATTCTGGGTTCGATGGTGATGCAGATTCTCAAGGTGTGCGTTGGAAGCTCAGTCGCCATGGCCACGAGGAAGTTAACCCACATAAACAATGTTTGTTTTTTAAAATATGGGTGCCCTTGCGGTAATGACTCATCTTTTATCTGAAGAATCACAAGTATGCGTTCCGAGTTGGAAAAGAACGACAGGATCCATGTGGAGTTGGGTGTCTATATGAAGTTGCATGCTTTGCGCGTCACAGAGGAAATTGCAAGATTATGCCTTAGGCCTGGCCAGTAGCAATTACTGAAGAAGTGGCCTATAATCTGTGGTTGTTCTGTGATGTGTGTGAGTATTACTGTGATTGTGTGGAGGCTGGGATGGCATTGTTGTGCATATTTTTGTATGCTACTATAAAGGTTGTTTGTGGCCAGTCACATATGCACAATGTGCTTTTCACACCTCACCTGTTTATGTGGAACAAATGAACAACTGCCATCGACGCACGACTTGGTGTAAAATGGAAAGCAAAAAAAATAGGTTGGCATGTGTCATCACAATTCATGTTGAATATGTTGAAACGGAAAACACTAACAATAACAATGCAGCAATAGTAACATCTCTGATCTCATGACACTTAAACGACTCAGACAAGTCGCAACTAACTCAAGTAAAAAAAGAAAAAAAAGAAAGAATCATGAGCAGCCTGAAGATGATAAAAGTCCCCTATTTTACGTTACACTTTTGATCTCAAAAGATCAGTGGAACAAGTTTAATTAATCAATGGTTTTTCTTGGCTCTGAATTTCGCTTTGCTTTCGTCGCATGTCTTGTTGGCACCAGTCTCCACATCAGGATTAAAGCTTCCCAGAAATTGTTAAATGAATAAAAAGTTATATTTACCAGCCAATCATAATCTTCATGTCATTAAGGCTTGATAAAAGGCCCTCATTTGGAGGCAGAGCACCTGCTCTACCTGCCATCAGCTCCTCATGTGCTGTGTGCAGCTGCTGCGTTGGCTGGCCCTTTGCTGGTTGCGTTCCAGGCCCTGCAGCCCTGTACCATCAACACTCACTCAGAGCAACCACATTAAGGTTGGTGACAAATGACCCCTGAGGTCAGGGCAAATCATAGCATCGCAACACAGCACCTCGCTGCAGCTCACAACAGCTCGTGGCAGCTTTGAACATCTTATTCCAGCTCGTGCTTTGATGCGTGCCAGCCTTATTAACCACAAATGGGGCTGAGTGTTTGATGCTTCTGCTGATAATGTGGTTGGGGATTTCCCAGTTGGAGAGGATAGGCCATTGGGTCAAATGAGCTGAAATTACAGGTGAAGATGAAATGATGAACTGTTTGGATCTGACATCTTTTTAATTTTGCACAACTGCACAACTGTCAAAATAATAATTTCAGAACAATAAACATTGCATCAGTTTAAAAAAGTCCCTAAAGGGTTAGCAGTTCTTGAAACTGTCTTTTCTTTTTTCTTTTTTTTTTTTTTTTTTTTATCTCAGTGGTGTGGCAACTTTTGTGAAGGTTTCGGTAATAAGTGTCATAATATGACAATTGTCCTTTTCTAACCCAATTAAGCACTGCGGGAAAGAAAATCTTTTAGTTTGTTTGGTTTTTACATTTAATAATTATTCATCTGCCCCAACCTGCAAGTCAATTACAGATGTGTGCCAAGTTAGATTTGTGAAGAAACAAGAACGAGGTGTGTGTCTGCTGACCAGAAAGGAAGACAGAGTTTCCACCGTGTTTTCTATTTTGGCATTTTGTATTAAGTAAACTTTCTCCAAAAAATAAATTGGTGGAATTTAAGTCTAATAACTGTTTTATTGTAAGCTTTTAGAACTGAAAGAAATGTACATATGCTCTTCATCTTTCAGCTTCATGAGATGTTACATTGGTTTCTTTGCCTCCTTCTCCAAGTATCACCTTCCTTCTCTACTGTCAACATGTCCTCCTTCACTACATGTATTAGGGTGCTTTCTCACCAGGATAGTCCGGGACTCGATTCAATTGGGGAGGGAGGAAGCCAAGAAATTTCACACCTTCATTTGGTTTGGTTTGCATTCACACCAGCCCTGTTTGATCCGGACCAGGGTTTATTTCAGGGACTTTCTGGGAAAGTTTTCCATCTCCATTTAATAAATTTTCCAACTCTTCTGCTTTTTCTGATTTACAGAGTTGGCTTTGCTGGCTTTGTTTTTTACTACCCAAAATGCATTGCACTCTCCGTCACGTCCTCTCACTACATCTGCTGGAAAGTCCTCAGATAGTTCACTTACAATTGAACCGAGAAGCACGTTTTCAAATGAACCAGACTGCACTCGCTTGGTTCCAGGGAGTGTTCACAGATGCCCAAACGAAGTGGACTTTCCCAGGAAGTCCCTGAAGTGAACTCTGGTCCAGATCAAACAGGGCTGGTGTGAATGTGCCCTTAGTCTTCTGTAAAGTCTTCCTCTTCTGCTCCAGCAAAACCTCCAAGATCCATTATCCAATGTATCCACATGCCCAAATCAAATGCCAGTGGGAAGTGAATTTGAAATGGAAACGATTGATTTGAATGTATATCACAATAAATCTGAAACTGTAGTTCATGCATTTGAAAAATTCAATCTCACTTTTCAGTTTTACTTCTCTCCATTCAGATTCAGTTTTATGAGCGACGACCCTAATTATCACACCTTCTATGATGCTTTTTGTTTTGCATTTGGATTCTAACAGCTGTGCTGTCTGTGAATACGTGTCGTATGTGAATTTAGACTTATATTATGTTTTTCTTATTCATTTATTATTATTGTTGTTCATATTCTTTTCCGACAACAATGAAAATCCTCCCATTTCCACATGTTTTCTTAGAGTTAACGATGGGAGGTTCACTCATTTGTCGTATTCGAACTCTACATCTTTGAAACTCACTTGTTTCCACTCAGTTTGATTGTTTGTGGCTGCAGGTGAAAGATGATGAATGATAAGACAAATAAACATGTGTTTTATTGTCTATGTTTACTGCATCTTGCATTACCTTGGTACTCATTTATGAGATATTCTGCTACTTGGTTGCAGACACTCACAGTGGTTCTGCGTCACTCTGAATCGGTGAGCTTGTCAGAAGAACCTGCTCTGGATGCACAGCCAAACACGAATGCATGTACAACCTAAACTGCAGTCACTGTAACCTAACCTGCCAGCATAGGAAAACACCAGCTTTAGCCAGCATTCATGCAACATGTCAAAGTCTGCATGAATTGGATCAATAACTCATCATGAAACAGACACTGGCCGGTGGACTGTTGAAGGACCAGCGTCTACATCTGTCTGCCGTGGCTACAAGCATCCACAGTAGACTGCTACTGCTGCCTTGCTACCTATCCGCTAACATGCGGGCTAATTACTGCTTAATGACTTAATACGAGCTGTGGGTTTGACTCAGCAGGAAACAACTGTTCTGTTTTACATCCAGTGGCATGCTCCTGCAACATGACTCACCCCTGCTTGGCTCAGTTTTGGGCTCCATGTGTCGACAGCTCACAGATCAGCCTTTCTAACGGCCTGACCGAACACAGTGAGAGCTAAAGGGGTTGCACGGCTTGGCTAAAATAGTGGAACTGATATTGAATCCAAGTGTAGTTATTTTGTTCAAGATTTGAAGTTTAATAATTAAGTCCTACACGATGTAGGCTACTGTTTAAATGCTCAAGAATATTAACACATTTTTTATTCATTCACTCATTAAACTTTTCAGTGGTTTTCCCGAGGCAGAGCTGCAATAGCGGGACAAAAAGCACCTGCCTCCTGTTTTTCATTGGTTTGATGTTGCCTCGCTCATTTTATGACGTTTCCAACCAGGTCTAGGATGTGTAACTCAAACCTGAAAGTAAATGGAATAGGAAGTGTGGGTCTACATGAATTACATTTGATTTGACTCTGAGGGTATTTCTGAACATTATTGACTGTTAAAAATAATATTGACAATGCAGAGTAATGCAATTGTGATTTTGCACAACTGAGGCAGCTTTTCTGTTAAACAGACCACACCGATGGTCCCAAAGAAAGGGGATATATCATCTTTACTACTTTATCCAAGTAATGGTACTAGAGCAAACGATGATTAATAATGTATAATCCAATTCAGCATCAATAATGATTTAAAAATCTTGAATGGTTTCATGAAAACATATCTGGAAAAGAACATAACGGTGCAACCTGTGGCAGGAATATAAACTTTAACATTTGGGATCCTATGATCCTCTCTTAATGTCTTCTCACTCTTCCGTTTAAGGATTAGTTATTGACATGGATGTACCAACCTACCATAGGCGATTTCCACCTCAGCAGAATAAAGTAACAAAACCTACAAAATCTTTGACATTTTTTGGGAGTCCTAGATTAGGAGGTAAGATCTCAAACACAGCAGATACAGCAGTCAGATGGAATCTTACCTGGAGCACTAGTGCATGTTGAGAGGCAAACATTTCTGACCAATAAGTACGAATTGAAGGGCATGACCAGAATGTATGGGTGGCAGGGGATTGATGGCACCAATCATAGGTGAGATTGTGAATATTGGCACATTTAATCATCAGTCCTGTGCACATTGATCCTGATTTTTGTTTTGTTCTGTTCTGTTTATTTGGGTTTTTTTAAGCAGAATGCGGGCTCATGTCATGGTATATCAATGTAGCAGAACTTGGTGGAAAAACTATGTTGGTCTTTAAATCATGATAATAAAATATTTTCTTAATGAACCGCATTGCATAAATGTAAATGATGCTTTACAGGTGAAAACAAATAACAGAACATGTTGAAACCACACTGATGCACCTGGAGGCGGTTGTGGATTCCTTAAAGAATGAATATAGTCAGCTGCAATGGGATGGAAAGAATCAGGGATTGCATTCGATCATGGTACAATACTGGGTGGGGACGCAAGAATAAATTCAGATGACGGATCTCATGACAAGCAACACTGACCATACTGTAAATAAGCAATAAACCAAGGGTAACTTGGATGGCGTTACATGGTGCCATGCATAAATTTTTTTTGAAAAATAAAATGTTTCAACATTGTATCTTTGTTCTGGTCGTAACTAATTAACGTCATAAATTGCTCCTGCAACGATCTTTTTGGTCGAAAATTCACAAAGACCCTAATGAAGAAATGCCTTGACTGACTGAGAATAACCTTGCACCAGCTTGTAGGGCTGACTCACTCGGCTGGGAGCTATAAGATGAAGTTATAGTGTAACAATGTAGATCCATCAGCAGATACTGCAAATGACTGATGGGAGCTACGGTGTGTGTCCCAGACAGGAGTGTTGTTGGAGGTGATGGCAGTCAGGCACATCCACTCTCACTGGATAAAGAGGAGGCACACCTGCAGTCACGCCATATTTCTCTCTCATCACATCCACTGAGAGTCATTCACAAGGACAAACACTCTGCCTGCACATTCAGATGCTGGATTTGAGTGGACGGTCATCTGTGTACATGAAGCCACAAGTTTCATTTGGTTCTCCTGCTGAAAAGTGCTCGGAAAAGATTTCGTCCATTCTTTTTAATTGTGAGGAAATTGTTACTGGTTTGAATGGTGTCACTTTATTTTTTAAATTTTTTTTAATATATACTTAAAATAGACTTTATATATTTCATAATGACACTTTCAAAACTATTTGGTTGTTTCCAAATATATAAAATCAGGTTTCTATTTTTGTCCTCTTCAAGTTAAGCTTCACACCAGTGTTTTCCTGCAGAGCTTAGTGACTAAAACAATCTATTTCCATCCATCCATGTATCCATCCATCCATCCATCCATCTTCTTTACCGTTTCCACACCCTCTACACCCTGGACAGGGCGAACAGAGAAAAACAGACAACCACACACGGTCACATTCACACACCTATAGGGGCAATTTACAATGATCAATTGACCTGCATGTTTCTGGACTGTGGAAACTGGAGCCCCCGGAGGAAACCCACACGCTCACGGGGAGAACATATAAACTCAAGCTTTTCTGTAACATCACTGTCTGATTCTCCCTTCTTTGTTGAGCCCTGAACAAGCTTTTATCCAACAAACTGATTAGGGTATTTTATCTTTTTTTTGGAATAGCTATGTAGTTTCCTCCCCATTTTGTTTTTTATTTAATTTGTGTTCTGTTATGAGAGTTATTGCTAAATTGAAGTCGTCTAAAGAAACTTCTTTTGCAGGCGTTTCCCCATAGTTTAGTTATGGGGTTGCATAAAAATGTGCAATTTTTCAGTCCAATGGGTGAATAAGAAAACTTTTAACACCCTAAATGAAGATTCATCTGAAACAACAGGGAGGCTATTTGACAAGAAATCCCATGAAAGTTGAAGATGTGATCGAAATGAGACAAGATCTGTTCCTGTTCAGTTTTGATGCTTTAGCATCCTTTATATGAATGATAGACAGTGTTTCCTATTTGAATCCCACATATCATTTTGAGGTCCCAGACATTAAAGCAGACGACCACCCAGTTCTATTTAACCTGTCTACCTACTTTCATTAATAACTTGGCATTGTCTGCACTTTCTGACAAATAGGTAGATCTAAAAGGTTTTCAGACGGTAAGTGTACACTAAGTAGGAAAGATAATGAGATATATCCTATAGGGTTGGAGGTTGTTACATGTCTCTATTTGTACGTGTGTGTGAAACATGGCTCTATGGATTTAAGATCATAAATTAGCAAATCAGCCCATGTCCACCATACTATCAGGCCCTGCTCGCTGCATTCAAAATCACAGATCTCTTTATCACCAGAGAAGACACAAGGGGTGTCCTTGTAATTTTGCTCTGTAATATTTCAACTGGCAGACTCGATGAGGATGTTTGTACAGAGGGTTCATGTCCAGAGCATTGGGTTGCACCTCCCTCCATGAAAATGACTTGCACGCCATTTTATTTGTGCCTTTCCTTTGGCTTCTTGTGAGGCACTTTTTATGATGTTGGGTGAATTAATGTCTTTTGTCATGCCTGTGGTCGTGCTTGGGAGCTTAGCGAGCGCTCCGTATTTTGTTTTGAACGTATGATTAGAAAATAAGCAAATATAATGTTCTTGGCAATCAAAAAGGCAATATTTTTCTTTCTGAAAGGGCAGACTTGTTTATTTCAAAGGGAGAAAAAAACCCCGATGGTGAATGAATGGGTGAATTTTAGGAAATAAAATGACAAAAGACAACCAAACAACCTGTTCTTAATTTTACTGGAATATGATTAAAACATGGTCAGCTAATCAGACACAGATGATCCTAATGTGCAATCTGTATTTTGTTAAAAACCTGAACTTAAAATGGACTTATGTACTTCTTTAAGGCCCAGTGAAGCCTTTCAACTGCTACAACCAAGTATGTTGTCAATTAGTTCCTGGATGCCAAAATGAACCACAAGGCAGTCCAGGGCTGACCTCTGAACTCGACTACACTAACCAACTTGATGTTGGCACTCCCTTTTCTTCTGTGCTCTGCCTGTGTGTGTGTGTGTGTGTGTGTGTGTGTGTGTGTGTGTGTGTGTGTGTGTGTGTGTGTGTGTGTGTGTGTGTGTGTGTGTGTGTGTGTGTGTGTGTGCGTTCATTCATCTTCCTGTGGTTTCTGTGAGGATATTGGAGGCTGTCATGCAGACATGCATGGGAAGGGTTTGTCGTGGCCTTGTGTGTGTTTTTTGTTCATGGCAGCGCGGGGTCAGGGTGTCTTATTTGGCTTTGCTGAGATGCAGCAAAGAATTCATGGACCTGCAGCCAGAATTTAATTGGTAAACACAATTGTGTTTTCAAAAACACTTTTTATGGCCGTCACAGGGGGAAGTGAGGAAAAATAGATGGAGAGATATGCATTTATTCACGCATTCGCTGTCACAGCATATTCTACACTCGCTGTGAATGTGCCAGCAGCTGTAAAGGAGCTCGTAAATGATATTAACTGTGGATAAACAATTTTGATTACTCACTCATGCTTCAAATGAGCTTTCTTTTAAATTTGTTCTCTGATATATTTATCAAATAAAAATCCAGCCTCCAACTCATATTTGCATGCACGCACGCGTGCACATTTGATATTTGTGTGGAAATGTTTTCAATGCTCAGAAATACATGTTTGTTCCAACCTGCCGGGTGTTTAGAGGTCACCTCCTGTAAACTTTGACAGACTGTTGTCACGTTGTTTAAGGCCGTCATAGAGGCTAGACACGCACACACACACACACACACACACACACACACACACACACACACACACACACACACACACACACACACACACACACCTTACTCAAACAGCCCTGAGGGATTAGTAATGGTTTGTTGGCAGCGAGTCGGGCGTCTCGCTCCTCTCATCATTGGGATCCCATATCGAGGGGATTTTCACTTCACCTCGCGGTGTTGTTCTCGCTCGAACCTCGTATGTTTTCATCATGACAGCACATGCTGGAAGAAGAGTGATCACTGTAATCACTGTAAAACATAAGAAAGAGTTCAAGAGAAGACCACATGTTGGTCTTGATGTGGTTATAAATTGCTTGCACTGTATTTGGGATGCGTGCATCCACCCTGCTTTCATAACAAAGCCACTAATGGTTTTATAGCTGCTCGTCACCATGGCAGCGCTGGAAGCCAGAAGAAGTGCAGCCTGGGAGGACAATAGGAGTGTGTTGAGTGTCTTCAGGATTAGGACCACAGGGCTATTTTTCATTTTGCTTTTGGGCCACCAAACCAGGGAGTAATGGGGAGCATTACCTCTCCCTGAATCTAATCTCTCTTCAGCACTTGAGGCCAAGCAGCAGAGAGTGTGTGTGTGCGCGTGTGTGTGGGTTGTTCATTGTGAGTGTGTATTTGTAAGTGAGCAAGGACTACAAGATGCATGCTAACAAGTTCAGCCACAGAATATTAATCAGACTTCTTAGTTTCAGCGGCGCTTTGGCTGAGGAGAGTATCAGCATTCATGACACGTCCACCCTCCAACAACACACAAACTGCTACTTTAACTCTTTTATTCATTTCTGTTTTCAAGATTTATCCACGCTATCCTATAATCATTTTCTTGTCTTGTCTTTTTGTTTGCTTCTTCTTCAATGAGAATTCAGACATTGTTAGCTTGGCTCCAATTCCTATATTTACATCCACTGATCCTCCTCTGCATACCATTTGTAGAGATTTAGGAAAATATGAAGTTTGGTGAGAATGGCAGGGGCTGAGCCAACGAAAAAGCCCCCTGGAAATCCCCCAGGGTCAGGGGATCCATTTTGAGTGCAAATGCTTTGTTTACATTAATGTAAACATAGAGGAATACAAACTCCTTGCAGTTTTCCACCCTGAAGAAAAATGGTATACTCGCGGCAGGTTTCAGGCACTGTACACAAGAATACCACTCTTTTGAGCAAGTGCGTTAAAACTATTGTTGAAGGGATATTCATTAAATACTTATTTTTGAATAGGCTTATTAGTCACAGAAAAGTGGATATTCATTGTAATAAAAAATTTTAAAATGTAAATTTTTACTAGTTGCAGCAAATGAAAGTAACTAGTTACCTCTCTTCTTGAATTAGGCCTTATTGATTTGCATTTAAGTTATTCAAACTATGTACTTAAATACAGTTCTTTAAAAAGCAGTGGCATTCATTTGAATTAACTGCCTCTCTCTTTAGTATGTGTATAGATAGCATGTGGTTACATTGGCGTGATACATTAGCACTGTGTGGTTGAGATTAATGAATGATTCACTCATTACAGTTCAGCTGAAATTAAATCAGGAGAGGAAAATAGTCCTTAATTTGAAGATAAAGCAATAAAATGGAAACACTATCAAAAAGCAAAAAGTTTTTTTTATAATTCATATAGCAGCAAATATATCACAGGTTTTATTGATGGAGGTGAATGTTGATTCTGGACTACTGGATTTTTTTAAAAATTTATAATCGAGAACTGATTTTCAAAATAGTATTCAGTAAGTTTTGGGGTGTTATACACAGGGAAACCATTAGATAAGAAAAAACTGCACACTGTCCTAAAACAGATCTCTTAAAGAAAAGGATTCCTTTTTTTGAAAACAAAGCTATTTCCTTTTTTTATCTACTCAAGAACCATCCTCCTCTGGCAAGGTGTCACAGTGATGTTTATAAAAAACTACTCTGTGCATGCGTTCGTGATGCAGGTGGATTACGTCAGATGTGTTTTTATGACTCTCGGCTAAAAAAGAGAGAGAGGGCCATCAAAGCTGTCGCGCCACCGTTGAAAGCTGACGCGGATGTCAGCGCTGACATCTTCAAACTCACCCCAAGGGAGAGCAAGACTCATGAGACTCAGCCTGCACTTTGTAGCGTGTGTCTCTTCCAGCCAGGTGGACTGAGTGGTTACCTGGGAGAAAGAGGAGCGCAGCACACAAAAACATACAAATGCACCTGCAATCTCACAGAGATGCACATACACAGAAGAGGCCAGGCACATCATACCTAATGGTTTTTATGGAGAGCTGCCAAATTCACTGACTGAAGATCTTTTTCTTCTTTTCTTCAACCCCCCCCCCCCCCCCCCCCCCCCCCACACACACACACACACACATATTTGCCTGTTTCCCTCTCTAGTCTGACCTTCTCTCCTACTCTTTTTCTCTCTGTCTTTCCAACAGTGAATGCTCTTAAACCCTTACCCCCCCCCCCCCCAACCCCCTCTGACAATTTACCACTACCTTACTTATGAAACCCATACACAACCAAAGGGAGCGAAAAGGAGATATGAGATGTCTTTCAAATAGCAATTTGTCCTGACCCATGGTGGACCACACACACACACACACACACACACACACACACACACACACACACACACACACACACACACACACACACACACACACACACACACACACACACACACACACACACACACACACACACACACACACACGCGCGCTGTCATCTTATATCATCCTTCCCCTTTGCCTAAAAGCACTTCAACAGAACTTCTGTGGAGCTTCGTTTGTGAAATTGTGTGTGTGTGTGTGTGTGTGTGTGTGTGTGTGTGTGTGTGTGTGTGTGTGTGTGTGTGTGTGTGTGTGTGTGTGACTGAGTGAGTGAAAGTGGTGAGAGTGGGGGTGGCAGGAATTTGGGGGGACCATCTTTAAAATGAGAAAAGTTGGTCTTTGGCAGTTCTGCCCACTCGTCAGTGATTTGTGCTTCATCATGCTGCCTTCTATTTTTAAATGCAGAAGACAAAACACAGATGAGGAGGATGAGTGAGACTGACATTACTGGAAGGCACATAGTGGGTGATTTAGAATAATAATGGTATTGTCCACAACTCCAGTGTCAAAACAGCAAAGACAATAGTTAATAAATGAAAACTGGGTGGAATAGAAACATGTATGCTGTATTTAAAAAAAGTTTTTTTGGAGGGGTTCAATTTAAGTCAGATTGGAAATAAAATATTATAAATTAAATATTTTGTCTTGAAACAATAACATGTTCAACAACAGATGTGTTGTTAGTGTTTTATTATAATTACGCAAGTTACTAGTTAATTACAAATTATTGCAACCTGTTTTTATTTACAGACCTCAAGGATTATTTGAAGTTGGGGTTGAATCATTAGCATTTTAGTGTTGCTTTACATAGTCAACTTTATTTGTAATCTCAACCTGATAGTAGCCAGAGGCAGAAAGTGAATCAAAATATCTTCCAATAAAATGTTGGATTCAGCTGTGGAGTTATTTGTCTTTCACACCTGTAAAGCGTCCAACATTTAGTTGACTAATGTGAATTCATTTGACTAATCTAATTCTTGTTTGATATGGAAAGTCTGACTGTAAAGTAAACGGTCTCAAACACATTGTAATGATATGATTCTTTTGATTGTAACATGAAATATAACACAGTATCTGGTCCCATTCTTTTTTTAGCAGCTTACACTTGCTCCTTGGCGTAGTGCAAATGCTTGGAACACATTTATCTAGCATTGTAAGGGGTCGTAAGCTTAAGTACAAAATCATTAGTTTAACAGGTCTGACAGTTGCAGGGTTTTAAGACATAATGGCCTTAAAATACTGGAATTCCCGCTTTAAGCCAAAAATAACATGCTTTACCTGAAACAATACATGCACAGTGTGTTGAGTTGACTCAGCTTTACTTGATTATAGTTGTTATTGTTTTTTTGTTGTTTTTTTAATAGTTTTTTTTAATCAACATTAATTGCTAGGACAGAAACAAGAAGGTGAGGGTATATCCTCTATTCATCCAGAAACTTATATTCCATGTTTGCATACTGCTGTAAGCCCACGTCCATGAAAGTAAGGTGTAAACATTTTGCCCCTCCCAGCAATACACCACCAATCATTTTCTTACGAGCAGCAATGGTCACTCAGTTAAGCGCAAAACCATCCAATGTTCAAGCGATGTGGATGCCACTGGACTGGTGTGAAACAATGACACTTGCCCTTGCATTGGTGATACTCTGTGGAGTATGTGCCCATACTCCTGGTGTACTCATAAAATGCCTTCAACCTGATACAAATTATTGATAAACATAACAAACAAGAGAGGTCAATGCTGTAAAACAACTTTGGCGACTCAGAACCACAGAGAGTCAGATTACAGACGTAAGGCAACTGGCCACTTAAAGGCTTTTCTATCCTTATTGTGCACTTGCAAACAGCCAGTCTCCAACCAGAGAAGAAGCTTGTGTTTCTGGATTTGCATCACAGTCAAGATTTCAAACTCCATGACAAGCACCATATTCTCTCCGATTTCTTTTTCACGGAGATCAATGAATCGTCTGGTTGTGAATGATGCAGGATAAACGGAATCAGATGTGTGTGGTTTTGATCAGGATACAGAGACAGAGCGACATAGAATACTTCCCCTATCCACTGTAATACATAGATCTGGCCTGTTCAAACACAGATGCAATTGTGCCCAGACACAATGGAAGAAAAAAAAAAAAAAGCCATATCATAGATCTCTTCATTGCATTAATAACACAAAACTGCCATTGTTGTTTCACTGCTGTTACACATATGGTTGCTTCTCCGCTCTTCCACATGGTTCTTGTTTTGAATTGCACAGAGTTTCTTCATCAGTCAACATTTTTGATGGTCGAAGTCACTTTTTGTTTTTGACCTTTAGAATTCACACCACGCTCTGGCTGATAATACTAGATTCTCAGACTAATAACTGTAAAAAAAACCTGTCATTGGTGTGAGTGTTATAATTTGTCATACAGTACTGGTGTTATTTTGGACAGTGTACCCGGTTTTGTATCAATTAATTTTTATTGTTTCTTCTCCAGGTTCTCATCATAAGCTGGGCAATCGATCATGTAATACAAAGGCTTGCAGCTTGTTCTGGACACGTCATATGGGCATAACTTTTTCTGTGTGTAGCATTCAACACCTATTGTGTTATTGGTCAAAAATATGAGATGGGCTAATATTCCATCATCTTGCAAGAGGTCTACACTTGAGTTTTTATGTCCTGCCAGAACTAACTTCGTTCTTGTTCTTCTTGCTTTAAGAAAGTTAACAAATTGATCCCAATGATAACATGTTTGAGGGCAGGTTGAATGTCCAGCATAAGTTACCAGGTAAAAGGTAAACTCTGATTAAGGTTAACTCTGAAGTTCCACTTCGTGGTGCAGGTTTCAAGTGTTTTGCTTGATATTTTGCTTTGTTTTGTTTTCTATCTGATTAGATTGGCCCTATACATTTTAAATCTATTGGCTCAGTGGAGGATACGGAGCATTATCTATTACCTGAGCACAGCATAAATAACAAATCAGGTTGCTTCTCAGCGTTGTGCACGTGTCTATTACATGTGAACAAAACATGTAATATCATTGCAGAAGGCAATGCTGATATATAGATGTGTTTTTAGAATTATGTGCGTGTCTCTTTCTTATTATGTTGTGAAGAAAGAAAATGTAGCAGTTTGAAAAGAAATGCAAAGAAACACAAGAAGTTAAAACTGTTGAGCTATCAAATAAATCTTCAATTATGGTGTGCTTCAAGGTGAAAATTGTGAAAAGCATTATGGGACTGATCAACTGACTGAATTGGATTGTATTCCTCACGCATTTTTATTTTTTTTTAATTTAGCTTCCCGCTCATGTGCTCCTATATAAATTAAGATCACTGTTTATTTCTCAGTGTGTGTCATCAACTTGAGACCTTTTACTGCATTCCCAAACTACAAAGCATTTTACGGAGATATCCTTTTTCTTCAATCCTTTTTTCCCCCACTTGTTAATGCACCAATGAAGCACGGTACATTAATGGCAAATCAATATTTAGATTTAGTTTTTCATTAGTTCTATATTCTTTTGTGAAGTGATAAGATCTTCTTGAAATGAATTGTCCATCACTCTGTAGCACAAACGACACATCCAGCCTTGACAAACCTTTGCTTCGTCCTCACAGCTTCACTTCCATCCTAAAACTTGTCACGTACCCAATCTGAGGAGAAAACTACAGCTTTGGTTCTGAGCGGTGAGGCCGTGTGTCCCAACCAGGGCACAGGTTTCCTGGTCCCCTCCAACTTGCCTGGAGTGGACACTTCTTCACCTCCACCCTCCTGCTTCACCGAACCCCGGAGGAACCCCGACAACACATAGGATTAATCCATATAATAAAGCTGGTTGAATGGGTTTTGTGGGGAGCAGAAAGGCGGTAATGCTCAGTGTTTTCTAAATGGGAGAGCGGAGGGCCTTTCAGAGGGAAAACATGCTGATTACTGTATTGTAAAATGGCTTTTGATTCCCCCTGCTTGCTTTAATCCTCAGGACACAACAGTGGCCCTGTCTCCCACCAATGGCAATTGAGCCTCTAAGAAGACTTGTATTACCAGCAAGCAGGGTTTAATTGTGAGCTCAATCAGTTATTAAAGAAGCCAGGGTCTGCTGAATTGGAGACTGGTGGGCCAGTCCTTCACTGCTTTTGACCATTGTGGCTCTTTCTTCCTAGACTGTGGTTTGCAGTTTGTTGTTTGCTGTGCATAGGAACAGGATGAATACGGGCTCCCCACTATAGAGTTCTTTCTTTTCCCTCCTCCCTCCATGTTTTCCTTCTCTACTCCTATCGGCTTCCAGGGAACGCAATTATAGTGTGGAATTTTATGGGAGGATGGAGCAGTTGTGGGAAGCGGAGGGTGTGCAGGCCAGCCAAGCTATTATCCATCCCATAGGATTGAATGGCTGACCCCCCCCTCCCTCCTCGACGAGCACAAAAGGAGTGGTCAGGGACGGACTGGAGAGCGGCCTCATCTCAAGAATGGTGGCAACCATCAGTGGCTGCTTCCTACCAACTTTACTCCTGAAGATACTTACACAGCAAAGACATTGGTCTCAATAATGACAGATTTCATTAATCCTCAAGTACTAAAAACATTCTGTTGAAATTGATATCACCAAATGATCAGTTCTCCGCGGTTCTCCGTTTTCCTCCCACAGTCCAAAAACATGCATGTGAGGTTAATTAGCAACCCTTAATTGCCCCTGGGTGTTAATGTGAGTGTGTGTGGTTGTCTGTCTCTCTCTGTTTGCCCTGTGATGGACTGGTAACCTGTCAAGGGTGTGACTTACTCTCGCCCTTGGTCAGCTGGGATTGGCTCCAGTGCCCCGCGACCCTGCGCAGGATTAAGCAATATAGACGATGAATTGATGGACTCATCTACTTTATACATTGTTAGAGCAATGGTTGTGAGAGTGTGGGGCAGGCTTCCTTTGGGGAGGGGCTTCAGGGAGAACACACAGCAGTAGGAAGAGTCTGTGGGCAAGGGGGATTCCTTTTCCCAGAATGAGTTTTTTCTTTTGACGCATGGAAGAAACTGATCATAAGAAGAATACACTGTGCTTCATAAATGAGATAAATCTGTTTATTTTAGTTTTAGTTCAAGTTAGTTTGTCATCGAATTTGGAGTTCTAGCTGGGAAAATAAGTTAAAGAACATTTGTCGGTTGTTGTATGACTTTGTTGCTTATGAATGGGTTAACAAACTAGCTCCTGCTGGATTTTGTTAGATGATGTTTTCAACGACATAAATAATTAAAACACATGTGCAAATGAACGTCGATCATTTTCCAGATAAACATGAACAAAAAGTGAGAACAAGTATGCTTAACATAACTGATTGTGATCACAGAGTATGTAACACTCAGTTGCATTTTTTTCAACAGCAAAGTTGTAAATGTGACACAAAACCCATCCCACGCAATGCAGCCAGTGAGGACAAAATGTGCAATCTTTTATGTTCAACGTTTCAGACAAACCTTGAAGAGTGTGCCCATCCAGCACTTTGTTTTACCTCAGCATTCCTCGCCATCCATCCGCCTCGTTCTCCATCCTGGGACAATAGCGGATTGAGGACGCCCTGAGCAGGCCAGCCTCTGTGGGGCCTGCATGCTGTGTGCCAGTATGGATAAATAGAGGTTCTTTAATATCCGCCAGGGGGATGAGAGAGGGTGGGAGTGGGGTCAGAGTATGGAGCTCACTGAACTGGCAGCCATGCAGCCCATTGTTGCTGTTTGTTAACAGGTGTGTGCGTTTAAATAGGATTCTTTCAGTGGATCTGCTACACGAGCCCATGGGGCCCGAGCACCTCTCACCCCCTCGCAGCGTTCTCATCAATGACAGCTTTTCAGCAGCCTGGAGGAGACGAGAGGGAGGAGGAAAGCTGGATGATGAGGCTGACTGAGAGAATTAGGAGTGAGAGGACCGTCCGACAGTGTAGCAGGTACAATACAGTCAATGTTGGGAAAGTCACTGAAAACACTCGATTACACGTGATTTCTTGTTAGAGTTACTAATTTTGTTGCTGGAGATTAAAAAGGTGCTACAAAGATGTTATTTCTGCTAAATGTAAGTCAAATCGCACACGCATCTTATTTTGGTCAGGCATGACTAGTGGATATTACACTTTCCACCAGTCATGGGAAACACAACAAAACAGCTAAACTATCTAGACAGCCTTCTATAAAGATAAGCTTATAATTATTTAAGATACTTTGGAAGAATATATAAAAGATGTTACTTACTGGCAGAAATACTTCATGTGGTTGCCAGGATGTTAGTTTAAGAGAGATCACTTGGCCCGGTCAGAAGACACTTCAGTGATATTTAAAGTTTGCTCATAGATGCCTCACATTTAAATGTATGCCCCCTATGTATGGGTAGAAAATTCAGTTATGTAGTAAGATATTATTTATCTATAACCAACTTCAGAGAGGATTCCCAACAGTCACTCACCATGCTTTGTTTAGCCTAAAATAATCTATATTTTTTGACAATCAATAGTCTAAAATAGCAACTTTTACTTCAAGTTCCACCAGAGAAATGAATAGATAGATAAAACTGTATGGACGTATTAGATAAATATTTGGCATTATGTGCTGCTCTGACGTCTTCTCTGTGCATGTGTCAAGTTGAAAAAATGTTTAATTGTTCCTTGAAAAACAATGAAAGCTGAACATTTTCTGGAATGGACATTTTCATCCAGATGCCTTGGACAGGACATGAAAAGTGGACAAAAGAGGACGTTTGGTCAATCGACTCAACTCTGAACTTTGTCGCCACAAAGACATTTAAATATGCATTGCTCTTTTGCTGATATTTTGCTAAACAGTTTGAGAGTGGGCTGCCCATCACATTTTCCTTCCCGTGGTACCCCTGCCTGTGACACATCAATCCCCAAGAAAGAAAGAAAGAACGAAAGAAAAAAAAGGTCACTTCTTACGCATTTTCACCACGCACAGATCGGGAAAAATCGTTACCCTGTGGCCTTGGAGGTTTAAAAACAGAGGGCAAGGTCCTCTATATTGGGCTGTGTGTTGGGGATTACTATACAGAGAGTGAAAGAGAATGACGGCAGGAAAGTTGTGTGAATGATAACCTCGTCACACTGCTCCGTAGAAGCCTGCCCTGTTAATAGTTTCCACCCTGAGCGGGTGAGGAGGCGACCAAGAGGAAAAGGAGGGAGGGGAGGAGAGGGGAAGCAGTGGAAGATACTTCCTGTGTGGCTTGATGGGTGCTGGCCACACAGCGGAGAAGGAAGCTGCCTTGGGCACTGTGGAAGAAGTGATGAAAGATGCACTTTCCTCTTCATGCAAATAAAAACGGGTTTATTGTGTCGTCAACATGCTGCAGCTATTTAGCTTCACTGGATCCTATGATTATGTTCATTTCTCCAAGTAAGCATTCTGCGTAAACACGAGCAAAGCTATTCTCTTTGGGAGGAGGGAAGGCTCATTTTGATAAACGCATGTCTGGAAGCATATCATTTGGGTTGGCAATGTGAGCTAATGCTTGCTTTTTTCATTCCTTTAGATTGAATCAAGCCTTGTGCAGTTTGGACTGAGTTGATGGTCTGGTCTGATATGAGGAGACCTGATCCAGGTTTTGTGCCACACCACATGTCGAAAAAATATCAGTCTGTCATCATTCTGCAACAGAGGCCCAATTCATTCCAACAGGAGATTCCATTTAAAAATTAAATCATATAGTATTCTTTGTTAGGTGCTCAAATGCATGAGTTTGATCTTAACATAATCCTTATGTGTTCTTGGGTCTCGTTTGTTTTTGTTCAGACTTTATGGAAAGATGAACAACAACAGATCCATCCAAGTGTGAATCAAGATACCAGCGACTGCAGAGTAGTGACAAAGCATTCAGCCGCAAAGTCCCTTGAACACACTTGCTTCAACCAGGCACACAAGCAGTAAATAATGACATTACATGTCAATTATGTTGGTTAAGAAATTAAATAAAGCCCAACTTAATTTGAGAATCACTTTAAATACATCTACTTAAAATCATGAAAACACATCTTTGGAATCTTTTTCTTGAGGTGTACTTTGACTTACGTATACCCTATTTGTTTATAGACAGAGTTTGAATGTATGGTTCATTACAAGTCTCCAAGGATAGGGGAATGACACATTATAGCTTCACTTTTGAGGAGCTATCACCCATCGGGCTTCCTAAAGTGCTACTCAACTGCAAAACCTTCCCATTCTGAGACTCAAAGTCTGTCACTGGTTACATTAAATAATTCTAAAAAAAGATATTCGTTGGAGTTTCTTTTCAAGCTTTTGAAATAACGAGTGTCTAATTATTCATCAGACGGGTGCCAACATTTGTTTACATTGATACAAATATGTGCACATTGGACTAATTGAGGAAGACTAATGTACTGTTTGTGTGACACCTTAGCTGAGCTGTCAGCACCTTGTATGATGACAGATTTACTCATTAAGTTCAAGTTACAGTGAGTTGCAGGAAGATGTTCTATAATCTGGGTTTTAGCTGACCTTGAAATAGATGAGTAAACAGACCTTTATTGAAATAGCTAATCTAAGTGCTTGAATATCAAATAGTTATCAGTGAACAGAATTTCATTACCAGTATAATACTAAAAGTACAATCAGAATTTCAATAGAGTTTTCAAATAACACAGCTGCTCTTCATAGGAGACAACAGCTCTCAGCTCATACCCAGAATAAAGCTAATAGTCAGCATGGACATTGCAGAGAGACAGCAGCAAAGGTAATGCGACACTTTGATAATGGTTCTGCCCTCCATCTATGAGACATGATATTTCTTTTGCAGTGCAGTCTGTTGCTCTCCATATTTTCACAACATAACCTGGCGAGAAAAGAAACATTTCCTCTTTCCACAACCCCCCCTATCACACTCATGAATCATGGAGCTAAGTGCCTGTGTCCTCAGGTGGTAAGATATGATTTTGGTGCCCATGCACAAGACAAAAACAAACTCCTGAGGCCTGCAACGCCCCGGCCACCACAGGCCTTGGCACTGTCAGGGCTCAGTGGTAGAATAGTAGTGTGCAGTAAAAAGCAGCTATGCATTACAGATTATACATGTCGGGAGGACCCTGCTGATATGGCGGGTTGGGAAAGCCTTTCACTCTCTCCCTTGGGGAGATCCTGACCCCAGGCAAAAATGAAGCACAGCGGTGTTTTCCTCCATAAGGGAGAGCAACCGTGACATGTTAAATGCTTCAACCTAAATAGAGAAAAGTATATTTAGGGTAAGTCAACATGTCCGGAAAACAGTGCCCCATGCTTGAGATGGTAAACCACATGACTCTTTAAAGGTTGAGTCCACGATTGTGGAGAAGAACCGTCAATATTTGAACTCAGCAGCCAAACAAATACTCCCCTGACTTCAGTCCACCATCAGAAACTGCACCTTCACAAATACTCTTATATGTACTTCCACAGCAACTACATAAATAACTGGGCAACACATTTGAGCAAAATCATGACAGACACAGGACCCTCCCTGGATAAATAAGCTATTATGGAGTGTGAGAATCAAGTAAGGAACCTGCATGAGTTTTGATTAGTGGCAACGCTACGAGCTACGAACCAAAGGTCAATATGAAGTACAATGTTACAAAATGAAAGAAAAAAAAAAAAACTACATAAAGCTTTAGATAACAGGAAGTAGTCCCACAGCTTTCAATCAACTACGAACTGGCACCAGCCCTGAGCGAGTTGGATAGAAAACAGAAAGTATATGAAAGATATACTATGTAAACAAAACAAATCAGACTGGAACAATACAATATTACAGTTATGTCCACAATATATAAATAATGAAACAGTTACTTCAATACTTATAAAAAAGATTGATAACTATAATCATTTGCAAAGCTTCAGCTCACAATACACACATTGTATGACATCCATTCCTTGTATGTAGCCTGAAGAGCGAGGAAAAGAAAACTGTTTGCAATTGATCAAAAAGCAAATGAAAGCTCAATATCTTGAAGCACAAATAAAACTTTCAGTCAATGTAACACATCACGGTGGTGGTTGTTAAATTAAGGGGTGACATAAGAGTGTGTGTGGGAAAATTAATCAATAGTACTTTTTTTTCTTTTCCAAACAGCATGCTGATTTGACTTCCAACTGTAGAAAGTCTAAAGGCTCCATTTTTCAGCGATGACAAGTTGCATTATTTTTAAATTGGTCACACATCATTTGTCAGAGAGCAGATCATTTGAAAACAATAACTCTATGACATGGATTTGTTGGATGGAGTAGCCACAATGAAGCGGGTCATTGAGACCCTTCAGCGACCCTCATGACTGATCTGCATGTGGATCCAGAGTCTTCATCTGGGGGAAACATGTGTAACAACTGTGATTATGAATAACCGGTCTTTGAAGTGATCTTTGCTCTGGAACACATATTGAAAACAAGAATAGGGCTTCCCAAAAAAAGACGTGCGTTTGAGGGGTAGTGGGAACACAGATTGACAGCCTTTGGTTTTGTGTGTGTTTTTGTAGTGCATCTGTCTTCCTGCTCCGGCTCAAAGAGACAAGCCGGAGGAAGCGATTCGCTCCTCTCCAAGGCCTCGAATGTGGCGAGGGAATCATTCGCACATTGCGTGAGACCAGACTGTTGTTCGCTGGTGTCTGTGACAGCACTCATCAGCACAGCATTAATTAGGGATAAATACAAAGCATAAACAATAAACACGTGACCACAAAAGCCACAACTAACCCCCCCCCCCCCCCCCCCCCCCCCCCCCCCCATACCAATTCAAAGCATTGCCAAAGAAAGTAAATACAATAATCTTTTCAAGATTAGTTTCCTTCCAGCTACCAGGAGAGCTAAGCTATATGAGGACTTAAATGATATGCATTATTCAGCAGATAGGACTGTAAGGATATCATTCATTGGAATCAAGCAGACCAGCCTTGGATTGTGTTTTGCATTGGCAGCTTGGAAGGATCTTGCTGCAGATGTGCAACTTGGCATATTGTGTAAATTCTAAAATAACCTGTTTTTGAGTGTTGTGGGTCTGGGTCCATGTCTGAGTTTCTGCTAAAAAGCGCCCGTTGGAACTGATTTGTACGTGTTTATGGAGAACTGTGTTTAAACAGTTGGGCTTGTGTGTGTGCGTGCGTGTATGTGTGTGTGCGTGTGGTTGACTGGGAGTAAGTGCGTGCAGAGGGGGGATGGTTGAGGGGACAGCTGTAACGGAATCACTTCATAAGTGAAATACCACTCCCTGTACAATAGCCAGCCACAAACCAGAGCTGTGGTGCAAATGTTTTTCCAACATGGCATGGATCTATCCCTGCATACTGAGATTAAAAAAAAAAAAAAAAAGCATTTTTCACTTCCTTCAAATGAGAAACCAAAGGAGGTTATGACTGGTACACTCCGGGTTTGGGGTCTAAGATCCATTCAAACAATTTTTAAAACATGTTGGATGTTTTTTTGCTAAATCCTGATTTTCCAGTGCAGGAGCTGATGATCTCTTATGTTGTTTCACAGTTTCATTTTGGAAAGAAGTTCAGTGAGACAGATTTTGGTGAGCCAGTGTCAGTGATGGCAGCCTATTGAAGGGCAGATAAAGGGTGCTGAAATGCATTCGTTCTACATAGTTTCACATGCTGAGAGCTACTTTGCATCTATCTCCGTGAAGGGTTAAGATTCAATAGCCTCTCACCCTGAATTTGTAGAATGGACTTATTGAGGAAACCGAGGGGATGAACTACATTCCAGAGGCCTGCTGGGAGAAAACAAGATGGCCGTGTGTGACATGTGGCTTTGTTGGCGGGCGAGGGATGTCTCTCATGGCCATCAGGGTGTCAGAACCAGTTACCTCTAATCGCTCCTGATCGGCAGAAAGAGCCTGGGCACAACCACAAGGCCTCGTGATTCAAATTGCAGCCGCTTACAAAAACGCACCATGACCACACATTGACAGATTAACATTCCGCATGTTTAACTCATATCTCAGGAGCCGTGAACGAGTGGTGGCAAACTCCCTCCCAGATTCCAGATCACATTGTTCGACCTTTTTTCCCTCGCGCCCACTGTGATGTGAACCTGAGGGGACGCAGCACTGGAATGTCCAAGATGGAATTCCTCTGAATGGCTGTTTGACCTGACTCACCACTTAGTGTCAGCACAAGGAACACACTCATTAACAACTGGACCATGGCGACCGCCGATGAGAATGGCTGCTATGACCCTGGCCTCGTGACCTGCATCGTCACTTACATACACAGGCAGGGGAATCTGTGGGCCCTGAATCCACCGTCAGTGCTGAATTTTCTGATAAGATGACAGAAACAGCACTTTGGAGTTGTTGACAAATGCCCTATAATGAATGAGTAGAATTGCTAAACTTAAAAACACTTTGCTTAATAAAATATGTAGCCCCTGTGACCCAGAAAACTAGTTTGACAAGTTCTTAACTTGGACACAAAGACATCTATTTGTGGCTAGAATGCTTTAAAACAAGGTTTGACGGACTTTCTTTTGCCACTCCCTTTAAAGATTCTTAGAAGCAATTACAAGTCAAATGCTATTTGATCTAAAAGTCTAAATGAAAACTGTCGGGCATCAGTGAATTCAACTCAATTGATCCATAAATCTTAGCAGTATGACATGAAATGCACTAATGTGCCACTATTGCACTATGTAATATATTAAACTTTTAAATGCCAACAATAAAACCGCATGTGAGAAAACAACAGTTGAGACATGCTCTTTAAATTGAGGTTTTTTGCTATGAACCAGAAAAAAAATGTACAAAGATGGCCTCATATACACATCGATAGCTCACCTCTACAAAATATTAAAAAAAAAATGTTGTAGATACAACATTGAAAAGTTGTTTTCTACCATGATACATCTCATCTCCTGTCGATGATAATATTAAGATCACCAATCGCATGGGGGGAGGCATAGCCAAGCTTTCTATCGGAAAACAGCTTGAAGCAAGGTCAACAACAAAGTATGGAGACATGCAAAATACAGGATGAAAAAAAAATTATAGTGTACTCAAACCGTAAAACAAATTTCACATGTTTATATGGAGACTAATTATATCAACCACTAAAAGCATTCCAGGAGCAGCAAACAGTGTCCAATTGTAGAAAAAAAAAAACTCCCGTGAATACTTCAACCATGACATTTATGCATATTCAGCCACTTCAGAAGACCTGTGTTGACAGTTGAGATCGGTTCGTAGTTGTATGACTGTAGTGCTTTACCATAAGTCACATGCAATCTGGTTTGTATACAGGTAGATGCTTAAATATGCAATTGCCCACAACAAAGCCCAGGGGAAGAAGCATCTGGCGGTATAGCGTGCCAATATGGAAAAGCCTCCCCTCACCCCTCTGACCACATTTTGCTTTCCTATAGCTCCTCTGACACAGAACCATAACAGTTTGCTGTATCACTTCTTCAAGTGAAATATCCACAACTGTCCTCCACAAGGTCTTTATGTGGATTGGGAGTGATAGCCAGTTAGTTCTCAACATAAGACTCTTTCCATGAGAGTCGCGGTGATGCACCTGTTTACCCAAAGCCCAGAAAATGTCAGAGCCACTGTGGTAGATGATTCCTTGTCTTTTTGAGTCAGCGCGAGTGTCAGCGACTGTCTGAGACATCTCATTGCTTCGCCAAAATTGCAGAGCGGAGTTTTGGTCTCTACACGAAAACACGCCACGTTGGTTTCATTTGATATCTGATCACAGATTATGTTCCCCAGTCATAATTAGGAAATATCTCTTTTGAACATTTTGTGCCAGCAACATTATATTATGGTTGAAGGAAACCATTCATGCAATGTTGAAACGGCAATGCTGCAAAAAATACATCACTTTTGAAAAATGTACTCGACTGTACAGTGTCGTTAGAGGCCTTTTTTTTTCCCCCTTGAGCACCCAAATTAGTTTAACCAACTCTTCTCAAAAGCCAAACCATCAAATAACTGACATACAACATATTTGAAACCAAATGTGAGCGAGCTACCACAACAACTTGAACAAAACCAAGCTCTTCACAGGCAGGGGGCTGCAAATGAGTCCAAATAATGACACAACACCACCCAGAAACAGCTGTTGGCAAATGATGGGAAAAGAGAGTGGACTGACAGGGCACTGAGGACTCATGTGGGGTCCTTTTCGGGGCCAGGGAGGAGGAACCTATGAAAGGGTCTGCCACAGGGGAGAATGGAGCCTCTCATGGCCCATTGTGCATGAATGCACCAACCTTTAGACCTGTCTCCCTCCTGACCCGCTCTCATTACCCAGGCTCTCCTGCCCTCACCCAGGAGGAATGTTTGTGTTTGCGGAACTTTTTTTAACTTTATTTGACCTCTTTTGTAACTCATTTGACACCGTTTTTCATACATAAGTAACCTCTTATGTGAGCAAAATTGATCATCAAAACGAGGTATAATACAAATAAATTGAAGGAGAGCTCAAATGATCTCTTTTACAAGCAAGACCTGGTCAAAAGGGCAGCATTAAAAACAAAGGATGGTGGGCAGACACACATAGAAAAGAAATGTCCTGTGGATCAGTTATTTTACACAGTCTGGTGAGGGATAGGGGAGTATCAGGGGAAGGAGAGGGCTGGATAGAGTAGAGAAGGAGGTCACAGGGGATCCTGAGGAGGGAGAGAATCATGATGAAACAGACAAAACCATGAAACACTCTAAAAGACCACTGAAAAAACAGAGTACATGGACGCCCTCCTTCCAAACTCAGTCTGTGTTATGGGAATGGAGGCACAACCTGTACACTGGATTTGATCGTAAAGTGAGGTATATCTAGATTTATGATGGACGCAGCCCAATAAATGCTCTATAAACGAAGGTGTACCAGTGGAGGGGCCTATCAACAGACAAAAACAACAACCTTGATGATGCGATAATGTAATGAATCTTAAGGCACCATGATAAGAGGCATCTAACATATGCAATGAGGTACAGCTTTTGCACTGACCATAAAATATCATTTTTTGGGATTATCCATCAATCAGCGAAAAACAGTCTATGTTGACGTGAGTTAAAAGAAATTTACAATATGTACATGGATAACTAATTGCAAGTAATGAAATTATAGTTTTATTATTACATAATAAATACATTTTCTCCCCCCCCAAAAAAAAAAAAAAATTTTTTTTATTGCACCAAAGAGTGCAAGAATTACTCTGTTCAAGCACATCAGCTCTTGATGACTGATTCAGCTCCTAAAGGCTGAGGTTATGTGCAATAGTAAATACAGTAAATAAAATGCTCTGAAAACTTCACTGCCTCAGGTCACCTCAATATGTATTTTGTGAAATGAGGCTCACGAGCCTCCATGTCAAACAGACTCTGCTTGACTTTGAAAAGTAAATCTTCAATGCTATGTCTTACATTACAGCTGTCCACCTCTGCTATCACGGGGCTCCTAAAGAACCAAATGTTGAGTTTGCAGATAGTTTTCCTCATACATCCAGCCTTTAATTTTCAAGATTTACTCTTTACCTCGCCCCACCCTGAAGCTAAAAAAAAAAGTCTTAATAATTCACCTCTTACATTTATAACATTTACCACCCCCACATATCAGCTCACAACAGGACCCACTGAGATGGCAGCTTCAAACTGAAAACACGAGAGTGTTGCCATGGTGACAGTCATCACTCAAACCCACTCTGCTTCAAGCTGCGTTCACTATTCTTCTGCCAGATCTGAAGATCTGACTGAGGGGAACTTCAAGTGGCATATTTTAGGAAAGGGAAAAGAAGGGATATGACCCAACCAGGGGATTACTGTGGTCACAAATCACAGTTTGTTTAGCTGTGAAGTCACTTAGCCAGCTTATAAAAGATTAATCAAAGAAAGATAAATAGATGTGAAAGAGGCCCACGGCATCTTATGTCAGAATTAGTCCACCCTGATGTGACCACGCACATACAGGATCTCCAGGTCATCCATTTGGCCGGCCTTCACCCGAGCTGACATGGATCCTCACAACCACAGGACGTCACCCAGTAGTCTGAGGCAAGCTTTGGGGTCAATCAACTGGCCATGGCTCAGCACAGCAGCACAAGTGTCTGGTCAGACCGGCGAGTCCAGCACCACGCCCTGCCAACAACCACCGTCTGACAGCTGCTGTTGCCTCAACAACCTGCGCGTATGGGAAAAGTACGCACAAAGCCAAGCAGACAGATGGGACATGACAAGACAGGAGCGGCATGAGCGTCTGTGTGCCCCATCACTTCAGAGCGGGCAATATTCTTTAATGGCCCGACTGATGAGAGGTGCAACTACAGGTTGCAGGCCAGCAAAATTGGCAGAAATTGAAAATGGATTTTACTGCTGTTCCAAGACCTAATGGCACTTCCCAGTGAGGTCTAATGCGTTTATGTATTTGTGGATCATATTTTACTGCAATTCAGCTCAATAAAAGAGAAAAATACAAGGTTTGAAGTTTTCTTTGGAAGGACGATATACAGGTCCATATGCTGAAACCATAATACGCAGAATTAGAAACATTAATTTTTCCTCTGCTTTCTGTCCAAGCCTGCTAATTGATAGAACATATCCTAAAACTGGTAAGTTGATCCTGAAATGACAGTACTGAACAGTTTGTCTTTCAAACCACATTTCATTCCTTAGGTTATGAATGTCTGATTGAAATCATCACAGAGCTCATTTGTAGGTGAGGAATTTATGTTGCTAATCATTCACATCAATTCAGTAAAAATACAAATGATCATTATTCTTCATTATGTTGGAACGTACATTTAATTTTTTTCTGTTGATTATTTAAAAAAGTAAAATAAAAAATTACTCCTCGAATGGCTTGAAAACAAAATCACTTAGACAGACAACAAATAAATATTAAATACACAGCCGAGCTGTGGTTTTTAGAAAGAAAAAAAAAAAACCCTCCTGCCCTATTTCTAGGAAGCCTCTTTGAATGAGAACACTTTGTGGTAACACGCAGCTTTCTGGTTCCAAAAAAACCTACGTTGTGCTGGTGCCAGTGTGGTTAGTGCAGAACAAGTTGACACCTGCACTGCAAATATGAAATTATTACTGGCATCGCTGACTGAAACTGCCTCATGAAATGCACTTCCAAAAGAAATCTCATCCAATGGACCGATTATTGTGTATTCAATTATTTGTTATGGAGACCGCAGTTATGTATGTATAGTAGCTTAAAAAGCTTTCAAATGTTGAATAACATGTGAAAGTCCATTCTGTGTTCATGATATGTGGTCAATAGTGAGTTTATTAGACATTAGAGGGAAAGGGGGGGGGGGGGGGGGGGGGCACTGTCGTGTGGTAGTTACAAATCACTTATTGACATTGAAAATATTCTCGGATGGAGACAAGGCTGAAGGGTATTTCTGAGGGGAGTTACCATAATCTTCCTGTGCATGCATGGATTTGAGTCTGCACTGTCAAAAAGCATGTGTTTTCAACCACACATGGTTGGTGGAGGTAAATTGTGTAGGTGAACATGTGTAGTAAAGCGGGATAGAAGATGGATGGAAGACGGACTATGTGTAGTAAACTCTGACTCCTCCCATTGTGAGCTGGGATTTGCTGCACCAACCGGTGATAAATTGGTATAGAAGATATGTGGGGAAAATGGGACGGTTGCTTACTTGTGTCTGATTACTGAAGCAGGAAGTCGATATAATTCAGCATCATCATGCTTGTGACTTCGCTATAGTCAATAGACACACACATTCAAGTCAAGATCATCCTGAAAATAGTGGAAAAACACCCCAAAAAACTAATTAGCATGTTTAAGCTTCTTGCTTTACTTATTTTATTGTTGGTGCTTTCATGTGGTTGACGTGTACTTTCGTTAAATGGTTGTGACAGTGTGATCATTTCATTCGAGCTGGTTGACCGAGCTATTGATTTAGCAGTGTGGTTGTCTGAGTGAATTGAGAGTTAATTTTCTAGAAAAACAAAAAACAAAAACAGGTTTCACACACACACACACTCGGTCTCTTCGAGATCTGCTCCCTGCTTACTTTGGTTGGATATTAAAGAAGAGAGGAGTTTGGAGGAGAACTGTCAGTGCCAGAGCCTTTCCTTAAACAAAGACATGTGTTACCAAAGAGATGTCAGCCTGCCTGCTACCCAGTACTGTGTAACTCAATCTCCCCACATTCTCATCCACTGAGGGGGGTTCTTTGGAAGAAAGGGTTAAGTATGTTGATCAAAGACTCAACGATGGACCAAAGGACTTCTCTAGATCATCAATGTGACCTCGGTGCATCCATCAGCCATTAGGACGTCAGGACTGTGGCGAGGCAAGGCCCAGTTGGTGTGGAGGCAGCGGAGGGGGAGAGCAGGGGTGCTGATGGGCCAGTGTGGAAGACGGGGAACGGGTGGGGGGAAACAAGACCCACAGAGACAAGAAAAGGAGAGGAAAAACTGGGAGGAGGGTTGCTGGATTAAAGCCCCAAGCAGCCTTTAACTTCTCCCAAACCACATGGAGCTGGTGTCCAATGCCCTACATATTCAAAAGGCATGTACACGAGCCCACTTCCAGCCTGTGACACAGATGGAGATAGAAATATACAAGCACTGGGCAGCCAGTTTCTCTGATGTTGCTTGCCTGTGGTACGCTCTGCTGACAGACCGAGTTAGCCATCAACTCCCTGAACAGCAGATGGACAAGTTCACTTGTGTTAAGCAAACTTTGTCAACATGCTGCTCATCATTATGCGCCAGAACCATTTAAAGATCTCAGTACCTTTTGGATTTGACAACCTTGAAAAAGAATTTCAACATAGTAAGATCATTTGTTTGAACAACAGGGCCCTGTGTTTCTCATGCAGCTCTCTCAGCTTCCCGTCGAGCTGGAGCTGTTTGCGTGTTGTTCCTGCGACCTTCCATCCCCATGGAAAAGCAACGAATTCAGCAGAACTTTCCATGTATGTGACCCACATCATGGAACCTCTTCACCTCCTCCACTGCTCTTTCCACAGGCGAGACAGGGACGGATGATACACTGGCACTGACTCTCACTGGCACTGGCTCTGGTCTGGGGTTGGCTATTCCTGAATTATCCTCTGGAACGGACTCAAAAGTGCTGCTGTTTAATGGAGAAAAAGAGTAATAGACCTGCTGCTGGTGCTACCATTTGTTGATGTACAGTAGCATACTAACAAGCTCAGTGTCTTTAGTTCTGAGATGAAGTTGTTCACGGAGTTGTTTCAAGGATTTCTGCGTAGTTGTTGACAGCGTTCGGTGCCGTGTAAGTTCGCAAAAACTAAAAAGGCAGCTGTGGAGTGTTGAGTTCTGTGGTCTCAGCTGTGCAGCATTTTGATGTTGTTTTATCAGAACAGATCATTTAGAGTGCAGCACTCTGAGTCCTTCTGCATTTCTATGGCTTGGACCAAGTGAATTTGTTGTCATTGCAGTCGGTTCAGTTTATCATTTGCAGCATTGAAATTATATGCCAAATTCAATTTGCTATAAAACATGAATCATGGTTTTGAAAAATGAATAGCTTAGCAATTAGTTGGTAAAATTCATGCTGTGTCCTTGGAAGAGCTGTTCTTCAGAATATGTGAAAGCAACATGCCATGGAAAACATATTACCAACATATAATTTTTCATTTCATCATTTTTGTGAAATTTGTAATTTGGTCTTCCCAGAACATTTGTCTTCTGTTTTGTCTCACTGAGGGTGAGGGGCCGAAGTGCTAAGAAAATGGCTGTCGAGGGTCGTGTAGTTTTCCCTGAGAGGTGGAGTCTGCTTTTAGAACCCCGACCTCACTTTGTGAAAACAAAATATGGGGAGAAAAATAACCTCAAGGAGAAGCCGTGGCTTAGCCAACCACTGGACACTGAGCAGCACAAAAGCGCGTGTGGGCCGTCCTCGAACTCACTTCACCAAAAGTGTCCACGTAGAAAACCCACTTCCCATTGGGATGTGTCTGTCTTCTGCAGACACACACACACACACACACACACACACACACACACACACACACACACACACACACACACACACACACACACACACACACACACACACACACACACACACACACACACACACACACACACACTCACAAACAGACACATACACACCTAAAACAAAGTGAGTCGCATTCGGACAGAATCACGAAGTGAGCAGACTAATAAATGTGCTCATTGAATATACACACATGAACGGCTTACAAATGGAGCGGTGCCTGAGGCCCAGACCCATCCCATCGTCTCAGACTGCTGATGCTGTCCGTACTGTAGCTGTGAGGCCTGAGGGCGTCACCGCATAAGTATTAACCTCACTCATATTTTACAAGCACCGCTTGCCGCCCCAGTCCAACATAAACAGGTGTGCATGCCAAATTGGGCGTCATTACTCCCCAGACAAATGTCTTGTCTGCTTATATGAGTATATATACGGTTAAAACCTTTCACTTTATCGGTGAATTTAATGCAATTTACATGTTTAATTGTTCCCAGCCAGAAATGTGGTTGGATAATTCTTGTCTTCAGAAACCGTTCAGTTGGTTCAGTGTTGCAGCTTGGCTCTGTCGATTCTCTTCCTCATCGCTGTGCAGAACCCACTGCTTTTAAGTACTGGCGGTTTGATTTCAGTTTATTGAGCTCTTCACACTGTTTTGATAAGACACTGAAGATGTTTTTGAAATGATCTCTGCTGTCATGCACGGTTCAGCAAAAAAATACACAAGAAACAGAGCTCCATGCCGGCCCTTTGTTTGGATAATACAGTTGCAGATGGATGGAGGCAGTCAGGTAGTGTTCGGAGTCCTCAGTCTGGGGTCTGACGATCCCCACTTTGCCTTGTGGTCTATGATGTCACACAGGGTTTTGCCTTTGAATGGCCATGTGTTCCTCACCACTAATATCAAACAGATGATGAGAAAACCTCCAAATGATGGTCTTTCACTAAGACAAGCAGTCAAAACAAAGTTATAGGAACACAGAAAAACACCACTCCGAGCGATCACATGACAAAAAAAGACCATGCGTCCTTAATTGCTGCAGGCTGTTCTGTGGGCAGTGTCAAACTCTATTGTATGCTCTTCTGCTTTGTTGGAAAATTTCATTTTAAACGCCGCCATCCTGGCACAGGATTGGCTCAGTTTGTGTCAACAAGGGCTGCTGAGAGATGTGTTCTATGGAGGAATATAAGTGCAAAAAGTAAATAAATAAATACACCATTGAAATAATTGCTAAAATGTGTCACTAATTCATTGGAATTGGAAATGTGTCATTAATTCATTAAAATACAAATTCATGTTATGAAAAAAACAACAACTTGTATAATTATTTCACTTATCCGTTGTTGCTTCATGAATTCATTTTATCTGTCAAACTCGTCTGTCAAAGTAAGTGGGGGAAAAAAATGAAAAGTCAGTGGGCAGATCCTTACACCTGATTGGTTCCCTTGCACATCAAGTAAAGGCCAAATGATCCCAGACGATGGATTGAAAGAGAGCAAATGAACATATTCAGATACACTGGGCGACGCTTTATGTTAAAGTCTGCTCTGCACTCAGTAAAACTCCAGACTTTTCTTGTTTCCACTCAACAGGTGTAGAACTTTTATTTCTTAACTTCTGCACATAAGGTTACATTCAGCTTGGTCGGGTATCCCAGGTGTCGCACGGTAACATATCCCTGTTGCAACACATAGCTAACAGTAGTTCCTATTGCTACACTAAGCACCTTTATGTGGGTTTGGATACTTTATTTAACAAAACTTTATTTGCAACCAACAAAAACCACGAGGCCATTCTGCAAGTTAAACACCTTAGTGGTGCAAGATATTTTAGACTATAAAACATTTCTCATCAACTTCCGAGAAAGTTCCTGTAGATCCTCCATTAATGGAGCCGCCATGTTTTGAAACTCTCGAGACCAAAGCAATCGGTTTGATTGGATTTGTATTAGCCACGCCCTCTGACCCTGACAGACGGATTTGACAGATAAATAAATTCATAAAATGCTGCAAAACCAGACCGTAAAATAATTGAGTAAGTAGTTAAATAATTAGATGTTTTTTTTAATAAAAATAATTGGTATTCGAATTAATTAATGACACATTTAAGTTTTTCTTTTTAATTGTGTATTTATTTAATCAATCTTGGCACATTTAGTCCTCCACAGTTTTCGACACAGCAGTGCTTCTGTGATTTTGTATTTCTTTAACCAAAGCGTTCACATCCTGGAAAAACATACAAGACTTAAAAGGATTGCCCCAGAATAATCCATCATCCATGAAGCTGTTAAACATTCCCTTCCTCAGCTGAAGAGAAGTCTGTAATTGAAGTGCAGCGTCTGGGCGACAACAACCCTTTTCATTTGGTGTCTGGCTAATCTCGAGAATCTGCTCAGCAGACCTTTGACTCCCCCAATTTTTAATTTCATCCCTTCATTTATTTATTTTTTTCCCATCCTTTCTTCTCTCTCTTCCTTCTGTTTGCATGTGTCTTATCTCTACCAAGCTTCTGTTTCGACTGCTCTTGCCAAAGTTACAAATTACAAACGAAGGCAAAGCACGGGAGATCATTCAAAGGAATCTCACTGAGCTGTTGTCACTTCAAACAAGAACGAAGAAAAACTAGACAAAAGTGACTTTGTTTACTAAACACATGAAATACTTCTTGTTGATGAAAGACATTACTATGAGTGTTAATGTGGTGTAAAGTGGGAAAGATCCCACTTCTCCGTGGGGAAAAACTACATGTACAAGTGAAATTTGTCGATGATGTATTGTGTGAGTAAAATGTAGTTCTAGTATCCCATAAACAGCTCCTATAAAATCCTATTTTTCTCAATAACACTAACGTCACAAGCATTTTTTTCTTTTTTTCCTTCCATCTATTTTTTTAAGGTTATATGAGTGTAGAAATTATCTGTCATCTATCGGCTGATTTTCATGGAAAGTGGGACTGGAATGCATCATGATATTCAGCATAACAGAACTGGGAGAAACTCGCAGCAAATGTTCACGTCATTAATGACACCAGTAGTTAAATCTGGCTCCTTATCATAACACTCAGGACATGGGGGATTTTTCTCCGTCTGCACAAATGTACAGATAAATGTTCATGATTTAAAGAAGTGGAACCTGCAGCAGAGTCGAAATATTGAGTAGAATAACTGTTGTGTTGTTCAGCAACGATCACGTTTCGGTTTACCGGCAGCACTATTTGTGTGGGTGGAGACAAAAAAAAAAAGAAAAGATAAAAGACATAAATTAGATTTATTGGGTTGTTTTTATTTTCATTGCTTGTGGCCAAATAGCAACAACATACCTGAATAATCAGAATGGCTGTAATTGTCAGCACAACCCTGTTATCTTGCTTAAATAGCACTACGTTTATGGGCAGTGGTGTCCTCGGTTAGAGAAACAAGCTTGTGTTTGGAGATTTGCAGGCTCCAATTGTGTTACCGACAGGTTACTTCTGTGGCTCCCGAAGAAAAACCCTTGACCCCCTGATCCTCACTACTTGTAGTCGAGTTTTACGATGAATGGGATAGGTTAAATGCAGAAAAACCTCAAGGTGGAAAATAAAGTCTTCTTTCATTACTTATTTCAGTCCGTTAAGGTTTCCATACACAAGGCAGCACAAAGTAGGATCCTGTGTAACATTTACATTAGGTTAATGCATGACCTTGCAGACCGCCATCCTTCATAGTGCCAATGTTTGCTCCAAAGTATCACCGCTCGCTGGGCATTGTATTGGAAAGGTGGGTGCGTTGCCCACAGTGTGAATTAGACCAGAAGCATTAGCTTGCAGACTATATCCCAATGAACTAATGATCCTGACACCCAAACAATAGCTGCTTTAGAAGAAGGCACACACAGCAGACTCTTGTTTTTCTATCTAATATTTTTAATGACAAAATGTTTGTCAGAAACAAATGGATTTATTTTTCTGAATCCAGAGGATAATATGGGGAGCTTATGTGGTTCCGGTCGCCTAGGCTTCAGACGACTAACAAAACACATCTTACTTCTGCTCTGCTGCTCGCCTACAATGCTTCTCACATACAGGAGGACGAATGTGACCGTCCAGCAAATGAATGAAGTAGCAGGGCCAGCTTTCAAAGAAGTACTTCATAGAAAGAGTAAGTTAAAAACACTGACATTCACAATGTCTGAACTGGTAGTTTCTTTTTTTTGTGTGTGTGTGTGTGTGTGTGTGTGTTTATTTCGTTAAGTTGTGTAAAATAAAATAAATTCCGACTGGTTCAATAGACCCAAAGCTTCTTCGTCTTTGTTAACAATCAGCAAGATCAACATCATCCGTTAAAAATTGGGGAGCGCGACTGACTGAGTGCATCACAGGAGGGAAAACGACAAGTCCACTGTCAAAACAGTACTAGGATAAATCTCTCCTTTGTTTAGCTGAACACTAATCTTTGTTACTACACTTTGCCCACAGGCCCCAACTTGCCTGGCCAGCTGCTCCTTCTCGTATAGTGTACCCACTCCTGTTCCAATCTCACTCTCAATTAGCTCCTCTTCTAAATAAGCACTCTTTTCACTTGCAGTTTCCGGCTACACATGCACCTCCTTTCATCGAGCCATCCCATCCATCTCAAAAACACTCTCACAAAAGAACTACACTCCTGTTTGTGTGTCCAAAAACAAGAGACACACTGAGCCACTTCCTATTCACATCAGGTCATTTGCATGAAGGTCCTCTTCCCATTTAGTGACTCTGGGCAGTGCTGCCAACTCAGACAGCATGAGAGGCTCGAGTGTTGAGCCAGTTCTCCTTTTCATCCTGCATCCTATGTCCTCACTTGGTTTAGCCATCATGTGAAATGCACCATATTGTGCTTTGAGAACAGTGTCTCAATATGATCTGCATGTCAGACCATGACAGAAAATAAACAAACCCCCCCCAAAAAAAGGACTGAAAGAAAGAGTTTTGTAGGTGTCACAAGTGGCTCTGACCGCCTGAGTCAGACAGCTTCAATTAATGTGGAAAGAAGTGCTTTTCAACCTCAAACAAAAGCCAATTCTGATTGGATGAATAATCACATTTTACAGGGTTACTCGGGCTTTGTGTCCGTCTGTGTTTTGTGCTCCTCATTTTCAATGGTTTTCCATACTCCCTTGGGGTTTTTTTTTCTCCCCGTTCTCTCTTTGTGTTTCTGATCACATCTCGCTCAACACGGATGCAGACAGAAGAAGCTCCTTTCCATACTGGGAGAGATAATTGATTTTTGTTCCATGCATGCCACAATCAAGACAAAAGACCACAACACATTACCAACATGTGCTGTGTACAGGGTACCATCAAAATCAGCACATGGCTTGATTTATTTATTTTGGATATTTTTTTTTTTTATATATATATAATTTATGCATTGTACATTTGCAATTCACTTTGTTATTTATGCTTGGAATATTTAGGTAATAGACTTCTACGTAAAGTTTGGCTTCTAACTTCAACACACACAATATATGGATTTAATATGTGTGTTTCTCCTCAAAGGGAAGAAGTTTCTTAAAATAACAGCCTTGGATGTTTGTTAGATTAGCCTAAAATAAGCAGCTGAGCAGGAACCTTCTTGTGCCAGCATGCATTGAGCAACAAAATTAAGAATGTAGATTCTTAATTGAGGTTTAATTAAGCTTTGTGCAAATTTTATTAGTACAAGTCACACTTAAAGGAAAGTTATGTCAACTGTATCAAAGGAAACACCATTTTTGAAATGTTTCCAGTTGGCATTATTTCAATCGAACGTTTTTAACAGTCAGCGGAAAAAAATGTCAGAATTTCAGTACATGTTAAATATGTTTTTGGAAAAGGTTACTGAATAGAGTAAATATGCCCAAATATCTATATGACAGTCGTGGTTGAGCCATGTGAGGTGCACCTTACCTGAAAATACAACTTACGACAGTTTTTCAATCTCTGGCATGTGTGAATGTGCAAAAGTTGTTCGAACCCTATAAGTCATAATTTAAAGTAAAAGAAACTGGGTTGTGGATGTCAAATAATTTAAAATGCGGTAAGTTAAAGCTGAGGAGACATGAACATAATAATATTAAAAATGTCAAAAAAAGTGGTTATAACTGAAAGTGCCAGAAAGCACGGCACATTCTCGGCAGATATTGAACTGGAAGACTTTGACTGAATATGCAGAGCTTCCAGAAGTTGCCTGACATCTTGTGCACCGTCAAAATTTTGCATTGTTGGTGACAATTAGATGCAAAAAATGATTCCACTCTCAGATCAGTGTGGAGCCGCAGCCAGGTGAACACAATGCATCACTTTCGCCTGTGTGTCAGTTGTAAAAGCAGTAATTTATGGTACTGGGAGGTACTAGTCTTGTCAGTGAATGTGTGTCTCATTCTTATTTTGCATCAGTGTGTTGAATTGGGCCTCAATTTCTTTGTTACACATACAATAACAATATATTATGTTATATTCTATAAAAACATCCAAGCATAATCATATTATAGAGTTTTGTCCTGATTCTTTTAGCTTTAGATAATTTTTTTTAAGTATAGTGATAGACATTCACTTGTAAACTTTATATATTACGTATTTATAAGACACATTATGCTAAGTTTAAAATAGCCATGCAGAGATTTTCAGATTCAATTGAAATTCTCTGTAATATAAAACATCAGCAGTCTGCAAATCTACAAGTAACACGCTAACACATGGTACTGTGCTTTTAATTTGACCAAAACAATATAATCTTGATGACAATACATTTTGAGAGTCTTTTGCAACTTTTGCTTCACGTGATTTGTTCTGTTTCAGTGTTGTTGTCACGTGAATCAGTAATTGCGAAACGTGAAACGGTCCAAAAAATTGGTTTATATTATTCAGAATAGATCCATAATACAGTGAACTTCTCATTAATTTTGGCAGAGGAAATGTTATTCAGCCGGGGGTGGGGAGGGGGGGAATCCCCCTTCAGCCTTAATGGGATCATGCAAATGTTAATCATAACACCCAAGTGAGTTTAATGTTGAGCAAATAAATGACAGTTTGTCTGGCAGCATATCGAAATAAACCATTAATACACTAAATACTCAAAGAAGACTGGAGATTCAACTTTATTTTATATACTATTTTAGCAATGAACTTTCAAGCCGAGAGGAATAGAGGTTTCTGATTTCCCATGCGATGTGTTCCAAAAGAAAATATAACGGATAGCAAACGACAACACATGTGGCACAGTTTTAATGTTCATGTTTAATGAACTGAGGAAGGATCTCTGCAGTTAAATGTGTTTCTTTGCTACCGTGTCTGTAATGAAGCCACTCAAGAAGATGCTCGGGGAAGACAAACTGCAAACAAACTATGCTACGGTAAAATAGAGCCAAAGTGTTTGAGCCATTATATATTTTGTTGTCAACATACCAGTAACGATGGAACCTTTCTTTCTCTTTTTTAAAGGAAAAGTTAGGCGTTTTAGGGAGGAGGGGTCAATTTCTAATAGAAACACATCTTCAGTCAAAGTTACTATAACGTATTTTTCTTTACACTTACAAAAAAAAAAAAAAGACATCTCTACCCGTTAGTGCTTTGTTTTAAGATACTATAACATAAATAGACAATTTATTTTCAGTGTTCAGAACAGACAGTTCCAGTGTGACTGGAAAACTAACATACTCCACCATATTCCAGTTGGCAGCAGAGGGTTTAACAGAGTTCTCCACTCAGATTATGGCGCACCCAAACACGCCACACTTACAAAATGTTCTTCATTTCTACAGACCTCCGACATCAGCCCCAGCCAGTCAAGGGAGGGGAGGAAGGGAGGGGTCATTCATGTCAAGATTCACTTACGCTCCCCTGGAGTGAAAATACGACAAAACCCACAAACAGTTTTGAATCAGATCTCTCCCGGTCACCTCTCATCAGCTGCTGTCATTTTGATCCACTCACATGTTACTGTGAGCTCCTTTCCAAGCAATTTTCGGGGTGAGCTGAACAACTACAAATCCCAGAGTGTACTGCACAGTTCCCACCGAGGGCCTCATTCTATGTCTATAGTCCCAGCTTCACTGTGGATAAATCAGTACATGAGCACAATCTCTGTGACAGTAAGGTTCTGGGGCTTTACCTACTGATATTTAGCATTTACTTTCTGAAAAGCAATTAGATAGATTCTGCTGTGCAAAACGATGCCATGAAGAGCTGTTAAATTCCATTTTTTTTTTTTAAAGAAAAAGTTCTGTCATTGGTCTAAGACACACTTTCATGTCGCTCTCTCAGGTCTTCCTCAATCAGCTCGCCCGTGGTATGTCACTTCCTGGAGTCCGTGCGCCCTTATTTGCAGGTAAACACCTCCGTCCTCTCGCTGCATGTGTTGCACTTGACGAAGCAGCACCATTGGAACTTACAGTTGCACTGCCACACTTTGGTGTACTGGTGTGTATTGTAACCCCGACCACAGCACATGAGGTCGCAGCCGTCCGTATGTGGCGAGGTGCGGTTGCACAGGCGTCCCTGGGTGCCCACGCTCCCCGTGGATGCGTCCTCCTCGCAGTAGTTGGGTGACCTCTCAATGTATACGAGGTCCGTCTCCATGGGCTTGCGGTAGCCCTGAGTCTGCTTAACCTTGAGATGAGTGGGCTGGCGCAGTCTGCTAGCCCGGACTACCTCCACGTGCACGGCTTCGTTGTACTTGTCCTTGAGTACATAACCAATCTCGCGGAACTTTGGGAGTGTAGTCCAACAGGTCTTGGTGGTGCAGGAGCCCGAGACGCCGTGACACTTGCACTCCAGCTTCATCCTTTCTTCTAAAACCTGGAGTGGGTGAACACAACAAAAAAAAATAGATCTGAAGCACATGGAAGCAGGATACCAAACATTAGAATCTAATAAAATATTGCTACTTTTGCATAAATAATGGAAGACATTGGATGCAGTTTTTCATCTGGACCACACTCCATCTTGCAGGGCATTTATCACAGAGTCCACAGGAAAGCTACCTCCATCTTTAAGAACTCACCACCACCCACAGCATGGAGAGCACACAGCCCTACCCTCAGGCCAGAAGTACAGAAAGGGGAAATGAAGGACCTTTAATCTTACGCAGGAGTTTGTAATCATTCACCACTTCATTATCTTGTACAAGACACGTGATGTTGCATACTATCTTGCTTAAACGCACACATAGATAGTTTAGATTCTATTTGTCTTTTAAGATTGCTATTATTTTGTATTTTTGTTTTATCTCTTTTATATTTAAATATATTATTGTTGTGAATTCCATTTTGCTTGGAAATATGTTTTCTTACCGTGCATAGGACAATGTCATAGGTGAGACCAAACTGAAGTTCAGGAAGTAAGTATGTTGTCCCAATACAATCAGCCATCCAACATAGGTGATTTATTTTGTGGCGGCTGCAACCAGAGCATTCAGTAGCCTTTAAAACTATATAGCTGTAGTTTCTCTCACTTCACAAAACTGTTGACATGATGTGATAAACCCAAGGATGCTGTACATTACAGCTTCCTAATAAACACCATGACCCACATGCTTTCTTTGTACTGCCACCAGTTGGAGTTGTTTGAGTGCCATATCTTAACTATGATGGGAATGAGGCATTTTGGATTTCCACTGATTTCGTAAGTGTTGTGAAGATGACTCATGGCCAAAGGCACTTACTTCTGACAGTCACCAGTTTGGCCCTGTGCTGATTTCTGGGAAGTTGACAGATCCAAGCACATCTCAGTGTTCAGTCATGGATGACATGCAGTTGCATGTCCTGAGGGAGGGAAAATTGTACTTACTGGTCACATCCCATTGCTGAAATTCTGCCTACCTTGCCTAAACCACATCAGCAATGCAGTTAAATAAACATGGTTCTCAAACGGCAATCAATCATCTTGGAAAATATGAATCTGGATTATTGTATAATTAAATGTGCTTTACATGCACTTTAGAAGAAAGACAAACTCAATGAATTGTTTACAGCTGGACAAGACACTCGAGGTTTATGTGACTCCTTGAACAATATTGTGAAGAATAAAAGACAGACATGTTGCCATATGGTTGGGGTTAAAATAATTCTATCACAAATGTGTCAATGGGATAAGGTGCAATTTTGGGGTAACTCCCTTCCTCAGATTTGGTCTGAATTTTTCTTTGGGGTTATCTTCGACATATGGAACACAGGGCAGAGACTGATCTTTTCATTCCCTAATCCCAAAGCATATGGGAGATATTGTGCAATGTCGTCGGTGTTTAAGTGTGAAACATTTTCCTTTTGAGACTAACAAACTAAAGAAAAACGAATGAAAGCTGGATCCTCTTCAATACCTGCTGATATCGTTTCAGAGGCAAATGAGCAGAGGGATGATAGGCTGTAGATTAAATTTGTTGTATCAAAACATATCTGATAGCTCTGGGATTACCCCTTTAATACAATTAAGAACTAACTTGATTGACTGAAGCGTGTGTCTTTCTTGTATGAGATGTTAGTGGATTGTCAGCGGACGCAACTAGGCATGCCTTTTATCAGACGCTTGTGAAACACATACAAGTGATGTTTATTATCTCCCTTTGTCGCATTTGAGCACTCATGTGGTCACAGTTTCTCAGCATGAGGATATTTGATTGAAAAAACATGACTTCCCCCGTCGACATGAAAGCTGGGGTCAGCTGTCAATCTTTCCACGGATGTTGATTCAGAATGAGGATTTCCAAAAATGCAGAGCGCAAAACCACAAGGAATGCCCGGCATAAGGACTCTGACAGATGCATGGAAACATTTACTTAAACTGTGTCCATCAAAGCCTTTGATCTGCTCCTGATTACTCCAATACGACCAGATTCCCATCTGAAGATCGCCTGTCAAACATTAACCCCCCCCCTTCCCCAACGCAAGGTTTAAGTGATGTGGTGATTTGCTGGGTGTTCTTTTACATTCGGGGTAGTCACAGAATCTAATCTTGTAATTACAGTCCTCTGTTTTAATGAAAGCTCCTGTCATTGATTAGAAAACAAAATCTCAGCTGGATATCATTGAAGACCATTTATTCCTTCGTCCGAACAGGATTAACTGTATCAGATAATTTGCCTTTGCATTTCTATGTTTGTGCTTGGGTCGCACGATGGTGTAGTGGTTAAGCACTCTCAACTCACAGTGAGATTTCCCCGGTTTGACTCTGGGGTTATTTCTCTGTGGAATTTCAAAGTTCTCCCGATGTGTGAAATATTCTTTCCAGGTACTTCGGTTTTCTTCCTATAATCCAAAACCATCCATTTGAATTTGATTGTTAATTTTGATTGTGTGTCTCTCGAGTGTGTCTCTCAGCGGGGATCAGCTAAAGTTCCCCACAAACCTAAGTTGGATGACAGCCGCACAGAAAACGGATGGATGGATCGATGTTGGGCAGAGAAAAAAAAACCTTTACGCCAATATTATTCAACAACTTTCATACTGGGAAAAGGGCATCCTTTGATTTCCATTGCAAGCTTATAGTGCCTGCAAGGTGAAGTCAACCTCACAGAGATGCAAACCACAAACACAAAGACACTGATCAGATGCAGTTAAAAACAGTTTGAGATTGAGATACCGAAGTCGTTTGAAGTGCTGAAGGAAGTCTGCAAACCTTCTGAATATATAAGTTACATACTAACCCATACGAGCCAATAAGACTACAACTACTACTGTCTATGTGTGCAATGTCAAACACAGAAGGTTCAGAGCTCTGCAACATTAATATGTTCTAACAGTCTGTGAAACACTTTGGTTTTCCTTCAGTCTCAGCAGATTTCTGAGTTTCTGAGCTCCAGGCTGAGAAGAGTAACTCTGCCAACGCCAACCCTGACATTCACACATGCCAGCACACTGCCATGCTAGAGGGCGGACTCTTATCAGTTTTCTGCGTGAACAGCAGCAATGTCAGTTTGCTTCCACACCCTAAACGGATAAATAGCAGCAACACGTTTTGGAACAGTGTGCAGCCAACAGCAATAATATCTTGTTACTGACTTTACACTTCATAATCCCATGAAAGGATCTGCACAGAAAGAATGGAAGTCCTCCATCTGGCAACAATTGGACAGGCTCACACAAGGCTCGGAGTGGACACCATAAAGCCTGAGATATTAATTGGATCCATTTGTCAACATAACATTACGTCTTCTCTTCTATTCACCTCTCACACTCCCTCTCAAGCCTTCTTTTGCCCGCGGCTCTTCTCTGATGACTAATAGAAGATATTGTTGATGTTACGGACGAACGCTGTCTGAAATGAGGGGCTCTCAAATACGATGGAAAGCCGACGATTGTCTGAAGCACAACAAGCTGCGGAGAAGCTAAATTAGAGATCAATCACAGTGAACTTTCTTCCAAGATTGTTTGCTTCCTGTCCTACAAATACACAGACACAACCTATACGCTGACTTTCTATGTATCTACATCCCTCGTGAAAATAAATTAGAATGAAAGAGTGTTGTTTAATGTCTGTTATCTTTGATAATAACTCACTTATCGAGTCATTCTATCATTTAGGTCTGTTGAAATATATTCTGCCGAGGTCTGCACTAACACAGATGGAGCAGATCCCCAGAAAAAGAGAAGCAACGTTCAACAGTGATTAACAAAGTCTTGATGAAAATAAACTTTAAAAGTTTCTGAAGAACACAAGATCTAAAGAAAGTGCCGTAATTAACATTATTTCTGAAAGTGGAGTTTTAAACTCCAAGAGATCTTAATGTTTCTATCTATATATTCATCTCAGAATGATAATACAGGGATGACAACCACTTTTTCATTATTTATTTATAAAACAATGAATTTGCTTCAATGAGTGCTAATTTTCACTGTAACAGCTGTGGGGCACTTCACTTCAAAGCTGTTTCAAGTCTTAAAGACCCCAATAATAGCTCTGACTCAATACCAGAACACTAATGACATCGGAGATCTTCCTTCTGCTTGCACATATAATTAAAATGTACAAAGAAATGCCAAATTTCTAGAAGCAGTACCTGCAATAATGTTACAGTAAACACAGCCACAAAGAAATGCTTTTCTGTTACTGAGCAACAATCACTTTAGTGGTTTAGTAGCAGCACCTGTTCTGTTCAGGGAGGCAAAACTTAAGATTTAAAATATAAATCACAGCTTGTATTTCTATTGAATTTAGCTGATAAATAGCTTTACTGTAATTGTTGTATAAAAGCAATATGAGACTCAAGATGATGTTGTTTTATCAAAGAGCTTCATCAACACCAATATTGATTGTGTTCATTGATCTGCAGGGCACTTTGAAGGAAGTTGTTATTTTGATCAAATGAAAAAAAGAGTGGCTTGTTGCATTAAACACACTTCCAATAAAGTATCCCAGCCTCCGCCCTGTCACGTTACCTTTCTTCCTGCCTCGTTGTTGTGCAAGTTCATCAGGCGACGAGGAGTCTTTTTAATCTCGCGGGCATCCACAAAGCGTCGAGAGAACTCGATCCCGTACTTGATGTCAGCCGAGCAGCCTCCCCACTTCCAGCCTTCTTCCTGATTGTAATACCCCTGCTTCTCCCGGTCACAGCCACAGTGGCTCAGGTTGCCCTGGCTGCATGCTGCTGTGATCGCGTGGGCCACTCCGGCAGCTGTGATGGCGTAGGTAAAAGCTGCTTCCCGACTGCCTGAGGGAGAAAGCAGACACTGTTGGAATTTGGATGAAAAGAGGTTTCAAAGATTTGTCGCCTAACGCCATTGTCGGATCATTTGGAGGAGGACTGTCAAGTACATATCAACAGCTTGAATAAATCCAAAAGTCAATATCATCAACATGCCGCACCAGGGACAATGAATCACATCCACAAAGACATCCAGGTTCCTAAACTGTTCAGACGGTCCATCATCTTGATAAGCCAGCAATTTTTCCTTCCCTCTCTCTCAAAACAGATTCTCTCCTACACCTTGGTAGAAATGTGGTCACATTTCCGACCGCAAAGTCCTTGGAACCAGCCTGCGCGAGTGCAGAGTTGGAATTACAGCGTGGGGAGAGCTGGTCTAGGTGCTGTCCAAAGTGCTGAAATCCTGTGCAGGAGCACCTTGTACTGCTGCCCAACACTGCATACAAATGGGGTCTGCAGGTCTGACGGTGCCACGCACACTGAACACTGGGAAGAAGGGAAACACTTTGTGGTGCTCAGTACAGATGGCAGCGGGTGGTAAACATGATCGGCTCAGCAGCTGAACACATAGGGCCTGAACCTCTGGAGGTTTGCACAACTGGACGAGCACATGATAGTATCAGATACGCTTCTGATAAACAAGCAGATTTAGTTTGCATTCATGTTTAAGGAAGATTGCGTTTGTTTTCCAGACGATGTAATATATTGTGATGCATTTATGTTAACTGATTCATTTACAATATGTATTTCCAACGATGGAAAAACTTTGCGAAGTTTATCACTGTATCTGTGTTTAAACTGTTTGGAAAGGAGCCGCCGATCAGCTTCGCCTTTAGCAGATATGCTGCTACTAACGTTGGCTCTCCACGGCTTTTGTTTGTGGCCTTCATGATCACACATTTTCTGTTTTGTTACTCAAACTTTGACTTCACTTCTAAAGACGGGTCTATTTCACCGGTGCAGTGTCGGAAACCCATGTCCTTTATCCTTCTATCTCACTCAGCTGCAACAACTCAAGACAAGTTGGAGACACAGCTGAGCAACAGTTATCACTTCCAAACGTCCAACCTTTTCCTGATTAAATCGCATAGTTGCTGCACTGTATGGCAATAGATGTACAAATGTTGGGCAATAGTCACATGACACTTATGCAAGACAATTTCTCTCGACCATTTAAATATGGGTCTCTCCCCAGTCCTGCAATCATTTTGTCATCAGATATCAAGCAGAATGGATAGGAGCAATACAGCAGCTTCCAGACGAGGACGCAAACACAGATGAAGACCAGACTGACATGCTGAAGGTTTATTTCCTTATTTTCGCACTTTCCTACTCTTGGAAACTGAACCAAGAAGGGTACGAGATGGTTTTAAGACATCCATGATAATAACAAGACTCCATCCATCCATCGTCTTAACCACTTTATCCAACTAAGGATCACGAAGCACTGGAGTCAATCCCAGCTTAGACTATTTTTCCAAGACAGAAGTTTTGTGAACACATTTGTGAACCCCTCTGAAGGTTGTGAAATATTTTTTGAACCACTTTATGAACTCTTTCCACAATTTGTGGCATCCCAATAAAATAGGAGCCTAAATAGGAATAAGCATGTCCTATTTTTGATTCCAAGCCTTCAAATTGATGCTTTTCATTACTGCTGTAGTTAGTGCTCCTGTCACAGAGTGAGAAAGTCGTGGATTCAAATATGGGAACACGTTTTCTGTGTGGAGTTAGCGTGTTTTCCCCACGCATGCCTGGGTTTTCTCTGGGGAGGGTTTCACCCCAAATTTTAAAAAAAATGTGCATGGGATGTTAATCAGTGACTGTAATTTTCCTATAGATGTGAATATGGGTATGTATGGTTTTCTGTCTCTAAACTACACAACAACTGACGTCAATAACAGTGGTTTTGATACAAATGAGAAACTAAAGGACTAAAGCTACACACTCAGCCCAAAGGATGATGACAATAACCATGTCGCACAATGCAATTCATTCCCCGAAAGTCTCAGTTATTCTCCTAAAGGCCACGGAGGACTTAAAAGGCATCCACTGGTCTGAAGAAAGCTGTGGGTTATTACAACCTTGGTCTCCCTTCAAGTGGCAGTAATCTGGAAGGGCCCAAGCATCTGAAACAAGGCTAACCACAGAGTGTTTCAAGGAGCCGTTCAGCCTTTGGAGAGGAATGTTTTGTAAGTCTTCTGATGTGTGTTGTGTAATATACTCACTCACAATTATTGGAATCTCTCTAGGTAAAAATGCTTTTTCTTTCACTTCAGAGAGGAAAAAGTTTCTCGATGATTTCCTAAATGCTTTTTTCGGCAAAGGTGGCATTTTTTGAGATCCCGACAGCAATTCGTTCTTCTTCTTTACATTTAAACCTAATACATACCTTTAAAACCTAATAAATAAACACAGCAAAAGGTTAGAGTGCAAAAAGCCAAGTACTGTATGTATCGTATGTTTTTTTTAAATTCAGTTTTTATTGGTGTACGATGACTACGGAAATCATAGAGAGATGTAACGGAAAAGACATGTTATCAGGGGGCTGGGGTTTAAGTACAAACAGTACCAAGTGCAAAAAAGAGCTAAATGTACTGAGAACCAGTAAAAGTTCAGAACTCTTTTTGAAAAAAGGTTGGATAGAGCAAACATAGTCTTTCTGCATACTCTCCATGCACTTACTCAGAAAATAAATAGAGATAGCTCTTACAAACTATTAGTAAATCTAAATGTTGTAAATTGACTAGAAAAATAAACAAGCTATGTGTGGAAGATAACATTTAAAATCTGTTTGATCTTTTGCATATCGACTCAGGTTACTCTGTACATCTATAATGGGTGGTAAAACATACATCTTTAAAGGTTTTAATTAAGTCAGGCCCTGGTCCCCAAACTACTAGAGCCGCAGCAACTCCTGCTCTCAACCAAAAGTGATATATCGTTCTGAAATGAGCAAATAGGTGAAAATAGAAAAGTAAAAAATGAAATTGAAGCTAATTAATTGAACATTACAATAGTGTTAACGAGAGCAGAAAAAATATAATAATATAATTTTCACCTCTTAATGGACTAGTAAAACAAACTTTTTGACTTTGAAAGTAATTTGCTTTATGTGGCGTTCCATATTTTATATATATATGCAGCTATTAACAGCTGTTTTCCATTTCATTTCCTCTTCTTTCTGCAGAGGGACTTTTTACACCTCTTATTCTTGTCCCGGGGGTATTTTCTGAACTTCCAGGGATGTTTTCACCCAAAAGCCACTGTTAATTTCCTATCCTGGCACTGGTACTGTAGAGCTAATACCACAGCCACAGGTTTGCCGATGGGGACTGACTCACAACCACTTGCTCCTTTGGTTAGCAGCAGAGCTGCGCCCCACCAGCTTGTGGTAACATTCTGCTGCCCCCACCTCACACACATGCACAAATGTAGGCGCGCAGCTGTAACATACGTGTATACGCATGCATGCAAAACACTCAGTGAGTAAAAATACACCACACACTCACACTACACTGTTAAAAACACATTTGCACATAGACGAGCAAACAGAGCGTCGCTGTAATGTTTAAAACAGGATAAGGGCTGTTTCCAGAGAAAGGGTGGTTCCCCCGGCGGTAGATGCAGGCCCATTCCTCAGCCAATTGACTTGAGGATGATGATGATGATGATAATGATGATGAGGAGGAGGAGGAAGACGACTGGTCGTGTACCTGTTCTTAATCCCTTTTTAAATTACCTCTATGGGCTTTATTTTTGCCCCTTTTTGTATTCAGTATATACCTGTGTGTTTTATAGTTTCAAAAATAAAAACAATATCAATATAAATGACAATGGCCACGTGAAACAAATGAACGACTCAAACCACAATCACAAAACCTGTTATTTCAGCAACAATACTGTGCAGATCTTGTACAGTATGTGCAACATCACTTCTCCCTCATACCCTCAAGAGAAAAATTCCCTGCTTTGCTTGACTGGTATGCATTCAAAGAAATTTGGAGGAGGAAAAGCACCCGTACACAGCAGCAAAAAAGCCCTAAAGAAGCTGGCCCCAGAGTCCTGACAGCCCTCCAGGAGGAACCACCCTGGGATAGCCTCGCAAGCTGCCAGTGGAAAATTGGAGTGACCAGAAAAACCTCATTGAACTTGGAAACATCCAGGGGAGAAGAATGGGGGAATATTAAACCAGATGTTTAATGGAGTTTAGTGGCAAGTGTCTGCTCCGCCAGCCAAGAGAGTATGCAAGAAGATCAGCTCTGCTTCATTGAGAACAGGTACAGAAGCTCATAAAAGCTCATTCAAATTTCCTGTTATGCCAATGCATCCGGAGCTAAAAACACAAATATATTGAAAACTACTGACTCAGTGTGCTTTGGCCTTCACATGAGCTGACCACACCACTTTGGACACCGGCCTTCGCTGCGAACCCTGTCGTGTCTTTTGACCTTATGCCGAAACCGGGACACAAAAAGAAGTCTCTGGATGTAGCGGCTTGCCGCGAAAACAGCAATCTGTGTTTAGAGATAGAGGCAAGCGTACCGCTGGCCAAAACTCATGTGACACAGCACCGGAGATTTACAACCCACATTACCATACAGACAGCGCTGGTATAGTATAAGCTCGCCGATGTAGTAATGATGGCGCTGACCTCAACAGGGCAGCCCTTGTTTGTTTTTTTTCACCAAAAACAGGCCATGGTTAGGCTGTGCTGCTGACAGGGGAGGAAAGGGAAAAGATATACTAAAGGGACTTGGATAAGGGACTGGCCGTGGAGAATATTTCTCAGTCCAGAAACTAGCTTAGTTTGAGCTGCAAGTCCATCCAACTATGACATAAAGAGTTGAAATATACGAAAGGGAATCTATTTTTACACTCAAACCGAAACAATATTACATTTGACACATCACTTTAGAAATACCATATCTCACATTTATTGGTTAGTTTAAAGACTGACCTCACATTCACAGTGTGGATGATGCATATATTGTACTTATTTAACTTTTTCAACTTTGCTACATTTGTGTTGACGAGAACCCCCTGGACACACACACACACTCACACACTCACACAGACACAGAGCTTGACATGCAATAAGAAAATCATTTTGCACTGTAGAGCTGCTGAGCATTTTCTATGTTACCAAAGATTTTGATAAATTCTATTCTATTCTATTCTATTCTATTCTATTTTTAGCTTACTTCTTTCAACCCCACTGGAGTTGTAGTGAAGCGTAGCGACACTACAGATAGAAGGCCATGACAGCAAAGGTGGAGGGTAAGATTACAAACAAAGACACTCAGAGGAATAAAAAGGAGTTGAAGACAAGTAGTTAAGGATGGAATAGTGGTGGAGGTCTTGCAAGACAACAGGAAAACACACACATGCACCAACACCCAGAGCGGCAGAGTCCCGTCGTGCAGCTGAATTGCCTCTCCTCACAAATACGGCCTGTTGGTGGTGGAGCAGTGAAGGGGAAAGCTTTTTAAAGTCCCCTCATCCCAGACATGCACTCACACCCTGGGGCCATGAGTTGGATTGCATAAGAAATAATATTTTGAACAACATGGTCAGACACTGGAGTTTTGAGCTTCATATCCATTAAATAAAAGAACATCATGTCATAGAAAAATGCCACCATTGGTGAACAAAGGGGAAAGTGTCACCTGCTGGTGGCCAGGAGTGTTTACACTTGTGGTGACGCTGACAGAGTTTAGAGGAATTCACAACATGATATTTTTTTTTTATTTGTTTGGTTATTTTCTGTAGAGCACATTGCATGAAAATCCCTGAACAATCCTTTCACTTTGAGGTGAGTAGAGGCATCATGGTTGTGTTTATGAAGGGACAATGGAGATAAATACAATACTCTATTTGGAGCCACATGTTTATCCACAAACAAAGACCTGTCGGGATTACCTATGTTTTCAGTTTGCCTTACTGCATTCACCGACCACACGAAGATAATCAAGTCTTTAGTTTTTTGGTTGTTTTTTTTTAAAACAAGCGCCCAATCTTTATGCACCACATTAATAATTTAAAACACACCTGCCAAAAATATTAAATTAAAATGGAAATCCGGCCTACTTATCAATCAGTGATTGTGAGCCCAAGTTTATCTATGCATTTTAAAGGCTTACTACATTTACATCTTAGAGATAAATAAAAAAGATACCGTATACCACCAAAAGTACAGAAAGTATATAATAGCCAAGTCCAGGCTGGTGCTGGAACTGTGTCTCCAGGGCCCCATGGAAGGGGAAGAAAGTTGGAGGAAAACCCCTAGCTTTGTATACCAATCACTGAACTGACTAATGCACTCTGTACTACTGTTTTCCGTTCCGCTTTATGTACCGTTGCTATGAACATATGCTCCCAGCAAATTATAGACAAAGTTGTGGTCCGTGAGGTTTGCAGCTTGAGGAATTAGCACAGCCATGTTCCTGTACAATAAAATAATATTGTTTTACCAGAACTAGGCTCCACATTCTCATAGCACTCACATCATAGAGCCGGGGAAGTGACACACTTTGGCACAACCCTTCACTGTAGGGTCCCAAGTTTGATTCATATAATGAGGAGGGCTTTGAACAGTAAAGCTAAAACAATTATGAGAGTATTTAAAGTTGCCGGTACGGTATTAAATGCTGAGAAGTTAAGTAGGCTGCCTCCCAGGCATAGAAAATTGGGCTGGCAGAAAACATTTCAAAAGCATCCTTTCTCTTCTCTGATCTCCCCGAGGTGCAGATAAAGCTTTTCGACTGAATACCGAGACTTGCTAAAACAAGCACAAATCCTTCTTCCCACCCTTTCATCCTAATAATGAGACCGAATCAAGACCTCACCTGCTCAGATCTCGAAATGTAGGCCTGCATGTGGAGTAGCAGGTAGTCATTGAGTTCATGTGAGGATAGTTTTGAGGATTTTCCTCAATTTCAATCCCATTTTGTTTTGTTTCATCTTCAATGAAACATATTTACTGGGATCTATATCAATCCCACAGCATATCATTGAAGATATCATTATCATCATTACTATAATCAGAGAGTCAAATATGCCACTGATGACATGTTTCCTTTCTCATTACAAAAGAATCCTTCAGACTTGACATTTCCATATCTGCTGGTGCTCTCTGCACCCTGCACATAAAGCTGCAGGTGTGCTAATATTCTCAACATCCTACAAGAGCCTCGAACCCATCGCCAGCTCTCCCTCACTCTACACTCTCACCTAAGTGGGCCAGTTGCAGTGTGATTGTTGGCACATGTAAATGTCCAGTGGCGGCCCTGCATGTAGAGAATACAGTGATCGGCCTGGGATTGTGCGGAACAAAGCGCACTGTGAGATTACAGTTGATCCTCTCGCATCCTGTTTCCTCCTGCGTCTAGCGGCACTGGCAGACACAGACAGACGCAGATCCCACCGATAACACAAGCGCCGTGGGGAGGGGAGGGGAGGGGCAAACAACACGTACGTACACACTCATGGGGGCCCGACGGGGCCGGGGGCCGGGGCCCCCTTGGCGACCCCCGGGCCAAGTCAGCAGACAGACGGTGGATGAGAGAGAGAGAGAGAGAGAGAGAGAGAGAGAGAGAGAGAGAGAGAGAGAGAGAGACAGAGACAGAGACAGAGACAGAGAATGGACCCCAGCTCCCAAGAAAGAAAGACACCCACACAGTCTGAGACGGAGACAGAACTGATGAATGAACAAGCCAAACGGACCTGGCAGTGATAGTGCTGTTGGGCTGCGTAGGACAGGAGGCTCCACCCAGATACTGACACATGTTGTGGGCAGGGGATGTGAGGCGAAACATTGGGAGAAAAAGAGTAAGAGATGACCTTTACTGAGCCATGATGACCACAGCCCACACTCTGTAGAACAACAAAGCATCAGACTCCCCTATCTGATAAAGTTGGGGGGGGGGAGGACGGGATCACACACACACACACACACACACACACACACACACACACACACACACACACACACACACACACACACACACACACACACACACACACACACACACACACACACACACACACGAACGCTCTGTTTTCTCTGGACTCACATGGAGGAGGGCAGAGAGGATTACAGCTACCCACATGATGATGGGCTGAAAAATAGGCCTTTTATCCAACACCGTTCCACCATAACACAATGCACGCGTCATTTCCACGCTGTTATCCACATGGTGTCAAACCCTTGGCCGCCTGGGAGTGAATCTGCAGTTTTGCCGGGTGGATCATGATACATCTGAGATATTTCATATATTTGTTGTTCCAACATTAACATACTTTTCTCTTTTCCGATAGCATTTATTTTATTTTTTTTAAAGAATCCATACAGGAAACAAGCTCTCGGTGAGTGATTACATATCCGAGTTGATGACCACGGTTTGTCTGGAGTGTGTACGACCAACAAGAAACTAATCCCACAAAAGCCAAAACACTCTTGGCGGCAGTGGGATGATTGATGGCATTTTGTGAGAGTTCAGCGGTGTCAAAGAATACACTTGTGTGCTCTTGAAAAAGCCCCAGTTTTGAAGAATGAGTTTTCTACCCACTATATTAACCTAAATGTTGGCAAATGCCAACTGCTCATACGTCAAACAGGATAAATTTGTCCTTTTTTTCAATGGGCTGATTAAACTGTGAAGCTTCACGTCCAAACAATGATCACTTTTTAAATATGAGACATTATTACTTTCTTGTAATGCCAAGTTATTTCTCTTTTAACCTGTGAATAATCATGTAGTAGACAATGTAAATGGCTAAAATTAAACCTTGAGACTGATTTACTTTCTTCCATGAAGTGAATGTTTATCCTGTAGATCATATTTAACTTGATTTTTTTTAATAAATTTTTTTTAAACCGCTTTACTGCATGATTCATAAGGAGACTTTTTTTAAAAGCTCAGCTGGTCATAATTAATATTTCAGCTTGCATTTCTTTTTACTTTGTCAAAATGACGAAACAAAGCATGAAGGTAACCGCATGGCCGTTCCGATAAATGTCTGCATCCGTTCATTATTAGTCTCAGGTTGGACTGTCGTATTGCGTTTTGCTGGGATACGATTTCACCACAAATGGCCATCAACTGATTCCGAGAAGGGAAAGGAGCTTTGCCAATGCGTTTATAATCTGCTGGTATTGTGCTGGTTAAGCTTGTAGAGACGTACTGGAAAGAAGGAAACACTGGATATGTGTGGAATTAAATAATTAATAGCTTGGATTAAATGTGGGCTTAATACTTATTAATCAGAGTATTACTGCATTTAACTTTTTCTTTAAAATTGATTCTGGACATTATGAGCCTTTCTTAACCTTCAAGAATTAACATAATAGATCCTATAACATTGAGAGGTATATCATATATCCTTTTGAAACAAAAGACACTATTGTTAATGTTTGCTCACATTAGATTGTTAGAGGCTTTTACTTGAAAATTTTTCTTTGAGTTCACATAAGTTCTTCTTTAGCTTATAATGTGCCTTTCATTTCATGTTAAAATACAATGAGTGCCTAAGAAATGTGCAGTAATCAAAAATATACTTCTTGTATCCTCTACATCTTCCTTTTTATCGCCGTTACTCTAAACCCTCAACCACAAAAAGAACTGAATCCCCCCAATGTTGACCTGAAGTTGACCTACGTTTGGAATAAGCACTATGCAACACCTTAAAAAAACGCCAGTGAATCGGCTGTTTCTGCAACATGCAATTGATGGATTAAGTCTTATTAAGAGTTATAACTCAAAGCCAAAATCTACAAACGTCTATCAGCCACATCCTCTTTGCTCTCACTTATCCTCCTCCACTGTTTAAACTGGGCATACAACACCCAACCTCAGTACTGAGTTATGAGTCTGGCTATCTATCTGAAGTGACCCCTCTTCTTCTGACTAATACATCCGTTAAATATGACTAAATTCTTCGTTTGGACCCTGCAGCAGCCCTTTAAGTCCATCTTGGCAGGTGGATCTTCCACTGTCTTCTTCACCAAACTCTTTTTGAATGAGAGAGGAAGAGAGCAGCTGAAACTTGATGCTATAAAAGACGACGGGAAAACACAGACTTAAACACACCCTCCACTCTCTGACCTCTCTTCAGCCTGCGCCTTCATGTGTTATTATAACGCCATTAGCTTTCTGCTAACCCACAGCTCGAGGCAACAACTCAATGACGATATGACAGAAGTGAGGGAAAGAGAAAGCGAAAAACGTGTATGGCCTAATGCAGGTCACATGAGAAAACAGGCGTCCTTGCTTCTCGTTTAGCAGCAACAATAATAAGCAACTATCCACCATTCTTCCTTAGCGAGTTGAAGTGGTTTTCTTCTAACAACAAATGAGTTCAAATTGTCAGTGCGACTGTGAGAAGAAACGTGGACGTCTCCCCTCTTGCAGCAAAAGGTTCACCTGCATAAGTGCTGTATCTATTCTTGTGCAATGAGCCAAAGGCAGCGCGATTGAACTTTTGTAATATTTCACTGCCAGCACAACAAGAAACCTCTTTCAGATGAAAAGCATGAATCAGGACGGTGACAAACTGGCTGGAAAGTCAAACAGAGGAGTAACCAGAGCAGGACATTTTTATGACAAGGGGGCCAGTGTTGGCCTTTGATGCTGAGTGTAGCCGTTGAAAGGTGTCCATTTTCCAGCTCTAATCACTGACTTGAAGTGCACAGCGATCTTAACAGAGTTGTAAGGTGTGCATAGGCAGGTCTTTTAAGTGAAGAGCATCTCTATTACAGGTGCTTAGCCAAAGGAATGTCTGATACGACACAGGATGAGGCAGTCTGGAGTCAAGACATGTCATTAAACATAGAAAAGCATGCATGTATAACGTAATAGTGGCGCTGATAGCCAAAAAGCAGACGTTTGTGTGTAAAAGTTGAGGTTTGGGGCAAAGATCACTTGTGGGATTCAAAACAACCTAATATGCATGACAGAATCCACACAGGGCTCTCTGTGCACTTCACGCGTGGATGACCACACTTAAATATGCACAATAAAACAGCATCAACAAATTACAGCCATGGGACCGTTCCCGACAGCAGTATTTCAATTAGAGTGATTCATCCAGCAAGCGGACCGAGTATTATGACTGAAGGGTGGACCACGTTTGCCAATCTCATCCTGACTCACTGATGGATCTGTCTCTAATTTTATTATTACTTCTTAATAGACTGCAGCAAGTCTCTCAAAAACACCCATTTCTGTTAGCATTGGGATAATTCATTCCACATTTTCACAGACTGGAGATACCAACTCGTGCCAACACCATAGCAGGGCACGGGGGGGAAGATTGCTAAATCTGTTTTTTTGCAGAGGAAAGAGAAACACATTCATATTGCCCGTTTGGAGTCTCACTGCAAGTTTATGGTGTTGTTCTCCGATTTGTCCGTTTAAACATAACAAGAAATCCAGCACTCTTTGCAAAACAGGGAAACTGGTGAGGAATTGAGCGGCAAAAAAAGAAAGGGGGAATGCTCTAATTTTGACATCAGTACATGTCGTCTCAAGTCTTGTGTTCAGTCACGTCAGGCAACAGATGAGCTGCCAGCAGAAGCCATCTTCCAAACTGAGTATACGTTTCTGTTTACAGAAGAAAAGTTAAATAAATATCAAATGACCTCTCTGTGAAACTGAACCACCTCTGCTGAATGAAGATATCTCGAACTCTGTAATGCTCAATAACCCAACTATTAATGTGTGCTGTCTTGGAAAGCAAAAGTAATACCATGGAGCAGCTCCAGAACAGAGAGACGGCCTCCAAAATCAGGCAGCACAGAGAAAATGCATTAGACTTGCGGTCGGCTGATCTTTAGTATTTGAAAAAATGCCGACATCTTCTCCCTCTGGTCCAAAACTAAGAGTGGATCGCAGAGCGGGGGAAAGGTTTAGTGTTCATAATTTGAGGGATTTGAATGAAAAACTTAAATGCGAGTGGAACGTGAACAGCTTTTCCCCTGCACTTGATTATGATGATGTGGGAATTTGCAGATTTGAAGAAGGGATTGGAACATTTTGTTGAAGGGGTGTATTCCATGATTTCATATGCCATGCTAAAGAATTCCATAAAACACACAGACATGGTTAGAAAACACGATTACGTCTTCAGTCATGAGCAACAAACACTGGAAACTGGACTAGTCGCGTGCGAGCTGGTGGCAGCTTGAAATGTAGGTGTTGGGAGAAAATGTAGTTGCCCACTTTTCCATAGTATGTAAATGACTGGAGGGGTGTCGGGGGCTCTGCAGTAGCTCTGTGGTCTCCTGTGACACTAAACTGAACCAGCACAATCAGATCACATTCAATACTCTTCACACCGACAGTAAATGAGTCCTTGATCTCACTGCCCTCAGATAATAGAACTCAGAACACGCCTGGAAATCAATCAAAATCAAAAACCTCTTGTGTTCACATCCTGCCTCATGTTTTGTTTTGTTTTGTTTATTTTATTTATTTATTTTTGCATGTATATATGTAAATAATCTGATTATTATTATTAGTCCACTGATTGATATGTAATGCTTTCAAGTGCAAAACCTGTTCATGTGACTGTTTATCCAACAATTACACAGAAAAAACATCAGAGCAAAGCAGCATGCATTTACGGGCCTGTACAGCTCAGTGAAGTCTGCACGGAGCTCCAGCCCTCCATCGCGACCCTTTCGATCGTCAACCGTTTTAGTTTGAGCGCTACAGTGAGGTCACCGAGAGTTTCAAATCTCATTTTCTGCCCCAGCAGCAGGAATTATTTGCAGAGTTCGATACTTCCAAAACCTCACTTTAGGAAGGTCAGTGTGTAACTCCCCTTAAAAACCTGAGTGCAAATTCACATAAACACTCAAACATATCTGCTGCATTGCTTTGGTTACTTTGTGGCAATTGCAGGTGAATAATTCACTTTCTTATAGGGAGAGCTACTTTCTCCTTTCTGATTGTTCTATTTATGCTTTAAAAAAAAAAAAAAGAAAAACTTCTCCTCACAGCAGCCAAAAAATACAAATGTTTGACATTTTGTCTTATCACAAAAGCTTTGTTAATTTTCCCTCTCAACATTCCTTCGAGCACAAAGCACGTGTCAGTTTCAGTGTCCACTCAGGAGTAATTAGTAATCTATTCTTACTTCCTTAAATGAGTGTGACAAAACAGAAATCAAAACTCACTCTCGTCTCAGACCAGTGCAGGCTGGAATAGCAGGGAAGCTCAGAACTAATTTGGAAAATCGAGACTAATGTAATTCGTTACGGTTGAAATAAAATCAAATTTTTTATTAGTGCGTGTGTTTTTCCACAAATTACCTCTATTGTTATGTTCCACAGAAACATTTGCTTCAATATGGCATTTATCAGTGCGACTGACAACATACTTATACTTGTACTCATTTCATCTTTTGGATTTTAGCTACAGCTCATAAAACTATAAATGTACAACCAGTCAGATCAGTCCAACAAAGTCAGTACACCACCTGACAAAGAGTGATAGGCTCCATCAAAATATGCCAAAAGGTGCTAAATGCAAAAAAACAAACAAACAACAACCTTGTTTCCCATGTTTCCACCTTTAACAAATGATTATGTCACTTTAAAGAAAAGGCAAAGTAGCGAGAAGAAACACAGCAGTGATACACTGACGAGGACTTAAGACCCAATCATTGGTACTGTGCAATGCTAAAGTATTGCAATAACTTCATCTTTTATGTGAGATGGGCCTTTTGGCTTCAACAAACAAATTCTACAATTCAGCATCTAGTTGCAATGGATTTTATTTGTGTGGGGTTGAAATATGAAAACAAATCTCCCAATTTGTTGTGAATATAATCACAACAAAATGGGATCTTCTCCTGACAAGTACATTTTTTTTTTCAGCTCTGAAAAAATCCATGCGTCTTTATAAATCTGCCTTTAGAACAGCGACTGAAATCAAAGTTCCCTGCTGGTCTGAAGAAAGACGTCATGACTGGGACACTTTATTGAGAAGGCCACCGAGTCCCATCATTATTGAACAATCATGGCAAAGCCCGCAGTCATCGCTCTATGACCAAAACTGGACACCAACAGTGGTGTGCTCAGTGCAGGCACATTAAGCATTTATTTGTGCAGATCTACTATGGAAACCAAACAATGAGAGCAAAAAGCAAGCATGAAATTCAGATGACGGCATTACTGAAGGGGATGTAGACGTCTCATCACTAACAAAAAGTGAAAGAGACCCCATAGGGTTGAATGGACTCAGTGTAACTGAGCACATGCAGTTCAATGTGACTTGTATTGCCATCAAGTACACAATGAAGGACGTAATATCTTACACAATGCCAAGACAAAATGTGGGACTCAGAATAAGTATCTGTGCATTTGCGGTTCTCCGCTTTACTTTAGGTCAACAGTGTAAACATGAAACATTTAACATCCAATGAACAGATGTGAAGGAGCGGGACAGATGCTTCCGATGAACCTCGGCTGAATATCATCTCTCAATCTCAGAGTGCTCGAAATGGGCATTGAAAAGACCAGACCGAAAAAGAAGTGAAAAGAAGGACGTTAAGTGTTGAAAAAAACAACATGAGCTCCATTACAAAGGGAAGCGCCACATTCACAACAAAGAAGAAAAAAAAAAGAAATGCTTTTGTAAAGGGAGCTGGAGCTAATTCAGCTACTCCTTAAGACGAGTGATTGCTCACAGAGCCACTGGATTAAATGCACAGCCCAACCGCAACCTAACAGCAACAAAGCATCTTCTAAATGAAAGGAAATACATAAAAGTCCCAGTAAAACAAAAGCGATGCAAAAAGAGATTTGCGGAATGCAAAGTCTCACAAACAAAAGCATCGTAAATGTAAATGTTTGCCTGCTTTGTGTCTTTTTCTGCATGTATGTGCACACTCTCGCGAACCAGCCAGGCATGGACACAACCAATTTAGCCGGATTGACAACAGATGTGTCCATCTATTTTGGTTCGACGTGAATTCTTTGCAATAGCACCCATTAGTTGACTCCTCATTTGTGATATCATTTTTCAACCATGCATTTTTCTCATTAGAGGTCCAAGTGCTTTCCGGTAGCTTTTCCATAACTTTTGATATAACCAGCAGCGCTGGTCACCAGCAGGCTTGTCGCAGAGCATCAACACGAACCAGAATTTCGCTGCGGAATTACGTCGTCGATCGAAATGAAGACAGCCAAGTCTTAGTAGAATCAGCAGCATGTGAAATCCTCTTGAGCGATGCCAAAGCGAATGGTTACACAACAGCGAAGCAAAGACACACCGCATAACTGTTTCGAGTTTTCACTTTGTGATGTGTGCAGCCTGGGTTTGGCTTGTAAAGCACCATATTTCATGGGGTTCAGAGAGTCGGGCTGGTACTACATTTGCGATGACCTTATGGTATCATTTAATAAAATTACGGCAAGATGATAAGTTTAAAAAGTTATGTAATTGTTTCCTTTTCCAACAGAAAAAATATATACACTGGTATTTTCTTTGTCGACCACATTTTATCAAATGAGTATCAAACACCAGCGTCCCTCTTGCTCCACTCTGCTTAACATCAAAAATACTCGTAACATCCAAGCTGTAATCCATCTTTTGTTGTGTTTTCTGTTTTTCGATGTTCACTAATTCAATGCACGATCGCCCCAGAGTGCTGCACACAAAAACAGAAAGAAATGAAGATCTATTACTGATAATATTCCTCAGAATCATAAACAATGGCTTTATCACTCACACGGCATTCCTGGATTTAACCCCATGACCTTTACAAGACTCTAAATCATCTATTTAAGCAGCTTCAGCCGTACTAAGCCCTGCTCTATATACTCTACAGCTGTGTGTGCTGTGAAATTGTTCAACTATATTAGCGGTGCTTTTTTTTTTTTTTTTTTTTTTGCTCCAACAGAAGAAACAGCGAAGCTTCTGGCTACAACACCAAACATACAGTACAAACAGTCACTGACTGTGCCTCTAATTGTGATTGACATCCCTGCTGTATTTGTTTTCTTCACTATCTTTGAAGCACCAGAAAGCGCAAAACTCCAATTTTTAGTGTATAGATGTACAAACTAAACTAATGGCAGCACGGTTATGCAGACATGAAGTCTGTGCAACTTTGTATGAGATGATTGTGTCTATGTTTCTGAATTGTCTCAGAATTATAAAGAAGCTGATCAGTCCAGTAAATATTAATGATTAGCAGCTACACCTGCTTCACCCACCTTTAAGTCTTACTGACTTCCATCACAGAGGGCAGGGATTTATGAATGTTTAGCAATAGCTGCTAAACAGACTAATTAACTTCATCAAGCGATACTTGTGGGTGGCTCTCCCAAATACTTTGAGTCACTATGTATGCATACATACGTGCATGCTGTTCAATTCGATAATCCATCTGTAGTTATTGACACATGCAGTTTTAACATGCATGCATTTTAACATTGTTTCAGGGTTTTTTCAGGTTTTATGGCACAGTTCAAAAACAGTAACATTTCACTTGACTCTAAATTTTCCGCGACAGACTGGCGACCCGTTCAAGATGTACCCTGCCATTGCCCACAGTCACCTGGGATTTTCTTGGGTCTCCCAGCAGCTATATGCTGCATAAATCGAGATAGATGATGGATGTAAAATGATAACGACATTTTTTGCGGTGTGACCGTCTCACAGATGCATCACTGCTTTACACAGACTTGGAATGTTTCCTTGCATATTAAATGTAATTTTAGATTGACTTCTTTTTTTGATCAACCCCAAATTGAAGCACTAACCTATAAAGATCCTTCGAACGATTCTTATGTACAATCCTGTTGACAAGCTTGTACATTCTGTTGCACATTCAAAAATATACTCCGATTCATCTCAGCAGCAGAAAAAACCTTGAAAACGTGTCTCATGCAAAAGTTAAACTTGTAGTAGCACCCACATGCAGATGCAATGCACTCTTCAGTGAAAGAACCCAGACTGACCTACTCGCAGCTCCTGACCGAAGACTGTCCTCTCTCCCAGCGCCGAACAGTTCCAGCGTCCATATCGGAACTGGTATTGACACTCATTTATTCCCATCTGGGCGCCTTCGCCCACAACAATGATGGCGTCCGGGCGGCTCTGGCAGATGGCCCGCTGGCGAGGTGCCAGCCCAGGAATTTTGTTGCAGATGATGTTGGCACCCAGGGCCACAACCGAGGACAGGGCCCTGCCGGAGGAAGAGAAACACACCACCACGCAGGCAGACGAGCATCCACACACACATACGCGCACACGGACAGCAGCACGCATACGTATATGCAATGTTGCACACACACGCACACGCGCACACACACACACACACACACACACACACACACACACACACACACACACACACACACACACACACACACACACACACACACACACACACACACACACACACACACACACACACACACACACACACACACACACACACACACACACTTAGTTAGGACTTGCAGACGATGGTCAGACTGACTCATTTATTTGAGACTCTCCAGAAGAGGATTCAATTCAACCAGTGATTGATGCACATTCCGTAGTGAAGTGAAAGCTGCACTACATGAGGGTATTGCTATTTAATGGATTAGAGGTCAATCATAAACCTGAACATTTAATCCGAAATAAAACTTTTAAGAAGACAGAGAAACTCGCTAAAAGAGCCCAGACAGAGAAAACAAGATGCTTATTTGACTTCTGACAACCTGATTCCACGTTGGTTTGGATGATGGGAGCCTGGGAAATGAGCTGAGGTTTTCGTGTTAATTGTTAGGTAACATAGTGGCATGAAGAGTAGCCAGACTCTTATGTAACTAGAGCATACACTTGTTCAGTGTTTTATACTGTAAATGTAGCATGCTCTTTTGAAACAGATGTCACATAAATTTTGATTTGTCATGGTTCCTGCAGGGGTGTGTTTGGTGTAACATGCTGCCTCTGAATTTCAGGAGAGAGCGTTTTGATGTTTGCCACCTAGAGAACGGGTTAGAATGGAAAAGTTGCAAGGTTTTCAACATTGGTTGCCTTTATTCATAGGTTAACAATTTGTCGCCCAGTAAATGACATGCCTGCCTCTCAGCTATTCCCAGAGGACAGGAACACATGTGATCACTTGCCATGATAATATGAAGCTGTGCGTTTGTGATGGGATTGCAACCGCAGAGAAAGCCAAAACAGATCACAACTAAACAGAACTCTGACTTTCTCCAAGATTATGTTTATAGCCCCCAAAACCATGTAGATACATACTTTTCAAACATGTCAGGGACGGAGAACCATAAATGAACGCAGAGGCAAACACCGCCTTTTCAAGTATGACGTCGACCTCCAAACGCTTGACCACAAACGGGACAGACTACACAGGCAAGTTTTGTGTCAGCGAAAAGTGACGGCAGTGCGTAAAGGGTAAAGTGGAAGCATGGGTGAGGAACAGAGACGCCGAAGAAAAAGAAACAGAAATAGAGGCTGGAAAGAGGCAGATTCAAGCACAACACACTGTCGCTCCTGTCGTCCTCGGCTTCTGACTGATCACAAAAAGGACGTTTTTTTGGGATTAGCAGTCACTCCCAATCAATCAAGTTCCCTCTCTGACAGTTGCTCCACAAGAATACCATTACACTCAATTCCCAATGCCTGAAGCGTAATAAATCCTAAAAGCCGTGATGTGGACATTAATTACAAACTGAGTTCTGCACACAGTTTCCTGGTCTTGCAGCCAGGGGAGCGCATTAAAGTATGTAGAAGGAAAGTGCCATTGTATATACTGTTGACATTGAGAGCCCTGCTCTCAAAGCTACCACAAAAGATGGCAAACATTTTTTTCAACATGCAATAAAATATGTGTTTCCAAATTAAAAGAGAATATAAATATATATATAAGCCAGATGTCGATTGGACCAGAAATAAAACTGGATTGTGGTCTGCAAAACAAGTGCATCGGTGCACTGACTTCTTATAACTGAATTATAAAGCACAAAACAGCTATGAATGTAGAAATGAGAAATTGCCATAAGTAAACAAAACATTCATCAGGTGCATTCCGTATCCACAGTAAACACTCTGCAGCGCGCAGCTGCTTTCAGTCCCTCTTTGCTATGTGCCATTAAAGAGGCTTGAACTCCTCTGACCCTCTGTGACCCTCCGCTGTATATGTGGTTGTTCATGGCAACCATGACATCCAGCCTGTGCAAACCAAAAGGGCATGCTCATTAAGACGAGTAATGTGCAACTGGAGAAATTCACTTTCCTGCATAATGAACGTCAGGAATCAACAGAACTGCTTTGTTTATACAAATCCAAAGTTAATAAAAATGTGTTCGGGTCATTTATATCGCTGATACACCACTGCCCTCCCTTCTGAGGATCTCATACGACAGCACAGTGTCATTCTCGAGCCTAACAAACACACTCCTTCACAAGAGCATGTTTTTTGATGTGTTTCTCACATCCCTCACCTGCTAATTCACAGAAACACAGTCTAGCACAGGCTACTCAAACCATCAGACAACACCAAACAGAGAATTCCACAGCTAAGCTTTTAAATCCCTGCATCATCAAAGTGCACAAATGCGATTCTGTTTGCTTAGCCTCTCCTCTGTGTGTATGCCAGCAGCTTGGGGACAGCTCGCCTACAGTCACACAGATCTCCTATCAGATAGAGCATCAACAGGAAGTCCGACTGCAACGACAAGTGTCAAACACTCAGCCTGTTTAGAAGCAGCAGTGTCACTCTGTGATTATCGAGTTTGTGGAAACACATGAGGTATGACTTTATGTTTTGTGTCTTAACAAGCTAAAATCTGCGGCTGCTAATTACGCAATGTTTGTTTGACATTGTCGCTCGATTGTTGCATAAGGTTAGGTTTATTGTGTTTTCTGCGGAGAGGCAGGTGGTATAAATTTTGGTTTGAGTACAGAGCACAGTTCCTCAAACCGTCTGAGGATTTTTGTGTGTGTGTGTGTGTGTGTGTGCGTGTTACTATTTATACACAAGGCCTGATACAAACTGTGCGTTCACATCCAAACACAGAGATGACACACACTTGTATCATTAGTTTTGTGGCATTTCAGACAAAGCATAAACATTTGTTCTATTAGCCACAGTATTAAACCATTAAACCGTCAGGATTAGAGCGCACAGAAACATTGGCCTTCGTTGGTGTGGCCTATTTATTCCCGCTGAAAAGTTTGGATCTTTGCAGCCTCCATAGTGAGGGCTTTACTGATTTCACCACAGCACAGTGTGGCCTTAAGAGAAACGATAGTCTGCACGTCATGACGTACGGTGTGCTTACAGCCACATGCTCCATCACAGGGAATACTTTGAAGCTATCTGACACATTATTAAGATCCCAGGCATGCATCTCCTATAAGAATGCACTCAACAGAATGCCTGTGACACGAGTTCACTAAGTCAAGAGAATTAAAAAAATCCTTTCTTTGCAAAGAGACTAATTCTGTTGTGTTTTAGTGCAAAAGATGTAAGGGCTTCGCATTGCACTGAAGCTTTTTTGATTTCAAACCAAATCCTGCTTTAAACTATATCTGCACCCGTACACTTAGGCGGGTGTGATATAAACAAACCAGAGTGAAAGCGGTCAGATTATTGCTATTGGAACATAAAGTGTGACATTCCTCCACACTGAGGTGTGAGGTGTGCAGTGCCCTCAAAGCCCAATATGAACAGATTCAATAGCTCACGGTTCATTTGCCACCCACTGCTCTACAAATTTCAAAGTACAATATTATTGTTATTTGCAGGTTTCAGGAAAAGGTCAATGTATTATTTTAAGCCCATATTTAAATATTCTCCTCATAACGTATTCGGTGGTTAATGCTCAACAGAAAACATACTTAAATAATCCAAACAAACAATGGTATGTAGCTTTGATGTACAAGCCATCACTATACTTAGTAGTGTGGCCCACTTTTAACTGAAAACCAAAAACCACATCTATTTCAGCATCAGGTTTGGGGTCTTCGGGCAGCAAAAAAAGGCAGGAGCCAGGGAGCATGGGTGAGTAATTATTTTGGAAACTTTAAGAAAAGCCAGTGTGCTCCTGCAAGAGATTTCCCGTTTAATTCAAAGCCACAGTGTGTCAATCACGTGCAAGTTGCAGGAGGATATTTTCAGATGTGGGTTTAAACGATAATATCGAAATACTGGGAATTAAGGAGAGCTGAGGTAATGCGCGGCGATCTTTCACACGCTCTGACAGGTTAACAGTGTTCGGATGCGTAAAAGCTGCACAGCCTGCTGTAGTCAACTCTCCTCTGAGGGGGAAAAGACAGAATCTCCTCATCCAATTGTGTTGAACATCTCTGCCACTCTGTGGCCAAAATGAATCCGTGTCGCAGTTAACAAAAACTATTATTCTTTTGATGTTCCAAATGTTTAAAAAAAAAAAAAAAACACTCAGCTTAACACAAAAGCACCACCGCTGCTTACTCACAAGACGTTTTCATCCGCGTGCAGAGGGCACGTCTGAGCAGGGAGCGTTTCAACTAATTAAAACATTCCCACGTGGATCGTTTCCCCGTTGATGTTTCCCCTGATGAGTCTTTTCTACCGGGTTCTAATATTGTAGAACCCGGTGCGAGATGCGAGTATTAAATAAATGGCTGGGCTTAAAATTGCGATTTCAGCGCGCTGGATCCCCGCGCGCCTATAATTACCCTAAACTGTGCTGTCATCTGTGGATACGGAAGGCTTAGCAAATCATCCATGAGATGTTTAATAATTAAGACAAACAAAATGCGGACACCCAGAAGGCTGCACGGGAGTGAAAAAAAAAATTTAAAAAAGAAAAAAAAAAAGCAACGTCCGCATCGCAGAGGATGAGCGCGCGCACTCGCCGAAGTTAATTAAGTATCCGGTAATTGGTTGAAACTTACAGGTAGCTGCCGCTCGTCAGGATCAGGAAGATCTGCGGATAGTAGACTGACAGCAGTACACTGCGCGACGAGAGGATGATCATGATGACATTGAGCAAATGGCCACGGTAGGATTCAGTGAGACGACACAGACAGGATGAAAAGCTCCCTTAATTCCTGGCTTTACGTCCCCTTCGCTCAAAAATCAAAGAGAACTTGCTGTGCGTCTCCTCGTCTCCGGTGCCGTGCGTCTCTACGCAGCTCCGAGCTCCCAGGGCCGTGTGTGCGCTGAGATTGGCTCTGTCATCTCTCAGCAGCGGAGGCTGTTACACAGGACTGTGGGTTCCCGAGCCGGAATGATGATGGTTTTAGGGATTTCGCATGGCAGAAAAGTGCCTCTCTCCACTCTCATGAGAGTCGTGCCTGCCATTGGGCAGGGATAGACACTGCTATCCGCCCACTTTGCCACAACGGGACAATAGGGTGACACTGATCCGATCCCATGGTGGACGTGCAGGAGGTTTCATTCATTATCATCATCATGACCCCCCCCCCCCCCCCCCCCCCCCATCAAACACACACACACACACACACACACACACACACACACACACACACACACACACACACACACACACACACACACACACACACACACACAAAGCAGTCCCGTGCACCATCCCAGCCCAAAAATAAACAGGCAGACGAGCGGCTCCTCTATCATCACATCTCCATGTGTTAAAAAAAAAAAATAAATCGGTACGTTTCTTTGGCAGGACTTCATCGGCCATCAGCAAGTAGCTGTCAAATTACAATTAAGGTGATTAATAATGTGACGGAGATGGGGCTTGGTACACGTAGGAGTGAGAAAGACTAAGAGTATGTACCTGCTATAAGATTTGTCTAAGTCCCTCAAAGCTATTATTGTGTTCTAGTCAGTAATATCTAGTTAGAAAGATAAGTAGAATAGAATAGAATAGAATAGTAACTGTAGTTGACAATGCAAAATGAATGAATAATATATTGATTCTTATCGAGGGGACACTATAAAATTCCTAAATGCATTTTAAGCATTTTGTTTTTAATTAGTATCATTACACGGTAGTTCAATGGTCTAGATTCCCAATCAGAGTCCCTGCTGTCAAACTGAATACTAGTTTAATCAAACTGTCGGACTGATAAAATCGATGCAAAGGTGAGGGCATGAAAATAGCTCTCTTGTTGGAGGAGACTGAAACCGAGCAGAGAACTCAAAACCTGGAGGAGCTTAGTGCAGGGGAGGGTTTCTATCTCCTCAGCATCGTGACTTTCACTCAACACCTGCAGGCTCCAGTCATTGTGAATGAAGAGGGTGCCATGAAAGATTTAGGCACGGAAAGAAAGAAAATGGGATGGAAGGAATGAGCTAACTGTTTTGGGATTAGTCAATTGGAAGATAGGTGACTTTTACCCCATAATAGAGCTCCTGTCATGTGATATGAGCATACCTTTGCTTCATGGGGTTCTCACGGGGAGGGCTTTGTGTGGCTGGCTGCCGGAGCCACCGAGAACACAATCACATCAGTCCAACGACTTAAAAAAAAAAAAGTAGTTTAATGAAGCTGCTTTAAAGCTGACTGTGCACAAACAGTGGTAGCTTTATTTATTTTTTGTGTAAATCTGCAAATGTGATGCTCAATCAACTGCTTTAATGGTGTTACCCTCCAATGCATCATACAGTATTTTTCCCAGATATTTCTGCATATAGAATAAGTCCCACTGGACTTGAATTCAATCAAAGTTGCCTTTATTATATACAAATTCTAATGTCGCGTAACACTTTGCCCGTTCTTATCAGTGAGCGGTATCCTCTCAATGATCCGGCCAACGAGGCAATTCACAGATTTATGTAATTAAAATACAGAGATGTAAGGTTTGTTGGAGCAAAGAAAGTCATCAGAATTTTCTTTGACACTTTACTGCCCGTGAGACAAATAGACGCACAAATACACGTGCCGTCTGATGCTGCGTAACATGAACAAAAAGGTACACAGATTGTTGTCATCATCCTCATCTGTATGTTGTTGTTGTTGTTGTTGTTTTCACTTCAAGTTCAATTATGATCAGACAACAGAAGCACACACTGAAGGGGTAGACGTCCTTCTGTGCATCAAGGTGAGGTATTGCAAAACAGGTAAAAACTCCGTCTGGGCGAAGGAATGTGGAAATACAACTCAGCCTGCCGCTATTAATGACGGTATGCAGGGGTGAACTGGCTCTGGAGCACAGACAAATGATCTAGTCGGACTAAAAAGGGCTGAATAAGTCTCGTGGGGTGAAATTAATAATCATGTGACTGTACTCATCGACCGCCCGTGGACACCCGATGGACAACTTAAACGCGCGGCACTTTCTCTAGTTCACGCGTTTGATTTTAATGCATTTATTTTAAAACACAGCAAAGGAAATCCGATTTCCAACACAATATCCATTTTGAGGTCAGAGGGCAGCCGATGTTTCCCTCTGCCTGTGTACGTCTGTCAAGAGTGTCGCAATGAATTTGATACTCGTGCTCTGCGCAGGTGAGGGGAAAAGAAAAAACACTGCGTGTTGTGTGGTACGAGAGCTCGTGAAGCAAAACTCACCCAAGTCTGAGGTATATGATGCCAAAACACAGGAACACGTAGAGACTCCGCTTTCGGAGGGGTTTGTGCATGATCGATAGCACTTAGTCCAGAGGCCATGCACTGGAACATAAAGTGGCCAGGCTTTTCCGATCACATTGGCAGGTTTCCTTAACCCTTCCAGATGCACGAACACCGTCTCTTTTCCGCGACGTCAAGTTGAAGCTCCTCGGTGGTCTTCGCGTGTGTGAAATCCATGGTCCACTTTGCACAGGTGAGATGCTGCAGGACTACCTGAGAGGTGGTTGGAAAACTCCAAAATGAAACTTGAGAGTGTGTCGGACTTAAGGTGAACGAGTTCTTGGAGGAAGTGCCTCCTATTCGCCCTGACTTTGACGCGAGAACCTAATTAACGATTCCTATTTGCCGCGCCTTGCAGGTACAAAAAACAAAACACGCATTGCTGCAGTGCCCAGGGAACACCGGGGGATATTGTTCTCGTTTTAAGCTTTCGAACTTAGCCCACTGTCACTATTTATTTTTTCTTTCTTTCTTTCTTTCTGAAAGCATCTTAAACTCGAACCAAGTCAACAAGCAGGTAGTCTGATACAGGTAACAAAACGCCTGCGCGCCTCCTCCTCCTGCACCACGGGTGTGCAGTGCGTGTGACGCGCTTGCAGGCTGAGCGCAGCTCTCGTAGTTGTTGTACAGAAAACTAAAAGCGACGAAGTGAAATGGCCTTTTATAGGCCCATAGACCAGGCTAAGCATCATGGGGCATTGCCCCACCAACGAGGGCTCCCCTGATGGGCTTCACCACAACAATAAATCCAGTAAACATTAAACAGACGAGGACTGGCTTTCCAGCTGCTTGAATGAATAAATAATAAATAAAATAAATTGGGGGAAAAAAACAAATACACTGCGTGTGCAATAATGACTAATAATAATGAACTGGCATCTTGGTAAATATGTCTAAGGGAGGTTCTGTCAATCACTTTGATTTAGTGCATGAGAACAACAAACTTAAACAAAACATCAGGATTGCCTTTTTCTTAGGCTGCAGTCTGGGTGATCTGGGTTTTGAACAGATGTTTAGAATATGTAGTCAACTCCTTTGAGAGCGATTCTGTGACTTAGAAGACTCCCTCTGGTGGTAAAAGGCATTGCTAAACTACAGGGATATGACCACTTCAGCATACTGTAACTTCTGCATTACAGGAGTTAAATAAGACTATTTTTATATCAAAGAAGATGCAGATTGTATGTTTCTATCAAGTCATTTGAAATGTACGAGGAGATAAGATGGATGTTCTGCACAAGAAGAGCTTTGATCTTTCTGCTTGTTAAACTGTCTTTTTTGTGTGTAAATTGTGTGGAACTACTTCAATTAATCTTTTTTTTATTTTATTTTTTACAGTTTTACATGCTTTTAGCAAACAACCATACATATAAATCAACCAGTGGAATTTTACTAATATAAATTTCAGTCAAATTGTAAAGGCAGAGAAAGAGGTCTCAAGGCCTGTGTAAAGAAAATTACAGTTGTGGAATTTGTTTAGAAAGGCTTCTTCAGTTGTGGAAATTCACTTAGAATGTTTTATTTTATTTCTGACAGACCAGGCAACTTTCATGAGGTTTGAATTTGCAAAGTTTTGGGAATTCTTTCTTCCACAACTATATTTTTCTTAATAAAAACTAAATCCCTGTACATGTCCGACATGTCTGTGATCCTTTTTATATTTCATTGAGTTTCAATAATAACAAAAAAATTACAGCAGGAACGAGCAAAAAAAAATAAAATGCATCAATTGTCTGCCTTGCTAGTTAAATTTAAATACAAACAAGCTTTTCTCTTAAAATTTTATAGTTTCACGTGTATTGTTTATTATAGGGACACATAAACCATCATTTCGGTGTATTCCTAAGAAACTAACAGAAAAACGGTTAACGCGCTGTAATAATGATGGCATAAACTAAAATTACAGACATGAGCTATCTGAGCAGAGACTACAGGCCTGTTGTTCACCACGAGAACCAGACAAAACCGCAGAGACCTTTGTTTCAATACATCCCTGCATTGTGGTTTCAAGGCCCTTTCCTTCAAAACATGCCCATCAAAATTCCAGATGGATTTCAGAAATAATGAAAGTCAACATGCAGGCCCAGGGTGACATAAAAAAGACATGTATTTGATGTCTGCTCTGTAAAAGATGGTCTTGTTTGTCTTCAGATGTACATAACTCATAGGCCTGGGTGGGGATGGCCCCGTTTAGTTTAATTAAAATGTTCAAAGGACCAACTCTATTTTTTATTGAAGCAGGATCAAGACCAGGGACAGTGTGCGTCAGCGTTATTTGTCACCCGCCATTGTCATTACAGACATGTCCCACACATCCACACTCACTCGGTGGCGAACACATTTCAGTGCACGCTAACACACATTATCCGTCTCTCCCCGTGTCCACACATACAGTGAGTATGCATCCAGGCCTACAAATCAAACCGTAGACACAAGCCCTGCGGACACACACAGAGACTCTCTCACACACTGTAGCACTTGGGTGGTATGTGTAGGATCCTGTGACACACTGTTTATTTAACTTCAAAAAGCTGAGGCAGGGATGAGAGCATTTGGGTCAGTGAGGACATATCAGTCTGAATAGGTCATACGCCACATCACTGCCTGTGCTTTAGGCCGCATCACAGGCCATTGTATTTGAAATATTTCCACTTCCCATCTCCTGAAAGCCAATCTCTGTCCTCTTTCCTCTGTATTTATCCCCCTCTCGGTCTGCTCTATTACTTTAACAAGTGTCAGCCAAAACCTTTTCAAGATTACACCATTGTGTATCTGTTCCTTTTCATCTGCCTGCACTCTTACCAAAAAGAAGAGGGGAAAATCTTGGGAAGAACAGGGGGGAGTGGGGGGGGGGTTCACATTTTGGCAAGCGTGAGATGATATGTCGCACTGTCTTTTTGAATATTATTAAGTACTCTTGACCCACAACTAAATAAGAAAACCCACCGGTTGCCCATGTGTTTGCATGGGAGCTGGTTCAGCTGGAAAGAGTGAGAGGGCTGAAATGCAGAGCTTGCCAAACCACGGAGTGGCGTCTGGGGCTGGGTCCACCACATCTACACTGGGCCCCAGGCAAGAGGGGGGAAATGGCTATATTGCACTCGCAAAGTCCCCCTTTCCATCTCCATCACACATCGTCCTCTCACTCTCTGCGAGTCTTGATCCGAACACTTCCCACAACTACCTGAACACATAAATCTTTTATACGTTGGGGCCGATACAAGGAAAGTGCGGGAAACCCAGATGACAAGGATTTGCAGAAGAATGTATGAGGGACAGCGACCTTTTAGACCTCGATGTCAGATGTCTCCTCGCACATCTAACTGCGAGGTCAAAGGTTAAAGCAACTACACCAACCACCCCCATCCTGACCAATGGGTTTGACCTTTTTCGTCACAGCTGTGTGTGCTGAAACAGGGTGTGGTCTGATTAATTCCTCACCATGCTCACTGATAGATCGGGCTCTTAGTGCCTCAGTTGTGTGCATGCATGGATACACACAGATGCGACAGGCTGGATGTGCATGCAGCCCAGCTTGCTTCTTACTGGGTGATTAGCGCTTGCTGAACTGCTGCACCATGCGCCCTTCATGGAGTGCAGGTTTTCTGGCAACTTCCTCCTTTCAGTATTTTGTTCAAAACCACTTGCAGAGCTCATAGACAGTTTGAACTAAAGCTGGAATAGTGACCAGTATTTTGTTTTGTTTTGTTTTTTCCCCTGTTAGAACCTTGAAATACTAATTTGCAGTCTTGCTATTCGAAATCGGGTTCATTTCTCAGCAAGGCCTCTGGCCAAACTGTCATGGGTGTTTTCCTGATCAGGCTGGGACTCCGAGACAGAACAGGGAGGCAGGATCAATTTACCCCAATCTGACAGTCTGGGACACCATGCCAAAGCTGTAGTCTCTTTTCAAGAGCACACACAGTAAAATGAATGAAATGACATAGAGGAAAGAAAAGAATCCAGTTTCAAGTTGGAGCCTTTAGAATGACTGAGATTAGGATTCGTTGCTACTGTGCCATGTGTCTAGACCTGGCCTGTGAGTCTACATGAGAGACTGGAGCTGGGCATGTATGTTTTCACAAAAGTGATATAACACATGTTTTATAATTACTGTGTGCAGCAGTTCAGCAGGGATGCGTTCAACGAGAACAAAATTAAAGGTTTACTTTGGGTGATTCACTCAAACAGTTGTTATGTTTAGACTTCTGAACAGGGAGCAAAATTAAGGTCGATGAGGAAAGCACGTCTTCTTCAGTCGAGCTCATCTATTTCATCAGTGAAGTCACAGTTTCAAAAAGTATGTCTCTTCGGGTGTGAAACAATGACTGAAACGTCACGCGCTAAGAGATTCGTAGATGGAGATCATATCTTTTTTTCTCAGGGTCTGGCTCATCAATTAGATGTTAGTGAAAAGCTTTTTTCATATTTCAGTGGAACGATTGTCTCTAGTTTTTTCACCCAGTCCGTCTGGTCAAATTTGGAAGCAATTTGCCGAATGTAACGCAAAGTGATGTTTATAAATACTTTATGGGCTGAAAGAAAATATAGTTTTCATGCAGTTGCACTACAAAATCTAGAATCCACTTGTGCGAACTGAAATATGACTTTCTTCACGGAGTATGAATTTAATTGAATTTTATTTATTGTCATTAATATTATTATCATCACTGCCCCATAATTCCCTTTCCAGAAAACGTAACAGATACAAGTACAATTTTCCATTACCTGGTCATTCGCCTTAATCATGTCAAGTATCTTTCATATAAAAAAGAAGTGACTTGTAAAACATGCATTATTTAAAGTACACAGCCCTAAAAAGCACATCCTTTTAAACCTGAAAGATTGGTATGATCACTCTGTAACAAACAGTTTACGTTCAGATTCTCGAATAAATAAAATCAGATGGACACGACATCTTTGTGCCGCTGTCTGCAGACAAGCCTGTCATTTGGAATGAGAAAGTGGTCAATAAAAAGGGGGAAAAAAAATGTCTTGTGCTGCAGGGACATGCAGTAGACGGTGAAGTCAGTTAAGGATATAATACTGCTGCTTTTATGTTCTGTATTCTACAAGGAATACTCTTGTTTCTTGGTTTTTTTTTTATTGAGCTTCGAATAATAAAATGAGACTGAAATCTCCTTTTATGAGACCTTGCCAAGATGACACCATCAAAAATTTACAATGCAGCACAACAAAGACCAACAATACAACAACCACCAAAAAATTCACACAAAATATACAAACAATGAATTTCAATACTTGGAAAACAATGGCAAAAACGACAGTGGGGAAAGAAAATGCATTATTGCTTTCAGTCTCCTTGGTCAGAGAATGGAAGACTGGCATTTACATTCACAGTAAAATCTGACAGACATATGGCCAGTGTCTTTAGGAGAGACCCCAGACATTGTGTGCAGTGAGGCGAACACAAGCAATACTCTCTGCTACCCTGTAATAAGCCCGAGGATATGAGAAAAAGGTCTGAGAACAGAGGCCGGTGTCAATTTGACACTTTCTACAGGTTTTCTTCTGAACTATTAATGTGACATCTTCTCTATATCCACAAACATCATTTCAATTGGAACATTTTAGTTTTAATTTTAAACAAAAGGCGTAATTTATTAGAAAAACGACTCGGTGAAACAATACTAACGTAAAATAAAACAGTAAGTTTGGCATTCCTTTCAGAACATTGAAAGTGTATGTAGCTCTATGGCTGAGTGTTACCAGCAAATGTTGTGATCATGTTTTGCCTCAATAGACCAGAAAATGAATGAGAAAGATTGCAAAACTGCATTAGGTATTAACTTTCCTCCCCTTTTGGGTAAACTTTGCGGATACATCAAATGCATGCTTTGGCGTTGGAGTTTACATACCTGTGAAAACTAAACACAGCGCATTGACTTAAGGTGTGGTGCTATATTTCTATCTGACCACAACTATGGACGGGCACAAGTGTGTGGACGTGTGTGTGCGCGCGCACACACACGTCCACACACACACACTGCACACACACGGGGCTGTGAACAGCTGGGAGTGTTTGCAGTGTGGGTCCTTCGTTCTTCTCTCTGTCTCTCACAATGACCCGTGCACTGTCTGTGTTTGCACTGCACCTAACTCAAACAGCGTGCGTTTCCGTCCCCTTTGCCATCCAAGCACACTCTGAGCCTTCGCTTTTGTGAGCACTCGCACAAATCGGCGAAGGCTCGGCCTCTGGTTGCACAAAGAACACAGGGGCCAAGTCCATTGAGAAATCAGCCCGAATTTCAGAAACACACCTGATACTTCAGTGTTTTCTCCGGCAGCATTTGATAGTGTTTTGGCTAGTCAGGCTCACAGTTTATTTCTTCTCACCAGTCTAAATATTAAAACAAGACATCAGTACAAGCTTTGATTTTTATTATTTTGTCATGGCACTCAAAGTTAACTCTGGCTAATCCCTGTGCCCCCGTCCTTCCTTGCAAAGTCTCTGTAGCAGCAGGCTCGTAGTCTTCACGTTTGCTTTCTCCTTGTCTATAAAGTGGTTTATAAAAATGTGGACAAACAATGAAGGCCAGACTGTCTTTCTATGATGAACAAGGCATTTTCACAAGGAACAGTCTATTATATTGTCTTAAATAACATCATGTATTACTTGTACTATGAAATTATATTGAAGTCAAAATAGCTTCAAAAACAGCTGGCTTGATTTTCCCTTTCTTTTCTTTTTTAAATTTCATTATCCTATTGATGAACCCGGCATAAATCTCTCTGCTTGAGTGCATCGGCTAAACATCATTTTTTAAAAACTGTTTGGCTATCCTCAAGCCGCTCCGTCTCTGCGTATGCCGTTCGTCTCAATCCATCCATGCTGTTTCTCTTCAGCATTGCATTTGGCAGATTGAGGTTTCGATACCAATGGCCTGATATGTTTGGATAGAAAAATGTGGTTTCCCTGTTTTGGCACAGCAAGAGTGTCTTTTCATATAGCATCCTGACACCAAACACTGTGTATGTAATATGTAAAGGCCATCTGCGGTGTTTACTCCTGCTCAATGATGGCTTGGCAGTGCTTTCCTGAGGCCTAATAATACTGGCCTGATGGACTGTGGTAAAAAGAAATGTCACAGAAGTGTTTCCTTCCAGGACAGCCTCTTTCAGGAGGGCCGGTGCAAAATGATATTCAAGCTTGAATTTTGTTGATATAAGAGAGCAATTAGCCTGACCAATCATCCTTCAAATCGCATTGTACCGCATGCCAAGATCTCATGTGCAATGCTTATATTTCTCCCAGAAGGTTGAAAGTACATAGAATAGCTGGTACTTTTTGTTATTGTGTTGTAACTTTCACCGATCGTCCCGTACAGCTGAAGATGGTTTTCTCTGTGTTTTTGGGGGGATTTGGATTTAATGTAGAATTGGGAACAAAAAGAATTGGGGAAAGAGAAATAAAATCAAGATCATCCAGGCGGAGGCCAAACTAATATCACATAGTTATACCAAAACATAATGCCGCATGTTATATTAAAATACAGTAGATCACTGCATGACAAGCCTACCAAACAGGAATAAATTCGTCATACTTCCATCATCTCATCAGTTTACCAGGCAAAAGCAATTATTTCTGTAGTTTCACCAAAACACTGAGGAGAACCTTTCCAAATGGATCTCACAGTGTTTCTTAAAAATGGAGTTTAACCGATGGACATTTCAAAAGAAGATGCAGGTGAGGATAATTTTTCATGTGGTAAAGAAAATTCGATGAGACATTTGGTGTGGATTCATGTGAAAAGCTGTTTGTCTGCAGTGAAAAGTTTTTGCGGAAAAAACAAAGTTGACTCTACGCACACCAGTTTAACCTGTCATACTTGTAGGATACTTGCTGCATGTTGTATGTACAGTCAGGGGTGGAAGCAACAAATTATTAAGCACACATTACTGTACGGTGGAGGTATTACACTGTGAAATCTACTTGGAAACTCTTAAAAGTCACTCCTGAGTGCAGCCACATATAAGAATATATTAAAACTTTTCATATGCAGTTTTGTTTCCAACAAGATTTTTCTTTTAACGGAGAAAAAAGTCCTATTTTTTATGAAAAATGTGTTGATAACACTCTGATAGCACAACTGAGTTAAATGTCTGCTGTTGGCACGGCAATAAAAAAAAAATAAAAAATCCAAAGCTGCAGAGTTGTTTGAGACCTTTAAATAACATTTACCGTATATCGCATGTTAAAATTCAATCCTTCCTCGTGAACATGAACCATCTCTCATATATTGACAGGATGTTTCGTGGCCTCCACAAAGTGAAGCGTCCAAGGAGTTCAGAGTGTTCAGGGCTCCTCTGGCATCCATGGATCAGGCCTGGCATCGGGCTGCTTGTCAAACACAGGTTCTCTTTGTTGTGTCAGCCGCACAGTCAACCTTGCAGAGGCCTCACATACACAAAGGAATGTTGGGATGGATCCGTTACACAGCCACACACACTGCTTGTTTGCCTGTTTGACTCCACAACAGTAATCTGACATCTAAATTGGGCCAGGGAGGTTCTTGTATTGCTGAGAGTCTGGACATTAAATGAGGAGACGGTCAGTGGAGGGGGAATGTGAGTGAGACAGTAAGATCATTCTGTGTTGGGAGGGTCAAACTCAGAACTGCTTCAATTGTCGAGAACAATGGATGTCAAAGACGTCGTCCTGGTGACATTGAGGATCGAAATACTGTCACATTACCAACTATCAGTTTGCATACCAACACATGTTTTAAAGTAAGCCGACCACATGCTTATTTTTTCCTAAGGAGAAATGAATGTGTTCACTATCTGAGGCCATTTTTCTCTTAAGATTGTTTATTCCCGTTTCATCTCTCTCCAAGTGGCTTTCGGGACATGAATCCCACACAATTTGCATGTACAGTCAACACACACACTGCGTTTCGACTCTCAACGTGCTCCTGGCCTCCGGGTAACCCTGCCCTTTTCTTCCTGTGTGTTTGTGTCTGAAAAAGCCCACTTTGTTGTGTCTGAGCACTGAAGCAACGCAGTGAGCAATGACTTCCTGTAAAAAAAAAAAAAAAAAAAGTGACTGCTATTTCAACCCCGGAGAGCCGGGCTGCCTGCGGTTTGTCTGTCTGTCGGTCTGCGCGTCTGCCCTCAAGTTTCCCCTCGGTGCACAGAGGAAGAAGACATTTCCGCAGAGACAGAAGAGTGACAGCTACTCTTGCCAAACCCAGAGCTCCTTGTCGACAGGACTCAGCTCTGCTGGAACGGAGAGAAATTCGGGGTTGTTAGACAGCAGAGGCCAAAGGGCAACCTCAGAGCTCCATTGCACTTGGCCTGTGGCCGATAGGAGGCTTCCTCCTCTCTTCGTCTTGGCGTCTTCTTTACATCCTCCTCATGTCGCTCTCCAGTCTGGTGTGAGGGTATGGGGTGAAAATTACAACAACTTGACACACAAGTCGAGCTGTCCCCCATGACCTCAGCCTCCATCAGCATGACAATGATATTTTCAGCCAAATAGTAAACCTTGTTATAAAGTCAAGCTGCAGAGACATGAAAGGCCTCCCATATGGATTTATTTTGTTGTGGTGCAGCACTTTTTTTTCTTTTTTTTTTACTGCACGCATTCCCTTAAAGAAATAGAATAATTTTTCCTTCCTTTGGACTTTTTTTTGATAACTAAGCAAGTGCCGGAGCAAGAGTCATCATCGGCAGGATGTGTGAAATGGCATCATAAAAGCGGAGGATATTTGCTTACCTTCTCCAAATTTACCAGAATTGACAATAATTTGTTATTAGTTATCAAGCAAAAATGATCAATCCTACAGAACAGATTTTAAGCGACTCTGAAGCAGCAGCGTATTTTTTTACTCTACAAATTGAGTAGTAACATAATCAAAAGTGACTATAAAGAAAACAGAGCAAAATGTTCTTCCGCTCTCCATCTGCGGCGCTTTTGAGTGTTTATTTTATTCCTCGCTGAAATTATTTGTTTTTGGTCAAATCGGCCACCTCCATATCTCCTGGAGCCAATATTACACCCGGGAGTGGTTGGCCTATGAGTGGATTAGAACTTTTCCATTGACCAGCGGTTTGCAGAGGTTATAATCTTGCACCCCAAAGACAGATTTCCCGTTAAGCCCAGGAAAGCTGTCTGACACTACTTACTGGAATCCGGTGGAATTTGTAGAAAACTCGCACTGGCAGGGACACAGACGCACACAAAGCTCACAGAAAGTGGCAAATGCTAAATGTGGACAATACAATTCCTCCAATTCCTCCACTGGTTCATGAGGGCAATAAATTTGTCTTTCCTTTATCTTCATTTAGCTTGAACAGAATAATGGCTCCCAAACGTACGTGGTGCTGGCGCCGCATGCTGCAGGACAGATAAATCATTCATAACCAAGCGATTAACTATATTGAGGGATATATTGGTGGTTAATGGGTGGTTGGATCCTGGCACTCCTATATGAAACTCAGACTTGACCGCTGTCATCAGGAAGCCATTCGAATGATGATGTGTTTGGGAATTGCTGCCCATCTGTGTGTGGTACGGTGAATTGGAGTAATATGTCAAAGCATGAGCTCAGGATATTATAATGTATATGTGATTTGCATGACCGTTCAGAACAGAGCTATTGTGAGGTGATCTGTGAGACGTCGTCCAACAGAGACACACGCAGCCAGAACTCTTTCTGTCTTCGATGAGAAATATACAGCAAAATAGTGCTACATTCTTAAATACTGCCAATCTTATCAGGAAAACCTAAAGGAGAGCAGATTTGAACTGGTGTCCACTTACAGCTGGATGCCTGGGTGACCATGATCGGCTCCAACTGCAAGACACTGAAGTAAACTTGGAAGAGGGGCAGCTAAGTCTTTCCAGTAGATGGAGACAAAGTGTGCAGCACGCGATCTTACACGATGAGCTTGAACCACACTGGAGCCTGACTTATTTTCTTCTCTCCTTTAGTTGGCTGTCAAAAAGTGAGAACACGCAGGAAGTAATCGGTATCGTATTTTACTCAGAGATAATGAGGCTATTTTGATTCCCCCTTGCAAACACAATCTTTAACTCAACTCCAAACAGAAGTTGGGGACGGAAACATGGCTGATGACAGACTTCCGCTCTTTGTCTTTTGGGGTCACATTAAACTGAGCCGAGTTCAGAGTTGTGTGCACACCCAGCAGAGGGAGGTGTTGGACAAGCATTAAGGAAGCAGGGGAAAGGAGGCCTTCACTTTAAACGGCCCCAGTGTGGGAGCCAATGGATCCTGCCCACATGGACCAGGGGTTTGAGTGTCCCTTAAATCCGATCGCCATCTTAATTGCTGCCGTCTTTGTGTTTGCTGCGGTCTGTTAGCACACCCTCCTGACACAGTGAATGTGAACAGTGCATCATCAGTTTGAAGGTGCACTTGTGTGTCTGTTATCCTTCATATATTGGAAATTCTCTCTGTCCAGATCATTTTTGTTCAAACTTACTCAAATTAGTTTTAACTGATGAACTAATGAAATGTGTTACCTGTCCAAACAGCCAAGCGTACAAAGTGTATTTATGAGATTTAACAGTAACCTCTTAATCACTAGCAAAAACCCCCATTATTGCTAAAGCCACCTTTTCCCCTTCTCTCCTTGCCTATGTCATATGTTTGTCTCATTTTAACCCGAACCGGCTCACAGCGAAGCTCTCTTTTCTTCCCTACTTTATTAATCACCGTGAACTGAAGTTGAGACAGACCTACCAGCTGCCTAATGGAGGCCCAGTCCCTGCTTGCACGCCACTGCACACATGAATATCATTAATAACTTCATTAGCACTTCCTGACTACAGCCAACACCACCCTGGATTGGATTGCCAACTTGATTGTGTATGTGTGGGTGTGGGTGTGTGTGTGTGTGTATGTGTGTGTGTGTGGGGGGGGGGGTTCACTCTTGATTGCATACCACTTTCTAGATTCAGAGGAACACATCTCCTCCAATTCCAGCCGTGCCGCGTGATTGAAACAGTGTCTGACTCGGATACCCCACGCTCCAAGTCCCACCAGGCGTATCACTGTACAGTAACAGTACCCCTATTAAGGCTCAAAAAGAGCTTGATCAAGGATAGACAATGTGTCCACTGCTTCAAGTCAAAGTGCATTATGGCACCGGGTTGTGCTTTAGCATACGCCTCAAAGCACTTAAAGATTAAACACGACTAAAGACTCGATATCATTGTGCAATCTGTGGTAGATCCGGAGCAGAATGTCTCCTGTCATCATGTGTGGACTGACATGAAAAACCTGGAATATATAGTGGTATATGCAAGCGTCACAAACTGCACGAGGATCACAAATGTGTTCAATGATGTGATTATTCCCCTGTGAGGAAGTGTCACTCAGGTCTGTGATTGCGTGGAGTAAAGTTTTAAAACCTTGCAGTGCAGCATGGTTTCTATCACCGTGCTGCATTACATCTACAGCTGGTTGGTCACTACAAGTCTCCTCTGAAATACTATTTATTGGGATTGTGCCTAAGCACTCTTCAACCTTCGGAGAAAAGAGTGTTTACTGACCCTGTTCATATTTCATCGGCCACTGCTGATGGACAAAACGGATGACTGTATATTAAATTTGATATTTTCTCATTCTTAACTATCCTTGTGAAAGGACCAAAACCAACAACAAATTGACCCTCACCGGCTTGTATTACTCTTATTGGCACCGTCTCTTTCTTTCAGGCCCCAAACCTCCAATGTAATGCAAAAACAATTAAATATACATCATTAAGCCACACTTCGACACTCAATGAAAGTAAGTTCCCTCCCCATGAGAAACTTTGTGGTTACTTTCAGGCACACTGTTCATGTACATACTCAATAATGCACTGAAATCCCAGAACTTAATATCCTGTATAAATTATGCTAGATGAAATATTCAGCTTTGTTAAATATGTAATGTAATTCTGATTCTTTTTTTTTTTTATTTTTTATTTTTTTGATATTGAGATTTCACATTTGGGCTGAGTACCACGGAGATAGTGGGAAGATCCAGTAGTATTAATATATGGTTCTCAATAGCAATAGAAATGTGTATATACAGAAATATTTATCATACTTATGCTTGTTTTTTAAGGTTTGTCATTGTTTGAAATTTTTGGCGGTTCATTTACCTTTAACATTGGATTTTGGTCTTATTTTCATAGCTTTTGCCATTATTCTCTCAAGTTATAGTGCCGTTTTATCACTTCAGAGGAGGATTCGGGTTTCCCCCCCAAAAAATAAATGACTTTAATTTTCCTGAAGAAAAAAAAAAATATTTTTTTTCTTTGTCAGAACTGAAGGAAAAAAAGGTTGAAAATAAAAATAAATAATTAACAATTGCAGAGTGTATGGCCCTAAGCCCACATAAAAATAAGTCCGTCTAATACAAGTTTAGTTAATTATATTAAAAGTAGTGAAAACACTACTACATAGTGATGATAAAAATAACTAGTCACTAATTAATGTGTACATAATGTATTGTTGTTTTTTAGCTGTGACACATTGTCCAAGCAGTCAGGGGTGTGAGATGATTTAAAGTCTCACTCACTCATTAAGGTCAACTGAGGTGAGTGTTTGAGTTAGTCAGCCATTACTTTTTCAGGTGCAAGTGCTCCATTGTGCACACTCTATCACTCCAGATGTACTTTTCTGCATTATACAGAACTCAGCATGACACTGCCAAAAAGAAAAAAAGAAAAAGTGCAATGCACAAATAGTAACCGCAATAGAAGCAAATTAAAACTGAGATAAACTTCCAATATACACAGTATATATAGTATAGTATTCATAATGGATCATGAGCTCTCAGAAGTCAAAAGTAGTGGCTTTACAGCTTCATGGTGTGTTATTCCGAATACTACCAATCATAATAAGAATATCGACAGTCATGCCAGTGACACTGGTTTCAAGATTTGAAGCGCTTTATCATCTGTCACAGTTTATTCGTATATTTTTCATGTCATTCACAAACTCGCATACCCTTCATGTCCTGAAGTAACCCTGGTCTTGTCTGACATCACAGTCACCTGATTCCCCCATGGCTCATTAGCTCTCTTAGCATCTGTGCTGGCCCACGTTATTCCTGGTTAGTTAATCTCATGTGTTCTTTCTACTGTCGATTCGCTGCAGTTTGTCCCGGTTTGACCCGTTCGCTCTACTTTAGCCTGGTCCTTTTCTGCCTGATAGCTTCACTCCTCACCGTTGCCTGTTCATCCCCATGTTACCTTTATTACAAGCAGACTGTCCGAACATTCTATTTGTGTTTCCACAGATACTTGTGTGTTTACTGAGCCCTGATGAACCTGAGTGTGAACACATCTAATCACAGAACTTTACAGGGTTTTAAATGATTTCCCTAGAGAGCCCGCTGTAAACATTCCTCCAAGTTATATGTCTGACATTAAGGATGTGTATTTAAATTTTACCTGCAAAAACAGGTGGCAAATCCAGGGTTTCTTAGAGGGGTTTCTTGACCCAATCAAAGTTTAAGTTAGGGAAGCGAAAACCCCCAATAATGGAACACCTTGTCAGGATTCTTCTAGTCGCTGAAACAAAACAAACCTATAGGCACTGGGGCCAGCTTCTGTAGCTCACAGCCCGCCCCCCCCCCCCCCCCCCCCCCCCCCCCTTAATTCATCCAATCACATCAAAGCACAGGAGGAAACGTTTTAATGATTGGCAGGGGGCAGTTTGATTGACATGTTGAACAAACGTGCCTATGTTTATTTTAGCCATAAAGCATGACCATATGTTACCTTAAAAATACATGCTAAGGTGAATTTTGTGGGATGCACAGTATTAGGTATACAAGCTATGTGCAATAATGCTGCTGAGTATTGCAATCTCAATATCACTTGATCAAAGTAAAGAGATATTTAAGTGTGTGCATGTGTGCGTGTGTGCGTGCGTGCGTGCGTGCGAGCGTGTGTCTGTGTGTGTGTGTTTTCAAATACCTTGAATAAGTCCTCTTCTGAGCCCCTAAACAAATTAACACCTTAACAGATCAAGACCCCACAGCCGTAAAATTGTCAGCTCTGAGAAGTAAACTTCCCTGCTCAAGCTTCCCTCTAATCACACGGGTCAGCGAAAAGTTCATTGAGTGATATTTGCATGCACGCATACTTACTCTGGTGTCTTTTCATCGCTTCGTGTTTAGTTGTTGTACAAGATTAAAATGTAATCTGGTGTTATATATTTCATCATGTGTAACACTCTGTAGTCTTTATGTCGGAGAAAGTTCACCGCTCAGACCAGGTTTTGAGGTTATCTTTTAGTTTTGAATGTTTGAGCTCTGACATAATTCTAGGTCGGTTCAGGCTTTAGAGCAGGATGAAACAAACCTACTGCCAAAAGTCACCACAGGACGACCATGCAAAGTGTAAAAATTGCAACAAAAACATGATATTTGCCACGAAACAGGAACTGATGCATTTGCTGTGTTGCAATGGGCTAAAACTTTACATGCTTGATCAAATACCTCTCTTGATCAAATCCATATGCGAATCTGCATTCACAGACATAGCGCTACATGCTGGCAACAGGAAAGATAATGTTTTACAATTGTATGTGTTATTATTAACAACTTGGCCATATTAACCTTATATCAGGGGAATTCGATTCCGGGCCTCTCCGGGTTCTCTTCAAGTTCCAACACACCTGAATGCAATAAAGGGCTCGTTATTGAGCTTTTTTTTTCCAAGCTTGATTATGACATCAACATTGGACTGAGGTGTGCTGAAGCTTGGAGAGACCTAAAACATGCAGGACATCGGTCCTCGAGGCCCGGAGTTGAATGCCCCTGCTTTAAATGTTGTGTTGTGAGTGTGAAATAGGTGGATGAGGATTCACGGTGAAAATTTTGACTTTTTGTCAAAAGGGGGTGTCCGTGGCGGCCCTCTGATCTTTGATGTGTCAGGTCTGACAGTCACACAGGTCCTGCAGTGAGCTGCAGGCCCACACTGGTGCCCCGCTGAGAAATATGAAACAGGGTGATTGACATAGCAGTTGTGACTTGAGATTTTGCTGAGGGGCGGGGGAGTGTGGAATCTCTGCAGACAGTGAATCAAAAATTTTACATTTTTGATACTTTCATGTACTATTGTTTGCCCACATTTCCATTGCACTCTGACGTGCACCAAACCTCATCGTTCACCGCATTCTAGTGTGTGCAATGGGTGTGCGTTCATCGCTTTTTGCTGCTTTATTATGCTGTCATTTTACCCATTTGGCAGAATCGAGACGAGATGAGATTTAGTACAAACACTGCAAGTTATCAACACTTTACTAGCTACGCCTTCTCACTTGATTTTATTGAGAAACAATTGCCTCAATCATAAATCATAAAAGCAACAATTTGTTCCAACTAGTGCAATTTAAGGGCTTTATAATAAGGTCCTGGACCACAGCTTTGCTATTGTTCTGCTCATATAGCAACACCAGAAAATGAAATATATAAAGACTTTTTGAATTTTTAAGCATCTTCTTCTTTTCTCTCTTTCTTCTAAATGTATTGCTCTCGTTTCTCCTTAAATCCATCCAATCTCAACTTCTCACTTTTATTCTGTTGTTGTGGATTCTTCTTATTTCAGAGAATTTGAATTTGAACGTGTTTCCCACACATCCTGCCGCATCCAGCTCTGACATTGGGGCAAACAGCGCTCTAACAGTGACCGAGACAAGTCTCTGGCGATGCCTTTGCACCAGAAGGGCCAGTATGCTGATTCAGCCTGTATAAATAGTGAGTGAAAGAGTGGTGCAAGGATAAATAAAACTGTCTTTATGCAGAAATATCCTGAGCAGAGCTTCCTGCCAGACAGGCTAAGGATAGTCTGATTAGACTTAGGAACATTAAAATGCAAAAAAAAAAAAAAACAACAAAAAGCCTGATTTCATATGGTTGCTCGGAATTCACAGTGAAACACACTGGAAGTGATTCTGTAAATAGCCTACATGTCAAGTATGTCCTGTTTTCCTCCCAACACATATGTGCCTTTTTTACAGTCCTGTAGTTCGTAAAGATCCTTGACCTTGCCCGACCTCGAAGCATTCCTTCACAAAGACAGAGATTGTTCTGGCCTTGCACAAGGACAATGCGTGTTTGTTATCTCTGGGAGTGACGTGCGAGGGGGGGGGCAGAGATGTACAGTATTTGTATTGTGCAGTTACCAGCGTTGATTACTTCATGCTGTAAGTGCTTTGAGGTCATTTACTGTACGGGAAACGATGCTGTTCCGTGATGAATCCGCAAGTCTTGACCATTAGTTAGATCAACGTCTCTTAAAGTGTCAGGCCGGCACAATCGTTTCACGAACGGACGAGCAGCGTTCATCATGGCAGCGTCTGACAGTTCATGACAACATGAGATGGATAACATATGCTGTGCTGAGTAAAAGAACTGTGGCAGGGTTGCAGAGATGACCCCACGGTGTCTCTGCAACAGCAAACAAACTTTTTAAAGAGCAACAGGGGAAAAAAAAAAAAAAAACATCCAATAGATAGACCCCCGTAAAATGTCTGACATGACTGTGGATCAACAGAAAATGGGTTAGAGATAGAATTTTTTGCATGTGGCATCTAAAACAGGGTTACAAACACAAGCTTCAGGTAGATAAAGCATAAACACATATAATGAATGCAACATTCACAGGTATGTGTCCTTGGGCCACTGTTTTATTCATGCCGCATGTATTTGAATGAATACACCGACAAAAATGAGGTTCCTGCTAGGTTTTGGTGCTTGAATGTGCAGCCAACTGCTTTTCATTTGCACTGGCTGGGGTGAGCGAGTTCATGAAGTCTCATGACCGAAAATAGAGGGCTCATCTGGGTGCGCTATCAAGGCCTGCCCCACATCTTGTTAAGGCACGTCTGCCAGCCTATCTAAGCCTATCACTGTGCTCCGAGGAAAAACAAACAAGGACCACAAGCACACGCCTACAAATACACTAAGCAGCGTGTGCACATCCTCTCAGGCTTGTCCTGAAAAAGCAGGTCACAGGTAAACTGGGGGGGAGTCCCATGCCTTGGTTGTGTGACAGCATTTCTGGCCTTGCGTCAAAGTGTCAGGATGAGTTTCTTGCGAAACATGACATATGGGCCGCGCTTTTGTCAACAACAATAGGGTGAAGTGGCCGGCCTGAATTGACAAGGGAGGCCACGTGAGTAGTTTACCTGACATGACCCTTCTCCACATGAATGTGACTCGCCCTATGGGTGTCTCTGTGGTTTTCAACCCTTCTATTATAGCGGAACATGAACTTCTCCAGCACATTAATCTGAACCACCAGCTGAACGGTTTGCACAAGATCTTGTAAAAATGAGTATTAGTTTTGTGGGAATTCCACAGTGTATATGCCTCAGACATTTTAGTCGTTTTTGTCAAGGAATAACAGTGCATGTCTAGTTTTAAAGAATACGTCCTTATGTAGCCACACTGAACAAGCTTTAATTCGCAGTGGCATGTATGCCTCACTTTATGGTTGTATGTCAGTGGCTTCTAATATGTATATAATAGTTTGCTTTTGGCAAGCAGAGATACATAGATAGTAGAGAAATAAAGAAATAAAGAAACTAATGCACAGGTTTGTATATGTCTATGAATGCTTTTATGTATGTATGTATGTATGTATCTATGTATAAACACGTATGCAGGTACAGTATATATGTATTATGTCTGTACGAGTGTCTGAGTGTATGAATGTAAAATAAAAGATGATGGCGCAGACAGACATTTAGAAAAAGGCTGACTTGGTACGTTTTTAATAAGTGGATCATATAACATGAAAACTGACAAGATTGATTTACACATCTTTATTGCATTGTAGTTTTGTGCAAAAACACGGCATTTTGTGACATATTAACAGTCTCTCTGCATCACGCTGTTGAGACTGACATGTAGAGCCAGAGCCAATCCGAATGTTAAAGCCCTGAGATCTACTTCAATAAAAATATAGGATTTCTCTCCAAACACTGCTGCTCATTTAATAAAGACTCAATTTCACTTCAACATGCACGACTCCTGAACCAAATACATCTGATGAAAGATTAATTACTAGAAATGTGATTTCTTTAAAAAAGAAAATTGAATTCTTTGGGAAAAAAATCTTCTTGAAGGATTTTCCATGTGCATGCTAGTGTTTCCACCGAGTATATAGGTTCTTAGAGCTTAGATCAATTATAGGAATAAATAAGAAGCAAAAAGTCTCTAATTTGATGTTTGAAAGGGAAAAACTCATTAATATTTTTAAGATTTTAAATGCAGGAAGATCTGCTCTTTGCCTTTTCCTGCTTCAACCCAAGTTACTATAGTGTCTATGAACAACTAAAGCTGCGGCACTTCCAACATGTATTCACAGACGTATTGTGTTTCATCAATCCACTGAACTGTGTTTAAAGAAGTCAAAGTGAGCTTTTGAAAACATCTTTCAGTCAAAGTAATTAGCAGGTTTCCTCTCCTGTAATTCGAGACAAACTGTAAATGAAGCAGGACTAGAAGAGTGCTAATGAAGTATTCCTTTTTATGAGACTTCACCTCAGAGAGTCTAAGGTAACTGCCGCAAAATAACTTGAAACATGAGCCACATTCACTGAGACTGGTAGGTTGCTTATGTCTTTTCCACGTGTCATTTCTCTTTGTTCCTAATCAATTATATCTTGTACGATTTCTTTTAATTGTATCTCATTTTCTGCAGCATAGGCTAATCAGACCATGTGACGTCTTTAGAATAAAATTAATGAACAGATGAAAATGACAAACATATTGAATGGTTAAATGGTTGACAGGTAATGTTTGAATTAGCATTGCAAGACAATATATTCTTGTTTGTAGTTGTAGGTCTGAAAAATAATAATAATAATAATAATAATAATAATAATAATAATAATAATAATAATAATAATAATAATAATAACAGCATGTTGCGACATCTATATTTTTCCATTCTTCGAGAACAACCTTTTTTTTAGAGAGTGGATGTTGTATCTCCATACAACTACCGGTAGTTTCTTCACAGTACTACATAGGTGTTCAATTGGGTTCGGATCTGGAGACATGCATGGCCGTAAAAAGACTTTGTCGTGTTGGAAAAAAGCACAGCATCCTTAGTTTTAAAATCCAGCATCACACATGTAAACTCATGATATCACACTATCGATCAAACCCAGTTCTTCAACACCGGCAGGACTCATGCATCTGTACAGAAGGACACAGTCTCCTCCATGTTTCACTGTAGGCATTGTTTCTTTGTACTCACATTTGCAATGCTGTACAGTTTTGAGGGCATTGTTTCCACAACCATTTACCCTGTCATTCCAGATTACAGAATCCCAGTCGTCATCTGTCTTCAGTGTAGCACATTCCAGACAGCTTTTTGTATTTTTGCACGATACAGGACCTCGAGGTGAACCTTGTCTCACTCCACAAGTGGTGCAGCTACTAAGTAATAGTGAAAATGTTTAAAAGGGGGCCAAAGGTATCAAACCCCTGAACAAACTTTAAAAGGAATTCAATGATCTTTTGTACTGGAGACATTGAAAAGAGGAGAGCTCAAACACTACAGTGCAATAAATCTACATTTAAAAGACTGTCAATTGTTAATTTGATGGGCACTGTCTCTGTGCTCTCTATGGGGAATGCAAGTGTAGAGACAAAAAAAATGAAAACCTTAGATAGATATGGTTTCAATGGATTGTAAAAACAGGCGCTGGGTTGTTCAACAGTTTAAACCCTGAGATTTATTAGTTTTTTTTAATCATGATCATGCATTTGGTTTGCATTTCTGACATGTAAGAGCTGCAAAACACTTCATAGCAAAGGCACAATTAATATTCCAGACTCCTCCATAAGCCATTGGTATTTTTAGCAGTGTCAATGGCTGGACATCAGATGCAAAACAGTTGCAAAAGTGAAATACTTACCAGAACCTCTACTGTCCTTCACCTGATGTGGTTTTGTCCTCATCATTAGTTTCGAAAGGAATTAAAAAAAGGGCAGAAGAAAGACAGAGGTCTGGGAGGTCTTCTTTTTATGGTAGGATCTAAACTGACAATGAAACAGGGAAAGGTGTCAGTCAATTTAATTAAGTCAGTTGAGACACAATCCCAAGGACAACATTCATGAAATTTCAAAACACCTAGAGCCACAATGCTACAATATTCAATCAGAAATTCACAAAACCAGCTATGGAGATTCTGAGCCAAATATGTAAATATTAAGTAGCCTACAAGGCTGTGCAAGTACAACTTCAGTACACCGGTGTGGTGTTTATGAGGAAGCCGTGGGAAAGGGAGTGTCAGGTCCACCGAACGTATCACCATGAACTGAATTAATTGAAGATTATGGTGGGGAGTATGCCATGCCTCTCCCGGCAGATAATCCCTCATCAGCTGCCGTCTGGACGTTTCATAGTGTTACTCCCCCCATGGAGCTGCAGAAACTGAGAGGCACCCTGTTTAATTACCGGCCTCACTAACAGCACTGAGAGTGGGTGAGGCACAGAGGCTGGGGTGGGACAGCAAACTGAGGTCCTGGGGGTGTTGCAGGGTGGGGGTGTTTGAGGGAATGTCTAACCCCTTAAATGTGGACAACATGAACAATGAGATTTTGTTTAGACTGAAGACTCTGCCTCAGTTGCTATTGTCTCCTCGACTTTTTCCTTTGAGCCCTTGCAGGTTACAAATCCAGACGCATATTGAGTCATTCATGAGCCTGTCAATGACAGGGTGAAGCCCACGTAGGGAATCCTGCTGGGAATTTAATGAACATGTTTTTCTGAGGAGGTAGCCGAGGAAGTTCACAACTAGCAAAAGGCAGAATGAGGAAAAAAAAAAAAAAAAGAAAGTTAGTCACTGACAACAGAGTGTATCCAGTGCCAATTTTAGTTTACAACCTTGTTGGATTTCACACGGCATTTTCTGGGATGCCGTGCCTGTGAAGTTGGTGGTCTGGGCACCAAGAAACAACCGAGATCAAACATTCAAGTGTTTTTCCTTGCCGTGTTTAATTCACTAACTAATGCACTCTCCATGCAAAATTGTAGCCCCGTTCTCTTTTTTTACAAAGCAAGTGAAAGTCTCTGCTACAAATATCAAGCAGAAATTGAGTCCAAACACCAGTGAGAATGATCTCTTTGTGTAAAGTGGCCTCATTCTAAAGCTGCAGAGCGAGGACTCGAGGAAAACACTGTTTACATGTAAGCATGGCTTAGTGTGCAAAGGGCCTCCAGACAGTCTGGGGTCAAGGAGCATTCATGCAAAACGTCACAACAGAATTTGTGGGCAACCTCAATGCTTTACCCATTTGCAGAAAAATAACTCATAACCACTCCATGTAAATATCAAGTTGGTTTGACTTAGGTGCCTGTTATGTCTCGACTCCTGATTCAGCAGCAGAAGAGATTTATTGTATGAAGAAAAGTACAAAAGAAATGTAAACAGAGGTTGTGGCCATGGCATATTATGCTGGGTGAGCTGGGGGGGGGGGGGGGGGGGGTGGTCTAGATCTGGTGTAAAAAACAAACAAACACATTCTGCTGAATACAGCACAGTATTCTCAAAATACAATATGTTGTTCTCAAGGCTGATGTATGGGCAATAAATTCCATTTGTTGACCGATGAAAAAGGCTTTGCAACCATAGTCTGGCACTGATATTAGTAGCAATTATATAAGTACATTAATTGCATACTACAACAAGTTAGAAGAAACTTAATTATAAAAAAAAAAAAAAAAAAATATATATATATATATATATATATATATATATATATATATAGGTCGGTTATGATTTCTGCATATGGCATACCATTGTTATATGTACTTCTAATTTACTACATGTACCACCAAAGAGAGTGTGTGTGTGTGTGTGTGTGTGTGTGTGTGTGTGTGTGTGTGTGTGTGTGTGTGTGTGTGTGTGTGTGTGTGTGTGTGTGTGTGTGTGTGTGTGTGTGTGTGTGCGTGTGTGTGTGTGTGCGTGAGAAAGAAAGAACATCCCTGAAATAGTCAAGTGATTTGTGTCTTGAGATCAATATGATAAATTGAGGTAGGATACATTTTACAAAGTGTTTTTGAAGGGCTGAAAATGAGAATAGGACATAACCAAATGAAAAAAATAATAAGAATGAGAAATTCTTTGAGCACTCAATTGGATTGAAGCATCTGCAAAAGATCCACTTATTGTAATAAGCCAAGCATTTCGTGCTGCATGCACTAATAAATTCTTTTTTATCTCTCTTTTGTCACACCCTGGTGACATGCCCTTATGATGAAATGATGCACAATCTAAGGGCTGCCTGGTGCACAAAATACAGTCTCTGATGCCCAGTGGCAAAACAAAGCTGAATCTAAGATATAGGATCGCAGACATAGTGAACATGTGGTGAATCATTGCATTGAGGATGACCAGAAGTCTCTCCGAAATGGCTGCGCATCAAGTTGATAGCAGTCATTTGATTTGACAAACAGAATCATACTCATGCCTTTGTCTTTGGGGTCATGTCTGGATCAGACAGACGGTGGCTGTTGAAGGCAAAACCTCTGTGTTTCCAAAGACTTTCCATGTGCAGCCTGTGTCAGTGGCCTGTACTTGCCCTCTGGCTAGCAACTGCTCCAACCTCTGACCAGCATATGGCTCGACCACATGATGCGATTAGGATTCAGAACATTTTGCAAACCATTCACAATATCTCCGGATTATTTTGTTTACATTTAAACCACAAATACTAATACCATCCTTACACACAAGAAGATACAGTCCTCGGATTTACCTCAATTGTAAACACTTTAATTATCCTCCTTATTTGCAACCATATCTACTACCTGTTACTCATAACTGTCCAGCTCTTTCTCAAACGTTCCCAGGTTAAGAAAACAACTTGCACACAAGCTGCTTCAACATCTGATATGTTTACTTAGCTTTCGTCTTCCTACCTCGAGACAGACTCACGCTTCTGAATTTCTCTGTATTTGACAACAGTGTCACGCTGTATTTACTTTAGTGTTTTTTTGTTCTTAATCTTCTTCTACTGTGTTGTTTGTGTTTGTTGTCTCTGCCACTCATTTTAAAATCGTTCTTGTATCATATTGAAACCCTCTTGACTTTGAGATTATATATTTCAATGGGTTTATCTAAGTAACTAAACCTTTTGACAACGATATGCCGATGATGTGGTTTTTTTTCTTGTTGTCTATGAATGACTAGTCAAACGCATCAACTCTGAAGTCACATTGATTATACCTGAAATTGATATTTTAAAAATTCAACAAAAAGTTTGCTTCTTAACCTGTTAGCTTATATGGTCAAATCAAAACAAAGAAACATGGCAGAATTACTTTACATTACAGGAGTCAAGAGGATCCTCCAGGACAACAAAAGACAGGGCAGACATGTTGGATTCTCAGAACGCAGAACAGACAAACAACAAATAATGTCCTTGTGGGGCTTTCAGTGAAATTACAATCATCAAGTTCAAGTTCTTTTAAAGGATTGATACAAAGACAGATGAATCACAGGGCATGAAAGGTGAATTATTTACCCGAGTGCATTCAAACAGAACTTACCAGGTATTCCATTTCTGAAAATGATCAGAAATCCCTGGTATTTTATGTCATTTCCTCTGGCCCAGGCTCACGCTGCCTAACTCTTGCCCTCAGCACACCGGCCTGTGAACTCAGTCACCCCGCCCAGTAATCCACGCTCCCTTAACGGCAGTGATTCTGTCACATGAACTGCAGAGCCTGAAAAGCTTTGCACGCACAATCTGGAGAGGACACGTCACAAACGACGGTCACACTCATGCACGGCTAATCTCATTACCCTTGTCTCTATGCAGCATGGGGGTCAACAGGGTCGTGTTGCTTGCGCCGGCGGTGCACCGGGATCAAAACGATCATTAATGTCACCTCAACGTGAGAGGTGGTGTACGCTCACTATCAGGAGGCCTAAGTGGCTTGGCTTTGGAGTAAAACATGTTGCTGGGCAAATTTTGTGTGTGCGTGTGCGTGTGCGTGTGCGTGTGCGTGTGCGTGTGCGTGTGCGTGTGTGTGTGCGTGTGTGTGTGTGTGTGTGTGTGTGTGTGTGTGTGTGTGTGTGTGTGTGTGTGTGTGGCCGGGGCTCAAAAGTCAGCGCAGCCTGTTTATTGTCTGTCATGTCTGGTATTTTGAAGCAGTTCGTGCAACAGGTGCAACTCAGGATACAGTGAGAGTGAGCTATTCTGAGTGGGAGCTCAAGTCACCATTCAGACATCTCTGAGGAGGCCACTCAGTCTGTCTGACGATTGCGGCGGGAATTACTCGACTGCTCAAGTGCACACTGCACAGAGGAAGCCGGGTGCTTGACTGCTGACAAAAGAGAATGTGTTCATTCCAAAATCTCCTGACAAATGCAGATGGAAATAAATATATTCATGTATTATTGTTGTGAGGGAGCTTGCATGCGACTTGCATTGCATGTTACTAGGGTTTTCAATAGAGCCTCAAAAAACATGAAGCCCCTCCAACTCTCATCTGGACATATGTCATGCCAGGTATTAACTTTGTTTTTCCAGTTGTCGTTAATTGCTGTTGGGATCTACATGCAATAAAAATAATGGATATTTTCATGCTACTTGATGTTTCATTATTAAAACACACAGAAAGTAATTCAATATAGTGAGTAACTGCGTAAGTATAAACATGTGGTTTTACAGTAGTGCTTATTTTATGAGTTTGTCTCCATTGAATTTACAGTAAAGGCTGCGATAACATTTTGTTTTAATAATATTATTAGTTTTATCCTTAAAATAAATAAAATCATGCTGAGAAAAAGGAATCTGAGCCCAAGTGTTTTTCCTAATATATAGTTTTATGAAATCGTGTTGGGCTGCAAATAAAGTGTGCAAACCAGAGTCAGTTGTAAATATGGCTCGGATAAAATCACCCTTCACAATAGATTTTGTTCAATGTGAATTCTTTGCAGGTGTTTGTCTTCTTAAACAATACTGCATGCTTGACACAAGTGCTTTAGATAACCGGGTGCTTTCAAAGATTACGATGAAGAATGAAACAACTCTTATTTGACATCAACTTTTCTCTTGGTCGATTTATCAGTCATAAAGTGTAGTAAGAAACTGCAACCCTCAGTATTGTTTCCATCCATTTTGCATTATTATTAGCTCTGCATGCTATTGAGAATACTATTATTATTATTATTATTATTATTACAGCTCTATGGTCACCTCGTGAAGAAAACCCTGCATAACTTCCCTCCCCGCACCTTGCACTGTAGGTCAGTGCCTAACATTCTCAGTAGAGCAGATGTGTGTTATGGATCACTCATCCAGTGTCAAATATTAGCTCCTTCTCAACTGACCAGATGACACAACTCACCCTGCGGAGGCACCATAGCCTCACACCACCATCAAACTCTGTGACCAACGATCCAAATCCTGCGCAGAAACAAGTTGCAGAAAATAGAGCACAGCCAGATAAACATTTTTTTGGTGCTTCCCGATTGTCTGCGAAGTCCACACAGCACCCCCCCCCCCCCCCCCCCCCCCCCCCCCCCAGCCCTCCGTCACTCCCTCAGTGTCATTTGCGATAACAAGTTGTGTTGCAGTGACGCTTCCGTGCGGAGATGTTGGGGACAGAGCGCGCGCAGAGCATCGGATGAGCCAGATGAGAGGCTTTCACCGGTGTGTGTGTGTGTGTGTGTGTGTGTGTGTGTGTGTGTGTGTGTGTGTGTGTGTGTGTGTGTGTGTGTGTGTGTGTGTGTGTTAAGCCTGTCCTCACGACAGCCGTCAGAGCGCCGCGCAGATTATAACCCGGCGGATCGCCACTTTCTCATCTATTTCAATTATTACGCGAACAGCAGCGGTGACACAATTATTCCATAAATTTCTTCTTCTTCTTCTTCTTCTTCCTTTTTTTCTTTTTTCTTTTAGCTGTCAGCTCCTTTACAAAAGAACAGAACAGAAGAAAGACCGTCAGCAGGCAGAAGCTGCGGAGAGGGAAGCCTGAATGTGGCACTTTGTTTGAGGGTTTCCTCTCTTTGCCTGTTGCGCTTTGGACGCATAAAAGGAGTCTTCCAGCTGAGCAGCACATGGTGCGTTGTTGTGGTAAGTCGCTTTTTCTTTCCTCCTGCTGCACGCGTTTAAAATGTCGTGACTCAATATTAAAAAAAAAAAAAATAATAAAAGATCAAATTAATCGACATCGTGACGAATAATTGGACATTTTGACAGATTAGCCTTGGGAATATGATGACCATGATACTGTAATTATTGTGGGAGGTGTAGTTTGTTTGTACTCTGTGGAGACTTGTAGGCACGTTTGGTCATTTTTTCTTTAAAGTCACAGTTTGGAAAAAACAAAACAAAGAAAAAACTAAAAAAACAAAAAACACTGGGACACAAATAATTGGTTAGAGATCATCACATTTAATGTCTCTTTTTAATTTTTTAGATCGCTCAAGTGGAATTTTTTTGTTGTTGCACATAGCCGCTTGAACTGAAAGCAAGTTGTGATGTATAAGTAAGTTACTTGCATAGTCGCTCTCTATAGTTCGTGTTCGGTTTTTGTAAGCATTGTCAGCATTTCTCGTGTGGCTTCACCTTTCAGTGTTAATGTGCACTGCTGGTGAGGGCTAACAAAGCTCAAGTACAGATGGGCTATTTTACTAAGTTAGACTACAGACGCTGTTAAATATTGATGGGGAAAGTATCAGACAGGATTGAAACAATATTTGATCACTTTTAATTTGATCGTTGTTTTAGACTGACCATGGAGGGTAGATATAGAAGCAGTTCAAGCATGAACTGAATCAATGTGGTAGGTTAGAAATATAATTTACTTCATATGAGTTGCACCTAGAAAGCACACTCTGTAAGACATTTTAAGCATATAATAGACAATAAAAGTAGTAAGGATGATGTAAAATGCGACTTTATATTGATCCCTCGTACTATTTTAGGGCCAATGATACTACAAGTGTGTATGTCAGCTGGCATACTATATCCTAGCGAAAAAAACATTAATAAAAAGTCAAATGCGTGAGCTCAGCAGTCAATTTGTTACACACTTTTTTTTTCTTCTTCAGTGGCCTGATTGTTCTACATGAGAAGTGTGATTGTGTTGCTTGTGACCCCTTTTATAGTTGTAGCACCGAAATCAATCTAATGTGATGGCCTGCTGCTAAAGGCTGCCTATAATCAGACTGTGGGGCTTTTACAGTGTCTCTGCAAAACAGAAACAACTGCAGCATGTTGATAATGACTTTTATATCCTCCATGAAAACGTTTCATTATTCACAGTTTTGGAATAGAGAAATGTTACTGATGAAGTGATCCAGTAACAGTTCTTGCACTGTGTCATGCTTTGAATTACAAAAAAACAAAACAATTCATTACTCAAACATCATTTAATCAGGTGCCCTCAACATACTTTAAAATTTTTTTTAATTATTTAAATTCTGAGTATATTTTTCCTGATAATGTACATCTTTTATGTACTGCATGTACTTATATTATTTCTATTATCAGTGACAGCACAGGCTTTTTAATCGTCCCTATAATGTCCAAACACATTCGCGTCTCAGCCCAAGTGTATACAAGTGTGTATGTGAGAGAGTTTTTGCGTTTTGTTTTGTTCTGCTTTTTGTTTGCTTTTTGATCTGTATCTTTTTTTGTTTGTAGCACTTTGGTTAATGTTTTGCAGGTGAGTTCAATAAATGCATGCTGGGCGAATCTTTAATTTACAGCAGCTTTTAAAGATTAGTGGCGAGCGCGAAGCAGCTCACAGACAATGGCAGAACAGACACAGTGACTTAGACTGACAGTAAAAATAAAACCAGCAACCTTCATAACTTTCTATTGCAGTGGATGTTTGTGTCTGGTGCCTCCAAATGGAAGTCTCAATATTTTTTCATTGGTTTTAGTTTGATCCGAGGTCATATGTGCAGCATGGCACGGGTGTCCCACAGAACAGCTGCACTAATATCCACCGGTGTTAATACCAGAACGGTTATGGTGGCATTAAATGTTAAGTGTCATCATTCGAAAGACTTTCAACTTTTCTTTTAGTCTAATGCTGCATGTTTATGAGGCACAGAATCCAAATCTCTTGTGAGACTTAACTGCATTATTACAAAGTGAACTTCACACAAGGATTTTTTCCAGATCCTTTTGTGTCCACACACAAAGGCCTGCGTTATAGGGACGGTGTATTTTCGGCTTTCAACATAGTTTTTTTATGTTGCTGTATTTATTTCAAAATGTTGTGCGTTTTTCATTGAGGGCCAGCATTTTTTATTTTTTTTTAAGGTAGCCTTTGTTGGTGATACACGGGCAGTGAGTAATAGGTTTCAGGTTTAGTTTTGGCGCAGCTGCAGCAGACTGTTGACCTCCATCCTGCAGTGGGAAGAATGAGCAGGTGAACACTGTCAGGCGGCTGAGCCAGACAAGCCAATAAACCATCCTCGGGACTACTGCTGACTGATGCAGAACTTGCTTGTAGTCCTTCCTCATTCCCCAGTTGTATTGCTACTACACTGAAAACCAAGTAAATGCGAAAAATGCTGTCCGTCCTGTAGGGTACAAGCTGTTAGTGTACACTGTAGAGTGCAGTACATGGAAAATGGCACTTACCCCTGTCGACTTTTCCGATTTGGGACTCCACGCATGTGTTTTTTCCCCTGTGACTTTGAAAATGTCTTTTAGAGCATTGCTTGTTTGTATGTGTGTCTGTGTTTGGAGCTTTTATGTGCATTACCTAATCCCAGTGTGTGCATAGAATCTGCAGCCATGGCTGTGCGACCGTGTGTGTGTGTGTGTGTGTGTGTGTGTGTGTGTGTGTGTGTGTGTGTGTGTGTGTGTGTGTGTGTGTGTGTGCGTGCGTGCACGCATCCTCCCTCCCTCTCCTCCCCCATCGCTTCCTTGTAAAGCTGACAGAGAGCACACTAAGTTCATCCAAGGACAGGGAAATGCTTTTCTTTCCAGTGTGAATCATTTTGGAAAAATGAGCCTCTGGACTGAATTGCCCTAGCAATTTGGCATGTTTCTCCATTCTGCTTTATTGTCTATTTTGGCTGAACTTGCAGTTCTTCATTTGACTGCCAAGAAAACTTCAGGTCCTATACAACAGGCAAAGCCAGTTTCTGAGTCAACCACAGTCTGTAAGCAAATAAAATAAATCTTACACACAAAAAAAAATTAAAAAATACTGCTGTAGCTTCCTGTTTAGATGTGATTTCCAAAGAGAAAAGAGAGGCTCATGTCGGTACTGTAAATCCAGTGTCCCTCACACCTGGGAACACACCTGGGAGCCCGGGAATACGCATAAGAAGAAGCTGGACAATACACCTCTATTCACTTTGCACTTCATGTAAATATGCAGACGGAGAATAATTTAACGTGCTTAAATTGGGACCCTTCCTCTTTTAAACAGCCTTCTTCTTAGTGGAGCATGGCTGCTTTCATGCAGTGTGGAAAAAAAACAACAACTCTTCAGTGCAGTGAAAAGAAAGTGGGAGTGAGGTGGGGTTGGGGGAGAGTAATTTTGTAGTCAGCCAGCCCCTTATAATTCTGCCCAACCACTACCCCCCCCCCCCCCCCTATCAGAGGGAGCAGTTGGGAGAGGGAGTGGCCTGTGTTGAGGTTTGGGTGAGCCAGTGGTGGGCCGTGGCAGCCGGCAGCTGGGCTCTCACTACCTTTATCCTCCAGCTCCAGTCTGAATTATGAAGGCTTGGGAATGGAAGCAAGCCTAATTACAATGACTGATTGCCTGTCTGTTGGCATTTCTCAGATGGTGATTGTCGTGTGTAGGATACAAGGGGAAGGAGGAGGGCCATTTCTCATTGGCTTTCCTCTTTCTTGCTCTTGCATGAGAACAGCCAGAGATTGAAATCTGATTGGTTGCAGAGAAAAGAGATGTTTCATGATTTGGCGAGGCAGAGCTGGAGGGGAGCCAGAGACAGGTGATGCTGCGCGGATGGTTGCTTTGTAGCCCACCCAGCCTTTTTTTTGGGGGGGGGGGGGGGGCGCGGTGTCATGAAGTCGTTTAAAAACTGCATCTTACATTGTACACAAGTAATAAACACATGGTACATTTCTGTGTACATTTAAATACCTTTTCAAATGTTTTCGACCTTAATAAAAGTCTGAGCTGGGCTTTGACTTCTTGATGTGCATCTTGGGTGTTTTCTTCATCTATATACCTCCGTCGATGTAAAACACAAATAAAAAAAAAAAAACGGAAAAGAAGAGGCCTTGAATTGGCCATTTGTATGTCAGCGGAGCACTCAGAGGTGTGATGTGTGTGTTAAGTGGGAGCTGGTTTGAGTTGGCCTGCCTTGCTTTGTCCAGTGCTTTGGCTTTTGTTCCTCCAGTAATGAATTGTGGAAGCCTCGGCTTCAGCTGGAGGGTCTCATAGCAACTGAAAAGGGAGAGGGAGAGCTGAAAAGGCCAGAGGAGAGCATGTGTTTCTTTCGAAAGGGCAAGACAGACCAGACCATCGTTTGAGCTTTTTTTTTTTCTTTTTTTTTTTTTTTGGTAAAGACGACAATTTTCACTGGACAATTCCCTCAATCTCGGGACAAAATCATTTTATCCTTTACTTCAAAGACAGAAATTGATTCCCTAGAATAATTATTACACAAGGCAAGATTTGAAAATTTCCAGGAAAATGACAGAACCTCAAAACGATCCACCACGAACGGCATAAAACAATGTGCTAATCTCAAATCTAAAATAATGTTGCCCTTGAAAATGAAGCAGGACTAAACAACCAAATGAATTACAAAATACCTTAATCATTTTTTTTACGTCACTACATTTCAAATGCTGGGACTTTTCCACTTCATGCCACACAGACAAACTGGTAAACAAATAAAGGCAAAGACTCCACAGATGATGGGACTTCAAGGGTATTTTGCGCAGAACAGAAGCCAACAAATTGTTTGAGTTTTAAAGGGCTAATCCAGAAAATCTCACATCAAAACTTTTTTTTTTTATGTTTTGTTTAAATACATGAGTTTTTTGTTCTTATTTAACTTCTGAAGTTTTTCTTCCCACATTCTGGCTGCAGTTTGATGTCCTTCAAACTGATGGAAATGCATGAAGCACAAACTTTTTTTTTTTTTACATTTCTCAGACAAAAGGAAGTCCAGTAGCAGTTCTGTATCTTTTCTAAAAAAGTCCAAAAAAACATTCCCTGCACTTTCACCATCCTCTAGCTCCTCAGTCGTGGTATTAATTAACCAGCATGTTGGATGTCCTGTAATGATACATTTGATTAAGTGAAATCCAGCACCGTTCTGTGGTCCTATCAGTTCTCAGGTCAGCCGGTAACTTTCACCTGTGTGTGTGTGTGTGTGCGTGCGTGCGTGCGTGCGTGCGTGCGTGCGTGCGTGCGTGCGTGCGTGCGTGCGTGCGTGCGTGCGTGCGTGCGTGCGTGCGTGTGTGTGTGTTTGTGTGTGTGTGTGTGTGTACAAACGTGCATTTGATTATGGTTGTGCATTCACACCAGGCCACTTCTTTATTAACCAGCAGCCAGTGTTGAAGCCTGGCCATGTTTGCCCTGTGACCCAGACACTACCTGTCTGCTGCCATGGTTACGGAGACAGAGCAGGTTTAGTGGCCTGACTCCAGGGATTACTTTCCCTGGTCTTAACAATCAGGCCTGTGCCCCAGTGACTGTAAAATGGACCAGACTGCACCCTAACAGTTAAGAGCGCTCCACAGTGCGCCCCAGTGGCCTTTAAAACTGTCCTAAGTGCAGTGAGAGGGATTAGAACCGTACAACGTAATTGTTCTGGTGTCAGTGACTGTCCCTCTGTGATCAGGTTCACTTGTAGTGATTAGCTCTCATAAATGAAAGAGCTCGCAATGTTCACCTGATACAGGTCTGCAGTGCTTCAGTTGTACACACATGTTGAATCAGTTCTCATTCAGAGCTGAAGATTTTATTACCAGCTATGAATTTGGATTTGTAAACATGTGCTGACTTTGTGTGTGTGTATGTGTGTGTGTGTGTGTGTGTTTGCCTTAACAGAGCAAGACATCAGACTGAATGTATTTTAAGCACTCTTCATTCACACAAAAAAAACATCAACACAAATAGACATCAATAGAAATCAATAATATCAAAATACAGGCTAGTTTTTACGTTTTTGAAACGTTTTTTTTTTCCAACTTTGTAGTCTTCTGAATAGTTCGATTTTAGAATCGCACAATCTTTGATAAACTATGTCAAGACAACTTTATTAATAGACTGTCATTTTTATACCATTTAAAGTAAAAACATGCAAACCATCATCTCATGTTAATAAGGGTACATTAATACCAACAAACCGAAAAAAAGAGAATGCTATTGAAAAGAGAATTCTTTTATAATAATTCAACTCAAAGTCAACTTTTAGACTCATCAAATGTTATATGACTTATTTGCCTAATCTTTCAAGGGCTTTATGCTTTATTCATTAGAATTATAGCTAATAAAAAAATGTAGTTTCTAAAAAGAAAACAATATTTCATGAAATCAGATGTTTAATTTTTTTCAATAAGAGGCATTAATTTCGGCCTTTTATTAAAGACAAAACAACAACAAATGAATGCTGAATGTTTTAGTTCCTAAGCTGTAATAAATCACCGACAAAACATTGCTTTATTTTATGGTATTGTAATTTTGTTCTGATGCACCTGTAAAAGATGAACTCTTTTTATTATTATAAATACCCGACAATACAAATCTGCACCTTAATATTAATTATAACTGAATTACCACCAAACCTTCTCTGACTCCATCTCTACTTTTAGAGCTTCATTGTTATATAGATTAAACTGATGTGATTTTCTGGAATTCTTAATGGGAATGAGGTCGCCCAGCCTTGTGACTTCCGGCTATGACCGCAAGCAACATTAGTTACGGTGTGACTTGGTTACCTCTGTGAATGTTTGAGAAGGATTATTCAGGGTTTTTTTTTTTTTTTAATCCAGGTTTGCCATTAAAGTTAAAGTTCTTGTGTCATTCTGGCTCATTCTCTCTGTGTCCGCGACCTTGCAAACAATTGAAAATGTTTGTAGGACTTCTTCTGCCACCTACCTTGAGAGCTGGATCTTGTCTGCCTGCCCAGATTGGCGATGACATTTTTATTGCAGTTCGCTCACTGTTCATTGTTATTTATGCTGATTTGGTTCCGTGGTCGTATGCTCAGGCTAGAAGCCCCGCACGGCGGCGGAGTTGGCTGTGGGAGCTGAAGCTCTGTGTGTTCTGGCTCAGATGTTTTTGTGACTTAGCAAAATCACAAAGGCCTCTCTTATTCTCTCCAGTGACTTGCAGTCTTGCAGGTGTCCACCAGATGCTGCAGGCAGCCTGCACTGTCCCTGGCATGTCATCCAAAGTAAGCTCTAATATCCACTTTATTGCAAAAGCTTGCAACCGTTTCCATGGCATTAGGATTAAATGTAATTTAGTTGTGCGTCTTAGAAAATAGGCTCCATTTGAAGTCACTAAGTGGCTTTGATGATGCATCTGCAACAAAAAAAAAAGTAGACGTTGGGCAGTGTGATTGAAGATGTTCCTTTTTAGGCCAGTGATAATTTATTTATTTAGTTTTTGTGGTGACATGATGAAAGAAGACGTATGGTATAAAATGTTATTATATGTCAGCGATAACCACTTATTAGCAGAGTTAACAGTTTTTTTCCCCCAGCTGCAGCCTTAGCATTGTAAATACACTTCAAAGGTTTCGTGAGACGCTTCAGATATTGATGGCCATAATTAAAGACTTTGTTCTGACAGTGTAATATAGGATGGTGCGTCAACCTGATCGATGCAAAGCGAGATGAAGTCGTATCTCCTGTCGTGCCAAGTAACTTCACAGTTAACTTTGCGAACAAAGCTCGCACCGCCACAAGGCATGCTGGGAAGTTTGGCTGCCGGTGAAAGTGCCTGCCAGCATCCAGTGAGCGCCTCTGAAAATCTTTGCAAGGGCTGAAAAGGAAGTTTGAAAGTGGACGTAAGCGGAGCGCTGACGCAGGGAGCTCTCACAGCTGTAGGCTCGGCCTTCTCTTAAAGAGACACCGGCGAGGCATTCCTCAGACGTGGAAATGTGGCCGCGCCGTTTCAAACGCACCCCGAATGCAAAGTCTAATAATAAATGTCTCACTTTTTTTTTTTTTATTAAGCATCGATTTTGACTCGAGAAACATTTAATATGGTGCAGTACTAAACTGAAAATCACCGATTAACATGAATTTATTCAATTAAACTCCCATTATCAAACCATACCGACTGCAGAGCAGTGTTTAGCTGGAACTTGGTTGGAGAATAACGAGGCTGAATACATTTTTATGGGACGGTTTTGAAAGACAAATGTGGCATTGCATTTACAAGTTTCTATTTAGTTTATCGAATGTAACAAGCCGTGATATGCTGGGATCAGTTGGTGGAGCGGTATCCAAACGTTTATGGTCCGATCCCTGTAAACATGGTGTCTATGGGCTGGATGCCCAAGTTGCTCCCAGTGGTGTGTGACACCTTTACATGCCAGTGTGTGTCTTTGTGTGGGAGGAAGCATGTGTGCTAAAGCAGTGAATTAAGCTTTATAGACGAAACTCCATTCACATTTCACCGTCTATTAAAAGCTTTCTTTCTTTGTTTTCTGCTCAGTGACACAGTGTTTCTGGAATGTAACCTTTAATCTCTTCAACACCATGAAAACATGCAAGAGGACAACAACTTGAACACTATTTATCTTAGTATTATCTTCAAGTAGGGTTTTATTGCAGGAGTTGTTCAATATTACTTTAAAAAAAACATGTTTTTCTTTCTTAACCCTACAAGTGATAATCTGTCAGCAGGATGGAAATGTGAGGGTCAGGGGTCACTGACATACTGAAGCACATTTTAAAAACAAGATTCATTGTCTGTGTAAAATTAAAATGAGCTATATTACAAACTTTAGTGGAAAGCCATTAGTGCAACAGTTACATACTATAAATATTTATGAAAATAAAAGATCTGACTTCTAAGATCTCAGCAGCTTTGACCAATATTACATTTTAAACTTGCTTTTAACCAAAAATTACAACTTCTAATGATAATTTAAAAAAGAAACAACAACCTTAATAAACCATTCATTTTTGCTTTTTAATACCATCATTGCTACTCTTTGTACATGTTTGGTGCGTAATGCCGACATTTGTAATTGAGGATTTCTGATCTCACGATGATGCTGAGCACATGCTCAGTGTACGGGGCAGTGTGGGCTTAGCATTGCCAACCACAGGACGGTAGTGTTGGTCAGCTTTGTGCTTTGGAGGCAGCCAACTCTCAGCTTAACGCAGAGGTAGAGCAGCCCGGAGGCTCTAAAGCCTTCATTTCCTTGCTCCCTCCTTTGGCTCACTCCCACATTGTGCCATTCAGAGTGCGGGCCATATATTCACCCTGCTCCGGGCACTCCACCATTGTGACAGTGAGTTCATTGGAAAAGCCTTCAGGAGTTTTTTGGTGCAAGCCAGTCAGCACTATTCGCATTCGTTTCAGTCTCAATGATTTTACAGGTCAATTGAGACAGACGGATACTGAACCTGCTGCAGTTTTCCTCCTCACTGTCATCTCCATCGTTCTCTGGTCTCTGTTTTACAGTTTGAATATTTTGCGAATGTCTCCTGGCTCAAGAAGGTGTAATATATTAGATCTACTGCAAGACATAAGCGGGTCAAACGAATCCAAGCCAAGATACTTTCATGTATTGATTTCATTTAGAGAATGAACTCAAGTCCAGAAACTAAAAGGGAATGGTAAAGTAGGTTTTCTCACCCACTGTGAACTAGCCGAGTGTTATTTTTTTATACATGTCTTCATACTTTTATTGTTGTTAATTTCGTTTAAGTACTATTAGAATTGGTACTCCCTATTGCAGGCAAGCATACCTCTCTATCTCCTTTTGCCTTTTGATTTTGAGCAAAATAAATCCGTTTTCACCAAGTACAGCATGGGGATTCAGATAGAGGAGGAAGGGCAAGGTGAAATGACAGCCTTTCATTCATGGCCTTCTGGTAGGTTGGATGAAAGAAAAGCCAGGCACGTGTTGTATATTTCTCATTGGGTATGATGCAAACATACAATATACAGCAGCTGAGATGCTGTACATTTCAATAATGTCAAACAGCTCAAGTTTTCTTTTTTTCTGATTTTCTGAAAGGTTATGGCTTTTTTACAAATTTAGCATACTCTGATGGCTTTCCCAGTTCTTCAATATAAATGTAACTTATGGATATTGTTCAGAAAATATTGCTATTGTGGTTTGTAGTGGGGTTAATATTAACTTTGCAAAATGACTGATGGGGTCTGAACCACAGCATGACATGAACTGTAGTCAGGATTTGATGGTTAATGTTTTTTTTTATTCATCACATTTTATTTGTGGATTAGGTGAGTCAACGTATTCTATTCTATTCTATTCTATTCTATTCTATTCTATTCTATTCTATTCTATTCTATTCTATTCTGAATATTGTTGCATGTACGTTTGTGACAATACAAGGGTTGGAGCACTGAGAAAGTTTCTTATATACTTCTATGTAAAACTCCAGTGTAGACATAATCTCATTCCCCCTTTTGATCTGTGGCGACCCCCACAGTGGGATCTCGGACCCTAGTGTAGAACTGTGGTTTACACCCGTTAACAGTCAACAGTCAGGCTATAAAATTGCTCCCTGCTAATTGAATAGATGCTCTTTTTGGATGTGTGTCACATAAAACCTAGTTTGTTTCTTCAAAATTTCTCTTTAGTACCTGTAGCACATGAGTCATTCTGACTGTGGATCCCATCCATCCATCCACCAATCCATCCATCCATCCATCCTCTCTACCACTGATTCTGTTCAGCGTCACGGGGCGCTGGTGCCGATCCCAGCTTACTGTGGGCGAGAGCAGGTTACGGACATACTGGACCCGCCACCAGTCTGTCACAGGGCAAACACACATAGACAAACAACCACACATGCTCACAATCACACCTCGGGGCAACCTTAACGTCACCAATTGACCTCACATGAATGTTTTTGGACTGTGGGAGGAAACTGTAGTACCTGGAGGAAACCCCACGCACACACAAGGAGAACATACAATCTCCATATCTAAAGGCCCCGGGCTGTACTTGAACCCACGACCTTCTCGCTGTGAGGCGAGAGAGCGCTCACCGCCGCGGCCCCACTGTGGATCCCAAAACAAAAACAATTTAATGCCAATTTTGTAGTGCATGCTCAACATAAAGCACAAAGTATTTTGCCGTTTCGAACCAAGAAGGTTATCTCAGGCTTTCCGTGAGTTATGACCTCTTAAGGAGCCTTAGTTTATAACGTGATTGACCACCATTGTCAAAAAAAACACAAAGTCATGAGTTTTTTCAAGGCCATGAAATTGTGCTATGGTGGGGGTGGGAAACTGCTGATTCCCCGGGTCCTGCTAACAAGCAGACTACAGCGAGTTAATTAGTTCACTAGTTAGCTAAGATTAACTCATTAGCTATCAGGCATGTTTGTTAATGGATCCCCTGGCAGATCCCTCCCAAAGCAAACTCGGCACTTCTTTTCTCCACTTTTTTAATTCTACATTTGAAAATGATCAACTCAGCAGTTTTCTAAATGATGACACGCGGTTATCGTGACTGTTATTACGGAGGTTTGCTGTCCATCTGGGAGAGCTGCACCAGGGATTGAGTGTTATGATGTCCCGATCGGGGGGAGTTTTAAAAGGATGTGACGTCTTGTCAGCAGACGGGATGTCAGTGGGAGTCACCTCGGCGCAGAGGGGAGAGGTGGCATGAGGACACTTTCAGTATTTAACACTCTCATCCAGACACGGGCAGATTACATCCTTAACAGCTCAACGATAAAAGTGCCGACAGAGGCATCTGTTTCGGCGAACGCAGTTGAACCTGAACTTGAAAGTGGATGTTCTTTTCCAACCTTGATTGTTTACCCGATCATTTTCACCTCGTCAAAGCTACAGCTGTGGTCGAGCAATGCTTATGTTTGGGTGTTTAACCTGTTGGGGGCATGTGATACTATTAAAAAGAAGTAGGTTAAGCTTGTCTAAGCTTATAAGCTTTCATTAGTATCAGATAAGTTTTACATAATTTCTTGTACTTATTTGAACTCTACACTTGTTTGACTGAACGTCTGGGATTTTCTTTTTTTTACTCTGGTCCACTTGTTGGACCATTAGAGGACTCACTCTGTGGTTCCCCTCTTGAGTTACCAGTGCCTGTATCCTCTCAGCTCGACTTGTGGCCCCTCCTTCCTAATGTATGAACCTGGCAGGGCCAGGACAGCTTGGTTCTCCTTTTCCGTGCCCCATCCCCCATCAGACACAGTGATGGCACTCAGTGCCAGAGACACCCCTCCCTCCCCTCTCTTCCCTTCACCAACACTCTTCTCTCCTCTCCGCCCTCCCTTCCCTCTCTGCCGCAGGCAGACCCAGGCATGGGATCTCCATCTGTGCACAAAGGAGCCTCCTCTATCTGCATACGCTGCACATAAAAGGGCCTTTTGTCATGAGCTCTGCACACATGACCGTCCGCCTTTCACCCCGCTGGAAAAAAAAAATCACTCTCTCCAGCAGTCCAACCCCACCCCCAACACCAGACTCAAGCCCCCGTCCCCCGACCCCCACCACGCCAGATTTTCGTCTGCGGAGAGGGCGAGAGAGGGAGAGAGAGAGGGAGAGAGATCTACTCTGAACTTTGTTAAACAGAGACAACCGTCAGATGGGGCTGCTTCCATCACTACACCAAAATCCCTTCTTTTTTTTTTTGTCTTTTTCATTTACCCCTGTAACTCTGTCTGCCTCCTCTTTCTCTCTTCTGGGGTCCTCATGTGCTCTCACAGCAGCATCACATTATAGCATCTGCCATGCTGAAATATGAATGTGCTCTCCTTTTTTGCTGTCTCTCTTCCTTTCTGCAGTGTCTGACATTTAAGGGGCATTAGTGGTTGGTTCTGTGCCAGGTTATCATCCACCCCCCCCCCCCCCCCCCCCCCCCCACACCCCATTACAGAGGCACAGGCTCAATTGACAGCAGTCCGAGAGCTGAAGCTTTTCTCTCTCCCTCTCATTTGAGTGCCTCCTGCCTTTTAACCCCCCAGCCTCATGCTGCTCAGCAGAGCCAGGGGTATTTGTAATGTGTGGAGATAATGGCAAAAAAATTGTCTTCACACGTGAGAACCCGCACCGAGGCAAGACAAGGTAGAATTCACCAACAATTGGGAGACAAGTGGGCTACGCGCCATTTTGGCCGGTGAAGATGACAGATATTGGTGTTGAGGGATATTGAGTCAGGGTGGGGACAGTGTAAAACACAGAGGCAGGCTAATACACCCTGTCAAGTGCACGGGTGCTGCCACAAAATACGCTTTCCTCAGCATTTCCTTTGAAACAGACACGGCCCTGATGCCTTGCTCCCAGCCAAACGAGTGTGGATTTTGGAAAGCCCGCGAGCTCATCTTGCTGTCGCTGCACACAGGCCTGTGGCGGAACGGAAGGATAAGATTGACTTCTGCCTTCACCACCATGTCCTCTGCATGACCCTCTGCCTCTCTTAGCCCATGCGAGAGGTCAGAGGCTGTCATGCCGCAGTTTCCCCGGCATACTGTCGACACCTTTAGACCAGCGGTGATGGTGGAGATGGGTGGACCATTAAGACTCATAATAACGTGAATATATGACAGAAACCACAATATTTTTTTTGTATACTTAGCTGAAATTACTTTATTTTGACAATTCCAGTGAAAATATAGTGGGGGTATTTGACCTAAATAAAATATTGAAATAAGTATGACATCAGTAGTACAATATGCTGCAGAAATTGTAATGTACTGGACCCACAGTGTCCGTACCCACAGTCTGGAGGCAACACTTGGTGTAACGTGCTTGTCCTCAGAGGATCAAGCTGTACTGTCTTGCACTTGCTACTCTGTTTTAATGCAAAGTAACAGAATGAGTCACAGATACTGGACACGCTCTGTCCACTTGAAGACACTGTGCATTTGTCCTTAAAGTGCATAAGAAGCAGTCCTCATTAATGCATCGTGAAAGGTCATTTTTAAGGTAATGACTCCATATGACAAACTAATAAACACTACTTAAACGCATGCAGTTTGACAACCCACGACTCCATATGTATCCTCAATAACATATTAGTTTGCTCTTTTGAAAAAGGTTATATTTTGCAGAAATCGAAAGAGCCTCTAAATTCCCAGCAGAAAACTGATGCAGTGCAACTTTTGTTTAAGCAGCTGTCCTGTATAGCGTTACACAGATAAATATCCTGCTAATAACATTATGCATATCAATTATAGTCTCGTGGAATTTGACCTAATCAGTAATATTCTCCATGCCACTTTTAAATCAGCGTCAGGTATGTGCACTCCTGCAGAAATGGAAATATGAAGCTCATTAAATTGCGCTGCAGAGATGGGAACCGTAATGTTTCCTCATTTACTTGTTTTCTGAGTGAAGCTCTTTTTTTTCTTCATCGAGAGCAAATGTTTAGTGTGGCAATGAGTTGGACGAAAGTGCTGTGCAGTGATTCACTGGAAAGCTCAGCAGAAGGCACCGGGTAGGAGAGCATGTTTATAAAAAACGATATTGTGCATCGGGTGCATGTTTTGCGTCTCTCAGTGGAGCAAGAATGCTAAAAGAGTGTGTAAGAAAACATCACAGCATGTGCAAAGTGCTTGTCGAGGCGGCTGAAACACTGAGTGCATATGGCTCGGGCGGTCGGACTCCTTGCAGCCCCGCGGCGCAGATATACAGGCAGTGTGGCGTGGCCCCTAAAATGCCAGGGCTGTGTGCACTCCTGGCTTAGTGATGAGGAAGAATAAAACAAAATGGCCAGCAGGTTTTTAGTAGCCCTCGGGGGGGGGGGGGGGGGGGGGGGGTTCAGTTTTCATCCACTGCAAAGGGAGAGTGCAGGTATGTAGAAGCCCGACACAGCTAGTCAAGTGCACGGAGAAGGAGAATTTACTTTTTTTATTAGCACGTGTCATTGACTTTGGAGAATTTGTCCCTGGCACCTCAGTTAACTGGGTGCTGCAGATCAGTGTGTTCGCAGTACCGTTCAGCTCACGCCAGATGATTTTCAGACTTTTCAGCTTTTTCTCTCTATTACACTTTTGTTTTTTTTTAAATATAAAAATGAATCAATAAACTATGCTTTAGTGTAGAAAATGAACTTTTACTTTTCATCCAAATTGTTTTTGTGCCGGATTTTGCAATCGTGCACTTTTAAATTATAGGCTGAACTTGTGATTTAAATAAAAGGACAGAAAGCAGAAAACCAGAATATATCAGAGCTTCATTTTGGTCTTGTGAAAATAGATTGCTTCAAAAAAGCAAGCGAGCACCACGTTATAACGTCTCACCTACCCTCTTTACGTCTTAATGCATTTTGTAAAGAAATCTTAATTTAATTTCTTTTACAGCATCTGTGATGCAAAGTGTTTACAAGTCAGTTTTAATTCTCCATCAGTGCCATTCTAATGTATTGTTATCAAAATGTAATATACAGTATGGAGGTGATGGTAGTTTAATGTGGATTTGTTTTGCCTGAGCTGCCCTGGTTTAGTGCTGCCATACGACCGTGGCCCTGATCCAGTAAAATGTGTCTCGATGTCGAGGGGCTGCCAAAAGTAGCCTGCTTGTTAGTTACAGTTAGGGCGCGTCCCTCCTAGGATAGGTTGTCCACTCCGAGGTCTGATATCGAATAGGTCCCGTAATTTCCAGCCTGTTCCCAGGAGAAGCTCTCCCTCTGCTCTTTTTCCTCTCTCTCTCTCTCTCTCTCTCTCTCTCTCTCTCTCTCTCTCTCTCTCTCTCTCTCTCTCTCCCTCCTCTTCTTCTTCCGTCAGCGTCCTGGGAGAAACAACAAGGTGAGCCCATTCCTGCCTTCAAAAAACGTATTTCTTCTCGTTCAGGTGTATCCATCCACAACTTTCATTCATGATTCGGTCAAAAACAGCTTGTTTCTTCTAAAACTTCATATTTGTGAAGCCTTGAGATGTGAATCATTTGACATTTCAGGAAAAGTTACCAGAACTAAAGTTTTGTTAAACAGGTCATCGCCTAAATGTCTGTTGCATTTCTTAGTGATAAATTGGAAATGTATTATGTTTTGAAATATGTGAAAGACGAGAAAAAAGTGATTCGGGTGCAGATAACATGTTGTATGTATTAATACTAATGCTTTTTTTTTTTTAATCGAGTAAAAGATTTGAGTTTGAAAATGGAACTTGTGTCTATAATATGAAAAAAATTTGTCTTTAATGTTCATGTAACAGCTGCATGAATGTCAGAGTAATTTTCTATTTATTATTGGTAGTTTTAAGCAATTAATGAAATTCTTAAAAAAAAAAAAAAAAAAGTTTTAACACAAGGAAATGTAAATATATCTTGTAATCACCTATACGGAAGTTCTATATGTACTACGCTGGAATTCTACTTATTTTGCTGAAGGAAAGTTTCTATAATTAAAATGTTGACACCTTACCGAACATTTGTTAAACAAATGGGAATTTCTAGTATTTTACCGACACATCCTCCATGTAATCAATCTAACTTAAAAGGAAGAATAACATAAGCGATGTATTTCGCAATTTATAAAATCAGTTGTCGAGTATTTGTTCTTGTGAAAATAATTTTCTTGTTGATTGATTTTTATTTGTTAGATAGCACTCGAAACTTCTAAATTAGCCTTTTCATTCTTATAAAATCAACATAGAAAAAAATTATCAAAATTAAATTCCACTGTCGACCAAACAATATGTGTAATATCTACTTTTATTACTTTAAAACAACCTGTGGAAAAATAGGAATTAAACCTTCTCTTTAGATAAATGTTGCAGGAAAGAAATCCCCCATTATTATTCAATTTCCATGAAATTAATATCCCCATTTTTTCCATGTCAGAACGAGATCCAAATTATTTTAAAAGCAATTAAAAAACTTAATGAGCTATTCCCAGCTTGTACTTTCTGGGCTCGGAGGGTTAAATTAGCAGAGCACTACAGTTTGCTTTTACCTCTCTATTGATGCAAAAGTAATGTTTGAATTACGCAGGATGAACCTGTGAAGAAATGCCCCACCCCCCCTTTTTTTTTTTTTTGCTTTGTAATATTCGGGACATTATCTGAGGAACTTTTTTCAAATTATATTAAACATGAGAACTGCGCATGTCTCATTTCCACCATTTTAAGATGAGAACTTTATTACACGTGCAACCATTTTAGAAACTTCAGTTGCCCATGTTATTTTTAGATGAAAACTGCTTGTTTTTTCTTTTCTTTTTCTTTTTTTTCTTTTTATTCAAAATTGTGCTGCAGAAAATTTCAGCAGTCGGACAGCTGATGCAAGTCATACAAGCTTGATTTCTGAGTCGGAGTTGATTGTTATTCCCATACTGTGTAGTTTAAATACTGACTTTTTTTTGTTCATACTCCTCCAGACAAATGTCTGTGCTGCACCTTGCAGTGACACTCCCTCTTTCCTCACGCCTGCCTCTGTGTCCGTGTGTCTGTGTTTGTGTCTGAGCAGAAAGTGGTGGTCACACTTGGCTGCCTAAGGTGACTGGTTGGGTCAAAGGTCAGGTTGTGTTAATACGAAGTGATGTGCTTGCCCTGGGACCTCGGTCCCTTGAGGGATAACCCCCTAATCGGCATTAGTTAATGTGTTGGTAATCTTTACCTTCTTAAAGCAAACAGCAGAGGAACAGTCAATGGGCCCGCTTGGCCTCCCATGTAACTCTTTTGACCCCGGGGTCATGGCCTTTGTTCCCTGCTCGATGGGGAGTGCCCTCAGAGGTCTCGGGTGTAATAGAGAAGTTGTTTAGACACGTGCAGGGCTTAAGCAAGACCACCTCACAGACTCGGCTTCTGCTCCTGGAGCGAATAAAGTCTTCCCTCGCATCGGAGGGATACTTTGTGGTTTGCTTTCATCTTCCTTGTATAAGTCCATTAAAGAATCCCTGTGTCCTCACGCGCTACATATCATGTCCAAGATGTTGATGTAGCGGCGGTTGCTGAGTAAGCGCAGAGCGCAGCCCTCTCTCACTCCCCTCCTTCAAACTTCCTAATGCCTCCTTGATGTTTGCAAATGCTCCAGTGCCACACGTTGTTTGTGTGTGTGTGGATCTCCTGCACACTGCGGTTCCCCTTCACTCTCTTCGTTGCTTCCTGCAGCGCGAAAAAGGAGTCGCCACAAAAACAGCGTCTTTGTAGTCTGTCCTCATCCTGTGCACTCGGTTGAAGTCTTCCAGTGTTTACACAAGCGCTGACAAATGTCTTTATGTGTTTAGTTTGTTGCCCTGACTTCAAAAGACAACAGCGCAGGTACTTATAGGTCAGGAACACTGAGAATAACAGTTTATTTAAGTCTTCAATATCCATAAATTAACTTAGAGTAAAGAATTGGAGCGGTTTTCATTAGACTCTATTCACAATGTACAGCACTAAGATTGCAAACACATGTATATTTCATCCATTCAAATTGCATCTAATCCCTCTTTGAGATATTATAATACGAGTTGTATAATTTTATAGGCAAATAAAGTCAGTTGTCATCTGATGTTTTATACTAAAACTAACAAACATGTCTGGTTTACAAATGGTTTTCTTTTGAACAATTATAGACCAGTTGAGTTTCTTTCCATAGCACCGTTCAGACAGGCAGTCAAATTGCTTTGCAAGAACCTTAAAAGACGTTAAAATAAAACAATAACGAAACACCAGAATTCCAGATTACAGCCGGATGATATCGAGGAGAGTGTCTCACATGGCGCCGCCTCTGCCATTTTGTTCCACATCACAGTATCAATGGGAGTGATTGACTGATTTGGTATCACACAGACGTATCAGCCTCACACTGCTTCAAAAAAAACCTCTCGTTTTCTCAGCCATTATCTTTCAAGTCTGCACATTGAAGAACCGTTCTTGCATTTCATATGAATGAGAAAGTCATTTTATGATGCTATACTGAATAAATAATCGGTGTGAAAATAAGTCAAAACTGATTTTATTTGTCATTTCCGGGGAGATGTATCCCACGAACGCATTTTTAAAATTCCTTTGTACTTGTTCCTAAAATAGACCAACATTAATTAATAATTGTGAAGCACTCCAGATAGCTCGGACGAATAGTAAATAAAATTTGCTGCCGACACAAAAGTAAAACTTCATCCTTAAATGTGCTGTGTTTCATGCACACTCAGCAAGAAAAAGGAAGCACTGTAACAACTAAATCGAATCTAATATAATTCAGATTATTCCCAAATAAGGTCCGCTAACATGCATGAAAACTTTATACATTGAAGCCACGATGAAGTCATGGGCTCCTCAATTGGCTAAAATGCATGGCGAGATGTGACGTACAGCTGCACTCGTTCTAATAGCTCCTGCCAGTGTGGACGCATTGGATCCAACACATCCAAGTTGAATTAATGTTTGCATTTTTTAATCTCGCCACCGGCACATCATTTCTGACCACCTGCGATTTTTTTTTTTTTTTTTTTTTTTTTTTTACTGAAACCTGTCGAGTAACAAGGAGAGTGCAGCAGGGCTCCAGTGGTTTTCTTTTGTACATGCAGAGTCCAGTCTGCGTGGAGAGAGGAAGAGAGAGCCAGAGAGGAACAGGGTGGTGGCCGTGCTATGAAAGCAGCCCTCACAAACTGCGCAGCCTGAAGCAGTAGCAGCCATGTTAGACAAATTTGCGTGAGCCCCAGCCCCACTAATAATGCGGCGCCCTCCAAAACCAACAGAAAGTTTTCACAGAGTAGGTAAGAAAAAAGTTGAACCCCCACCTTTTTTTTTTTTTTTTTTTTTTTTTTTTTTTTTCCCTGTCTCTCTCTATGTTTCTCTTAGGCATGTAGTCCCCCTCTCGCCCTCTTTAAATCTCAGCGGTTTATAAAGCAGAAATGAAATATGGTTCCTCAGTAACAGAAACACTTTGCACGTCCCCTTCCGTCTTTTCTTTCCTTCTAGAGGTCCCGCAGTTCAAGGCCGAGGGGGGAAAAAGTTGAAGCCAACGAGCTCTGCGTCTGCAGTTTTTTCAGAAGCAGAGCCAGAAGAGGCAGGAAGTTGTTGTACAATAGCGTACAGTAATCTGCCACAAATGGAAAAAGCCAAACGCTGCTCGCCGAGCGGAGAAGGTGGCAGAACAGACAGAAAGAGAGAGGGAGGGACAGACAGGGAGAGAAAGAGAGCTCGCCTGTGTGGGAGCAAAGAATGATCAATACAATCTAAGATGGTGGAAACAGCCCTGCTGTTCAGGTCCACCCCCACCCCCCCCCCCCCCCCCCCCAGTTCCCCCTCCGGCTCGCTTACTCCTCATGTAAATCGGCGCGTGAATTTTTGCTCAAACTGTGCAGATCTTCATGTTTTCTTTCTCTCCCTCTCCGCTTCAAACAGGACAAATCAGCATCTCTTATTGGAGGTCGCACTCATTTTTATTTATTTTTTTAAACCCAAACTGTTGAATGTCGAACACCCAGTTAGTGGCAGCTGTTTTTCCTCGAGGAAAAGCAGCGGCGTCTCACCCAAAAATGCTTATCAGCCTTTTGACGCCGCGCCAAAATAGCTGTGAGGGTTCAGCTTCGGCGTTTGGCTCGCTTTGTGACAGAGCCGGGAGCAAAGGAGGAGCGTCCGTCCTGGCTGTGCTTTCTTAGCCACATGTTACAGAAATTAACACTGTCTATGCTTCCCCGTGTGTGTGTGTGTGTGTGTGTGTGTGTGTGTGTGTGTGTGTGTGTGTGTGTGTGTGTGTGTGTGTGTGTTCACGCTAGTCACTGTGGCATGCTGAAGAGTTAATGCACTCCAAGAGCGTGTGCTCCTCGCGGTGTGTGTGTGTTCTTCCAATTCTTTGGAAAGGACAGGAGCTCCACTACAGAGAGAGATAAAGTTAATAATTCAACGAGCTCTCAGAAATGTTGCATATTTCAAGGATCCTTCAGCGGAGCAGTCCTTCCTCAAACACTGTGTGTGTGTGTGTGTGTGTGTGTGTGTGTGTGTGTGTGTGTGTGTGTGTGTTTCTCCATTTCCCCCCCTCTCTTTCCCTTTTCACGAGTTGATATAGTTGCCGAGGTACTGTATAGTGTATCCCACTATGGCATGTGAGTGTGAGCACTGCGTCTGCGCATTACTGGGAGGAGTGGATTTCTGTGTCATTCTTCTTCCTCCACCCCTCCCACATTTAGTCCTTTCCACCCTCCCACTCGCTCTCTCTCTCTCTCTCTCTCTCTCTCGCTCCTCCGTCTCCCACCCATCTCTTGCTTCCTCCCTCCTCCTCCCTCCTCCTCCCCTGCTCCCCAGTGCAAATACAGTTCCTTGCCGTGTTGGACATGTGATGAAAAAGTGACTGGTTCGCGCGTTCCGCTGCACCTCCTATTTCATCATCAGCAGAGCTTTTCTCCCCTTCACTATTGCGCTCGCTGTCTCCTCCTCTCGTCCTCTCTCTTCTTTTTCCTCTCCCTCTGTTTCGGTTGCTCCCCTCTTTCTGCTCCAGCCACACGCAAGGGGGAGACTTAAGCTCTGCGAGGGTGGTGGTGGTGGTGGTGGTGGTGGGGGGGAGGAAAAAAAGAAAAAGAAAAAGAAAAAAAAAAAGTCTGCTGCTATTTCTACAGTCATGGGCCTCCCCACAGCCCGCCCTTCCAAAGACCGGAGCTTTTTTTTTTTTTCACTCACTACTAGCTGGATTTTAACCCTCTGCCTCCAACTAGCTGCACAGCAGCTTTGCAGAACCTGGCAACAAGTTGCCTTTTAGGAGCCTTTTTTGTACTTTCAGTGCATTGATTTTTGCATCACTGTGGATTTTGGTGCCGTCTCTTCCCTTTTTTCTTAATTTCATTTTCTAAAAATGCGCCGCATCTTCCTCATTTTCCCCTCCACCGACCGGGTTTTCCACTCGTGTTTATTTAGTTTCTTGCTTTTTCGGACGGGAATTCGCCAAGGTGACGTTTCTCCATACGACGGGGCCTCGTTCTACCTGGAGTGCCAGGGCGCCATTTCTGACGGGTAACCTGCTCGTGGTTCCGGACGATCACTACAGATGACAACCAGTGAATGTGGCCAGTGTCTGATCTGAGCACATATGCGTGTTTTAACAAAATGTACGTGATAGGAGCCGGCAGCCGCCGCAAAGTACCGCACCTTGGTTGTCTTTCCTCTGTGTTTCTCCTTCGAGTTCCTCTCATGTCCTCTCCTGCGCTGTCTCTCAGAGTCTCCCGCTCACCCTTGTTGTCTCTCTCACACTGACTTGCTCTCCTAACAGGGGTTTGAGTGGTGTGCTGAGCCGGAGCTCTTTCTGGGACAGGTGCCAACCGCAAACAAATGACATTGAAAGGCAATAAGAAACATTTAGTTTCTTCTTTTTTTTTTCTTTTTCGCATTTGTGGAATTATAAGTTCTCGCAGCAAAATACCACAAGTCGCTCTTGTATGTCATGCCGCCCGCTGACCAGTTTGTGTTGCCATCGCATGATGGCGTGAAGTATTAAAACTTGTGAAGTGACGGAAGCTGCTGGTAACGAGGTCTGAACACTTTGCCACACTTCACTCCAGTGAAGGCATTTCACTTGGGACGAGGGAGGTAGTAATGTGGCAGAGCAACATATAGACTGCTGAATAATTCATGTGCTCAGCCAAGCCTGTGACTGGACAGGGTTGTGCTATTTGCATGCATCAGACATGCTGTTTGTCTGTTTGCTAACATTCCTCATTCAAAGACTTGTTAACTAGCAGACGGGCTTAGCTGGAGCCTTGCAGACAGCCTCATGGCCTCCTATTGTTTCAGGCCTCGCCAGGCCTGGACCCAGCTGGTGGCAGGCAAGCCGTGCAGCCCCCCGAGCTCAAGGCTCAGACTGCGTCTGAAAGAGGGAGAGAGCCTGGAAGAGAGGCCAACCCCGGGCGCCCAGGCTGGGGCTGGGGGCTGAGGCACGGCTGCGAGCGGGACCGTCTGAATGGAAATCGCCGGGTCTCGCAGGAAGCGCCAAAAGGGAGCTTATGGCTTTCTCCTCTTCTTGACAGAGATGTGGATCAGAGCGAGGAGAGCTGCCGAAATCCGTGTCCTGGCCGGACGTTTGCCACATTTTTCCCCAGGAAAGCGGGTGAGTAATATCTGTTCTGATGTGCGTAATGCTTGCCTGGTTTCGATGAAAGTGTATTTGTGTGTTTACTTTTTTTGGTTCGCCCCGAATAAACAGTCATTGGAGGTTCTTACACAAAGTTTCCTCTCACCTGAGCGCGCATTTATACATCCGAATCCAAAAACCCTCCTGAAGCATGGGAGCAATTGCGGTAGCACATATTAACGCGACGCCGACAATTCCTCTAAATCTCAAAGTGTTTGTGTGTAACTTTCATCTTTAGTGCCTGGAATCTATTTTCTTATGTTCCAATGGCAGAAGCAAAAGCACTCGAATTGCTAAGATGATCCTTCGTGGTTATCAGTGAGTGAGTGAGTGTAAGGCCACAGTTGTGGAGGTATTTCATAGGAGTGATGCGGTCCGGACTTAGCCTGCACCGTGTGAAGGGAAGTACGTGATGTTCTGATCGTTTTGATCAAATTAGTCTTCTAAGGCGCGTGGCCCAGAGCCAAATTTCAATTCACTCGTTCATGAAAAAGTTCAGCTTTATTCAAAATTTGAGGTTTCGCGGTCGTACTTCACAAGTTTATATCGAACACGACCAAACGGAGAATAAATCAAACAGCCGTATTGTTATGTGTGAGGTATTTAGAAATGAGTTATTCTCGTTATTATATCATGTGCAAGTTTCAGTTGGTGTATGCTTATACTTTGTACCCTGGATTTTGTACTGGTGATGGATTATCTTTAATTTTTTTCGGGGGAAAAGCAGTGCACAGACTTCTCTGAGCCGGATTTTGCAATTATATTGATGCATATCGAATCATGTGTTTATTTCAGTTAAATGAAGGGAAAAGCCTGATTCAGATTATTTGTATTTTTTGTTTTCACAAGGTCATTTTGCTTTAATCAGGTTTTTGGTGATTAACTTTATTAGAATAGGTGAAATTGATCAAATGTGTTGTATAGACTCTATTAAGGAATATTTCTAAATATATTTTGTCGTATTTCTTTTACATTTATGACCACTGATTTTTAAAAATCTTTCATTTCCAAGTTGCAGTATTTTGTTTCCGATGTGCTTAATGTTTCTGAGATGTGAGCTCATTGCTCCTAGTTTATGCAAAAGACACATTTTTCGAAGGTTGAGCTGATATCACCCAAAGGCTTTTTCATAATTAAAGATTGAGGTTTTCAATACTTGCGTCCATTTGATTTGAGTTCATTCATATGATTTTTAAGATGCCCAACTAGCTGTGGACACATGGTTCTGGCTGGCAGAGGATCCCGATACTCCACCCCTGAGGCCTTTCTGGCAGTGGATGGCAGGAGTCCAGGGGAAGGTTGCATGTTGAGAGGCAGATGGCAGGGTGGTGGTACAGCTTTTCGCTATTTTCTCTTTCTGTTAGAGTATACCTGACCAATACAGCAGCGTGGCACAACCCACAGCAAGGCATGCTGAGCACAGGGGCAAACTTCAGCTTTGCTGCAGCGACACAGCAAAGCCAACACACACACACACACACACACACACACACACACACACACACACACACACACACACGTACTCAACTGTGTGTGTATTTTAGTCCACTTCTCCTGATTGTTGACTGTTAATAACGTTTCACAGAAGCCAACAGATTTCCTAAACATATTTTCTGGTTTCCTGTCGTCTCAGTTTTCATGAAATTGTTCTTTCAAACGGAATTGTTCATTTACATCGATTCAGAAGTGAATAGTTGAAATTAATTCCGAATTATTAGATATGGGGTGGGTTTTTGTGTTGTTGGAAACTGCAGTGCTTTTTATGGGTGAAGTGAAAACGCAGAGTGAAGTTAAGCTGCAGGTCACAGCTAGGGGAGCAAGCTCCCAAACTTGAATGTGACTGTGACCTTGAACTTGAGCTTGAATGGGAAAATCAAACATTTATGTGGAATTCCTGTTTTAAGTTTATATTTTTCTTGGAATAAATTTCAATAAAAGTTAACTATCACATCCTCATAGAAAAAAATGCAATCACAATAAATATTTTCGCCACTTGAACAACAAAAAGTACTAAAATGGTGCACCGTGTGAGGTTATTCCTCAACGGTGTAAACAGGAAAATAAATACACATTTTTATTAGTCTTTTATTATTATTATTATTATTATTATTATTATTATTATTATTATTATTAGAGTTTCACGTGAACACAATTTGTAGTGTGTAGAGAGGGGAATAGATAAAATGCTCGAAATTATGCTCAAATGTTTTCTTTAAATTCTCTGAGATACAAATGTAAAGGTCTGTGTGTGTGTGTGTGTGTGTGTGTGTGTGTGTGTGTGTGTGTGTGCGTGCGTGCGTGCGTGCGTGCGTGCGTGCGTGCGTGCGTGCGTGCGTGCGTGCGTGCGTGCGTGCGTGTGTGTGTGTGTGTGTCCTCCAATCGTTGATGAATTGGTGTGTTTAGCTTATAGGAGCATTTGTTAATTTAACTTATATTAATTTTCTGGTGATGGAGGTTCACTTTGACATTGCTTTAATTATCTTAAAATTTTTTATGATATTTTTAGATATTTAGTAATTTTTCAGTTGTCAGAATTGAAGACTTTCTCCTCTTTATGTCCTCATGCTGAACATAATAACAAATTGTGGCGAATGTATTTTGCTTTCAAGTCCCCTTTTTTTCTCAGTTTCGCTTAATAATAGAAAGTCAGTTTAGTTCAGCTCATTGAATATAATATAATCTAAAAATTGGACAGGTATTGGCTCATTTATCTATCAATCAGCGTTTATATTTTTTAAGGCTCACATTGTTCTGACTTACTGTATGTATTCCTTCTAACACTCTGCCTTTTTTGTGTTTTGTTTTTTTCTCACAATGACCAGTCAAAATGATAGTTGTGAATGGAATGTTTTGGGGGTTTAACATTGTTTCTTTACACGTTAAATTAAACACTAACAACTTATTGTGATCTCGAACTTGAGAGTCACAGCATAGCAACACAATTCACATACTGCACTCTGTGGCTAATGCATTTTGTGTGCACACACCAGTCCAATACTCAACAATACTGCACATCAATAAGACTCCAATACACGGTTTCATTTGTAAAGTGGGTAAATTGGCATTTAAGATCGTGTGATTTTGTTTCATTTATGAGCTAGCTGTGATGTTGTGAATTCCATCCAATTTTTCTGCTGGCTAGTATGAAATCCAGATTGCTGTGGTGAACGGGGGCCAAGTCAGCACTCACTGTAAATACAGTTTTCTGCCATCATAATGAAGCTGCTTTTATTTCTGCACTAAAGTGCCATCAGCATGTTGTTTTAAGTACAATAAAACTGAGACACTCAACATAATGAAACCTATATTGTATGTCTGAGTTCTCTGGCAGCCTGTCACTGTCAGTGATAGGCAGTACATCACCATCCAGGCGGTATATATATGACCCTTTGAGTCTGATGCATTCATGGATTTGTACATTTCTTTAGAGAAAACAAGTGTTTTTGTAGCCTTAATATGATTACATTCACTTTTCCCAAAAAATAGAAGAATTATTTGACATTTTGCTTCACACATGCAGTCATGCTTTTACTTTTCTTTACCAAAAAGGACTTCATGGATACACAACATGGACAATATGAAAAAGTAGAAAAATATACTTATATATGCTATTTTATAGCATTACATTTTTTTTTTTATATATTTGTAATAATTCCAGCTTGAATGATCACTTTGGAGCCAGCTTTCAGAAGCTGGAAGGAAATTGAGCTGGACTGAACGTAGCGTTCTTTGACAGCCCAGCATTGAATTTTACAAAACCCTGTTATGCAGTTGTCTTTTAACCAAACTTGTGTCGAGCACAGCAGCATCTGCTCTGAGGCTTTTAGTTTGCAATTGTTCGTCAGTTCAAAATACAGGTTCAAATCTCTTGTCAGTTCAATACAGCCAGATCTCTGCAGCAGAAGCTGGGCAGCCTCCCTGTTGCCCTCGTGTACTGTGAATGTGGAGGAGCAGATGAGTGAATCTACAGTGGCCACTACAGGCTGTGCTGGCACACTCATACAGGATTTACAGTAGAAAATAGGCCTGAGACCGGAGGAAAGAGAAGATGGGGTAGGGACATCGATAGATATGCGTATATGCTGTGTGCATGCTTTTTTTTAAAGTGTGCAAGTGTGAAATTTACTGCACAAAAGCCTAAAAAAGGTATAAATGAGACAGTCACAGGCACATATGCTGATGCACTTACATACACACACACACACACACACACACACACACACACACACACACACACACACACACACACACACACACACACACACACACACACACACACACACACACACACACACACACACACACACACACACACACACACACACACACACACACGTCTCCAAAGCTGCTTTTCCTCACCCCTCTCACCATACATGGAAGCCATTAGTCCATTACTCCGCTGACTACTGAGTACTGGCCATTTTATTCTCCCCTGTGTTAATCAGGATGTCAGCTGGGAGTGTCACATGTAATTTATCCACAAAACCACAGCAACTCCATAGAGACGGTGAGCGCAGTCATAACGACATAATATTGGACTGGGAGAGAGTTTCAGGGGGTGACAAATGATGTAGATTTTCCTCCCCCGTACCTATCCCTCTTTTCCTTCATTCTGAAACAAGACCTGTGCAACTTTCACATGGGTGCTTTACATCATGGGCTCTTTGGCGGAGGTCACCGTGTTTATTTATGCAGGGACGTTCTTTGGCCGTGCAGCTAGAGTTTCACTGTTAAAAACTGACCGTTTAAGCGACTTTTTGCAAGCAAGTCTGGTTGATTTATTCTTACCTGGCCACAGTTTAGGTAGAAGCGAGCTTTTCTTTGCTTTTTTTGACGACTCCAAGTAGTCAATATGAGGTTTTTCTTGAGACTTTCTGGTCTGCAGCATGGCGTGTGCGTGTGTCTCCGTGCAGGTCGTCAGAACAGATACTTGTTTTATGTACCTGCCAGGCAAAGCGATATTCCAGATAACACTGCGCTGCACCCACTCAACTTTTTTCTTCTCCAACACTCATATATTTCTTCAGCTTTTGGCCTCCGCTGTCGCCAAGGCAATTTAGTCAGAGTTAAAGTGCAGAATCAGCAACATTGTTCCACTCAGAGGTAAAATTGGAAGTGTCGAAAGGCCTCTCCTGCAAGTCTTCCAACTATCAAAATACTGTAAATCCCTTCTCTCACTTTACCTCCACTTTGTCATTTTCATAAAGATCCTCCATACTGGGCTGTATTATATTGGATTCGTGAAGCGAAAGGTACTTGTTGAGGTTATATTTTTCTGACTCATTTCGGTGCACTTTTGACTTCTAGTGTGTAGTACACCACTGCGGCCATGCTTCTATGCTCAGGTTTCCTTGCCTACAGGCTCGCGTTATGGTGAAGGAACAGGATTTATGGTCAAATTCAATATGAGTTTCTTTTCCAAGAGGAGCACTTCAAATCTTCAGTATGAAAATATATTGTAATAAAGATCGGTCTTTAAAAAGAAGGTAGTTTTTTTGTTTTGTTTTGTTTTTTAAGAATTCTTGCAGCTGTCTGTGAGCTGTATACTAATATAGTGGAGACTATCCCCTCTGCTCATACTCGCCCAGGCTTCATGAGTCATCAACATGTATATACACACAAACAACACACCCACACTCACACACAGAGTGCAGTGAGTGCACAGCTCGGACATGAATCTCCCTCCATGGGCTGGGGGAGTTGGGTTACTCATGAGCCCATAAACATGTGCTGGCAGCGGTCCAAGGCACTGCACTGTAATTACAAACGTTAGAAACAATATATAAAAGACCCTTCACCGGCAAGGCCATGTCCCGCGCTGCAATTAGCATCCGTGTACAGAATTATCGCCCTTCAGCAGCCGCCACCGCAGTGAGTGGAGGCCTTTAATTGGCAGTGTCCTCCTTGGTTTGCTAGAGGACAACAGTCTCATACCTTTTTAACTTTCGGCACTTTTTTTTTTTTTTTTTCAATCTTAGATTTTACAAATGAGGATTAACTAACCACCGCTCCCTTGCTTTGTCCCGTTCCACCGCCTCATGCTTGTTCTGGCATCACAGGCCTACGCGCTTGCACACATTGGGAAACACCGGCACATGTTAAGCGTCGCCTCGTGCATGATCGCTACGCAGCGTGTACATGCCCTCACGCATGAACCCAACATACTGTGCCGCATGTGCAGAAAATCACTTATTATCCTCGCAAGTACACGCAGATGCACCACCTCACCCACGCACATGACACCGTGTGCTTTCAGTAGCGCAGCATGCCAAATTGTGTACACGTATGCAGCGAGTGGGTGCTACTGGGCAAGGCCAAGGCCACGGCGGAGCTTGTGTGTTGGTGTTGGGTGAGGATGCAGCAGTATGAGTTGGCCATTGTACAGGCCAGCAGAGAGGGTGCGGTGTGTTACATGTTCCACTAATGAGTTTCCTTGGCCAGGCAAAACTGTGGGGCGAGCTTATTAGTAAACAGGCTACAGAGGAAAGACCCTGCAGCCCTCTGCTGCCTGCTGCTGTCTCTCTAACTGATCACACTCCCTGGTTCTGCTTCTCTCTATTGTTTTCTCTTTCTCTCTGTTTCTGTGGATGTGAGTTGTCTATCGCTTCGACTCCACAGTTCTCACTCTCTGTTCTCTCTCTGTCTCTCTCCCTTATTGTAGGCAGTAAGACGGGGTTTTAGCCGCAGGCACTAACAATTTAGTCAACAAGTGAAATCATGGACAGACAGACTGGCGTTCACAGCAGCATTGTAAGTACTGTAATGTATTTCAAATCTAATCTGCTCTTATTTAATGATGTATTTCGGTGCTATTGTATTGTCTTGCATTTCATTTAATGAGATAGTGTCTATAATTAGATGCCGCATAGGTTTCATTCATTACACGCGTGTAACTACTTTGTCTGTATCTATTTTCTCTCTCTTTGTGGGAGTTATTGTATAATGTAAGTCTCCATTAGATGAAATCGTAATAGCTGGATATTGTGCCTTTATCCCATTTGAAAGGCCAAGTGGTCCCAGTGGCTTATTAGTGCAGTACATTAAAAAAAAAAAAAAAAAAAACATAATCTGCAGTGCACATGCACAGAAAACACTCTCCGCCTGGTCTTGACTGTCCACCAAGTGCGGTGAAAGTCTTTCCTCTCTGTGCCTGGTCCTCAATCTGTTAGAAAATGGCTTCCACTCTGTGCCTTCCAGCTTTCAGCTCCCCGCCGCCATTTTGTGTATCTCTGCCAAAGTAGTCAGGTAGCCGGATGAGAGGGACGGAGTAAAGTGGGAAAGGAAAAGTGGGTGCTGTGTTGAGGGGCAAACAAAACTAAGACGAGTGATTGGTTTGGGAGAAAAGCTGTGCTCCAACTGTCTTATTCTTCCAGAGAGATGCTTGAGTTATTACTGACTGGCCACTTAAAAACAAACAGCCTCCCCTCTGGACCTCTCCCAGCTCTTCTCAAAGAGCTGACCTTGGGTGGACATTGTAAATACCTCTTTTTCATGGGGGTAAATGTGCTGGCAGAGGCCACAGCTCAATCACTCCCCATCCACGTTTTGTCAGTCCAGCTCCGAGTTCCTCAGAGCCTGTGTGTGTAGGTAAAGCCGTGTTCTCTGCGTTTGTACCTGCCTCCACCCTGCCACTGCACTATGCGCTGTGGCCTCAACAACCCCAGCAGTGCCTGTAACATTTGCACTTAGTAACCCCAGACCCCACCCTACAACCTGGAGCTGCAGTAACTAGCTGTCTGCGGCTCTGGAATCTGCTATGCCCCAGGCATTTGATTACATGTGCAGATGTTATTAAAGTCCTCATCTCGTCTGACCCCAAGACCACAGATACTGTATCCAGTTTTCTGAAGGTGTCCGTTGCTGTTTTTCCCTCTGTGGCCCATTGCTCAAACTACCTGACACACAAACTCATCCTGGATTTCAGCATATTCTGTCAGACAATTAGATAACTGATTGCCTGTCATTGTGTCATTTAGTCTCAATAGAAATCTTTAAAAAATGAAAGATGAAATCATCACACTTTCACACCTGGTGAGTTGTATGTGTGAAGTATTTGGCCTTCTTGTTCTATATATGTTTTTGTTTTTAGTCATCACAAAGTCCCCAGTGTGCAAGTATCTATGAGTTATTGATGCTTTTGCTTAATTTTCCCCGATTTTAGAAGAAATCAGCATGTGAATATTATTTTTTTAATGACTATTTACAACCACAGCTACTGTTACATTGAGTGCATGGCTTATGTATGTCTCCTAAATCCTTTATCCATGTGTGGATATGAAGCAAGAATTTTACCTGTTTAAAGAATAAACACATTAGCGACAGCTATGCCGATCAAAATGTTTGAATATGAATATGTACACGATAATGACTTATGACGTTAAAAGTTGCAAAGTAGTACAAATGGTGTAATTTATATTTGAATATGTGAGAAGGTATATAATAATAAAAAAAAATACTTATGGACTACTCATGAAAGTCCAGTATACAGTACAGTATCTGGAGTTCATTATTTTCACCCCAGGGTCAAACCCAGTGACTGGGTTCCTTAAAAAAAAAAAAAAAAAAAACCACAGCATGAGTGTCTATCTGGGTACGGTATGTGTTTATGGCCTGAGGGGATGCTGGATAAGCTCTCTTACTGTATCAGTGTGTCTCTTAGCTGCTGTGTATCTGATTTAGACACTAGGTGTAAAATATAGCAGAGGTGCCTCCAGCAGTAAAACCTGGCCTATTTAGGCCTGTCACAGACAAGCTCTCATTGAGACAGGCAGTCAGTGGCTTCGCTAACAGTTCAGAATGCACTCTGTCCCCTTTGGCTACTCACCCCTTAATCTGGCCATGTGTTTGCATATGGGACAGAGTGGCCTCCATATTGTGTTTGTGGAATGAATTATGAATGCTATTGCATAAGTGTGGCCTGTTTCTGGGGCATATCTCTACAGCATCTACCCAGAGACCAAAGCATGAATACATTTACCAACCGTGGACCTCTTGGAAATGATACTGTGAAGCTGGCCTGCCTGCGTTTGTTTATGGTTATATAGAGCAGATGGCCATGCAACATGGCCACATATCACACACTGGCTGCCTTGATGGTTCTGTCACACACTCAAATGCTTATAGACAGAAATGTAGTGCTATTTGAAAAGGATTCATTCAATCTTCTTCAGTAAACCACAGGAGAAAATGTATTAAACCTCTTTATCAGAGTTTATTAATGTATATTACCCCCTCGTGCTGGCAGCCAAATCAGGCCTTCCAGTGCTAACTCTGGCGAGATCTGACTGCTAACCACAGAAGTGAGTCTGACTACACCCAGCTGTAGCCTGGAGGTAACAAGCTCTTCAAGGTTACAAACTGTACAGATCCCTGTCTGCCAGCTCTGGCCCTCTGTCTGTCAGCTGAAGTTCATATCCAGGGAGAAAGGTATTTGTCCCACCCTCTAAATATAGCTGGCGACAGATGCATCTCGATGGGGCACTGCCCACGCTTGAAAGGGGCCCTGCAGGCAGGCCAGAGCTGAGCGGGGCATGCAGACGTGTCAAGACTATAGACTTCCTCTAATGATGAAGGCCTTATAGGTCACCAGCAGCCACATGGCAGAGCACATTTCCATCAGTGTGGCGGCACAACGGCTAGGACTTTTTTTTCTTCTTTTTTTTTTTACATATGGAAATATTCATACAAATTTTTTGAGATGACTATTGACATTATGCTTTGTAGGAGAAGTCTGTCAAAGTCTTAAGTCCGTAATTGCTTTTTTTGCACTTCACCTGGAAACCTTTTGTGACATGGGTACATTTTAGGCTGTTTGAGTGTTTCTGTGTCCTTGATCACATTCTTATCAAAAAATCATTTACCTCATCACCCCAAAGACTGAATGACAGCAGCCCACTGTATGCAGGTTTCTTTGCATAAATATACTTCTGGCTCAAGAAAATGATATACGAGGTGAAACCAAAGATTGTCTGAAGTGCAATTTTCACTTTTAAACCAATTGCCAAAAAGAAAAAAGTAGAATGAATAATAATAAAATGTCTTATTAAAATGGTAAGTGGCCTCAGTTTAATCATCTCTTTAGTTCAGTTCGAGCTTTTTTTTTTCCTTCTTTTATGCACAGAATAGGCTCAGAAAACCCTGAGTGTAAATGTGCAAAGTGGTTGAAACTGTTGCCATGTATCTTTTTGAAGTTGAAACTGACACCTCACATAAACAAGCACAGTTGGTGCAGACTGCGCCGTGTCCTGCAGCTTGTGTACTTAAGCATGCAAATGTAGCTAGGTTCCTCCGCACACATGTGACTGCGTGCGATGGAGACGAGAAGCAGCTGGCAGCGTTGGGCTGAGTGGTCTGGGCGACTCCTGCTGCGTGCCCTGTCATTACAATGATTGGGGTCAGTTTCTTTACCTCTAAAGATGGGGCTGCAAGGCCTCGCTGGGATTAGCCCAGTCCACCTAGTCTAGCCCTCTTCACCTGGCATATTTATGGCTCTGCACAGGGACGTAGGGGTGGAGGGGTGGAGGGGTGGAGGGGTGGAGGGCGGGTGAGTGGGGGCAGTTCATCTTGTAGTCTGACATGCAGACCCACATATTATGTGCACGGGCGTGAGTGCGGGGCACACTCCATCACATGTGCGTACACATGTCCGATCAGTACCGACACACTCAACATGCGCGCGCATTAATGCAGGGCGTCACACGCTTAAAATCCAGTTACATACTGTACATTTTACACACCTTTTTACATGCACCCATACATTTGCAACACACTCACTCGAGGTCTGCAAGTTCATTGTCTGCCTCATGCGGAGGTGACAGTGAGGTCAACCTGTCTGACTTTGAGCAGAATCCCCCTGTGGCCTGCCCCAGCCATTCCCCCTGGCATGTGTAACAGGACCTGCCCATGCAGTCTCTCCTCTTCCCTCGCCCCCGTCCCCCCCCCCCCCCCCCCCCCCCCCCCCCTTCCTCCTGCCGCCGCCTGCCCCTTGGCCCTGGTATAAATAGATGGGTCATGCCTGCTGCGCTACCCTGAGGGGGTGGCGTAGGGGGGCACGGTAGCTATGTTTCCCTTTATAAATGCTCTGCCATGTCTCACCGGATCCCTCCTGTCTGCGCCCAGACACCACTTTTCTTGTAGCTTATGCTAATGCACAGATGGGAGAAGCAGGTACTCCTGACCCATTCCCTTGTGTAAGCAAACTCATGAAGTCTCATAATGAGCACATATAGTCTGTTTGTGTAAGGCTGCAAGACTTGACCACAAAGAATCCAGAAGGTTTTGTCATGCCAAAGCCATCCATTTTGGCGAGGCTCGGGAAAGATATAAATGTGAGGGGTGTTACAAGTTTAAAAAAAACAAATAAAAAAAATTGATAACTAATCATATGGCACTAAATTTTTGTACTGAAAATGATTTGCCGTTTTTTTTCCTCCGCAATAATGCCAGTTCAAAACTTTACCTTCATAGATAGTTTATACAAGACCATGAAAGTAAAGTACAACTGTGTCTGTGATACCATTAAGAGGGAGTCAATCCAATCCCATACCTATATCATTGCAGAGTTGTTCATTTTTGGCACTCTGCTTTTTGCAAATATCTGAGACAAAGTTCAAGATGTTCAGTAGATCGTACAAATACCTAGCAATGTACTCGATAGCTGCATTCTCACATTGTAACCTCAGATATTAACAAATATCCTCATCTGAATGAAATATTCTTCTAAATATTTTAAACATATGCTTTCCCACAATCCAGCAACATTTGTACACCATTGGGCAATACATTTACATAAAATGACTTAAATTACACTGCCAAAGCACAACACAAAAATAGAAAGAAATAATGAAGATGTCAGGTTACACACCATGTAAAAGTTTCTACTTTTCCTGAATTATACATCCACTGACTGACCACAGACCACCACAACCTCAAAGATCTGGTTACGAGGTTTCAGCACTTTGCTATCACTGCAGCTGAATTCAGTTTCAGTATTTATTGATGGACACGTTAGCACTTTGACTCAAATGGGATTGAATAAAAGGGACTTTTCACACAGTGCACATGTACCTTCCTCCCAACACTGTCCAAAATGAAATAAATGTTCTAAATGGATGTGAGGGTAGGGGAGTTTGTCTGTGTGTGTGTGTGTGTGTGTGTGTGTGTGTGTGTGTGTGTGTGTGTGTGTGTGTGTGTGTGTGTGTGTGTGTGTGTGTGTGTGTGTGTGTGTGTGTGTGTGTGTGTGTGTGTGTGTGTGTGTGTGTGTGTGTGTGTGTGTGTGTGTGTGTGTGTTCATGCACGCCCGTGTCCACGCCCTACAGTGCGAGCATGTGTTTGTGTGACGTTACGGGACGATGAGGTGTGGAAAGCAAGACTTTGCACCACAGCCACTCTAAAGAGCTAATGGAGGTGTGATCCTGAAGCGGCGTATCAGTTACACACACTTTGCTTTCAAGCGAAGGAATGCCTGCTGAGTTTGCACACTTCCAAGAAGGCTGAGTTTTCAGGGCGATACTCTCTTAATAAAGGAGACGTTTATAGATTGAACTACGTAACTGTGTGAAACTGTGTGTGGGTTTCAGTGAGAATATTTCCCTGTCACTGGATGATGGCGAATGGCTTCACTTGAAAGCAATAGCTTTCCTGGACATGCATTCTATTGGTCATGACCCCAGAGCCATACACTATATTAGATTGTGTGTCCAGTCAGCATACTGTGAGGACAGTGTTCCTTGACCCTGTCTTATGAACTCTGGGGCCCCACACCGCTGAGCGTTTTCTCAGGACTACACAATGAGGGGGGGGGGGGGTGTTTACGCCGGGACTGTTACGAGCACATGCGGCACATGCACTGCTTAAAACCCTTATAATCTTTATAACCTTTGTGCAATATTACCAAACAAATGCTTGATTATGATAAAGCAATTTCTGAGGGGAAAAAGAAAAACAATTTCAAGTTTGGATATTTTCACTCGAAAATGTGCTTTTTCATTGTGATTATCATAGCGTGAAATTCTATTAGTTTTGATTAATATTCAATCTCTAAAGTCTTCATGTGCTCCACGTGTGTCTGTTCCTCGGTACGGGTGTGTGTCTGCACATGCTCACAATCCACAGCGCCATGGTGTAAGTAAGGCAGCGCTGAATAATGCAGGGAGCCTCAGACTCACTACTGAGCAGTCACAATGGGGCCTCCCAGATTAAGACATACTGTTCTGTATTCTTCGGTGATTTGTCTGTGCGCTGTTGTGCCTTTCGCAATATCGCCTGTTAAAGCAAAGGTAAATGTAGCCAAAAGCCTGTTCTTAAACGTCTTCACTTGTGCATATTGTATGTGAGTGAGATTAATGCTTTTGTCCTGACACACATTATGAGACATATAGAATTTCATGCATGAATACTGAAAGTAATTACCGGAGAGTATGTTTCCATCCAGAAACGTTTATGTCTCTTAAGCAAACTGTCTGTCACCGAGGTATTTGCAAATTATCCTTCAAATTTCAAAATGTAAAACTCATCAGGTCGGGCTATTTCACTAGTTCTCCATTTCCTTTGTTGCCGAAGTAACAGATCTTTTTCCCCCGTGTGTTTTTTTTTTTTTTTTAACGTTTTTTTTTCCGTCTTTTCTTTTTTTCAGATGGAAGCTACCTGACATGCTGCTGGAACCGTGATGGAGGAAGGCAATATGCCCGGGCCCCCTTCCCTCCTCCTCCTCCTCCTCCTCCTCCTCCTCCTCCTCCTCCTCCTCACTGCATGTTGCAGAGCAGGTGAGAAACATTAACAGAGGCAGCAGCTGCGGCCCTCTGCTCCACACATGTGTGCCAGGATATGAGCTGGCTTGAACTCGCCCACTCCCAGCACTGGTCAGTAATGTTAACGCTCTCCTCTCAGAAATTGTGCTCGGAAGGCAGAAACAGCACAGATTATCGTGTCGCTCATTCTCAAGATGATAGAAGTTCCTTTTTTGTTGCCGATTCTTTAAAGTGAATAATTTCATATTTTCAAAAACAGTCAGTTTATTTGCTTATTTCTCAAGGAAACCTGTTATCAGACACTTAAGACCTTCAAAGTCAGTATGGAGATAAACCATAATTATACAATGAAAATGGTGTAAAACTGACCAAATCGAACATATGTCACCATTTTTAGTCAAATAAATATCCTCTCAATGGCATTCATTCAGCCGTAGAGATTGCCTATTCATTGTTAAGTACTGCTGTCTTGCAGTACATTGTATTATTTACAAACAAATACACAAAAATGACTTATTGGTTGTATGTTTATCTGTACTCTTTTGGAGTAGCTGTATTAGGAAGTTCCAGCAAAGTGTTTAGCAATGTTTTAAGATAAATATACCAATCAGAAACACTAACTTGATAGAGGAAATGCTTTGCTCGAGCAAAGAGGTCAAACATTATGTTTATGCTATTATAAGTAATTCTACAAAAGTAACACATAGCTCAATAATTAGCCGAACATTTTTTTTCATATAGTATGGTATTTCTTTAAATGTACCACTGTTAGTTTACCATTGTTACCCAATGTGGTCAATTGTCTATTAAAGTGTTAGTGGTCACGTTACACACACTTGATTTTAAAAGGTTCATAGGTGTTATGAAACAAATAAAGTGCTTTTAACCCAGTTACAGGTTCAATTTGAATATGAAAATGTCTTGGGTTTGCAATTTGTTTGGAACATGTGTTCCTCGTTGGGTCATTTGAATTCTCCCTGTCGCTGGAACAGTGACCTAGGAGACCTCGGAGTAATCATAATATGTCCTGAAAGCACCCGGGCTGCAGTCGCAGAGGCGAAGCGTCCCGGAGGAGAGTGCAGCGTGTTTGTGCTTTGCTGCTGTTTTGCATTCAGCCAGGTGTGTCAAAGCGGATTACCTGCATGAACTGCGACCTGAAAGGACTTTTGTTTTAAAAGACTGTCCTTTGGGGTGAGGTAGTAGGTTGTATAGTTTTAGGGTCATACCCTTCCTGTCAGATAACTATACAACTTACTGTCTTTCCTGAAGTGGCTGTAATGTCATCAGATGCCATTGTTGGAGCGTCTGGATCCACATCACAACACTGGAAAGTACCTGTTTGCTGCTGAGGTAGAAGCTCATTTGGAGCAATTTTTTTAGGATTGTAGCTGTTTGGAATTGAACATCACATGATAAATGAAATGTTTAACTTCTTTTTATTTAATTTTTTTCCAGTTATTTCTGTATTGTCTTGATGGCCTGTTTACAATAAAACTCCTGAATTCACTTCCAAGTGTGCCAACCTGTTGGATCTTTCTGATGTTCGCACGGGGTGAGGTAGTAGGTTGTGTGGTTTCAGGGTAGTGATTTTGCCCAATCAGGCGATAACTATACAACCTACTGCCTTCCCTGAAGGGCAGCAATACTTCAACACACAGACGACAGGGGAGGCAGCTTGAGTATTGAACAGTTTACCTGCAATACCAGGGTTCACAATCATCCCATAACAACAGAGAGAAGCAGCAGGTAAAGTCGCTTTTGTGTTTGATTTGTATTTTCTGTTTCAAACACCAATAAAGATACCCGATGTTGAATCAGTTCATCTGTCCATGTGTGGTTTTTTTTGGTTTTTGTAACTTTCTTCAAATTCCTGCATCACTTGTTTCGAGCTTTGAGGCTGTTTCTTTTAACAGCTGGCAGCAACTGGTGTATGTGCAGTGTATTGTGCAGAAGTGTTTGCTGTAAGAAAATAAAAGGAAGTCATACTATAAAAAGGTAGTTCCTTCCTTAATTTTTTTTTAAATGGTGAAGCTTCCTTTTATTGCGTATTTCTGACACGATGCAATTTTTTTAAAATATATTTTTAATCATAATTCATAACAATCAAATATACACTAAGCCAACTTATTTTAAAATGCTTAAATTGTATTGATTTATAGGTTTACATGTGTAGGAATAACTTGAAACACTGATCATTTTTCTATAATTTCTTTATATAAGCATGTGTACATACTGCACACAGCTTTCTTGCCGTGAAATCCTGTAAGCGTCAATTCAGTCACACACCAAACAAATCACTTTGCATCAGTTCTTAACACTTCACCTATTTGCCCTGCTCGTGTCAAACAGCGAAACATTTAGTTCCTTGCATTCTGAATTGTTGGAGGAGAAAAAAATGTTGGAAACATATCTAAAAATACCCAAGTTTACTACCTCCATTCAGTTATTGGATCAGCCTGCAGCCTCGACACGTCCTCAAACCCCGGAGCCGAGCAGATGGAAAGAAGAACCCGAGCCATGACACTGTCTCACCTCCCAGGCTACAGCGTGATTCATACGGCAACAGATGATGGTTACAGTATTCTAGTCCCAGCCAGAAGTACAAAGACACACACATATGTGTACACACACACACACACACACACACACACACACACACACACACACACACACACACACACACACACACACACACACACACACACACACACACGGATATCAAGGTGATTGCCAGCCAGTATTAGGCCAACTTGGCCATCAGACATGCCTCACTGTCTGAGACTGCAGCCCAGTATCTCATATCAAGGTCAGGCTTGGCGTTGTCACTTACAGTGAGAGCCCTCTCTCACCCCTGCATTTTTACAGTCACACAAGCGTTAGTCCTATGCATGTCTAAGATGCCTGTTTTTCTTTTTTTTAACGATATTTCAGTTTAGCTTGCCAAATATGAATAGTAAAACTATCCTGACTGTACATATTTGCATTGTCTCGGTTTGTTCGTTCTGTAATAGGTTTCCACATTTAAGTCATCATTAAACATGCTGAGCTGGATACACATTCAGGAAATGTCTGTTACACAAGGAAAGGAACTATTGAACAGCACATCACGAGAAGAGAAGAAAACCGTAACATGGTAGCGTGGGAAGAAGTCCGTCTACTGTATCCTCTGTGTCTGGACCACCGTTTGGTGTATTTGTATGTGGGCTGCACCCAACATGTGGCTGTCCCCCGCCAGCCACCATATTGAATTGATTTGAGCCTTGGCCATGGGGATGGAGGAAACGGAGCTGCATACTAAGCCTGATGAGACAATGGCTCTGTGTGCATCCTGTCTCTGGGGTCGCATCTCTAAAGGCCGTCTTCCATCCTTCATCTCACCCAAAAACACAGTGGAATTCCTCGGACATCCACCATGGGATGGATTTCTTTACGCCGCTCCCATCATGCAAAAATTACATAATAAAATGCTTTCTGAAAGATATGAGTCAGAATTCAATGATTTTCTGTTGTTTTCTCACAAGTTGCCAGGATGCAGGAAACGGCAGTGCTCAGAGTCGTGCTTTTCTGAGCCTTCGGATGATGTCACAGCTGTATAAATGGAATAGTGTTATTGATCAAATGTAAGTGGATGGGATTGAAGCCTCTGTGTGGGCAGGCCCCGCAAATAAACCACTGTGCCGTTTGCATTTGCTGAAATGAAGAAAAGCTAAGCCTGGTTGGAAATAGATTCAGCTACATAAGTCTGTGACATGGTGATGATTAAATGCAACGTTCAGTTGGAAAATGTAGGGCAAGGAGATTAAATAATCTGGTTCTATAGTTACTTATTCATCTGCATTCATTTGCTACTTGTGGAATGGATCACATTTGATGAAAGTGATCACTAATATAAGTTATTTCCAGCGTTGTGGGCTCTTACTGTTCCAGATGAGGTGAATGCGCCACCTAGTGGATACTATCAATATTCTATTTACCCATTCGAACGTTATTATATTCTCCTTGATTCTCTTTGTACTTGATGGATGCGTTTAGTTACTGCTTTGATTATCATCTTATATAAAGATTATTTTCTGAATTAATCAGTTAGTGTTCAGTTAAAATAATAGAAAAACATTCAGTGATGTTTGATTATATGCATCCGTCGTTAAAAAGAACCTACTCGTAATGAAATTGTGTGGAATTTACTTTAAAACGTCATAGTAATAAAATAAAATAAAAAAATGCAACCAGGGGTAGAGATTATATAAAACACAGGATTCATATTGACATCTCTTTATTATTTAGGCTACTGTGTAGAACATTAGTGAGTCGATTCACTATCTTTATACAGATGGTAACATGACCTCCTCATTTAGTGTCCAGTTTATTATCTGGTTCATAAGCTACTCACCAGAAACCAAAGTGGTAGAAATACTAACATAACATAGTACGTTTGACACAAGGGCAGGCAGAGGACTCAAATGCATGACTCAGTAGTGCAGCGAAGGCACATTTTAATGCTAAATATTCAGCAGCAGGGGTTTGGCGTGAGATCAGTGAGCAGAAGAACAAGAGAGATGATTAAAAACTCACACCCGGAGTTCAACCTGAGGTCAATAATAGATGAGGTGACACTAGACAGGGGTTTTCTCAGAGAAGCTGGCCCAGAGGACAGCCTGGGAACATCCACTGTTTCTAAACACAAAGGGGAACTTGACAAGGAGCAGGCGACACATTTAGAGGGAGGGAAGGAGGAGCACATGACGGCAGGGTGGACAGACCTGGAACAACTGGAAAGTCAGTAGATCTCCAGCCACAGACATGAATCTAATCTTACGGCCCATTGTTGTTGTGAGGAGAACAATTATGATAGAAACATTTGATTCAAGTGAAGCAGGAAGACGTCTAAAATATTAGACGCCACGTGATCAGACATCACTGAGTTACAATGGCGGGGCACCACACCACGGCAAGGTTATGGATGAGAAAGTTCAAGTCAGACCATAGGTTCTTAAAGCAGACGAGATGAGGCAGTGGCAAAAGACTTTCCACTGTGACAGACTGGCAACCTGTCCAGGGTGTCATCGGCTTCAGTGCCCTGCTACCCGGGAATGGTGAGTAAAAATGGATGATGGGTGGCAACTATACTCAATCACTTCAAATCCATGAGCATTAAAGCTCCCTCCTTGTCATATTGAGCTCAACATTTCCAGGGTTTCCCGTGTTATTGAGACGGTTAAATGAACAAAACAAAAAAGGGGAAATTCATGTGAACAAAACTGACTTCAGAGGACGTAACATGCCAAGTTGTAGAAGACGATGTGTTTTGTAGTTGGCATAATAAAGACGTCTTTACAGTTTTTTGTGGTAACGTGAAACCTTGCAGATTGAACCTTTTAAGTTTCTGTCAGGAAGTTGAATTGAAAACGCAAGTACTCCCCAGCTGCGGTTTATCACCAGCAGGGGGCGGCAGAGGACTGTCTGCGGTTCTACTAACTACTCTGACCCAATTCTTTACTTCAGTGGGTCATTGAATTGACCCTCATCTTTAGGGTCAGCTGGGACTTCTTTATTAAAAGACAGTGTATTTATAACTGAAGACATGAGGGTAACGAAATAAGTCTTTTTCTGTCTTCTAGTGCAAAATAATAATATAAGATCATCATGATTACATTTTTACAGCATAAGACATCAACAGGGGTTTTAAAGAGCTTGAACCATTTTTTTTTTTTTTGAAGAATACCATATTTTATAATCATTAAATCCATTTGGTAATTTGATATATGGACTGAACTGGCATGACTGTTTTACATGAATGCTCGTTTTTTTAATTTCAGTTGAGCCGTATTACACATTCTATAAATTCAGTTCTTAAAATTTGATGTTTTAATAGATTTAAATCAATTTTATTCACCACTACCTCTTATCCTTCCCATCATTTCTTCATCCTTGGATAAGGTATCCCCTGATCTCTTGATTTTTCCTGCTGCTTTGTGCCCCAGAAAAGAAAATCTGTCCAACACTGATATATAGTATCCATTAAACTCTAATATGGTTCAAGACAACAGCACCAGAAAATATGAATAGCCATGAATTTTAATGCGGAGTGCTGAGTTTTCCACTTTGTTTAAACTCTGAGGATGAGTTCTTTTTCATAACCATGAATTACCTCATCACGTTGCTGCTTCTCCACGGTTTGTTTTATTACAGCCACAGGTTCAAGCCGAGAGCAGGGATGTTGCAAGCAAATGGAGCAGTTGTCATTATATTATCACGAAGTGGAAAGCTTTTCCAACTTTTCCCCTTAATTATGAAACCAGCTGCAGTACAGACAGAAAGTCTTGACCGAGGCCCTTTACCGCCGAGAGAGTTTCTGCCTTCTGTCTTGAGTCACGGTGCAACGAGCCGTATCCCAATCTGAGCCTAATAACTCTCCATGTCCTCCTCACGAAGAAAAATAATCAGAAGTCAGGGAGGACCTTGGTGTACTCGAGGTGATAACTGGTGTGGTTGCGCATTAGAGAATCATCTGTAGATGCAGGATTGTAAACGGAGATCCCATGAATGCGGATCTGGACTGTGTTTTAAATTTAACTGGCTCACGCAGTGTCACTCTTTGTTTTGCCAGGAATAGTCCTGTCTATGGATGCAAACAGAGCAACAGGTCTCCAGTCCATCACGGGTCAAACAACGTGAACAACAACCCCGCAAACTCACAGCGACGGGCAACAGTTCACAAAACATGCAAACAATCTAACAAATAACTTGTGGCCCTTTTGATTTGAGTTTGATCAGTGAAGACTTGAGACTGAAACCACTTCCTCAATAGACGTTGAACTTAAACACTGTGTTAACAGGTTTAATTAAACAGAAATGAATAGAATCTGAATAATAATAATTTTTTTCACGTGCCTCTACACTCATGAACTAGCCATTTTCCAGAGTATAAATCAACTGGCAGATTTTGCATCTGGGTGAACATCCTCAAAATGACAGATCAGCATAAAAGTTGCAAAGTCTTATTGCAGGACATATGCAGAACAGCCGGCATCTGCTTCCAGGCGGCAGGCCAAGCTGCACAGCGACCCCCCCCCCCCCCCCCCCCGTCCCCGTCCCCGTCCCCGGGTAAGATGTGTGATGGGGAGCTTGGTGGGGGAACGAGGTGAGGAAACAGGAGAGTGGGGAGATGCAGCTGACAAACAGGGCTGCACACTCAGCATCTGGCAAGTGCTGGGAAAACAGGACCGTGTCCACATCAGACAGTTTTCTGCAATAGTTTGACTGTAAATCCTCATAAGTTGGCACAGGGACACTGTGGATTGCAATATTTTCTCCAGCTGTGCAGTGGTCATGCTAAAAAGTACTGATTTCTCTTGCACACAATTAAAACAGTGAACTCACTATTGGCCCCATGAATTATACTTTGTTGCCAGAGCTTCTAAAAATCAACTCGAAAAAAGCACAAACTTTTGGTAGCTCTGTGGTTTTCAGATGATCTGTAGTGTCCCTGTGTGTCTACATTTTAAACATGGTTTTGTCAACTCACTTTATATTTGACAACTATCCGTGATCCGATATTCAGACTGAACAGTAACATGGAAACTTGTACTTTTCAGACAAAACTATTAAGTCCTTATTTAAAGTGAATCAGGAATATTCTTCATACATGTGTAAGAGGAAGCTTCAAATTAAGAAGCTCTGTAACAAGGCAGAGACAAGATACACACACACACACACACACACACACACACACGCTCTAACTTCTAATTGTTGTTCACTTAACTGTAAGTTGAGCTTACTTACAATTTCATGCTGTATTAATTTGAAAACTCAACTTTTGGTCAGCTTACCATGAGTTGCAGAAATGTATAAAAATCTTACTTCCGTTACACTAACTTACCTCGGCTTACAAAAACTAACCATTTTTTGTTTTTGTGTGCTTAAAAGGGATTATTTCCATTAACCACCATAAGTTGCAGTAACTTGCAATTTTCTTTTGAACTTACCTGAAGTTGTTCTTTGTCTAAACTTTCTGAATAGTGGGAAGCTTTTTCTTGAAATCCTTCTGTCTGTCCTCCTACGAAATGCTGTGCTGTACATTTAACACTAAATAGATGCACATTATCATCTTTCAGAGCAATCGGGAGTCTCATTTGTTTTTCAGTTAGAAAACATTAAACCAACCTGCGAAAGGTTGTAGCTATAAAGTCCAGTAATGGCTTCATCAGCGACGACAGAAGCACGGCCAGAGATACTCCGGTAGTTATTTATATATATATTATATAAGTTAGTGTGGGACAGAGTGCTATTGCCACACAATAATAAAACCTGTATCAACCAGCCAGGAGTACGAATGCCTTGTCAATTTTCATTTGACTTTCCTTCAAAACACAAGCCCCTAGCATCAGGTAGCTCGGAGCGTAATGGCCCATAAACTGCTTGTGTTTAAACACACGAGCGTTTCACACATGATAAATAATGCGTGCCACACATTTAATCTGAATCAAAGTGTATCAACACTTTTACAGCCTAAAATCAAAAGCTCGTCCAACCTTCACCTTAACACATTCTTAAAATAGTTTTTTCTTCATTTTCCAACAAAGGAAAGTAAGTTAGCACAACTAAAACTTCTTACAATGGATGCAACAAATAGTAATATTTGATCTTGACGATAGGATGATGTAGCTGTAATATTTTAGTTTATTCTACACTTCTATTTATTCACTGCTTCTGTTGTTTGTGTTTCAGCACACACTTGTATGTATGTATGTATGTATGTATGTATGTATGTATGTATGTATGTATGTATGTATGTATGTATGTATGTATGTATGTATGTATGTATGTATGTATGTATGTATGTATGTATGTAAATTCAGATAACAACAGGGCAGTAGATGGTGAAACGTCTTCAGTGATCACTGAAGGAACAAATCTTAGCAGAAATAGTCCAATCTGCTTTCTCCAAGGAGAAGCAAAACCAGAAATGAGTGTGTATCCACTGTTGTGGAATTTTGTTTGTGCCATTAAGCATAAAAAAAATCATCAGATTTAAACAAAAAATTAAGAGAATAAAATAATGCTGCATTGATGCTCCTCGTACTGTCGGAGTGAAAACAAATGATGATAGGATGGTACTGAATTCTGTTCATTTTTATTTATTTGGAAAAGTTCATGGCGACAGCGGCTCTGTAGTAAGGAAATGCACTGCGCTGCTCCAACACAGGCGATTTCCTGCAAGTCCTCTGAAATGAACTGAACTGAACCTTAGGATGAGTCAGTGCAGTGCAGAAGGGCTGAGACATGGCTGGATAAGAGTTATACACTGGATAATACATTAGGCAGGAGCCGTCCGATTGAGAAACAGGCACGTCCCGGGTCTGTGGAGGACTCAATGACACTGGCTGCAGGAGCTGAAAACATCTGGCTGGGTCTCCCAAAGGTTCATGGAGGCTGCCGGCCTGTTTGTCGGGGGGGGGTGGGGGGGCCTCACTGGTGAGATTCAGCAGAGGGACAAACACCTGCGGGGTCTCAGTCTTGTCTGTGTGCTGAGATGCAGAGAATGCAACATAAAGAAAAACACATCTTCCTCAAGCACCATGTTAATAAGAATGTTTGTTTTGCTTGATCCTTTTTGGAGAAACCACAGTGGATCACATGATGAAAGGGTTTCAGTGAATTCTTCAAAAACATAGTTTAATATTTCTTTTGCAGTGAACAATGGATGGCAACACGTTATTTAGTACACGCACGGACACATAAAGACAAGCCAGCTTCCAAACATGAGTAATAAATCATAACCAGAACATATAAAATACACTGAGGTTTTATTAGCTGAACCTGGAACCTGGTGGGAGTTTGCCACTCAAACATTTGAGGAGTTGCCCCCGTCTTCATTCCCTAACTGTATCCTGAAGTTGGACCGTGGTCAGTGGGTTCAGGTTCAGGATCAAGATCTGGTTCATCGTCAGATGGGGTGTTGAAGGAACCCTCCCCGAGTTCAATGCCTTCCTCTTTCAGTAACAGAATGATGTCAGGCCACAAAACCTTCCAAGTCTGCATCAAGGTCCATTCTAGAGAGCAGAACAATGAGGTTCACAGTCACCTTTAAAGCCAAAAGTGTTACAAGATTAATTCTGTCGACACTGGCACTGATATTTCTTTACATCAGAAATGACTGAATTTATGATTTCACAGCAGTACATATAAATACAAACGATAACATTTCAAATCAGCATAAACCACAATTCAATAGCTGTAGCAACAACTGATGTTGCAGGATAATTAAATGCACGATAAATGTTTAAAATATAGTGAAATGCAAAAGATGGATCTCTATCTAAAGTTTTTGAGTGAAAATATTATTTACATTTCATTCTCTTAGTTAGAATTACACTGTATTTGGAGTTTTTCAGTATTTCTGCACTGAACAGCTTTTCGACAGAGTTTACCTCCTTTTACTTTGTTAAACAAACACATCATCTCACAAAGGTAAACTGGACTCAAGTGTAATTTAAAGAATACAGCGTGCTTCAAAAACAACAGAATTTCCTGAAAATATGGAGCAACATTATAATAAAGTGACAAAGTGACAAAATCAGAGAAGGTAAAAAATTAAAAAAAACTGGATGGATGTCTATGTGAAGGTGTTCACTGTGGAGCTACTGGATACTCTGGATTTTCTTAAAACAGTCCGGCCTGCTCACAGGCCCAAATAACATGACAGCTCCTACTCTGATTACCTCTTTACTCAATTTGCTCAGCAACACACAACATTTGAAACATCCTTAATTATAATACACCTTTTCACGCACACATAAACTCCTATCTCTGCTACATGTGTATGGTTGCGTATGTTCCAAATAAAGTCTTAGTTGTGCAGAGCCTGTGAGCCTGGAGGAAACTTGGACGACTTGCAGAGGGTCGTGTGAGGACAGCGTGACGTGCTGGATTTGCCAACTTCTAAACCACGAGCTCCACTTGTATTTAAACCGTCTTTCCATAACCAGACCTGTGTCCCTGTTTCTGTTTGAGTTGTGCATTGTTTGTTTAAGCATTGCAGAGGGTTTATAAAGGAAGAAGGTTACTCCCCCCCCCCCCCGCTCCTTCTGAGTGGGGGCGTCCTTCTCCTGCTGCGCGCTCGCTATTCGCTGAAACCATAGGTGTGTCGGGGGGGGTGTGCGCTTTCTCCGGGCCAGCTGTCAGTCATGAGCTCACTTCCTGCGGGTGTGAGCAGCACCATGGCCCTGCTTTGTATGGACGTGGTGGGGGATTTTTGACAGCAGCGGCGCTGCGAGGAAAAGAAAGACGCTCACGAGGACGCGGCCAGTGGTCGCGGACTATTCCTCTCAGCCACCGCGCTGCGCGCTCGCTCCCTGCACCGCCCGCTTCATCTCTCTCTCCATGGCGGCTCCTGACGGCGTTAAAAGCAGTAAGGTAAACGCTCTCATCCTCCTCCTGCTGCAGCAGCAGCTGGGACTATCTGTGAGGGAATGTTGTTGTTTTTTTGTTTTTTTTTGTTGTGCAGCGATAGCTGCATATCACAGGCGTCTGTCACGTGCATGGTTCTCGTCTGCAAGCACATTATGGAGGGATCCCTCCAGGAATTACTGAAGCTTTTGTTATGGTATGGCTTATCTGTTTGCTGTTGGCACGCCTGCGCAGCTCGAGAGGTGCTCGTTCATCACACCAGTGATGTAAGCTCTCATTAGTGAGCCATACTGTGCACAAAGGCGTTTTTCTGGCTGGTTCGGTCACTTCTGTACTCCAGAAGAGGCTTCCTGAGCGTTGCTTGTTAATATGGAAGACTCTGCCCTGCCGGTGACACTGACAGTTATGGTAAAATGTGCTAAGTAAAACACAGGAAACAGGAAAGAAGAAAAAAGAAAAGAAAAGCGCATGATTCAGTGAGCTCTGGAGTGGATGAGGTGCTCTGGTGGTTTGATCCACCTGCATGGCACTTAGGAGGAAATGGTACCCAAGTTACAGCTTTCTCATTAACAAGTAAAAGTCGGCTTGTCTGTATTAAATATCTGACCATGCACAAAAAAAGATCATTTCTTTGTTGCATTAAATCTTACACTGTTGGATTTTGTTTTCCATTTTAAATGGTCATGCATTTGTGGGATGAGCGGCACATCTGAGTGTGTAGACTGGGCCTATGAAGCGTTTAGAAAATGCAGAAGAAACAACAATAAGATAAAAGACGTATTTCTCATCAACTTGTATGTTTGGAGCGCATGTCTTAGGTGAACAATAGAGTTCACAAAATGACACTGGTAAAAAAAATATATAAGCTACAAAAATGATGATCAAGGATTTTGATTCTTGATTCAAATTGTACTTGTTCTTAGTAGAGATTTCAAGGTTTAAAAGCAGTATTTGAGTTAATTTTTCTTCAGACAGAATAAAGTTACTTCAGGGTAAGCGTCATGGATATCTATACGTCAAGTTAATAGTGTTTTGTGTTGTTTTGTTAAACCTGATCAACACAAGCTGTGTTTTAAAAAGGATTTTTTGTCTCCACATTAATTTTTGCTGTGACTTACGACTTGTTCTCAGCTCTCCAACAATACTGATATTGTTTGACCATTGACCTAAATGATGTAGGGTGCTGAAGTGAAGTAATAGTGGGCCCCTTTTATAGTAACACCTCATATCTTGGACTCAGTGATGGGGGGCCAAGACACCTGAAACCACAAGCATAAAACCCAATATGTTTCCTCTATTAGTAGCTATTGCGCAACAAGAGAAGCGACTGTCATCTCCATTATAACTGAAGGTTTGTATATTTCCCAGGGTTATTCAATGTGCATGATTGGAAAGTGGCATTTGGTGTTTTAGCACTTTGATAACAACTTCCCTAAAGGTGGCTCTAAATAGAATGCCACTCCCTAAAACATGGGGTCTTAAAGTGAGTCGAACTCCAGGAGCTTCTCTTTATGCCAGACTTTATGTGTATTGGTTTAACATTTATCTATGGCTCAAAGGTCCACACTCATAACCGCTTTTTACTATTCTTATCATTGTGGTTAGCCTGGTTAAAAATTCATCTGTGATTGCATAAAGCCGGTGAGATTATTGTTTTGGTTCCTCACCGACTGACATAAACAAAGTAAAGCCAGTTGATGGGATTGTGTTGTTTTTCCCCCTTGTAAGTGCAAAACTAAATCATTTCATCTGAAAAATAAATCTGCAACATAAACTTTGATCAAATAGTACATGCAAACATTTTCTAGAATGCACATACATGAGTGGGTGAGTTTATATATATATATATGTGTGAATATATATATATATATATATATTCACACATTCAAGGTGTTTCTTGTCATTTTCTAAACTGTGTTTTTCATTTAGCTTGACTGGATTGTTTTGTCCGCATGTGGTGCCGCTAATTCTAATTCATTTGAACCAGTGTAATCCAATCCACGCTCTGCATTGTTCTAATATCTCACACATTGGTTAGTGAGAGAATGCAGTTTTGAAGCAAACTGCTATAACTGCCCCTGCAAAAGCACACTGTGCTTCTTTACATTCCCCATGAAGAACTTGTCCTTCCTTTGTTTAGTTTAGTTTTGTTTTCTTGTCATTGTGAGTCCTTGCCAAGCTTAGCTGCTGCACTCTCAGTAGTTTTGTCTAAAGGAATCTGAGACCTGTAATAAGCTCCTGCATTCACGGAGCAGAGAGGCAGAGTTTGACTCCCCTCAACTCCTCAAACAGGACTTTCAGGTTTTGCTCCAAGCTGAACAGTCAATGACGAGATGTATTTTACATATGTTTTAGTGCACGCAGCAAAGTTCCACTGACCCATCTTTCACGTCCCGTGACCACAGGTAATGGGACCGCAGTGGAAGTGACTGTCTGAGGTCTTAACCAGAGTTTATGTTTTGTTTTGTTTCCATTAGTTTGAACCTCGTGAGGGAGTCCATTTCCACAGGCTCATACAGCCCCCTCTCACCTGCAGGATGTAATTTCTTCTTAATTCATATTAAGTTCCAAACCTGATGTTTTGTCAACGCTTAGAATATATACATACTACAGACTAAGTGGCCACACATACTCGTATATACAACTTTTTCCAACACAGAGTGGCTCAAGGAATTCCGATGGCATTTACTGCCACCTTCTCATGTAATTTATCAACAATTCAATCAACATTTTTTCCAGAGTTGTAAAATGCCTTCTCATATTACAGACTGCTGACGAGATTTAAGGTCTGATAAGTGCTCAGTTATTCAAACTACACATCAGAATCAAATTTCACCCTCTCCCCTGTACTTGTACCTGTAATAGCACACCGACAACAAGCCTTTTGGCCTCGTATTGCTTTTCTTTTCTTTTTTTTTTTTGTTGTGTGTGTGTAAATGGGGTTTTAGCATTGTATACCCTGGCGGTTTGTTGTCACTTCTGTTGTCTGTTTGTTTCGCAACATCTATACTCCATCGGGCAGGTTTGACCTTCATCTGAGCCGGGTCTTCTCCTCCTGAGCCTTCTTTATGGTAAAGTCCTTCTGGGTTGAATAGGATTGTGGCCTTCCAGCCAGACTTAAAGTAAGCAGCTCTAAACAGGAGATTGTCTGTGCTAATGATCAGAGAGAGATGCTGCGTAAGCTCAATGTGTGTGTCGAACCATGAGCGGACGTGACAGGAGGCCTTGACTCGTTTCACAAAGAATTATCTCTGATGTCCACCAATGTGAGTGTTGTCTCACGTCAACATTGTTATTGCTGTTGAAGACTGTCTCGCCGTTGAAAGATGAGCTACTCACTGTCAACTTCGAGTTGACAACTTCTAGTTGACAGTGAGGACTTGTTCTTGTGTGAAATAACTGGGGCATGTAGCAATCCTCATCAATGATCTAATTGTGGCCTTATCTACACGCTCATTGTAATTTATCACCGACAAAGTCCACTATTTTTTTTAGTTCAATCCATTAGCTCAGCCAGTGATGATTCCCAGTTAGACGCTAGGCCTGTGTTGGTCTGTCGTCCCATGTCAGCTGTGACCAGCTCATGTTGATCACGGCTGACCTGAGAAAACAAAGTCTATTTGGATTTGTCAATAGCAGGAGAGAAGATGGATAGAAGACGATAGTTTCAGAAGAAAAGTTTGCTTGTTTGGTTACATTGACCTAATTCTTCTAACTCTTTTGGGGCTCAATGATCATTGGCAGAATCACATTACTTTACATAGGCGGTGTAGATTGCAGGAAAAATCTAGATTGTATTTTTGTTAGTGTGAAGTGAAATCAACGCACGTATCCATTCAAGGCAACTTCTCCATTATGAGTTGCTAATACCAGCTCCTGCTTACACGTTCCTTGGAACCGGTCAAACGGTACGTTCTGGTCGATTGTTGCGTGCTCCGATCCTGCTACAGTAGCAAATCAGTGTTGTTCTGTCACCGTGCCTCCCCACAAACATGTGGACTGGTTTGGCAGCCAGAAAGGGGGAACTCGGGCCTTCAGGACCTTGCTGGAAAATGAAATGGGATACACACAGCTGAGCAAAGTGAATTGCTTCCAGGTTCTTCTTGTTCTCATCTTAGTTTTTTTTATGATTTCTTCACTCAGGCACTTCCCACTCTATTGTTTTTCATCTCTACAGAAACTCCCTCAAAGGAGTGACACTTTTGGCCCATAACAGCACGACAGAAAAGTTTTCCTATAAAGGAGCCCCCTGTGTGGGGTCCCTAACCCCAAATGCACTCACTCACAGGCTCACTGAAATAATGAATTCCATCATGTTTTATGAATGGTAATAGACCAAGCATTGCAGCAATGCAATAGCTATGACTGAAGGAAACAATTGCTTATGGCAGTGAATCTAAACGATGAGCAAATCCAACATTGCAAATGTTTTATGACTTACTGCTTTAGTTATGTTTTCAATCTGAATTATAGACATAATGCACGACAATGAGTAGCAACGAAGTTAAGTATAACCACCGCTCACCAAATGATTCTATATGATACCCTTTAAAGCATTTTTCGCTAAATTGAGTAGCTTCAAGCCAAAAGAATAATATGCAAACGTTTAAGGACTGTTCTTTTTGGTGGCTCATTCCAGTGGAGATAAAACTGCTTGTCGTCACTAGATTGTAAATATGACCACAAAAATGAAGCCAAAACAAAATATATATTAAGTTCTCTTATTTGGATTCAACCATTTTATTGGCATATCTTGAACATAATTAAAATAATTCCTGCCGTCAAAACGTTTTACTTTGTGTGGTTGCTGTGCCTCCAATTCCAAATTCAAATGTTGGTTGTTTGATCTCCCACCTCGCCATGTCAAACTGTGACCATGCGTCCACGTTGCTCTCAGTGGAAGTCTTCCCTTTTGCGTGGCAGCCATTGCCACAAGTGTGTGACTGTAGCTGACTGGATAAAGCACTTTGAGACTGCAGAAGTGATGAACATGTCCATTTACTTATCAAGCGGCTCTCGAGGCGGTCCACCTTGTCAAGTCTCAATTTGCTGTGCTTTTACCTCAGACCTACACCCTGAAGAGATGAGAGCTGCTAGAAAAGACTGGAGCAGTTTCCCCACCCTGAAAGGATCATTTGGCTCTCCTGTAGGGAAATTGTGAAATTATTTTCTGCTTCACTCTTGCAACTACTCTGGAGATAAATACAAAGTTGCATCCAGGAGCCAGTGTTTGGCACAGAATGGAGGCGTTGCTTAAGGACAGTGTTGCTGGATATTGAGGAATTTTAACAGCTGGTAACCGTGAGGCTCGAGGCTGATATTGGTTCAGCTGGTTATACATCTGACACCCCGGAGTACCTGGTAAAGCTGTGGCTGTATCACAAGCCAGAGTAATGCAGCAGTCTTGTCATTTCTCCCTCTAACCTCAGGCAACCTCACTGATACAATCAGCCCAATTCTAAGCAATAGGGAATCAAAAACAAGTGCTTCCTGAACATTACTTTTTGGTTCTTTAATTTGACAGTGAGCATATAGCACTCGGGTCACAACATTCTGTTTACATCTTGTGCGATTTACTGCAGCTGTTTGTACCTGTGGTTTTGAGCTCTCTTCAGACTGTTTTTGTCTTTTGTGTGTATGAGAATCTTCCCATACATTCTCTGGTGCTTCTTTTGTCACCACAACACACGCCGAGGCACACTTTCCATCACGTAATGCTGTGCTATAAACAGGCTGCGTGAAGGGTCGGGTCACCACAGAACTTTGAGGTAACCTGACACACTGTCACATTGCACCCTTTTGCTCCCACCGTCTGCTCGCATTGTTTGCCCCTGCCTCTTGTCAGACTGCATAAACATGTAAAGTTCTGACTCCGAACACGCTGTCAGTTCAGGGATCAAGGTTCACTGAGGTTTATGCAACTGCCCATTTTTATGACTCAACACAACATCACAGTGGATGCTAAATATGACATCCAGTACAACAACCTTAAAAATACACATCAAAGTACAAGTTGCAATCCTACTATTTACAGAAGGGATGCAATACAGCAGGCGATCACAATGAGTGTATGTGGATCATTTCAACAGAGATCAGTAGAAAAGTTAGAGTATTGCTCGTAAAAGCCCTAAACCTAATGACATGCATTTGAAATCAATCCTCAAAAATAATCTAAATACCCCAAATGATTTCAAGTTGAGCTGCTAAAATCATATTATGCAAAAGTGACCTGGGAATAAAGCAATGTGCTCGCTCATATTTGGTCCATCTGTCACAGGCTACAGCTAAAGTCCAATGTCAATCACATCTCCGGCTTGCACTTTGGTCAATCTCCATAACGATAAGAGGTGCCGGCCAGCATATCAGCCCCGAGTGATAAGGGCGCACACGAGTGTTTACACTGTAGGCACGGTCGTGGCTGAGCTCATGCAAGGAACTCTTCAAACAAATGGGAGAGACAGACAGGACGGCCCCATCAGCCCATATTCCCTCTCTTTGACCACCATTATGCCCCCCCAGAGCTCTTTTTTCTTACAGGTCTATCAGCTGTCAGGCCACAAGATGAGGGGATTAAACATTAACCCACAGTCTCTCTATCAAACACTCACACATGCAGTATATGGTCATACAAATTCAAAGAAAGGTCTTGATGTGATATTGAATGGAAGACTGCAGGTTGTTGGATGATGAAGGTAAGATGGGAGTGCTTGAGTTACTACTTGATTGACTCTTCAACCTTGAATGAATGTTTTTGAAAAGCAGCAACCTGATGAACGATTTTATCATCTGTTCTACCTGTTTTCATTGCCGTGGTCCGGCTTGCTGTGTCTGGCAATACTACAGTGTTGTCAGTATTGTCATTTTACACACCTTCACCAGACAAGCCCTTACACACCGTTGATTTCTTGGTCTGCTGCCAATGTTATCAGTGTTTATGTTTCATCACTATCTTTCATGCTGGTTGTCATATTTCTTCGAGGGTTTTGAAGTCTTTATTTAATGTCCCTTTAGTTGAAGCCTGCATGATTAAAGCTTTTCAGTGCTCAACTGTAGTAATGGTATGTGAATTGGGAAATATGTCACTGGATCAGCTCATGTAATTGAAATAACGATGGGTTTCACTGCTGTCGCTCCAACTTTAACAATCAATGCAATTGCATTTCTTGTAGTTCTCACTTGGCTGTCTGAACTGACTTCCTGCAGTTCCATACCCTTTACAGTGGTTAAAATAGGAAGTTATCTACGTGACTAGGTCACATTCAGAGCATGTTTATATTTTTCAGCCAGATCTTGCTCGCTGTCTCATGGCCTGTCTGTTAAAGTGGATCTTCTCTCAGTGTAAAGTGGGGGGCAGGGTGATCTTTCTCTTGCTGAATCTATAGGACGGTATGGATTATTTATGATCCATTCGAACATCTAGTCATGTGGTCACTGGTAGAGACTGCTAATACATATTTAACCTATTTATTTTTTATTTTTTTTCCCTCTGCAAACCATAATGGGATTTATTGATTTTAACAAGCGCCTGAATCCCAGTGATAGTAGCCTGTAGCTGTCTTAACAAGCCTGTTGTCCGCCCTCCACTTGTGACTTCAAAGTGTGTCAGCATTGCCATGGTATTGTCATGGCGACCCTGGTGGCTGGCGGTCTTTTTTTTTTTTTTCCTTTCTTTCTTTCTAGCATAACCCCCATACATTGCCTTTGGAGCCCTTTCATCAACCTTTGGCTAGAACACACAAATAAGTATGACCTTGCTCATCTTCCACTGAGTACGTGCAATGCCTCATTAGGCTCGGTTGAGTGAGCATGAGCAAGGTCTTGACCTGGGAGACAAAAGCTGGCTGTTGCACTATAAGATTCACCATTTTCTTTCCTGCAGGGCTCCGTTGCTCACCCTGTCTCACACATTACTGATAAAGACTCTGTAATGTAGCCTAACTGACATTCCTCTCCACCCCCCCATTGTCTGCCGCTCTCCATCTTTCTTTATCTCGTCCTACTAGACCTCTGCGGTCTGCTGCTAATCAGCTCTGCATGTTTACATTCTCATTTATGTTGGTGGCAACATGAGGTTCGCTCGGTCCACCACCTCAGGGCTGCCGGTTGGGAGGTCACGGGTTCAGTAAAGGACTTGTGTGTGACTTAAATAAAAAGTCCTGCATGTTTTGAATGTTTACACAAAACCTTATCTAGTCCACTTCAGACTAAAGATTTAATTGATATTTATAGCTACAAATCTTCCGACAAGAACAAACCTGCAGGCTGACATATATTCTACATTCACAGAGAGCTGATATGTCAGTGAACTGTTGCGAAAAAGCCCAATTTCCCCTCTCCAGTAAGTATTGTAATGAGACAGGGTTGATTGAAGTGAGAGTATGAACAGGATGTCCTCTAAAGGAAGACCCCAGGGTCAGGAGCTAGAGGCTGAATGCTAAAGAGGTATACTTTGTCCTAGCAGAGCTAACACTGCCTCCATTCACAATTACGAGTGTATTGTAGAGTGAGTAGCTCAGCGACGCTGCCTGCTGACATGCCAAGCCTCTTTTCTGGTCGTGTTTTTAGCAGGTGGGAATCTACGCAGCCTTTACTATCAGGAAGACAAAGCTGTTGCTCCACGCGAATGCAGTCCTGTTTATTTTTGTAAGCCGCCATCATTCCTAACCAAGACTTGTACTGGCCAATGGACAAATACCGATCAAACTACTAATATCTTCAAAAGGTCCCAGTTTGTAATGAGTAAGTGCAGGTATTTTAACATCATGTGTTTATGCATACCATGCAGCCAGGCTACAGTTTCCTTCAATATTTCCATAAAAATAATACATACTCATTTTCCAGCCGCATCACATTTATCATAATCATCCCACGTGGCTGGACTTTGCATCACATTTTGTAGCCTTGTTGTTGTTATGGATTGTTTTTTTTGTTTTTTTATCTTTGCAGGCGTTATTACTGGGCATGCTGTGAGGTCATCACCTTCAAGCTTTGGAATTAGCATCAACTTCTTGTCGCGCTACTTGAGCAGATAAGCTGCAACTATCAGGGAGATTATTTAATAACGGTAGCATAATATCGTTTGTGTTTAACGTTGATGTTTATTTTCTGATCGCGCCCAGAAAATAAGGTTATATGCCAATGAGTTTGTAGCTGCGTCACAGGCACGCTATTCATTTCTGTCATTAGAGCTTTTAAATAGAGTCACTGGGTGTGTTGAGGATGGAAACTTTTCGTGTACTCCCTCACTCTCTCCTCAAATAACTTGCAGTGCATTGCTTCGAGCAGGGCAAGTTAAGGTTAAAGCAAAGCCAGTCATGTGGTCAGGTGAGGAATGGTGAGAAAAACCAGCAGCTGCTGTCCTGCGGTCCTATAGCCTCGCTTGTCCCACTCTCACCTTGTGTTTGATGTTCTTATGGGCCTGATGGAGAGCTTACTGAAGATTGACCCAGATCGAATGTAAATATCAGACCTGTCCCTTCAGCTACCGCACTTTTGTGAGTACCTGGGAGCTCCACCCAGATCCAAGTGTGCAATTCAGCAAAATGTCATCCATCTAATGTGTACTAGCCAATATTGTCTCCTCAAGCTGACCCCAGGCCTTGTTTTCCCACATGCAGCACCGTCTTAGCCAGGCCAGTGACCTACATTTGTCCCCTCCCGTCTGTGCCTCACTCTGTTCCCCCTGTCGTTCTCCTTTTGCAGCGCTCTGAGGTTTGTGAGGATAAGGTTACTGCTTTTGGAGTGAACAACTTGGAGGAGTGGGGGATTCTGTGTTGTGTTATAAGATACTACACGTGTGTCATTCCTCCGAGGCCTGCTGACCCACGCTCTTCACCTGTCGCTGTAACCATTCACCCTTCAGAAGTCTCAGTCATAAATGTTCAGCTTAAGCTGGACTATCTGTACGACAATATATCCTGTATATACATATTACTATTTAATGTTATTTGAATATAATTCTGTCCTATTCATATTTTTAACCTCGATTTATTCTTGTGAGTTCTTGTCTGTGTGGAGCGACACTACAAAGAAGTTCTGTTCAATTCTATGATGATTATACAATCAATATTGGACCTATTATTTTGTAAAAGCCACCAGAGGAGAAGAAACTTTGGTAATATTCTGACTTAGCTTTTATATACATGTTCAACATTTACCAAATCAATTGAGATATTTGTTCATGTTCAAAAAAGTCTGTACCAAAATGTGGTTTATGTGTTGTTTCATGTCTTCACAACAATTTAATTACTTGCAGTGATATATTTTGCATGCATTCATTCTCTAATGTTGCATTTAGATACTTAAATCTTTTAAAGTGTTCAAAGCAAATGCACTTAGCTAAAAGAAGATGGTGAACACATTAAGCGTCACTCCATGGTGACTTGTGCAAAGCAAGGCACAGGTTGAATGATTGCAGGTGGAGGTGACCTTTAAAGTGTTGTTGTCTTTCTGTGTCTGTCGATGTTTCCATATCACCCCTCTGACCTCAGTTTTTCCCCATCCTCCCCCCATTCTTGTTTTTCAGTCTGATGAGTGAGAGTGCCGCCCGCTCGCTCCTCCACCATAATGGTCGACATGGAGAGCCACTACTATTCCCCTTCTTCCCTGGAAGACTCCATGCTGGACAGTCCCCTCTGTGCTGAAGATGATTTCATAGGCGGCATGGAGGAGCTCCAGGACATCTCGCAGTCCATAGACGACGATGCCCTCAGCTCCTTTGACGTCCCTGAATACCAGTCTTCCAGTAATGGCTCTGAAGGTTCAACCATCCTGGGTAAACACCAAAATAATGCAGTAATTATCTTGTGAGGTGGGGTTTGATCCCACTCTCTCGTTTCATACATTTAGTGTACCTTGAAGCTCAGTGTAATCTCCTTGCCCTTGCTTTTGTTGACAGATCAGGGACCCTCGAGTTTAGCCTTATAATCCCAACTCCAACTGAATGTATGTGGACATACTCTTTGGCTTATACAACCCCTTCTCCTTAACTGTACTACAATCCCTCGTCTTTACTCTGACGGTATAAGACGTGTAAGACCACTTTTTGATGACAATAACCCTTGGATTGATCAGTATGTCTCAACAAGAACTGCAGACTAACTTTTCTTGGGGTCCCCCAGCCATATATTTGACACCCCTACTCTAAAGTCTCTGTGTTTGCCCGGTAATGGAGAGCCAACATGTCGAATTTGCTGCATTTGGCACACTTTTGGCTCCATGTTTGACCGATATTCTCACATTTTGGAGCCGTGTCGGTGCACCCCCTAGTTTCAAATCTCTTTCCTCCCTCAAACCTTTCTCCTCACCCCATATCCAATGAGGAATTCACACATTCCTTAGCCACCATGCACAACCTCTAAGGAAACTTCCACTCTGCTGCTGTGTTCCCTCCTGAATAGAAATGGATGTCTCGTAAATTTAGTGCCACGCCAAAATTATGCAACAGACAAAGAAGCTGTGAAACCTGTGAACAGTCCTGAAAGATAAACATTTCGCTGAACAACAGAGGATGTGAGCCCACGGGGATTTCATGGCAGGAGGAAAAAGGAAAGAGGAGTGCAGAGAGGCATCGCAGAGATGTTTGGTGATGTCATGGAAAAGTCAGTGAGAGGGTGTTTGAGGTTTATGTGTGTTTAGGAGTGCAGGGACAGTGAGAGACCGGAGAACAAGCAATGCGACCATGCGTTTCTTCTCCACATTCAGTTGAAACGTGCACTTGTACTATACAGAAATGCAGCTAAACACTGCTTATCCTTGTTTTGGCATCTCTCTCCTGAACCATGCGGTCTTACTTAGACCGCAAACTTGCCACTGTTTTGTACCATTTCATTCGTGCTATTTGGGTACTAAGAAATGTTAACACCTCCATCAGAAGGTAGAACAAGCTCTGTACAGTACATGCTGCCACTTGGAGATGTCATCAGGTGATATGGTATCAACTTGCACAGCGACACAACAATACATTCCCATGTCTGCTGGTGACTTAACACCAGTTGATGCTGTTTTCAGTTGCCTCTAAGGTTTTATGACATACATTTAATGTCTAAGTTTTAATTATCAGTCCTGAGGGTCAGAGCGAGAAATGTATATCAAATGTATTGGCATTACTATTAAACCCATTACAAATAGTTGTCACTGTGTCATTTTTAAATCTGATCTTGGTTTCTTTCCATACATAAAGAATACAACAAAAATAGGATTTCCTCATCTCAAAAACCTCGCCTGTCAGTTTTTTTTGGGACTGGAAATGAAGCATAAATTTGCTTCTGTGTGTCAGCCAGAGAAATCCACTATCTACATATGTTGACAAAGACCGGAAGACGGACCCGCATGACACTGGTTTAAAGGTCCCCCCCATTGGCTGAAGTGTAATGATGTTTTTATACCATTCTTATTTTGTAAATTTTTCAAATGTACATATTTCTTATTCCAGCCTTGTGGTGGTGGTGTGGATTCTTCTTCCTGGTCATGTTGGGGTGGTACCACAGGGTTGTGCCGAGGCAGCCAGGCACTGGGATTGATTGATTAGATGATTGAAAGAAAAAAGTCGGCAGCCATCTGGAAACCCTATGACTTGTCATCTGTAAAGCAGATGAATTATACTGCTGCATAGCACTGTTATACTTGTGACAGGCAGCAGACCACAGACCTCATGCTAACATCTCAGAAGCACAGTGTCTATATTTGGGCAGAGAAGCCAAACTCTACTCTTTCTTTATCAAACAGCCCTGAAACACTAAATATGCCCTACATTTAACAGACATACATTCTGAATTCTATGTTTATTTAACATTTTCAGATCCTTGTTGCCTAATCATCATAAAATAAAATGTTTATTTCATTATTACAATGGTTTATAATGCAGTGTTTGGACATTTTAAGGTTGCTGGATTGATTTAGCCTCGGTCTGTATGTGCATTGTGTACAAATTATCCATGAGTAGCATCTTAGTTTCTTTTCCCTTTTAAACTAGTCCAAAGGAAATTCTTTTCGGGACTATTACGTTTATCTTATCGCATTTGTTTATTTTTATTATATCACATTTTTATCTATTGTTGAATACACTTTTTCTTTTCTTTTTTTCACCCCAAAATATCCCCCCTATATCTTTTAGAGACAAAAGGGAATCAAACATATTGGGATGATGGAGCATTTATGGAGGATTTTCTTTTTTTTCTTTTTTTCTTTTTTGGGAAATATGATAATGACAAAATCAGACATTTAAACTTAAAAATTATGCCATTACAATTGAGATTCCTCTATATCATCTGATCATCAGCCTCCTTCACTGTTTAGTGGGCAAATCAAGTAGACCAATGTTGGATGTTACTCCTCAAACACAAGTATACCAATTCACACTGTTCATTCAGTAATCGCACGTGTCGCAATGCTCCATTTAATCCCCCACATGCTTGTGTTTCGTAGATGCCCTGACGCCAGCGTCCAGCCCATCGTCAGTTGTTTACGGGCTGCAAGCGAGCCAGGATGAGTTCTCACCGTCCTCTTCATCGCTCCATCTGGAGTGTCGAGTGTGTGCTGACCGAGCCTCCGGATACCACTACGGCGTCCACGCCTGTGAGGGCTGCAAGGTATGCCCAACATTACACATTGTAAATTCACTGTATCGATTGAGTCCATGTTGTGTGTGATTTGTGGTTCTTGCGTTATTAAATGCACAATAATTATTTAATCAATGCCATTTGTGGCATCGGAGGACATAAATTGCAGTCAAATAAGGGACCTTTTGTCAGTGTTTCAAGCACAAGTTTCTAAACAGCTTATTTGCCCCTGGATTCTCTCTCTGCTACAAGAGAATGGAGAGTTGAGATGTCGATCATTTTGTGAACGTCCCTCCTAATCTACTCTTGTATCAAGAGCTGGTTTACACGCATTAGAAACGGAAAACTTTGCTCTTGTCTGAACTCATTGCATTACCCAATATAGCCACTCTCTGACGAGTTGTAATGTCAGTATATGCTAGTATGGTACCAATATCACCCACATTTATTCCCACAAAAGCCAAGAAGCACAAAGATCCCGCTGAGTGAACATTAACCATTTTCCAAAATAATACCAGCACACATATATATATATATATATATTACATTAAAAACAGTGACGCATGCTGGGTCAAAACTAGAGGTGTGGGTATTGTGACAAATTCATGCTCCTATAAGCATCAGAAATGCCAGACTTGGCCTTCACATGTGGTCAATCAGTGATCTATCAGTTAATGGTTTACAAGTCATGTTGAAGAACAACCCAAGGTTGTTTTTAAGAAGCACCAGAGGACAAAGATAACTTTACTTTGTATGTTTGGAGATGCACTTTTGACTATGAAGTGCTGCGTTAAAATGACCGTTGTGATTAAACCTGTTCAATTTCATAATTTTTCTTGCATAAATGAAAAATAAAAATATACGGAAACGCTACGCATGTTTCTGTCATTGTGTCATGTTGATTTATTTTTTCCTATTGGGTGTATCAATATTCAGGACCGTTTTGTACAGATCTCGATAAGAAAAGAGCAGCTAGTTAAGCAGAAGAAAAGTCAATATCCTTACATTGTTAATCACCTGACTGGAAGTGATTATATGAGCCACGACAGGGAGTGTGACTCTGCATCTTTTGACATATACATTAGTTAGTGGTAGAGCATTGAAGTGGATATGCAATGACAACTGGGAGAATGACGTCAGTGGTATCGTCATGATCTTATGAAGAAAGCACCGAGTTGTTTTCCCTAGAGTTTCCTTTTTGGAAATCCTTTGTCCACTGGAGGCTGTGTGTTATGAAACTCACTATTTGGAGAAATCAGAGGTGTATATACTGCATCTGTGGCTGCCAATGCGACTGCTGACAAAGTACTGAAATGCTTGGCACAATATTATCTCCTCTTTCCAGCCAAATGCTTTAGAAATCATTGGCAGGATTTAGTGGTGTGGATGGACGGTGACCTGAAATAACTTTTTAAAAGGCTCTTTAAGGCAAAGAAGTGCATTGTTCTCCAGTGCCCATGTCGATCCAGTGAATCATGCAGTTCACTTGCTGAGACATTTCTTCAGCAGGAACCAAACCTGATGTCTGTGGGTTCCGGATTTCCTGCTGTCACTTAATGCAAAGGATCTGCAACTAAATATTAAGAACAGCAATTTGGTTTATGATCACGTTAGTCAAATGTAATGTCAAACTCTGCACTTTGTTTCAATCCGGCGTGCATTGTGGAGGGTCTGCTCAGACGTGTGTCAATGTCGGTGCTTGTGGACCTGAGCATTTAATGGCATTCATGCCGTGTAGAAATGATTAGAAATAAAGATTTTATTGATTTTTGCCAATAACTAACGAGGTTATTTCCTTCAAAGAATTCAGAAATATTAGAACAAATGTTATGATCATGGAAAGCGGTCTGTTCATAATGTTGTTGTACGGATGTATTGAATTCTGAATATCCGTGACAGAATAATATAATCAAAGTTAAAGTTTGGGGGGGGAAAAAACACTGTACCTATTGCTAATCTTATACAAACAATAGTTGAACACCAAAAAATTCATATAGGAGTGTAACTCACATTTTCCTTTACTAAAGCAAATGCTGGATTCGTATAGTGTGTAATATCCTTGTGAGCAGCAGATTCAAGCAATCAATTCATGTTTCACATGTCAAAAGAACAAAAACAATGTTCCACCTGTCGTAGAGATTTGTTTATTCATGTGTCACATCTTTCACTTTTAATAGGAAACTGGACACACACACACACACACACACACACACACCTCTGTCATGACGTTGCAATAACACTTTACCATATCATCACACAAACGTCTTTGGCATAACGCCTCTTGTAAGGACACTGAATTTATGCTCTGTCAACCTTGTTTCATGCTTGTCAGGTGAGGGGTTAGTGGGTGAAAGTCCCCCACAGTTACTTAACACACTCACATGGTGGAAACATGTCTGCAGTCCAATCTAATGTGACATTGTATAAGAGTGTGCCTGTCAGATTCACATTTGGGTTGTTTGGATGATTTTATTTATTTTTTCCTGCAAAGGAGGTGAAAGTTTTGGCCAGAAATAAATTTGGCTTTTCGCTAAATGCCATTATTAGGCAATTCCCTGGATCATTTTCTACCCTGCAGCCAGCCACAGACAGGCCACCGGGTCCGTTTGTCCCTCAATAAAGTTCAACGTTTCTTTTTCGTCAAGGTTGAGCAAGCAAGCAACCCGAATCTGATGGTGAAACCATGTATCTGATATCAGTCAGTGTATCTGTATGTGCATGAACAAGAGCTCCTTTTCCATTTGCCATTTACTTTAACAGTAGGTTTTTTCTGAATGTGTCTTTCAGATTTTTGGGAGAGGCTTTTTGATCTTTTTATGAGTATCTACTGTTACTCAGCAAGAGTGAAACTCCTGCTATCAAACCAAAGATTGTACAGATTTCGTCTCATATTTTGGTTGAAATCAAATTAAGAAGTTTATAGTAAAATGTTCTTAACGGTTGTGGGGATCTGTCAGCAATTTAAAAGGTATTGGACTATTATGACTTTGCACTACCGGTTAATTCATGGCTTTAATGTGTCTTCATTGCAGTTACAATATATTCAACTCTAAAAATTTATATTTTAATCAAATGTATAATTTAAAAGATTTTAAATTACCTGACAGATACTTATGTGTGGAAAAAAGTAAATGGAACTACTTTGCATATATTTTTACTCAAATAGAATTTAAATATAATACATTGTCTGAATTGTGTGCTCGTTTCAGTTCAAGTCACCAGTCACTAATTGTCACATTGATTTTGGATGAAATTTGTTGTAATGCTTTGAAGCCACAACATTTCCTAAAGAATCATTGATTTCGGGACAAGGAAAGGCACATATGTTAAAATATGAGGTAAATTTTAAAAAATCTGCGAATGAAGTAAAGAGGCCTGACAGTGTCCTTAGCGAGAAAGTATCTATACTTGTAATTCTTCTGAGTGCAGATATAGAAAGTAATAAACCAACCTCCTAAACATTACGGCTAATTCATTTTTTTTCCTTTTCTCTTGTCCAGGGTTTTTTCCGGCGGACCATTCGTCTGAAACTGGAGTACGACAAGTGTGAGCGCCGCTGCAAAATCCAAAAAAAGAATCGTAACAAGTGCCAATACTGCCGCTTCCAGAAGTGCCTCTCGGTGGGAATGTCCCACAATGGTGAGTACATCCACAGAGCACAGCAGGTTCAGGCTATGCCACACACACACACACACACACACACACACACACACACACACACACACACACACACACACACACACACACACACACACACACACACACACACACACACACCATTAGAACAAAAAGGCCCCCTTATCAGAGTTGGTCACTTAAGTTGCATGTTAAGACAAGTCACCAAAGAAACACGGATCGTAAGTCTTCTCCAAAATATACAATTGGCGAAATGTACTGAATATTCATATCGAAATATACATACGGAAAAAGGTCAGCGGTATCGGTAACCAGTGTAGTGGCAGTTTCTGTGTCATGAACCCACTCGCCCATATTTGATTCAGATATGTGAACAGGAAAATAAATCACATGACACTGTGGGTCAGTCCACCTGACTATGTTTCCAGCTCACTAGTATTCATGGTTTGCAGCATGTGCAGCTCCGATATACTGGCTGGCTCATATTTAAAGATCAAAATAATTCACATGAAGCTGCAACAATGATAATTTTTAGCTAAGAATTTTTGGGTGTCTTTGTTGTAATGTTTAAGGCAAAGCCAACACGTGTAGCCTTGTGTGCATTGTACGAGTTGGAAGGCTTCAGTAAAAGTGATGAGGGGAAGGTGTAAGAAGGTTGAGCTTCACTATGCCATCCAACTTCTGTATGGCTTTATGCACCTTCAGTGCACTGGATCTGATCAGGGCTTGAAGGCAGGACACACCCATCACGGGGCAAGCAGAGGAGCCGACCCTCACAATTGAATGCATGTTTTTGGATCATGGAGGAAAACTGGAGTACCTGGAGAAATCCACACATGCACAGAAATCATTTGAGCAAAAACCAAGCCCTTTTATAATGTGTTTTATTTCCTTCATTATTTGTGTGATTTGTTTAATCTCAAGTTTTGTTTTTAGGATTCTTTCTTAGCCGATCTATTTTGTTGACTGCCTTCTCCTTCTGGCATAATCAGTTTAGCTATTTTTGTCCTATGCTTGGATGGATAAAATGCAATTATGCGCCTGACCATGTTACACCTCTTTCAAACTAATAACAAACCAGAGAGCGTTGACCACTGTTGTGCTCTCCTCTTGTCATTTCACTCCAATCAGTCCACACGGGTTAATCATCCGGGCATGACAAGGTTCACAGCCCAGAATAGGTGATAACAGATGAACATGAAGAAACAATATGTAGACTTGAGAAAGACCGCTGACCTTGAGATAGCAGCATGTTCAAAAATGCAGTTTCACAGATCATAGTACTGTCAATCCACTCACCCAGAGAGGTACTCTGGGTTTCTTCTGGCTGTGGCTGAATAAAGTGGTCTATTGTCTGACACCCCTTCTTAAGGTAGATCATGAAGCCAAGTCAAAAAAAACATATATAAAATATTAAACCGACACATGCTTGTTTTTCAGTTTCTCACAGACTCGCCTGACAATGAGATTTAGCCACACATGGGATAGACCTTCCAAAAAAAAGTCTGACATTGAATTGAATCGGGCTTTCTTTGAGAGGCCGAGACGTGTATGAGATCGGGATGAAGACTTTTCGTTGGGCAAATATACAGCATGACACGCTGACCGTCGGCCAGGGTCAGTGCCCCGATTGACAGACGGAGATAACATGCTTGTCAGCATGTGTGTACGGCCGTGTGTGACCTGTCAGTGTATTCCTGCCAGCGGGGTCAGAAAGGTCAGTTGGTGAGTTTCCCTGGAGCCTGTACACACGGTGCAGACACTGCTTGGTTTTGGTTGGTGAACTTGTGGATGTAGAGGCTGAACCGATCTGAAAGCATCTCCAATGCTTCCTTAAGGCATAGCCTGGATTTCCATGATCACCTTAAAGCACTTTGGTAGGCACATTTCTGTCCACTGCCCTTCCTCTTACAGTACGCATGGATTGAGTTTCATGGACCTAAATGTAACTAGAGCGGGAGGAAGGACATCGGAGAGCCGTGAAACCTCATCGTTTGAGATCCTGTGGGATAAGATATCACTGCTCGTTTTGGGAAGTCGCCCCTTTGTTTGTATCGACTGATAATTGATTTCCATTTTAAAGAATAATCAAACCTGAAGCTTCTAACATAAATGGTTTTTTGGAGATTTTCTTACATTCAGCATTGAGCTTTATGGTAAATGGACTTCAACTACGTAGCGCACTGTAAATCTTTAGCAGTCCCAACATGTTTAATATGATCATGTAATCGTATGTCTTCCATGTGAAGATGTGTTTGTGAATTGTTTTAGTTAAATCCTGTAGTTTCATTTAGAGTCCAGATTTAAGTCTTAATTGTAAGCCTCTTTCCAAAAAGGGTCCAACAGTGTGTCAAACAAAAAGAGGATGCTGGAAATCTTCACGGACTCCTATTTGATTCACAATAGATTATAAAAAACTGATCACATGTTTAAAGTTGGATTTGTAATTTTTTTTTTTTACCATTTCATCTAAGTATATGGCTTTTTTACCATTTGATGGGGTTGACGCATTTCAAAAAAAGTTGGGACAAGGTGACAAAAGCCTTTAAAAAGTAAGTGTTGCATCTGGAGGACAGCATTGGTAGACAGATCAAATCAAAGTTTATTTATATAGCACTTTTCATACTTTTACAGACATTAAAAGCAAACCACAAATATAATGATTCAGATGATTCGACGGACTGTCCCCTGCCCACCTTTAGCTCCCTTCCCCACTTGAGTCACACACTTTATCCCTTCACGCCGGCTCTTTGGAATCGGACTTATGCCTCAGCTTACCATCAATCACTTCCTTCCATCTTAATTAGACTTGGCTTCTGCCCAGGCGCCCGCTGTGGAGCTTTACCAGCTTCAGATCATCCATCCACTTTGTGAGCAATAATCTAATAGGCCCCTCATGCTGTCTGCTGGCTCCGGATTGCGTCCCTGCACAGTCCTGCTCACTGTGGCTGGAAGTGTTTCATCAGTGGGTGGCTGCTTGCAAAACGGGAAATCATTTTCTTTTATACTTTTATGGTCTCATTACCGCAGACCTTTGGCGGGTGTGTATGTATGCGTGCGCCTCCGCAAGCGCAGCACTTATTCCCATATTAACTGGCGAGGCGGGGTTAAAAACAGTTCACTTCTAATCTCATTAGTCAAAAGGGATCAGGCTGTCTGGGAGATGCCAGCGTCTTCTCGTAGAAAAACAACTCTTGTATATTGTTGAAGAGCGTTTCACTCCAATGGCTTGTTCGGAAATGGTCGAACACAGATTCTGTTTATTTTCGCGTTTTCTTCATTTTGAGTTTATTCTTCCATGTGGTTCGTTTTTTAAAAAAAATGCTTTTACTGCCAGACAAATTTCCAGCATTTTCATAACTTGAAAGCAACTTTAAAAAAAAAAAAAAAACACCTTTGTGTGTATTTCTGATGTTCTTTATTATTTGCTCTGCTATAGATTGTGATAGTTCAGTTCTGATTGTATTTTGTGGGCAAATCCTCTATTTTTTGTAAAGATAGATTAGATATTGTATTATTTTCATTCAGAAATACACCCCATAGGCCCCTACAAGAATGAACTCTTCCTGCAAAAGGCTTGACTTAGGCTTTTAAAAAAACACAAGAACAATAAAGGCATAAAGCCACACAATAAAAGGTATAGAAGCACACATTTAAAACGGTGATAAAGTGCCAACGATGCATCACAAAACTGGAGGTGTGCTGAGAAGATATTGCACTGAATTTCTGGTCATTCTTGCATCATCCTCAGCAGATTTATTTTCAGTTCGAGTCTCATGGTCTGAGGAATGACGCAAGGCCGAGTAACTAAATCATGTTCATGAAACAAAAGTTTAAAGAAGCTGAAAAGCAAATCTGACGTTGGGTTGACTGTTCTATGAACTCGCATCACTCCTTTCCGTTTTGGTCTCCTTTGTAATGCCATATATGTTAATATCGGCATATGATCAGTTGTGAGACGTTCATGCACAGACTAAATGTGCTCAATGTGGTATTGATTGATATTGCCTGATTAAGAATTTAAGGATTTGTCATTCAAAATACTTTAGCAAAGTCTTACCAAGACAAATAAGCTTTGGGTGGGAAGACGGTGAGCAGGGAAAAATGATGTGTAACCCATTTAGTACTTTTTGCACTTCTGTTCTCGCATATTTCACTTGGCACAAGCTTTTTATGAATGGTTTACTTAATATTGTTGGGAACATCTCCTTTCCTTATTTTATATTTTTCATTGCACTGAAATTGTGTCTTCACTAAGTGTGCTCTTCCGGTCTGCAGGCTACACCTTCACTCTAGTTTTCATTAGATGTGTGGGCGTATCACTCCACAGTCTATTTGTGTCACAATATCGATGTCAGCTTCACCCCCAGAATCCACAAGGCCTAAGAAGGTTATTTGCCAAATGCTACTAAAACCAAAGCAAATAGGAAGCGATTCAGTCCTTAGCGCTGCTGTTTAATCCTGATTACTTGTCCACGCTTAAGTAAAGCAAGCGTTTGTTGGAGAGCATACATGATCTCTTTATTACACAGTGAAATGCAACAGGAAATGTCATCAAGAACGTACTTCTGCTACTTACATGACTGTTCCCCACAGCATGACACCTCTTTCTGTTTGGGTTTCAGTCAAAATAAGGACGTTTTGACACATTCACGGTGTGAATTTATTTAGAATTGGTTTGCTTTGACCAATAGGAGCAGAGGAGGTTGAAAACTAGACCTGCCCTTCCGGCATGTTCACTGGGATCAAAAGTGGCACTTAAATTCAAATGGAATAAACTAGATGATAGTCAGGTGTGAGCAGAAGGTGACTCTAGTTCTAGAGTTCTTGACTTGTTTTTTCAAACCCTCAGTGTAAACACGCTCCTCCTGTTTAGACGTGTTGGTGTGTTGTCCTGCCCCCTTTGCTTGATTAGATGTGAAGACGGCATCAAAGAGCTATTTTATTTATGCTTTGTTGAGTCCCTGTCTGTTGTGTGTGACAATGATATCGATGATTTGATGTTTGAAACCCGTCTGTATCCTCTAGCCACAGTTTTGAACCATCACAAAGTGTAACCAATCGAACTCTTTGTCTCCTCTGTACAGCCATCCGCTTTGGTAGGATGCCCCAGTCTGAAAAGCTCAAGCTAAAGGCGGAGATGGTGACGGGGGAACGAGAGGTGGAGGATCCCCATGTCGCAGACCAGAAGACCCTGGCCAGGCAGATTTACGAGGCCTACCTCAAGAACTTCAGCATGAATAAGGCCAAGGCTCGAACTGTCCTCACGGGCAAGACCAGCACCCCTGTATGTTGACTAAGAGTTGTGGGTTGGTGAGTGAAAGGTGCTGTGTGTGGACTGCATTTGTGTGGCTCTTTTTATCACCGGTTTCCTCACGGGCCAAAGTCATTAATTTTCTTGCAACTATGAAATGACTTCCTTCCCAAAGGGCCGATTTTAATCCAATTCGAAACACATTTAAGAAGCGCAATCAGACCAGTGTCTCAATATGACCTGGCAGCCAGCACTTTGCAGATTATTTGCAGCCAGCCCGTGACAGAAATAACTTGCTCAATCAGCACTGCACAAGCCAACACACAAGCAGGACAAGGAAACGTCTGTTTGCACAAAAGTGATATAAAGGGCCAGTGTGTGAGCCCATCACACCTCCCCTCACCGCCGGTTTCCTTCCATTGCTCTTTTCTTTCCGTCACTCGTCCCCAGTCCCACCAAAAGCGTCCCCGCTCCGTTGAGTCCCTTGTGCTTTCGTTTCATCTGTTGGAAAAAAAAAAAAAAAAAACTGGGGTCAAGGAGAGGAAGGTCAAGGGTGTTGTGAATTCCACGGATGGATGTGTGTAGGTGTGAAAAAGGTCAAAAGGGGGCAGGTCGGCCCAAGTGCAAATCCATGTTCAATGTGGATTCGTCTCTGAAGATGGAAGTCTTTATCAACCACTGGAAATTGCTGACTTGGAAATGTACATGTAGTTTGATTCCCTCTTACTTTTAGTGTGATGTGGTTTACTCTGATAGGTTAGAAAGGTAAAATAAGGGGCGAAGAAGCTACATGGTGGGTTTTTTTCTATTTTTTATTCTTTAACTTGCTTACCAATATATCCAACCACTAAACACTGCTGTCACACTGCAGGCATCAATAGAACCCATCAATACTCGGATACACTCTGTGACGGAGCAACAGGTGGTTTGGCATGCTTGATGGTACTGGAGGAGAGTTATTTAAAATTATTTCAATAAGAGTTCTTGTCTTTCTGTCTGGGGGGGGGGGGGGCATGAATAATGATGAGTAAGGGAAGACGGGGACACCAAGTTCATTTGAACTGCACATAAAAAAAGGGGCTTTACTTTTGCTTGCAAAGTAAATGCAAAATCTAATATTAGTATTGATGATGGGAATAATAAACACATTTATAAAACTAAAGCAAAACTGAAACATGGAAGCAAGCAAAGCAAACGTTATGTCTCATAAAAAGTGAAAATATCAAAGAACAAGACTCAAACCGCAACAAAGACTAAAAACTGTGGATTACTACTTTTTTTTTAACTATATAATGGAAATGTTCATTTATGTCACGTAACAAACCTACAGACACTAACTCCCTTTAGTAGCTGGTGACTTTATTATTTAAATCTGCTGTCCAGGAATGTCGCATCAGAATAAAAATCACTCCAACATGTAAAGTAAAAAAAAAACTGTAAAATCACATGAAAATGCTGCCTCACTGGTTTTACAGCAAGAGTGAGGAACGGCTGCCAATGTAAATGGAAAAGGAATGCTGTTATCCAGGGAAACAATGTGGCCTGACATGAACCCACACTGTTGTGGTGTCACCAGATGTGCAGCAAATTCGAAGTTCCTCGAGTAAATGAAGTTTACTCTCCTGTGGGCTGCCTGTTATTTTGCCGCCCTGCGCTCGAATGCAAAGGTAGTTTTGCTTTTAGTCACGGTCAGACTCGCCTTGTGCTTCTCTCGACGCTTTTACCTCAGACTGAAGCACAAGTACAGAATGAAACGGCTCGGCGTCGTGTCGCCCATTCCTCTGCTCAAATCTCCAGCCTACAATTAGAGCAGCTCTCATGAGTCAGAGCTCTCATATGACTTGAAGCAGCAGGTGTATCTGCTCATCATGTCCCTTCTCCACAGTGGGAAGAGTGACGCAGCTAAAACCCAACTTCTCCTTTGTGCCTCTGTGTGTACGCCCAAGAGTCTCTGTCAAGTTAGCTTTTATGGGCCTCTTCCTTCCTGTCTCCGAAGCCGTCATTTCCTCTTGGATTTATTCTGTCGTGTTGTGATTTACAGTCGTGATTGTGTCGCACCATTGTCAAGGTGGAGCGACTGTGTCAGTGTTTAACCATTCCGGTGACAATAAGAGCCTCAGCCTGAGTCTTCTCTCTGCGCAACGATGAGGCGTAAACACCAAACTCAAGCAGTTATTTATATAAGGAGGTTTGCTGATTCAGCTTTTCCATATTTATGCACGTGAAGTGCGGTCCAGTTTATTTATGTAGGCCCACATCACAGGACACACTCTTCTGCCTGTGTTGCATCCCAACTGGGAAACATATTTTGTTAAGCAGACACTTTGGGCTCACAGGACGGTCTTTACTCTCTGCTGTCCATAGCCTTTTGTCATCCACGACATGGAGACCCTCCAGCTGGCAGAGCAGACGCTGGTGGCCAAGATGGTCGGTTCTGCGGGAATGCTGAAGGACAGGGAGGCCGAAGTTCGGATTTTCCACTGCTGCCAGTGCACGTCGGTGGAAACCGTCACGGAGCTCACGGAGTTCGCAAAGTCCGTCCCCGGCTTCTCCAGTCTGGACCTCAACGACCAGGTGACACTTTTAAAATACGGAGTGTATGAAGCCCTCTTCGCCATGCTGGCCTCCAGCATGAACAAGGACGGGCTTCTTGTAGCGTACGGCGCCGGCTTCATCACTCGGGAATTCCTCAAGAGCCTGCGGCGACCCTTCAGTGACATGATGGAGCCCAAGTTCCAGTTCGCCATGAAGTTTAATGCACTGGAGCTGGACGACAGTGACCTGGCTCTGTTCGTAGCTGCCATCATCTGCTGTGGAGGTGAGGTTGCCGGGAAAATATGATGATTTATACTTTTTGCAGTGAATATCTTTACATTAAAGGTGCCATGAGTTGATATTGCCATAACTATTTTTATTTTTTATTTGCCCTTGTTTCCTCTGTGAGTAGACCGACCAGGCCTGGTGAATGTGGCACATATTGAGGCCATGCAGGAGAACATTGTGCAGGTCCTCCAGCTCCATCTGCTGGCCAACTATCCCGACGACGCGTTCCTCTTCCCCAAACTGCTGCAGAAACTGGCCGACCTCAGGCAGCTTGTCACCGAGCACGCACAGCTGGTGCAGGAGATCAAAAAGACAGAGGACACCTCGCTGCACCCGCTGCTGCAGGAGATCTACAGAGACATGTACTGAGACATGTGGAGCAATCACCAAGGGGAGGGACTCTTCAACCCATCTGGTTTTTTTTTTCTGTCAGGGACACAACAAGAGGAGAAGTCCCTGGCCTCCATAAGCTAGGGGTGAACCACGGGACCCCCAAGATGCACCAGGAGTTAGCTTTGGCTTGTCGTCTGCACAAGAGGCCGTGGCAGGACGCCACAGGTTTTCTCGGGTTAACACACACAGTGCTCTTCACCCAGTGGTGTGGACCCTCCCAGCCAGAATCCAATCACATATACTCCAATGTGATGATACAGCTGATCAAGCCCCCGTCCAGCCACTAGTGTATGCAATCTCTGACCAAACTCTAAATGCTCATTTGAAGCTCCCGAGACGACCTCTCTGGTCATCCTGACCTTCAAAAGAGGAGGCAAAGTGAGCTTGATAATTACCACTCCAGCTGTATGTTTGATTAGATTTCTTTTTTTTTTTTTTTTTTAATAATGCTGAAGTCAAAGAGCCATATTACCTGAACGACTTCAGTGGTAGCACCGCAACTACCGTTGTAAAGCAAGGCAGCTTCTGCTAATTCAGTTAAAGATTGCAGGCAATGTTATCAATGCACCAGCTCTTTTTTTTATTTTTATTTTTTTTCACATCTGGGGTGTCTCCGGGCTCCTGAACTATATCGTTTAATTGTACTGTATATATCTTCAAAGCCATATTTCTTAACAATACAGGAAAAAAAATGCTCATATTATTTTTCTAACAAATTCATCAACACTTAGCACGTGATCTGTCCACAAATTGTAAAGACAATAGTACGTTTACACGTGGAACAAAAAGGTTTGCAGTATCTTGATACGAAGACTGAAACGACTGCAGGTGAAGTTCTGTCATTCACACACACACACAGACACACACACTCAACCACAACCACAGTGCACATGTGAAGCACAAGCAACCCCGTTCTGTTTGTATGACACTTTTACATCCTCTGTCCAAGGCCCACTTCTTCAACACGAGCACAGATATTCGGCACTCCGTCCTGTTTCACATTCAGGAGGTAACACCAAGCGAAGCCACACTACAGGACGATTTGTTGAGATTGGCTCAAGCTGATTCTTTTTCTCCTCATCAGTCCTGTTTTATCAACAATTTAGTCAATTTCATAGTCTGCACAACAAATGCGACAAATGATTTGTTCAGTTTTTTGTTTTTTTTCCCACTCGAAGCAGCCGTGGTGTGTGACCTTTTGTTATTTGGGTAAAGAATTGTTCTGTTTTGGTCTGGTAGTTTCTTTAAAAATCACATGAGCCAATGGAATTTTACCTCAGTCTGCCTGGTGGGTAAGATCAAATATATTTCCATTCTATGGATTTTTGTTTTGTTGCTTGTTTTCCATCTGGTAATGAAAATGACTTGATGTGTGAAAAGGCCCCTCCTGCATCGTTCTTTTAAAATCACTCTGCCTTTTGTATTAAAATGATCATGCTGAGCAGATGACTTGCTGTAAGGGAATCCTGATCAGGAACTTATGGAAACATTCATGTCTAATAGCTTGGATAACATGCGAACGTGTGAAAGAATGTATTTCCCATCTTATCCAACCAAAATGTCCTCAAATCATCATGGCATAATTGAGTCAGTTCTCAGCGAAGGGTTGTGTGTGTTTATATTGACCTTACATTGTATAAATGTAGTTCCTGTATATAGCAGAAATCAATGCATTTGACTGCTTGCCCCAATGTTTAACTTTTGAGGTATACAAGGTACTAATGATGATCAACTTTTGTATCCCTGAGTTTGGTAAATACTTTAAATGTTAAACATGTTTTGAGGTATGTGTAGTTATTTACTGTGTTTTTCTTAAATACCACTTGTTTAAATTGAATTGGATCATATTTTTATACTACAATCTATATGTATGACTAAATCAAATTTTTTTTTGTTTTGTTTTTTTTTGTTTTTTTAAAAAGGCACAGTTCTGTTGACGAGTGCTGTGTAAATAGACTTAAGGTGTAACAGGGCAAACTGAATATCCATACATCCAAATCCCACTGGGGACATTCCTTTGACTGCTTTGTTTAGATGGAGAAAGATCAAGGCTGTAATATCCGCTCACTTTACTTTCAGCTGTTACTCCGCTGATGTTTTTGAAATTAAGCTCTCGTGATTTAAACAAACTATACACACAGTGTGCCGGGCAGCAATGGCACACAACTTCAGGTGGTTAATTAACACCTGACCTCGGTGACCCTTGAATACTATGAAAAGCATGTAATACATGAGAAGTGATCGCCCAGCACTGACAATACAATACCGATCTCCTCTTATTATACTCGTCTCTCAGGTGTCACACTAGAAAACAAATAAATAGGGTAATATATGCATAGAGATTCATCATGGTTATCGAAACGTGTTCCATAGCTGCCTCATCTTACTGAACAAACACAATAAGGATGTTTTTTGCATACACAATGCATCTTTGTTAGTTAATTTAGGCAAAATGCACTTACAATTTGCCACCACATGCTATTAGAGTAAAGCTGACGCAGTAATGCACATGCAGTAAGTTTTGATAATTTTTTTGGTAACCCTGACTTTGTCATAATTTAACTCTTTCACTTCTCACTCGCTGCTAAAACTCACCAAACATTTCTTACGCCATGAGTAGATTACTGACGTTCGAGCTGCCTCTACTTGTTCTGTTTGTCACTGAATGTCGGAACCGCCCGCAGAACTCATCCGGCGCAGCTCAATTTTATTTTTTGTTTTTTTGCCTCACAAGTTCCTGGGTGTCCGAGAGCCCGGAGTTGCTTGGGGGGGGGGGGGGGGGGGGAGAGAACCACAAACATTGTGTGCCTTACTGTGTGGAAATGCCTTGTAAAATACCAGAGATTCAAAAAAACAAAACAAATGAGACTTGTGACACATTACAGTCCCACAGAAATGAAATGGTGTTACTGTTCCGATTGAGGAAAATATCCTATGTAAAGAACAGAATAATGCTCAAGATTTCTATTGCAGCTCCAGTACCATTTCACCAATGACAGATTTTTCTCTGCAAAAAACAAAACTAAAAAGGGTTTAAACAGTAGTGCAAGGCTGGAAGTGGAGTCGTGTGAATTTGTGACTTACTGTTTAAGAGTGTCTGTTTTGTGAATTTACAAGGGACTTTTTAACTTGTATCAGGGAATCTTAGTCTTCCTTTGTTGAACTAGCTCAGGATTATAGAGAAGTACTGTTTTTCCTTCTCCATCCTCGTCTCTCTGGAGTGAGATTGTAGTGTTCTGCCTTACAGCACACAAACACCAACGGTAGTAATTCATTTTGAGTTTCATTTTCATTTTGCAGAAGTCACAGAAATGTGTTACCGGAGGGGCAACAGTTATAGGAAATAGGTATTTGATTTTTTTTTTTTGTTTTTCCCCGTTCCTAAATTTAGGGAATTTGTTTTTGTGGCTATAGTGTAATGCAAAGATGCAGAGACTGTCCTTGGATGTTGTTCATGTGTACTGTGGCTTGATAACAATACTGTAAATGTTTGATGAATGTATATTTAGTCATTTAAAGAATGAAACAGATTGACATTGAATGGATTTGAAAATAAAATTATTTTAAAATCCACGTTTTGGGCCCATTTTAGTCTGGAATTTTGTTACAACCACACGGTGAAATGGTGATTACCATTCTCACCTCACTGCGAGAAGATCCCCGGTTCGATGGCTTTCTGTGTGGAGTTTGCATATTCTCTCTGAGAGTATACATGTTTCTTCCATGTATTCCGGTTTAATCTCAAGGTCCCACAAACATCTACATTTCAGTTAAATGGTTAACCTAAAACTCACCTCTGGTATATTCTGAGTTGGGTAACAACTGTTTACTTGAATTTAATTGGCTAAATTATTGCACTATTTGTAGACACAACATGCCTCATAGAAAATGTTGTGTCTATAAGTGAAAACTCTCCATTGGAGTTATTAATTAGGCCTACGTCTTCAAAAGATTACTAGTTACTGAAAATTAAACAACTACAGGAGTTAGTTGGAAGAAATCCTTGAGTGCTACTTTTAACTCTTGCATCAGGCTGCTATTGTTGTAATATTACGGTGACACATAAGCTGAGCTGTCAGCACTGTAATGATTCGTTCAGGGACTCAAAACCTTGTAATTGATCTCACACGAGTTAATTATTTTAAACGTAGTTTAGTTACTTCAATAGTAACTGCAAATATTAAGTCACAAGCCACTTAGAAATACTATTATAGTTTTAATTGCCACTTTAAGTTACCCTGTCCTAATATTGTGCCGCAAAAAAAGCACATTTATCTTCGAGGACATATTGCCACCTTTAAATGACTTGATTAAATCTATTGTTGCTGTGAAATAACAACACAACTGCCAGCACTGTGACATCATTTGTACAAACACATGGAGGATTGTTCATACAAACCAGCATATATTTAACACTTATTAGATCTTGAGTTGAGGCCTCTGGTCAATATTCTAAAAGAATGCAGATTATAAGGAGGCAAAATTTGGCTTTTCGAGGACTCTGGCCTCTGGGACATGTCTTCAGCCTGGCTTCCTGTTATTCCTGTTGAGCCTGCAAAACAGCCATAGTGAGAGCTGTCCCGCTAGAGGGCGCTGTAACCCCACAAGAGGCCGCTGGGGGGCGCTGTAACCCAACTGGGACTCTTCAAACCTCGTAGAGCGAGCTGGACCTCCGCTGTGACCCCACTGGTGATCGCCAGAGGGCGCTGTGACCCCGCCGGCCTCCCAGGCTCCTCCTCCGCCTGGTCACATTGTCAAACATGGCGGCGTCCATGGTGAGGACATGTCGCTGTGCTTCGCGGCATGGACTCCTTAGGCTTCTCAGGAGAAGGAATATTAACCTCACGTCTGAGTTCCACAGTTCTTCTCCTGCACAGAGCGGACTGCTCCTCTCTCTGAACAAACGCGGCATTCTGAAGGACTCGTTTCCGGACGACGCGGCGCAGGACCGGCTCCCCCGGCTGCTCCTGTCCGGCGCTCAGACGGTGTACTGCGGCTTCGACCCCTCGGCCGACAGCCTCCATGTGGGCAACCTGCTCGCCCTCATCGGCCTGCTGCACTTCCGGAGCGCCGGGCACGATGTCATCGCTCTGCTCGGAGGCGCCACGGCGCAGATCGGGGACCCGAGCGGGAAGACGAGCGAGCGGGAGCGGCTGTGCGCGGACACCGCGGAGGCGAACACCCGCGGCATCCGGGAGAGCATCGAGAGGATCGTCACCAACCACGAGCTGAACTTCCACGACGGCTCCAGGCGGCTGGGCACGGTGACCGTCCTGAACAACCTGAGCTGGTACAAGAGCTGGGGAGTGGTGGACTTTCTGTCCGAGGCGGGGAGGCACCTCCGGATGGGCACCATGCTGAGCCGCCACAGCGTGCAGTCCCGGCTCAGGAGCGCGGACGGTATGAGCCTCACCGAGTTCACCTACCAGCTCTTCCAAGCTTATGACTTCCACCACCTCCACCAAATATACGGCTGCAAGATCCAGCTCGGAGGCACCGACCAGCTGGGCAATCTGATGTCTGGACATGAGTACATTCACAAGTAAATGTCCCGACAGCTTGTTCTGCACTGCAGCGGTTCCTCCCCTGTATGTGGGAGGATTCCCTCACCACACAAGGTTGACTGAGATCAAATGATGTGTTTTACAAGTAAGGCCTGGCCAAAGTGGCAGCATTAAAAGCAAAAGGTGATAGGAAGAGACTCATAGAGAATAAATCCTAAATAGACAATAATAGAAAGTCCTATGGATGGGTTATGTGTCATAGTCCAGTGAGGGGAGGGAGAGGATGACTACTTTAACAAACATGATGAAGGCGCTATACAATCAAACATCTACACACTTGGAGGCGCAGCAGAAAGACATCTGGATATCAATAATACATTGTCCCAGCTTTGGATTTCCTTTAAAAAAAAAGAGTAGAGACTAAAACTATTGTGTTAGAACAAACGTTATTATTGTCTGTTGGTGTATTAGACATGCATAAAAATAAGTCTTTTTTTTTTATGTGTAACTGTAAGGGGATCCCTATTTGATCATATATAACAGAAGAGCTTACCAGACACAGCAAGTATACAAGAGGAGTCATGCTTCTTTTATTGTACATGGATTCTAAGAGCCCAAAATATCCCAAGAAAACACAAGAAAGAATATTGAGAAGGCTGCTTGACAGTCCAAACAACAGGCTTGAGAGGGAGGCTTCATCCTCTCAAACCACTATTCCAAATATGCACATATCAGATATTCTGAATAGTTTTAAGACACTTTGTGTGTTGTGCATGGTGACGCCAATCAGTAATGTCTGCTCAACACTTATTAAAACTAATGTCTGAAGAATCACATTTTACTTTCCAGACCTCACTGAGAAATCTGAGAATGTCCCTTTATCCTGTGTGAATATATACAGCGTCAAAGGAATAGTTCACTTTCTTTGGGGGGGGGGATAGCTGACTGAAAAGATCCGATGATAAATGTTTGCATCTCTAATGCAATCTACTACATGTAAGGTTTTTTTTTTTTTTATCAAGAACCAGTTTTAAAACTATTCCTAAAGTGCAGGTTGAAGAATCGGGTAATGTTTGCTAAAGTGACATTATGTCACTTCTAACAAGATAAAAAATCTCATCGATGTTTCCTGCAATTTATCAGCAATAACTCATAAGAATGGCGATGACCTGCTGGGAAAACGGTACAATTCAGCTGCCAAAGGCCTTCATGTCTGCTTGGTTGTGTTCCCTGTGTATTAATGCGACTCCAGGATGGAGGTAATCAGCTCTTTATTGAGTTGGTTTTCATGTTGGGATTTAAAAAAAATGGTAAACAATGGGACCACTAGTTTTGTGAGGTTATTCTCATTCTCACTGAAAAGCAAGTATCCTGAAACATGTAGCACACAAACTCAACTTAATACATTTGCCTAGTATTCAGCAGGACCAGGCTGTTTTGTTTTGCTTTAATGCATCCCTGCGATGTGAGCGTGAACTCCTCCTGTCTCTCCAGAGTGAGCGGCGAGGAGGTGTTCGGCCTGACGGTCCCCCTGGTCACCAGCTCCGCCGGGGACAAACTGGGGAAAACGGCCGGCAACGCCGTGTGGCTCAACAGAGACCGAACCTCCCCCTTTGAGCTCTACCAGTTCTTTCTGAGGCAGCCCGACGCCAGCGTGGAGAGGTACGTGGTGACGACGAGCGGGCCGTCTCGGCAGCCTCCCGGCTGGCCCACACACAGAAATACACACGGTGTGTGTCGTGTGGACACTGTTGCAGGTTCCTGAAACTCTTCACCTTCCTGCCTCTGGCGGAGGTGGAGCGGCTGATGGAGCAGCAACGCGAGGATCCGGGTAAACGACTGGCGCACAAGCGACTGGCGGCTGAAGTGACCAAGCTGGTGCACGGGAAGGAGGGCCTCGAGAGCGCCAAGAGGTCCGGACAGTGCCAAACCGAGCAGTCCTCAACACCACAGTGGAGCGCCTGGCTTTACCCGTGATATTTGCCACCGTGGTTGCAGGTGTACCGAGGCGCTGTATCACAGCAGCGTGCGGGCCCTGGAGGAAATGAGCGACGAGGAGCTGCAGGAGCTCTTCAGGGAGGCCCCCTTCCATGAAATGCTGCTGGAACCGGGGACCAGTGTGATCGATGCCTGTCGCACCATCAACGCCATCCCTGCAGGGCCCCGAGGGTAAGGCGCCACCGTGTCGCTTTCACCAGCATCACACGTTCATGTCGCATTTAATAAGTACATCCAGCAAAGACAGTTAAAGGAGCTGTGTAGTCCGGTCAAATCCGTCACATAGTTGTTTTTTTCCTCGGGAATATTGATTTAAAAAGGAAGTAGTGTGATAAAGAGAATTGTTTAAAGCTTGTATGAGTTCGAACGGGAGCCAGCAACATTACATACAAGAAATATATGACAATATTTGTGTCAGATGTACATCAGCAGTGCTTTAAAGCATGTACTGTAAATGAGCCTGAACTAAGTTAAGAACAAACAAACAAAGATGCTTGTAGAAGCCCTGAGCCCTTCGGTTTCCCTGTCGCTGACTTCAAAACCCGCAGCTCCAACGGTTATGCAGGCAAAAGGAAGTGAAGGATAACTATTGGGTGGAACACGCCACAGAAAAGCACATTAAAACACGCTGGTGATCGTAGTGTCATATTTGGTCATCTTGTCATCACTGACAGATCATTTATATATTAGTTGTTTGCAAAGAAATATTGTCACAAATTTCCAGGCCCAAAGGTGTGAGAGATGACCCCGCTGGTTGTGAGCTTACGCTCTATATCTATGGATAGATGTGAAATGCTCTTGATATTAGTGCGTTAGTGATACTTTAGAGGGAGAAACCCCCTTGTTAATAGCATTTTACATCCACGCATAATGATACAAATAACACACAAGACGGAAAACTGAGGAACAGCTATGAGCAGAGAGAAAACCAACACATGGCATGATACAGAAGTGGACCGCACTTTGCTTGTGATGTGGTTTCGTTGCCGTTTCCACTGAGCAGTCGTCCTCTGTGCTGACTGACGGTGTTAAATGTCGGCGCGCAGATATCAGATGGTTTCAGACGGAGCGGTGTGGATCAACCACAGGCGGGTGGACAAACCAGAGCAGGTACTCGTCCCCAAACTGCACATCCTCTCCAATGGACTCACGCTGCTCCGAGTGGGCAAGAAGAACTTCTACATAATCAAGTGGCTCAGTCTCTGATGCCGTCCCACCACGCCGGGGGACTGAACTGTGACGGGACCTGGAAGGTAGGCCGCTTCACCGCAGCAAGCTCCCAGAGTTGATGAACGGATGTTTAGCTGGATTTTTGTATTTATTTATTTTTTTCAGCACAGCCTGAACTGCCGCTGGTTGTTGTGGGGAAAATGTGTACATGTACAGATATGCTGTTCATCGGCTATTAAAGTGATTTCTATGTAAAGACGCTTTTCCGCTTACTTTGTCCTGCTGCTACAGTTTCCAGAGTGAACACTAGAGGGCAGCCTTGCCCCAAGCTGCGCTCCATCGTTCAGCCCGGCTCAGCTGCAGCACGTAGCCTGCTGTGACCCTGAGAGTAAATAATTGCTCACTGTAAAATTAAATTGCATCATTTCTCGCAAACAGGTTATAGTTCTATTTAAAGCAAATTGTGTTCCTTTCAGTCCGAGGACATTGTGAGGTCAACATCTGTTTTAATCTGGCCGTTTATTTCTTCTGTCACAGTGGTGGAAAGTGTAAACCGTGTGATAAAGTGGAGAAAGGAATGTTTAATAAATCCCAAGGCACGCACATTTTGCTGGTTGATTGCCTATTGTTAAGGTGTATAACGGTTTTGGGGGATTTGTTCTTGAGTTTATTTTTATTTTTTTTTTTGTGTGAGAAAAATTTAACTTTTACCTGTGGTGTGAAATAGAATTCTTACAACAGTTTCAGCCTGCAAGGTATTGCTCATTCGTGTTCTTTTTAACTTTTTGTTGTCGTTTTTTGCAATTTTCCACTTTAAATGTGTAGTTTTCTTCCTTCAGTACATCTTTTCCCTCTCTTTTTGCTCGGATGGCTTCTGTTCTTCTGTGTCCTCACTTTCACTGTCATTTGCAGCTCCACATTATTGGTGGAAACATTATATTGAAAAATACGCAATTTCCACATTGACAACGTTTGTTACTTTATGTTTAAATTAAATAGTTTTGACACTGAAATGTCATTTTTTTTAAGGTGGAATGTTCATTAATTAATTTAATTGAGGTAAACATTTCACTTGCTTATTTTTTTACAAATGTTACATTTGCATATTCTACAGTAATTTGACTCCTAAATTTCATGCCATTATGTTATATCAGAAATGTATTACATATATTTCAATTTAATTGGCAGGAAAAAATGGACTACACAAGTGTAGAGAATTGCTTAAAACTGTGCTTGAAAACTCATTTAGGAAAAGAAGGATCTTTTAAATGAAGCACACACGTATAGTTTTATTTGCTTTTCATATATGCAAGTTTCGTATTTAATTACCTGCTAGTAATCGTCTTACCGGCATCTTTTCCTGTTTTTATTGGCTTTGTTTAAGTCATAATGTTTTAGTGGGCTCATTAATTGAGAAATCCAAAACATTTAATCAGAAGTGAAACCCAGCTGTGTACAGTTACATAGGAGTACATATTGGAAAATTAAATACAATTGAATCGGTTATTTCCCCTCCATAGTTCTAATTAAAATGTAAACTCCAATATCTCGGTCTATAGATCATGAGAACCAAGCATACAGTATATAAAATATTGCTGATGTATTAAGGTTAAAAAAATCGATTTAGTTTATATTGTATAAGTGTAGCAAGGAATGACTAAACTTTTCAATGATATCTATAAATTTGTTCCTGTTGAAGACCATTCCCTCCACGGTGACCGCTGTTATTTAACTGGTCTACCTTAAGAAGTGGGCGGGCCTTAGGAGTTCCGACCAATGAGCGGCCTCCTCTGCGTTTAAATAGCTCGGCGTGTCAATCATGTTGCCCACCCCCACCCCCCTCCTCGGGCGTCCTCCCCTCTCAATCCTCACTACATCTCTCAATCGCCATATTGGGTACTGAGCAGGTTTGTCCGCAGTTTCTCTTACTCCGGGAGCAAAGTGACAGAGCGGCTGCAGTTCCCGAGCACTTTGTTTTGATGGTCCGCGGAGACTCCGCTCGCCCCGTCGCGCGCCGCGGCCGTTAGCGTGTCCAAGCACCGTCTGCATGGCTTAAAGCCGTTTTACGCTCGTCTTGGATCCGCGCGTCGAGGAGGAGAAAGCCGTTCTTTTCCTTCAGGCTTTTTTCTTTTCTTTTTTTTTTCTTTTTTTTTGGGGGGGGGGGGTATTTGTGTTGTTGTTTTTTTTTTAAGTGGTATTGGGGGCTTTATCTCTCGTGAAAACTGGACGCTCCCGGCCGCTTGAGAAAATCGCGTCTTTCTTCGGAAGGGGAAAAATGTCAGATGTTCGACTTTCCAACGGGAGCCCGACGCTGGAGCGCACGGAGCCCCGGGTGTCGGAGCACCCGAAGCCGTCAGCCTGCAGGAGCCTCTTCGGCTCGGTGGATCATGAAGAGTTAAAGAGGGATTTAAAGGGACACTTGCGGGAGCTGGAGGACGCCGCTTCCGCCAAGTGGGGCTTCGACTTCGCCAATCACACGCCGCTAAACAACGGCAGGCTCGACTGGGAAATAGTGGACTGCAAGGACGTCCCGGATTTCTACAGCCGGCTGCCGCGGAGGGAGAAAGGCGTCTGCTCCGCCGGGAATAACAATGTGGATCTAAACGGGAATCATAGCTGTGTGCTGGTGGTGACCCCGGGCGAAGACGCCGACAGGTCCGAGGGTCCGATGGAGTGCACGGAGCAGTGCACCGGGATGAGGAAACGACCTGCGTGTCACGGTAACGAACCTTCAACCACTAACTCACTTTTTTCGCCGAATTTTCTGTCGGCTCTCCTTCACTGAAAGCTCGTGCAGCAGCCCCAACACTAGTGGCATTTTTAACAAACGGGCTCGAGCACTATTGCGCACAGACGGCTCGCGGTGATGTGTTTATTCTCTGTCGGATTTAGTTGTAAAATGATGTGTCCTTTCACAGACCTCTCGGCCCAAAGTAAGAGGTCACACACCAGCTCGGATGAGATTAACTGTCCAAGCCTGAGCCACTCGGCAGAACACACACCCAGAAAGAGCAGCCCCAAGAGACCGACGTGAGGACGCCAAACGGTAAGAAAAGGGTTGTTTTGTTTTTTCTGCACTACTCTGTCTTATGTAACCACCAGGATGTTTACCCTTATCGGGTTATACGCTACAAATTAAGAGCTCGTTACTTTCTTGTGCGTTAGAAAGCAGACAGCTGTACATTTTTAAACAAGCAACCCCCTTTTAATTTTGTGCGCAATAAACCCACAGGCGTTCCCATCGGAGTCGTGCTGTCAGTCTCATTCATTTAGTCTCGGGAGTAAAAGCGGGGTAAACTGGGCTTTTCCCTCGCAATGTTGCTCTCGGATCGCTCTCGATGTCGCTTGGGTGGATTGACTTTGGGAGGACAGGGGGACACTAGGAGTGCGCTGTGCGTATTTGCAGCCGCTGCGAGTTTCCGTCTGAAAAGTGTAAACAACAAGCGGTGAACAGTGTAGTAGTAACACGTCAGCAGCCACTGCCCTCACCACGGAGACAGCACAGACGGGAAGGGGCTGGTCCGTGTGTGTGTGTGTGTGTGTGTGTGTGTGTGTGTGTGTGTGTGTGTGTGTGTGTGTGTGTGTGTGTGTGTGTGTGTGTGTGTGTGTGTGTGTGTGTGTGTGTGTGTGTGTGTGTGTGTGTGTGTGTGTGTGTGTGTGTGTGTGTGTGTGTGTGTGTGTGTGTGTGTGTGTGTGTGTGTGTGTGTGTGTGTGTGTGTGTGTGTCACACTGCACACTAAGGTTACAACACATACATTTGTCCCTCCAGTGAAGTGTGAGCCTGCAGCTCTCCGAGGAGGAGAGAAGTCCTGATAGCATTTGAATTATCAAGCCGAATGCTTGTATGTATTAAGCTCTGCTTGATTTTAAGTTGAAGAAAGTTTTTTGTGATTTCTTACAAGACGGTGCCTGCTGGTTGTTTTCTCCACTGCAAATTAAATGGCTACAATTTTGTTATTGTTTAACCATTTTGGGAGGCAGGTGTGTGCCATCTGTCCGGGTCAAAATAAGAAGGAACACAGCAGACCTTTTGATTCTGCTTTGTTTTTTCATCAGATGACCCGCAGCATTCATTTTTAAAAAAATTTTCTCCAGATTTAAATTTCTGCTAACCTCTTTGTTTTATATGTGCACATCCCACAGAGCAGAAGATGAATCCCCCCCCACCACCACCCCTTCTTCTTACCATGATGGGGGGGAGAAGACCTCAGTGTTGGCTGAATTTGGAGGAAGAGGATCCACACAGCATCAGAAACATATCAACTCTCCTGAAGACTGGGGAGGACGCTGTTGAAGCACTGAATAGAAACACTAAAGTTGTGGCACTCAATTAAAAGTTACTGCCTCGAAAAGCAGTCAATGTAGCAGTGTGCAATTATTTGATTTCCTTTTTTGCTCCTTTTTCTTTTTTTTTTTTTTTCTTTTTTTTATACTACCTGTGTGTAAATAAATATATATATAAATATATATATTATATTTCTCTCCATATGTAGCACATAAAAACATGATTTAAAAAAACAAAACAAATCCTTTATGTAAAAGAAAGTGTGAATTTTGATTTGACTTGAAGAATTGCAGTGTAGTTTGAGACATGTTTTCCAAAATGCTGTTCCTGTTTTTTATTTTTTATTTTTTTTTTGTTTCATTTTCTCTTCTCAAAAGCAGCGTGATGTTGTCACAGTCCCTAATTGCAACATCTAAATCAAAAGAATTCACGGCTTCCTACAGTTTCTCAGCAGTGTGTGTGTCTTCACTTCGTCATCTTCCTCACTCGGCAGTGAAGAACGGTACAAATGTAGCTCATCCTTCTGCGATTTCACCCCCCCCCCCCCCCCCCCCCCACCCCCCCAGTGTGACCCGGCCCAAGTTCTCCTATACGTTCATGTGTCATGGGGAAAATCCGCACGGGAAGAAGTGTAACATTTCTGTTTGGACTTTTTAAGTCAGCCAATATTTATTTTGTAAGCGGGGTGTGTGTATGTGTGTGTGTGTTTGGGTGTGTGTGAGTTAATTCCTGGAAGGTGATCATAGCGGTGTTGTGAGGTACTCATTTATTGAAGGAAAAAGATCATATACAAACTGCACAGGTTGTGTTCCCCTTTGAATTCCTCATGTTTTCAATGAGCCCGGGTGCTCTCCTTTTTTTTTTTTTCCTCTTCTTCTTTTCTGCACAGGGGTTGAATGTCCTACAATACCAAAATCCACGGTGGCTTCAATGCAGATGGCAGCGTGTGCCTGTGCTCTTTAATTGACTTCACATTGAATTTCTTTGTGATATCACAGATATTTGTGCTTTTTTTTTTTTTTTTTTTTTTTTTTTTTTTTTTTTAATTAAAAAAAAAAAAGTGTTAGCCTGCTGAGGATGCAACTGTGAGCATCTAAAAGCTCCCCTCTTTATTTGCCTGAAGTGTGGTTTATGTTCACCCGGGTGTGTGTGAGTGAGAGAGTGTGTGTGTGTGTGTGAGTGCACCTGGATGGAGACAGAAAACAGCTGGTCTCGGTAGAAATGCAGTCACTATGCCTGTGTATTTGTGTAAATCTTTGCAATGTACTTATGTACATAATTATTTTTTTTTTTTTTTGTAAAAACACTGAGAAATTATACTAACTTATTTATGTAAGCCTTTTTTATGTAGAATAAAAAAAAAAGTTTTTTTTTTATTACGGTTATCCAAAGTGGCATTTACTTATAATTGTTTTATTTTGTACAAGCATATTTTTGGTAGGTTTTTTTTTTTTTTTTTTTTTTTTTTTTTTCTTATAAGGTTGCAAACTGAGCCTGTTAAAAAAAATGTTGATGTGCATTTTGTAATGTGTGGTCAAACAATTGTGTTGCAATCAATTAAATGAGGAAAATTAAATCTCTCTGACTTGTGGCTGCTATTTACATCTCCTGCATTCCCACAATCATACATACACACTACTTTTTGAAACTTTATATTTTGGGCTTATCGGAAAGTTATTCTGAAACCTTCTGTAGGATTCCTCCAGGGAATTGACCCAAGTTGACGAGCGACACCTTGGTCATTTAATCACAAGGAGCGAAGGGAATGGAATCCACCTCAGTAACTTATGGGGGGAAAAAACCCCAAAAAACACACACATATATATTTTTAAAATGCACCCACCTCAGGAGTGTGTTCTCACTATCCTCACTAAATTACATGTGCCATAGAGCAGCCTAAAATTCCTAACTGGTGCAAAATTTAAATTGTGATATTTTTTCACGTATCACCTGGTGAAAACTGACTTTGCAGTTTAATTTTTATAATAATCTAAAAGGCTCTAATTCTATTTCTGAAGTGCAAATGTAAAAAAAATTGTTTAATTCACAGCTCTATATATATATTTTTGATTGGTCACACACAAGCTGAAATATGTCACGCCTGTTTTTATCAATTATCTTTGTAAGTCATGAAAATCCAAAATGCACTAACCATTTTAGAATATTTCATCAGATGTCGTGTTTATTATTCCATTTAAACAGAGACTAACTCTCCCAATAGGCTTTAGAAGAAATTATTGAAATTTTTCAGTTTGTAAGTGGAGTGTAGAAAATAAGTGACAAAAAAAAAAAAAGTGTTACTTTTCATTGATGTTTAACTCACATCATTGAATACACACCCTCAACATGAATTTAAGATAAAATCCCACGGTGGTGCTCAGTAATGAGTTAACGGTACCAACATCCTCTGGAATCTGCTTGTCCTTGTTTTGTCTTTCAACCAGAAAATGACATTGTTATTAGAAATGCAAACCAAGTGTCCCATGTTCTCTGTGATAGAAGCTGTAAAATGAGGAAAAAGAATTATTTGTGTAAATCTTTTTTTTTTTTTTTTTTTTTGTAGATTTGGGTGACGCATGCCAGAAGCAGGACATCAATATCTTCTCTTGTTAAACCAAAATTGATGCTTTCGCTGCACCGAATTTCCCTGCTTCCTCCCTCGTGCCACCGAGACAGGAAGACACCTGCACCAGTGTTTGCAAGCTTTTAGATGAGTGGGGGCTCAGTGTGTGTGTGTGTGTGTGTGTGTGTGTGTGTGTGTGTGGACAGGGAGGAGGTGGGTGGATGGGCGGGTGTGGCGGGGGTCCGGTCCTGAAGTGTGCAGGTGGGTAACCTCAGCTCAGCCGTCCACCCCCACTCCAAGCACGGCCCATTGTCCCAGTGTGTGGCCCTTTGTGTGGAGAGCCATTGTGAGGGGCCGAGGTTGGCCACTGTTGTGTCTGGGACTTCTCTGCTCAGACAAAAGGGTCCGTCTACGAGCCTCCACCCTGCCCAGACTGACTGACTGACTGCACTGACTCCACGTGGTCGACTATCTGACTGCAGGGTTGACAAAGTATATCTGCCTCACTGATTGACCGCCTGGTCCAGAAAAGAAAAGACATTTGCAATCGCATTAATCTGCAATGCTCAGCGAGCGCCGGTGTCTCCTCTTTTCAATCAGAGGCAGTCAAATTCCTCGATACAATTTACTCCCTTTCCGATCAGAAAACTGTGTCTGGCACTTTGTTTTGAATGCACAAACTCTTGGAATGTGCAAATATTTTTCACAAATAATTTTTCTTACATTTAGTGTTCTTTGGGAAATTTATCAAAGTTGTAATTTTGAATATGTATTTTTTCAGAGCAAATGGTTCAGTCAGGGTTTTTATTTTATGGTGTGTTTTTCTCCAACACCCTGAAGTGAAACGGATTCTTTCATTGTTAATTTAATGTGCGTGTGTGTGTGTGTGTGTGTGTGTGTGTGTGTGTGTGTGTGTGTGTGTGTGTGTGTGTGTGTGTGTGTGTGTGTGTGTGTGTGTGGACAAGGCCTGTAAAAATCCCATTTTAAAAGCACTGCGTTTCAAACAGCTGCACAATATTTCCTTGCTGTTCAGCGACTTTTCACAACAGCTTGAGTCAGAAACATACTGTTATTATATAATCGTAGATACATTAATTTTTTCTCTCGGCCACTGAAAGAATGACCTCATCTAAACTGATGCAAATACACACAGCGACTGACTCTTTGCTGCACTCGATGTAAAAGGCAATGATAACGGTGTTAACAGCTTATTGAAATACGACAAAGGCAGTTCAGGAGTGGTGAATTTTACTATTAAATATATTTGACTCCAATTTAAAGGAGACCAAAGGGTCTTTGTTTTTATTGCGCCTACCCCAACCCCCATGGGGGCAAAGAGTTCATTGTTAATGCAGTCAGTGTGTGTGTGTGTGTGTGTGTGTGTGTGTGTGTGTGTGTGTGTGTGTGTGTGTGTGTGTGTGTGTGTGTGTGTGTGTGTGTGTGTTTTGTGAAGAGCAACCCACCACAAGCATTATAAATAAGTATTTTCTGACTTTTGACATTTAAACTAATAATGGTAAAAAAAAAAAATCTTTATACTTTGTGGCAAAAGTCTGATTAATATATTTGACATATTTACATGCATTATAGCTGACGTGCCGCCTTGTTTGTGATGAAATATCGGCATGTTGTTCTGCTTTTCATTTTGACTTCCATATACCACTCCTGTGTTATTGCCAGCGTTCGGATGAAAACCCTTTAAAGTAACACGTCACCGTAACACCACTGCTTCATGGAGGTAACACAACAAGCCAGTAACCGATTACTATTATGACATAATAAGGCTGCTGCAGTCACAGAAGCATCTTGGAGTTTGTTTGCTTTTTTGTTGTAGATGACCGCGGTCGCAGAGCGGCTGTCTCGCTCTTCCCTGGGATTAGCACCGACAGGCACTATCTGCAATAGAAGCTTTCTGCTGCTCGAATGCTGCGAGCCGCTGGTTCCTATTGTCAAGAACAGGTGTTCATGCACTAGGAGTTCTGCATCACTGAAAGCTGTGCATGAACACTTTCAGTTAAAAAATACTGAACTGCACCGACGACTTCACTCCGACTTACAGAAGGAACCGATAATTGCATCCCACCTTTTAGTCCCTGTTGCGTAACACTGATTATTGGATGGTAGTTCTCTTATAGACAGTCTTCAGATGAGGTGACCAGGTCGTTTTTGCAATACAACTCGAAACCTCTTGAACTGTTTCAGCAGCACACACGCAAACAAACCCTGATCATTTCTCCACAATATCATTGAGAAGTCCGCAGCCACTATGATGTAACAGTATCTCCCTTTGCATTAGAAACACCTTTCCCCCCTGCAGGAGGAATGTCCCCAAAAGCATTCCTGTAACACTCCATCACAGCCAGCCCAACAAAACCACGGAGCGCGCGAGGAAATTCCAGTGAGCCAGTCAATCAAAGATGTGGAAGGCACTGTCGGCCTGTTCCTCCCTGCAACATCTCGCATGTGCCAAGAATTCACACTTCCTTGCTATATCAACAGAAACAGGTTATCTTTTCCTGTTAACCGCCCCAGCACTTAATATAAAGCCACAAGTTCCTCCCCGTGCTTCCTGCCCAGGCCACAACGCGCGTCATCAAGCTATTCCCCTGGCACCTCGGGCTGTGACGGAGGGGAAAGCCAATGCCCACAAACAAACACCTAACATCCCTCTCTCTCTCTCTCTCTCTCTCTCTCTCTCTCTCTCTCTCTCTCTCTCTCTCTCTCTCTCTCTCTCTCTCTCTCTCTCTCTCTCTCTCTCTCTCCCTCTGTCTTTCTCCTTCTTTGTTTCTGCAGTGTACTTTTTAGCAGGCCAGAAAAACATCACTCTTTTTTTTTCCCTCCCTGTATTTTTTCTGAATGTTTGTTTAGCTGACTGGAATGCCCCAAGTGGGTGGAGCTTGAATGCGTTTTTTTTTTTTTTTTTTTTTTTTTTTTGGACAGCTCAGTTGCATTCACCGAGCGAGACAGGCTGTATTGACACAGGAAAACCAATTCATTGAAAAGCAGGCGCACTGACATCATTTGGGTTCCTCAAACACAGCAGTGCGATGTGCGAGTGCGTGAGAGAGAGAGAGAGAGAGAGAGAGAGAGAGAGAGAGAGAGAGAGAGAGAGAGAGAGAGAGAGAGAGAGTGAGAGAGAGAGAGCGAGAGAGAGAGAGAGAGAGAGAGAGAGAGGCTGAGAATGAGTGACAGGCAGGGAGGAGAGGTCACAAGGTTAGAGATGCTGCCGAGCATTGAACGACAGATGTGCAGATGTGCGTCTGCGGTACGGCTTTGAGGAAAAGAAAGGCCGGGGAGTCTGGGTAATGCTCATTAAAGCAGCACACCTGCGGCCTATCAAAGAGCCTTTATCTCTTATCAATCCAAATCTGCTCAAGCAGCAGCGAGAGACGTGCACAACAAGCAGACTGAGCTGCTGCACACTCAATCCCACCTCTCTCTCTCTCTCTCTCTCTCTCTCTCTCTCTGTCTCTCTCTCTCTCTCTCGACCAGCAGACGGTACCTGGCCCAGTAATCCTGTCAGGAATGCCCAGGGATGAGTTTGAATGGATTTGGCTGAGAAATAAAGGCAGAGTCTCCAACTGAAACATCTGCGCAGAGCCGATAGTGTTTTTCTTACGGAGCACTGCTATTTTCACTTGACATGCTCTTTTGGTGTAACTGATTTAAAAACAAAAAAACAAACAAAAAACAAAACATTGCCCAAAATGAAAGACTCGCATTGCAGACTATCTCCATAAATCTCAGCGATAATGGCGCTGTGTTGGTACATGAACTTTATCTTTCGCGCGTAGCCAAAAACAACAAACAACTGGGAAAAAGTTGTCTAACTTGCACTTTACGAACCGCACAAGAAAGAGAGAGATGAATAAATTAATGAATTAGTAAATCTGTAACAGATGCTATTTCATAGATTTTGTAATAATTTTAATGAATAAATCACATTTATTAGTTAAATTAATTACTAATTGTTTTTAACACAAAAATTTTGACCCCCAAAAAATTTAATAAAACGAATGTGAGAGAAGTCAGCGGTGAAATTATTTTTCAGAAGTGGTGTTTTCATTAGAATAAACCGTGAGAAGGTGTATTTTTACCCCTAAAAGTCTTTAGCAACATAGTAGATGTGCTTTACAACACCGTGCCAAACTGTGTGAAAACAGAGGAGGTTTTCCACACAGGAGAATATGACATGGTGGGTGTGTCAGGGTGTGATGTGGATTTTGACGTGATGCAACATATTTAAATGTGATGCAACTTTGTGTAACATATACAAAAACGAATGCGCCAACAGTTCCAGTCAGTCACTTTGTTACATGTTACAACACTGACCACAGTATACATCAAATTACATTCCAAGCACTGAGCCGACCTGTCAGAACATCCAAACCCATGACAAGGGCAGGCGCTCGGTTCAAATGACACTAAATGGAAAAACGTCTTAAGTTCTGTTTTGGACCGGCAGCAGAAATGCATCAACTTTCCACATTTCATGTGAATATACCCAAATCTTTTTTTTTTTTTTTTGAAACTCTCTCTCTCTCTCTCTTTTTGGGGCGGCTTCTGCTGCCCTCATCAGGAGGCTCGTGGGGCCTCTGCATGGTGCCGACTTCAGTTCGGGTGTTGAAAAGATTCCTGCAATAAGAAAGAGTGAGCATGTTCTCCAACACAGGGCCTAATGAGAAAAGCAGACTCTTCACCATATGAGACGTTCCTCTGCTCTTGGACTGCCGTGGATGGATGTGGTCCATCGACTCCCTGAAAATTCTTTTCTTTTTCTTTTTTTTCTTTTTTACTCTGTTTTCAATTTTCACCCATTGTACGGTAACGGTATTGCTGTTGGGGGGATTTTTTTGGCTTCCATGCTGTGGAAATGTAACAGAGTCTGATATCAATCATGTTAACACACAGTGAATGAATTGCCCTCCAGAATACATTAATTGATTTAAATTTTTTTTTTTTGAAATACAGTTTAATCAAGGCTTTTCAAATGGTGGGGAAAGTGCCCATTTCAATTGAATTTAACCCCCTGAACCTCAACCCATCAAAATGTGCTTCATCTAATTTCAGAATGGAGATAACATTCTAAGATTGATCCACAATAAAAAAACAAAACAAAAGTAATACTCTTGCTAAATGTTTTTTTGTGTGTGTGTGTGTTGTCTTCATTTACACTTCAATTAATTCAAGTTCTTAAAATATGTGTTTTCAGAAAACGATGTTTGTGATCTGGATTTCAATCTGTTTCTGTGTTATCTTCCTCATCATCGCCTCGAAATGCGTCATTTCTGAGAATTGGTGTGTAATAAGAGGTGTGCAACAATGAAACCCTGTTGCGCAGAACTGCAAGGCCGGTTTTTCAAAGAATCCTTGTGTTTGTGTTGTGTTTTCACTTCCTCTTTCTAATTAGCATTGGAGTGCAAAAAAAAAAAATAATAATAATAATAATCTAAACATTGCAAATGACCAAGAATGACGCTCAGAGCATGTGCACAGTATCTCTGTGTGGTTTCACAGTAACCGCCATGTCTCTTGCACTGTCTGTGTTACAGTAGCTCTGTGGTGCAGCTGTCCGCCGTGCCTCACATTCTGCCTCAGCTGGCCAAACCCATTTGCGCCACTGAAGTCCTTCCAGTTTCTCATCTGGACTGGAATTCACTCTATGTCTGGGGGGGGGGACCCAATAATATGAGCTATATAGGCAGCCCCCAACAACTCCTTCTGCCTCTTCCACACCTCTCCCTCTTAAAAACGAGTCCAGACTTCAGCTCAAATCTGCAGCAGCCGTAACAGCACATTAGCAGCAGCCGCACTTGCCATGGGCGGGGGTTTCTATTTCCACAGCCAGTTCGACGGAGGATGTTGAACCAAGCAGCTCAGACAGATCTTTGGATCCTAACGGGGTCTGTTTGTGTTGTTGTGTTGTGGCTCGGTTTTCCTCTGGTCTTTAGGGGCATTGTTGAGCCACCGACATATGGCTGAGGGAAATCTCATAAGGTCAAAGGTTGCAGGGGGTCGATCTAACCCCTCGGCCTCTGACTGATTTATTATCCCAAGGGGTGATGTCGTCCTGCTTGGACCAAACAGAGGGGAGGTCAAAGGGCATACTGTATCTGCTGCATGAGAAACAGAGTTTCGGAGCTGGGTCTCAAACACAGATCGATTACGGTAGGATCAGTCAATGAGAAGAACCTTGTTGCTTCTGTATTTCCCAAAAGAAAACCATAAAAAAAAACGGGGCCATGCTTAAGTAATACGAGGGATTAAAGGTGATTATTAATACAGTCAGGTGAAACATGAAGCTGCTGCGACTGTCCCGCTTTTCAACCTTGACTTTCAACCCACCATAATCAAAGAAGAGTTCTCTGTTCTCGCCCCAAAACATTGTGAAACAATCGGACAATGTTCAGCTTGAATGAAATAAAGTTCTTCTGTGACCTGTGATTGTTAATAGTAGTGCAGGGATCTGCAACGTTTTTATTGCTTTTTACATTTTACATTTGTTTTACTTTTATACATATGCTCCAAACTGCATTTCGAGGGGACGAGTGTGACATTTAAATAAATTAATACTTAAAAAAAAAAAAAGTTCAATTGTTTGTTAACTTTGATTAAAGTACATGTAACATCCCAGTCGTGGCCTGTCAAGAGTGTATCTCACCTTTGGGCAAAGCTTCCAATCACACGTGTTAAGACTCGGTTTCACTGCCTGTATGTCAAATATTGTTGAAACTACCATTACAACAGCTGAAAATACTAAAACAGCTCCAAATTACAAATATGTAGAGCAGCCTGCAACACTAAAGGATGTAAGCATGAATAAAGTGATTGTTATTAATTGTGGTTACAAATGAAACATGAACCACAGATTTGACATAATATAGCAAAATAACACATTTATAAGCTGTATTCTCTCCATTTTGAAGATGAATATATATTATTGGTGTTGGAGTGTGTAAAAATGCACAAAATTCCCCCAGTTCAGCTCATTTAGTAGTAAAGATAGCAGACCTCTGGTATTATTACATTATTACGATTGGATCACAACAAATGTGTATCAGTGTGTTGTGTTGAAGCTCATCTGAGACGATCATATCACAGTCCAGCCGTCTGTTTGACTCTCAGAGCGCAGAAATGGGGATGACACATATTCTGTGGTGAACAGAGGAGGGGGAGGGCGAAGGAGCCATACAACAACTGTTCTCCAGGCAACTGGTGGCCTCAGTTATTTAGGGACAACTCCTGACAGAGTGCCTGGCATCAGCTGCTGCTGACATTGTTTGTCCCAGTCCTGGAGGATACAGTACAAACACGCACATGCATGTACACACACACACACACACACACACACACACACACACACACACACACACACACACACACACACACACACACACACACACACACACACACACACACACACACACACACACACACGCAAACACACATACACCTGTTGACACATATCTGCTTTCATATAGAACTGCTGGGCCTCTGCATGCCTGGGCCCCTCTAGACAGGTGGCCTCCAGGCTCGGCCATGGTGGGCAGGCACAGCCGCACAGCCTGGCGACTACCACCGACTCACATATGGCCTCTCAGCTGGGCCTGTTTGTTGTCTTTTTGTTTTTTTTCTGTTTTTTTTTAAGATGTGGAAAATGTGGGGCAAACATTGCTCATAACATGATGATCAAATTTAAAAATACTCCATGTTCAGATATGTTCAAATTGTGTTCATCCCTTGAGAAGTTTGATCCCTTTTGGTGTATTTCTTTACCCCCTCAAATTAATATTGCTTAAACTATTTCAGTGGGTACTTTAGTGCAGTAACTCGATCAAAACTTAAACTTATCCCTTTTAAAATAAAATATTTTTATGAGCGTTGGCACAGTGAATAAACTCATCAGTCATGTGTTGTGCTGAATAGATCTCACAATAATTGCAGGCCAGATGAAAGTTTCTGGTTTGTCAGATGTGGCGTTGCCAGTCCCCGAAGGGTCTCAAAATGTTCCGCAGACAACCTAAAATATGTGGTGAAGTAGCCGTGGTGGAGCTGTGTAAGACATTGACATTCCTGTTTGTTCCACTTTTCCCTATAAGAAGTATCTAATTTCTTTAAGTTATATACTACTGGAAGAGAATGAGCACACTAATCCTACCATTGGATTATGTTGGTGTAAATGTTGTTGTTTTTTTTATAATTTTTTTTTAGATATTGCTAATTTTAATCCTCACTTCAATGTTGCTTTCAGTTTCCAAACTGCTTGAACAACCGCCCAGGGTTTTTTTTGAAAACCCCTTTCAGTCCATAACTTTACGTTGTGCTTTGTAATTTACTGTAAATTTACATCCATACATCTATCCCCATGTTTCATGTTCTTTATCTGTCTTGTGTGTGTGACTATTGACGCATACATTGATATAACCCTTCAAATTCATATCTCTGCAATGATTATTTTGGTTTTAGTGTCAGTCACTTGTGAACTACTGAGTTACATTTACTGTATGAAAAAGCGCTATATGAAGACATATTGATTGAAGGCCATGCTACAAATTTGTAAACTTGCCAGAATCAATAGTTTCGATTTTTGTGTGTGCCTCATTGACCTACATTGATATCTCCCGCTGTGTATGAAGTTATTAAATATAATCATCCGTTTATTTAATGTCAAGCATAGAAGATCCAAACAAGTGAAAAAAAAAGAAGAAAGAAATGGGCAATTCTGTGAAATCAAGCCTGAGGCGCAGTACAAACTGTGGCTCAGACATGTTTGTTAGGTTAATTGGTGACTCCAAAATTGCTCTTCAGCCCTTAAGAGTTCACCAAAGTTCTTACTTTTAATAATTAAGTAAAAGTACAGATACTTGCAGAGGAGAATAGTTGATGACAGTGCAAGTCCAAATTCAAGGTCTTTCAAAAAAAGTAAAAGTTTTGAAATCTTCTCATGTAAATTAAAAAAAAATATATGACAATGTATTTTAAAAGCTGAATTGAGTTGTAGTGGTGGTGGTCACACGGACGTCCATGTAGGCACATGAGCATATAGATGCATATACAGTAGATGTACATACATGTATTGTATGCAAACACACTGAGGTGCATGCAGGCGAAAAGAAAAAAAACAACAGCTGCAAAATGAGTAATCTGGCTGAATTTCATAGGAAACATTATCAATTCTATTTCTATCCTTTATTTATGAAGAACTCATAGTCTTGAAGCTGAAACAGGAAGTATTGCATTCATCCATTATTGACGTAACCACAGATATATTAAGAAATGTTATGGTCAGCTACTATGGGCCTCTTAATGTTACTCTGAATCATCATCGGTGGTGGTTTAAAGAAATGAAATGGAAAACCGGTTCAAAGAATGCAAGTGTGTTGAAATATAGGATGTAAAAGTACGATGTCAGAAAGATAGATACACACAAGAAGAGATACCTGAGAAATCTACTCAAGTATAGTGACAAAATATAATACTTTGTTACTCTGCAGCTCTTCGGTCGGTGCTGCATTTAGACATCCGACTTTATCGAACATGACCAGTGTGAACACACCCAAAGTCTGGGTTGTGATATTTGTGTTGGCAGCATGATGAAGTTCTGTTCTGAGCGTTGCTAAAAGGTGGCAGGATCAAAGACAGTACGGGTGATCGGTAAAGCTCAGAGGGTCTACCATTGCACGCTCTTGCTGGAGTTCCTCCTCTGCACAGACCGTGGGACGGTAAGGTTTGACCGTCCAGCATCTGTGACAGTACAGCCCTTATATTCTTCTTTTAAATGCTTCCTCAGATCCCCTTTTGGGCTGTGCTCCTGTGTACTTGTGAGATCAAACTGCCTTTTGAAGTGGGAGTCTCTCTCTTCTCTCTGTCTCGTCGTGAGATGAAAGAGGAGCAAAGGGCGACAGAGCAGCCTCGGCAGACAGAGCGAGCCACGGGGTCTCTCTCTCTCTCTCTCTTTCTCTCTCTCTCTCTCTCTCTCTCTCTCTCATACTGATAGAAACCAAAGGAGAACAGAAGGCAGTAGAGCCCCACACTCGTAGTCCCTCGGGCTAATTGTAAAATGACTTTGCCTTCTCCTCCAGCACCATGATCCTGCAATCCTTTCCTCTCTCTCTCTCTTTCTCCCCCTCTCCTGAACCCTTGCTCCTCCGCATCCTTGCTTTCTCTCTCTTGATGCGGGGCTGTGCTGATCTTGGGACATCCCCAGTATTTCTTGGCCTTTGAAGGCAAATATAATTGAGTGGTAATATGAGACATATTCTCCTTTCCTCTGCATGCCTCCCTCAGTGGGTTATGGAATATTGAAGTTCAAAGTAGGCACAAGGAACGTGTTATTTATTTTTTTTTCTCTCTTCCTTTTCCGTGGTGATTGCAATGCGAAAAGGATCCAACGAAACAAGGAGCTGAGGAGATTTTATTTGGCTGGAAACTGCGGTCCAAGACTTACCTTGACCCGGCTCGGTCAGCTGAGGAGTTAAACGAATGGCTCCAAAAGAAACATACGACACGTTTCACCCTCCAATGAAAGCAAAGTGTCGAAGGGAGTCAGGTTTCTCCCAAGCCAAAAGAGGAAGCCAGAAAATAATGAAATGGACGTTTATTATATACAGCCGCGCTACAGTGCAAGAGGGTGTGTGCGAATGTCATTTACAATCGCTTCCAACCATTTGTACAACAGCAGCCTCATCTGGTTTCTCACCACTCAAAGCAAGCAGACAAAATTCCTGGTCTTATTCCCACATGATAATAAATAGATTACAATAAGGCAATGGTCCTATTTACAACTCTTATAAAACTGTACAGGAGAACAGAGAGCCGGATATGTATCAAGGTCTGCCACAAAGCCAGAGAGCGTGTAAAATACAACAACTTTATTGAACAAAAGATAAATACTTTTTAATTTTCAACCACTGCAAAAATATGAAAACATACGCTGGTGCTGAGAAAACGCTTTTTAAAAGGTCGTAGCTTGTTCCGTGTTTTTATTTTTTTGTGTGTGGTGATCTATCTTCATAGGAGCGGGCATGCGGTGATTACAAGGGGCGCTTCGTACAATAGCTGCACACAGTAGCTGAGTTATTCTCTATCCCTTGCATGCCTAATCAGCCAGTCAGATAAACACAAGGAGTAGATAAACAAAGTGGGGGCATTATCTTTCCACTGTTTTCAGTGGTAGGATGATGTTTCCAAAGCTTTCACAGAAAATTAGTGTGCCGGCTCCTCAGAGCTCACTGTTTAAATTCTGCCCATTTTCCACTGTTTCTTTTCATCAGTGGCTCTCAGACGGTAATCTCCCCTTACTAAGCATTCAGCAAATTCATTAGCTCAGGATCGAAAAAATAATCTGAGCTTTAATGGGGGGAAATTTATTTCAAATTGAACACAGCCACGTTCGTGCCCGAGCGAGAGAAGACATTGAACAGAGTCCTTGCGGTGGCGTGTGTGTTGAAAGGGTTTGACACTGATAAACTTATGAAAACTCAGGAGTGAAAAAAGCCTCTTGCCAGAGCTTCTGATTGAAACACAGCACCAGGCCCTGTCACGGCAGTTTAGCGATTTCTATTAGCTGTAGCATGGCAGTAAATCAACATCATGTTAGCCACCCCAACCTGGGCCAGACCCCTTCCTTCTGTTCCACTTCTTTTTTTTACTTCAGCCCTCTGGTCTGCGGCACAGGGCAAAGTCAACAGATAACCTGACCTCCCACTTCACGTTATTCGATTATTACTAACAAACACAGCAGCCTGGGTACAGTTAGGCTGGATGGATACATGTCCATGGAAAAAAAAAAAACCCTGTCGTGTACTAGGTGTTGGTGGAGCCAAGATAATCAGAAGGATTTGAGGAATGCATCTGCCATGGCTGGACTTCCAGGTCTTTTCTTCTTCTCTCTGTCTTTGGGGAACTCGGGTGCTTTGATTGCATTATGACTTCATTACGGGGTTAGTTAGCTTTGGAATAATATTTGGAGCGGAGGAATGCAGCTCAGTGACGGGCCACACATAAATAACCATCATGGATCACTGTGATTATGAGGCTAATGTAGTGAAATGAACTAATGCAGCCTGCTTCTGCTCTATTGGCCGAGCGTTGCACGGATAGAACGAAGGCCCTTAATATTATCGTCGAAAAAAAGAATGCTCTGTTGAGAAGGAAAAAAAGGCTGCTTCAGGGCCAACAATCTATTGAAAGAAGTCACCCCAGCCTGCTGTCTACACCTTGAATCCCTCTCTAAATAGTTGCTCTGCTCTCGTGTCTGAATCAAGTGTCAATTGGACTTTAAGTTGTTTTCTTGTTAGGGGTCAAAGGTCAACAAAAAAAATAAATAAATAAATAAATAAAAAAATTGGGAATCTTAAATGGAAAAGAAGTGGGTGTTTTTGTGGAAGACTGGGTCCCCTTATTGATTTGTGGCCTCCACACAGAGGCTGAGGCTGCTTTTGTGAACTCTTGCTCCCTTAATTGTCCCGTTATGATGATGCCATTCCGCCCAGAACTGACATCTCAGTGACGTCATGGCCCATCGTCGATGCTAGTACCCATGCGTTTCTGAATGGTCACTCTGCGGATGGAAGGTTTGGACGTCAGCTCGGGCTTGGGAGGAAACTGCTCCATCAGGATCCGCAGGATGGAGTCCATTTTCTGGTCCATCTTATGGATCTGAATTGAGCACAGTGACAGAAGACAAACAGGTTAGGCTAGGTGAATGCCTCTGGGATAAACACTCTCCACATAAGTACAGTGCAAACCTGCATTATGAAACAAACAAAGATTGCCAGCGAGTCTGTGCTTTTGTTTCGCATCCATCTGCCTCTTTAATACAGTTGCCATCCCAATGACAGAGTAGCGTGAGATATAATGACACGTTAGTCTGCCAGTCGCCGTCTACCTGCTAAAGCCACTCATTACAAAAGCTGCTCAGCTAAGTGGGCATACACACACACAGAAACACAGACGCACACAGGCCAATGTGGTTTACATGCTTCCCCAACTGTAAACACAGGTGTGTCACCCAACAGAGACGTCTCTGACAGGGAGCAGCCAGTCTAACTGTCGTGTGAACACACGAGTAAACACACCACAGACTATCTGGTGACATGCAAATACAGTCAGCATATGCATATGCACGTGCGCTCACACACACACACACACACACACACACACACACACACACACACACACACACACACACACACACACACACACACACACACACACACACACACACACACACACACACACACACAGACAAGACAGAAAAAGGAGGTGCCAGACGCCCTCCACCCAGCTCTGTAACTTCAAAGGGTGGAGTTTCTACATCTTCAGAGCCTTGGCCTTGGTCTTACCTCCGCAGTTGTCTCGCTAACTCTCCAAAAGTGCTTAGAGAGAAACACGCTCAAACCCACGCCCTACAATGGCTCCAACGCCTTGAAGAAACCGGGGAAGATGATAAACGTGGCGCTTTGTAAATCAAACCCTAAACAGGAGAGAACATCAAAGAGTCATATCATCTCTCGCAGCAGGCACGACGGACAGATTCACACTCCCGTCTCTCTCAGATGCTGATAGCAAAGAACTCTGGACCAACTTCTGTATTTCTGGCAGGGCACCCTCAGACAGTTAACATCAATGACATTTTCATGGCCGTCAGGGTATGAACCTTCCTTTTACTGTGTGCGCCTGATGACCCCGACATGTTTATAGCAGAGCGGGATGTTCAGCAGCTATTATTGTTGTTAAAATATGAGCCATTATAGGAAGCGTAAATCTCAAATTATTAGAGTCGGTCACTGTGAAGAATGAAATCACATGACAGGGCGCCAGGGATCATAACTTATGAGCAATTGTGCATTGTACAAGATGTCTGACAAACATCATAGGGCAGAAGAATGGACTGGCTTTGTTTCTTTTTTTTAAAGGTTGGAAATGGTAGAAGTCTGTAGCTCCTTTACTTTGTTTTAAAAGGTTACATAAATCACAGTTTTTAGCAGTTTTGGGATCAAAATAAGGAACTTTTTGTGCTCTCAGGGGATCTTCAAGTAATCTTCTGGTTTCTTCAGTCTTGTAGCTTCATTACTCAATGATCACTGAATGTTTCCTAAGTCAGAAAGTTTTGGATGATGGGCTATGCTGATATGGGCACATTTTGTGTGACATGCCAAAATAGGAAAAGTCCCAAAACACATTTACAGATACAATTGAAGAATACAGCTGTGTGCTTTCTGGGTGCACTTGTATGCCAAGTGCACTTAGACTTGAATTTCAACAAGAGGAGGAAAGGTTCTCTACAATCTGTGACCTTTATATGTGTGTCTGAAGTTAAAGAGCTCCCATAGAAATTTAAAGTCATAAACACATATAGTAGTTGCCTGGAAATTACACTTTCCCTTTACTTACTTGTAAAATTTGGGTGACAACTATTTTACCTTCACATTACTTCCCTGTGAGATGATTGCACTGTGACCTAAATAGTTGAGCTAAGTACAAGAAGCACGCGCTGGGCCCGGATGAAGCTTAGAGAATAATAGGGTATCATAAACATGTTGGGTAGTAATCTACAGACTTATCAGCATTCTCGTGGAGGCTTATAATGGATCAGGAATTCCTCTGTGTTGTGTCTGAAAGAAGTCGTCAAAAAGACCGAGAGGAAGACAAAAAAGAAAAAGAATCGGAAAAGGCAGGGGTTTTGCAAACACAAAAAACTCCTTATAGCATCTCCGAATGTGCATTGTGGAAGATGGTACGTGAGCGGGCGAGGTTCTGAAAGTGCAGCCGTCTGAGTGCATCACTGGTGGTTTCAGTGCAGGTTTAAAGAGGGCATCTCCTTCTGTTACAGAGATGGTGTGATTACAAATGAGAAAAGCAAAAAAGGGAGCAGGTAGGAGCTTTTGGTTGTTTTGTTTTTTTTAATGACATTGCCAGGTTCACATTCCTTTATTGTTCTATTTTAGAGCAACAACTGATTATTGTTGCTGGTTCTCTTTTTGATGAAAAATGGACAAATATGTGTGGTATCCATGAACATTACCCACAGTACATATACTATTAAACTTGGGAGTGGAAAATGGCGTGTTTTGATGTCTGTCCCTGTCTGCATGATACACACTCACACAATCCAGACAGGTATTACTCATCACATTTTTGGCACGCCAAACAAGTTTGTACTTCCTGTTATTCCATTGTATTGTCAAAGAAACCTTGTTATTTCTATGTTAACGGTTTAGGTGTGACCGCTGTATGTTTTTTGTTAGTCAGGTGTTTGACATTAAATACTGTACTGTCATGATTTAAGGCAATTTTGACATTTGTGCTATGTAATTTGTCATTATTGCAGAATTGCCACACTCAAAGTGGCGCACATGCCATGCAGGAGGATTACCCAAGATACACTAAGATCTAAATCCACAAGCTTTATTTGAGAATTGTCTCAGATCTTTAGCAAGCGGAATGACTAACTTGTCAGTTGAAACTAATTATGGCTTTAGTAAGGAGTTGCTTTTAAAAGGAGTTGTAATCTATACTAAGTTGACCACACTGATGTTTACTAGGCCAAATCACTGCTGGCTCATATGAACATATGTGATCCAGTGACAGGTGAAGCACCAGCTGTCCCCAAATGGCCGTCCAACCGCAGACGACACATGGGTGAGTCACAAACCTGACACTTTAGCAGCAGTCGCTATCCCACTGAAGTGATTTGAAACATTGTCCGTTGATGGAAGTTTTCTATTTGATTTTATAGTTAATGGGTATTTCACTTCTGTCTGACTTGTTGTACAAACCATGATTTCATTCATATTAACATAGCCCCCAATTGAGGAAGTTTTAGTCTGTCCCACTACATGTATTGTCTTTTATTGCTGTCTTGAGTACATACAATACAGTCAGTTGGTTTGTAGAACAGGGATGTTGTACTTTGCTTTTATTTATGACATGACTGAACTGAATAAAAAATAAATCCACACACAATTATGTATACTTACAGCCTTTCCACATGCATGTGTAGCTATCACTGAATGTAAATAAAACAAAACAAAGATAAAACTGCAAAAGTTACATAATTGTAAAATCAGTTGTAGAAGTAAGACTCCTGCGTGCAGTAAACCTTGGAATGTGTAACACAAAAACACAGCTTATAAAACAACATACTGTAAGCATACATACAGTTGATTTAAACGTTGTGTTCATTCGCTTATTGGACATGTATTTCTTCACATTCTCAACACAAGACTTGATGTCCAGTAATCTCCCTATTTCTCTTTTATACTCTACTTTAATTTCATTTAGGACTTTACAGTTAGATGGGAACATTTTACCAGACATTAGAAAATCAAGATAAGGGCCAGTTGATTGTGTACAAGAAGCTTAAATCAATGGTCCCAGCAGATCCCACAGGTGTGCTACCTACAGCGTGTTGGCTCTTTGACCTGTACTCCATGTACTTCCAGTCATTACAGTGACTGCTGGAGACATGGAGTATGGGGACAGCAGTGGGGAGGACACAGAGCTCCTGTTCACACAGGAACACCCTTCCTGAACCACCTTCCTGCCCTCCCCCGGGACTGTCTGTCTGTTATCTGCTAAACATCAGCGTACGAGGAGGCAAACAAATGAGGACACAGTGTGGACAGTGTAGACAATGTGTCGGTGTGCTAGTGACCTAGCAAATAACAAACAGTGAGTGAAGGAGGTACCACATCCATGTCAGGACACTGACTGAAGCCAAAGTCATCAGTAGGGGCAACGCTTAAAGTTTTGATGCTTCGAGAAAGGACGTTGTTCAGATGTGACATGAACTGAATTCATGATTCAAGACTGAATGACACAAAGACAAAGTGGAAGCAGCTGCAGAGCCGATTGATTCAGACAAGAAGATCTGTATCACAAATGTCAATTAAAAAAAGAAAAAAAACTCAGTATGAAAATCTAGAACCAACAGCAGTACGTGCCAGACAGACATTACATCATATACTTAACATAGATGGCCTCTGTAAAGCCTGCAGGAGAATCTCACAAGTCAAGTTGAGTGTCAAGCATTGTTAGAGCTCACAAACTTTATGGTTTTCTGCTTGTTGCAGAACTGTTACTTGTGTCAGGCTGCGCTAAATGGAATAAATTTGCAAAACGAAGTCACAAGTAAGCACAATGAAGCTTGCTGTGACTGTTTTGAGTCAGGGAGTAAATACATTACCATCATACAGATCAAATAGAGACTACATAACACTTTAAAGAAAGAGAAGAGAAGAGAAGAAAATACAAGAGAAGACAAGAGCAGTACACTAAGGCACTTCTAAGCCATGCAAACACTTGAAAATGTATTAGTTCATTCAAGTCCGTCCATCCTCTGCATAAGCTGGCCTGTTCACAAAACGTGGAACGATTCACACTGCCATCTGTTGGGGAGTTATAAAGCTTTAAAAAAAGAAAAAAGAAAAAAGAAGAAGCTTGAGACTGCATTCACCTCATTCTCTGAACCAACCATGCCAAATTCTGCCATCGCATGATGACTGACAAATAGAGGCATGACGTACATGATGGATGTGCGATACAGAGTGAGGGCGTGCCCTGTTGGCAATTAAGTGTTGTGAGATGTCATGTGCGATTCGGCAGGGCAAACCAGGTCAACGTATACATTGCATAGCGAAGGCTCAACTGGATTTCCGAGTATGTAAACTTCCTCTGAACACTCAACACACCGACAGTGAACAATCAGTCCTCTAAAACAAACAAGGTGCAAACAAGAGGCGCATCTTCCTCCTGGTGTCAGCCTCTCTTTCTTCTCTTGACAGTCACCTTCAGGAGGATTAAGGAGCAACGAGGAGTTAAACGGCAAAAACACGAGCGGCGCACAGAAGCCAAGAAGGAAAGACTACCAGCTCCAGGAATGTCTTGGCACGTGTGCCTGTCCAGATTCCCGTCATGAAATCTGCGCTCAGTTGCGCGAGACAACGGAGAGGGAAGTCGGACGGAGAGGCCGATAAGACGCGAGGGAAACAACTGCTCGGGTCACCGTGCTCGCATGCTGCTGTGTATATGCGCTGTTTTTATTCTCACCACCGTAACATCAAAGGACCCAGTGCTTCAACCTTTGTAACCCCAGACAATTTCCGTGTGTTTTCTTTTTTTTTTTTTTACATCTGTTATGACTGAGTCTACTCACATGACAATAGCATTTCTCACATAACAGCCATTCCAATTGGAAAAAGAATTCTTTAATATGTCCTGTGGGGCCTTTGGAAAAACAACATTGTTATTGTGCTTTGATTTATTGCCATTGTGACGAATTTTCTGAACATGGGAGAGAATTAACCAACATTTTTGTGACGTGTGATACGGCGTCACATGGACTCGCAATGCAACAGAGTCAACGATGAAAACTTTGCCACACTTATTCAGCACAAATTCTTTAGATAAGGCTCTTTAGCAATAGTGGGATGAGGCGCTGATGTTGACTCTACACACATTATACTTGTAGGTTCTCTTTAGGCTTTAAAAGGCATTGTGGTTCCCCCTAAGGTTTACCAATTCTGGTCAATTCTTTTTTTTTTCCAAATGTGTGAGAAAAAGCTTTGACCTTTGTCTTTTTGGATCTACAAGTGCATTCAAATATGCAGTTGTTTGTTTCATCCACAAGGTTAATTGCCTGTCCTTATAAATGTGAAAAACAAACCATTCTTATTCTTCTAAAGAGATTGGAAATAAGGCTAAAGAAAATAACTAGAGCATAACAAAATTAGGATTTTGCATGCTTGTCAATGGAATCTCAACTGCAATATAAAATTATAGCCACTGGGTGAAATAGTGTTTTTTACCAGGCATATAGCGGCTGATTTAAAACAAAACGTTTGTCAATAGTTTATAAAGAAAAAGCCTATTGAGAAAGTGTAACTGTCTTGTAATCGGATATCCCACAGTATCACTGTGATACCAATTAGTTGGCAATGGAGAGGAGTTCTTCTGGTATGAACATTTTATTTCACTCGAGATGTTTTTGTGTATGTGAATAAATAAAACTCGATGACTTGATATCCTTCGTTCTGAATATGAATCTGACTGATTTCCATTGAGTTGGAGGACAGAATCTATCCCCTCTAATTATCATCAATGCTATTTCAGCAACCAACAAAGCAAAACTCATAAGATGGCTCCTAAAAATCTAAGTAAAGTGCTACAACTCGATAGCGGTCTATAGTTAAACCAGTGACATCATTGATTTTCAATAGCTGCTTGAGCAAGAAGGTCAAAAATCACCAAAAAACGGTGCAAATTCAAGTTATGTTCAGAGCTTATTTAAGTTTAAAAACTGCTTCTACGTCGCCACATAATATTTGCTTCATAATCTTGAGAAATTATGTGAAAATCCTTGGATGGCTTTTTTACACATTGCACCCTTTTTGACGTCGTCCTCCAGGACGTAACGCGATAAAAATAATATCACAAGTGTCATCCAACTTTGCAGTTCTCGCAAGTGAAATAAGTGAAATAAAAGATTTCAGCCTTTTTCCTCTGGCCTGTTCCCATAAAACCCACAGTACAATAGTGAGCGGCAGCGTAGGGTCAGTTCAGGTGAATTTCTCAGCCTCTCCATAGATACCCTGTGTGGCTCACCCAGACCGCCTGCCTCCTCTTTGTGTTTCACCTACACACACACGGGGACACACACAAGATCCCGGCGTTTCGCTCTTTACACAATGGACAATGCAGGAAGAGCAACAGAGGGTGCACACACTGGCCTTTCTGGTGGGCCAGTAACAAGTAAGCATTACACAGAGGTCATCATTATCATGACTTTGACAGGGCTGCATGAATAGAGAATGGGAGTGGGGCGAGGCCAGAGAGCGAAAGTAAAGGAAGGGAAGGAAATTATAAAGCCAAAAGAAAAGGAGAATAAATCTTTGAGCGGGAAAAAAAAAAAGATGACACTAAAGGCTTTTGTCCGCAGAAAAAAAGGATTTCCAGATTGCACATGCATGGTATGGTGCTCATTTCAGTGACCAGTGAATCGAACACATCTGTAAATGCAACATTACATTAATAGAATTTGAGAAATGCAGCAATATTTCAGGATTGATTAGTTTTAAATGCCATTTTTGCTCTGTTGTTTATTTTAGTCACAGTTCCACCTCTTGATTGTTCATTTTAAGTCTTTTAATGGCTATATATTCAAATATTAACAGATGTTTTTTGCAATTTGCCTCCGCAAGACAATTAAGTGGTGGCGTGTGAATGAATAGTGGACCTTGGTGGAATTCAACCTATTTTGACATTACTTGATCTCCCCGTTGCCTTCTGAAAAAGAATGACTGTTTAAAACAGCTTCTCCCCAAAAGCAGTCCAAATTTCTCCCCTCTTTCTACAAAGGACTGTGCTGGTTTTGCACAATTTATTTATTCTTGTACACATTTTCCATTCATTTGCACGGCCAGTAGCAATCCATCAAACATTATCTCTTTGTTCAAACAAGAAATATACACCTTAATTATGACTAAAGAGACCAAGTGAATTGAGAAGAGTTTTACAAACTTAAAATCTTCAGAAGTTGCTTTTTCTGACGAGTGAGTGTGTTGACTCATCCTTCTGGACCCTTTCATTTTTTTTTTTAAGAATAGGGGAGAAAGGCTGTGTTCAGTTCTGGGCCTAAACTATGATTATGAAATGTGATAGTATCTTATTATTGGTGTGTTTGTGCCACAGTGTGTTTATATGGACTTTCAGGCAAAACTGTGCAACTTTGGCTGTGCGCTTTGTGTTGTGTGACTGAATAAGTGTGAGGTGGTCGCTGCTATTATTAGAATTCTGCAGTTTTGCACAGAAATATTTCAATACTTGAAAATGATTTATTTTGTGTAAGGTTGTGTAATCGTTACTATTGTGAGAGTCTGAATCTGCCCCCATAATCTGAGCTAGATTATGGGTGACTGGTACCCTTTAAGAAAATAATAAAATTTTGAAGGTGAACATTATTTTAGACTAACTATATGGTTAGATTAAGCTTAGGGCAAGTAATAGTTTAGAGTGAGTTTAGAGTGAAAGATATGAATGTAAGATGAAGCAATGTCCACAAAAGTCATTACAACAAAACGCATATGTCTGTCTGTGTGGACTTATGTGTTGGACGTAAAACCTCGTGCTGTGGCCTTAAAATGCTTTTATTCTCTGGTTTCCAAAAGGTTCGGCAGTGTGGTTCACAATCAGATAGAGTCAGTAGCTGAAAACCACAGTTAATGCAATGAACGTGTGAAAATGTCAGTCGCATTCAAGTGACCCAATTCATACAGCTTTCCCCGAGACTTTCGAAATAGCCCTTGAATTTTCTTTGTTTGCAAGTACCTCACAGAATCTGGGGATGCTCCAAATCCCTCTCTGTTGTAAAACTTTATGGAATCAAAGTGATGCGAGAGCAAACGCTCTCAGATGAGGTGAAGTGCGGTCATGCTTTACAAGTGGAGTGAAAACAAAAAAAAAAAGATGGAAAGCAAGAATGACAGGCTGCACGAATAAATCCTGAACCAAAGTGTCCGCTGGACTCAAATTCACCAGCCCAACAAGCAACCAAATTTCTCAACCAGCGGCCGTCAGCGCCAACTGGAAAACAGAGCAAGCCCGGCTCAGATTCACCACAGGCTGGGCTGCTGCCAAAGAGAATGGATTCACTTTAACACTGGCAGTTACAATATGTTCTTTGTGTTTGTAAAAGCAGGAGAAAGAGATGGACAGAGTGCAAAGGAAACAGAGTAAGTAAGAAGTGAAGGGTAAGGCTGGATGGCAGCGTTGTGAATGGGTTTCCTCTGAGAGGGAGGGAGGGAGAGAGGGGGGGGAGAGAAAGAGGGAAATGGTGGTTATGTTTTAAAGAACAGGAAACTGAGCGAGAGCACCTGACGCACATGGTAAGCATCAAGAGCTGCGCCACGTGCCACTAAACTGCAGCCAAAGCTCTTTTCTGCAGGGGTGGTGCTGGTGTGTGTATGTGTGTGTGCACCGGGTAATCTCTCATCTGAGTGGGTGCACACTCAAAGCTGCTTTTGTTTCTAAGGGCTACTTTCACGAGAACGACCCCCCCCCCCCCCCCCCCCACCACCACCACCACCCCCACCCCCCTACAGTCACTCCTCCCCTCCATTTTTTCCTCCCATTTTTATCTTTCTTTTGTTGAGAGCATAGATACCTTCATTCTGAGAGCAAGAGAGAGAGAGAGAGAGAGAGAGAGAGAGAGAGAGAGAGAGAGAGAGAGCACGCCTGCTCAGCTCATTCAGCACCTTCACATTGGAGTTATGCTGGTCAAAGCAAAGTCCTCTGATGTGATAGACAGAACTATGGGTATGAGGGCATGCATGTATTTTTTACTTAAAAAAAATTTTTTGGTACTTGGCACACTCCCATTATAAGGGTTTGTTTGCTTTATGGGGAAACAAATCAAATCTTCATAATGGAAATAATCTAATAAGGTTTGATGCGGTTTGGGTGACGCTTACATTTGGAGCTCGTCTGTAGGAAATGAGTGCAAATAGACGTAGAGTGATCTGGAGTGATGACTTCAGGGTCGATGTTCAGAGTAGGAAAATAAAAGCAGAGGGTGGTGATGGTGGTGAGTAGAACAGGCAGTTGCCTCCTGGACCATTTGTCCTCAGAGACAGCTGGACAAGATCTGTTCCTAACTGGTCCCCAGTGTGGTGGCCTTCACAGACACAGACCACTGCTGCAAACGCATCGAACACAATCTAATACTTATGCTCACATGAAAAAGTAGAATATAAACAGCCTGTCACTGTCTGACAGAGGTTTGTCGGCTTTCGATGCACGCACGCACGGACCCACGCACCCACGCACAGAAATGATTGGAAAAAAATAAAACGTGCACACAAACACTCAAACAGTATAACTCTGTGCTTGTATACATGTCAGGTTATTTAAGGCTACTTTTTTCCAAGAACTTATTTCAACACGTCAAATGAGGCAGACACTGATATTTCATCAAGGGCTCTAATGTAGCAAAATGAAAAGCGATTACATTACTTAATCAGGACAGTTTAGTTACATTCGCCTATCTCCTCAGAGTTAAAATACGGATCAGTGATACGATACCACTCTACACTTCATCAGCAGCGACTCCTCCATACTTGAGATCGCTGTTGTGGAATCACAGATATTGATCCTTTGATAGAAAGAACCGCCACACACCTCCTCAAATGAGGAGCAGATTTAATGTCTGTCAGTCAGTTTGTCCTGCTGCTCATCTTTTCTTTGTGTCGATCATCAAGCTCCAGGTTTACGTGCGGGTTCACGAATGTGCTGGTGCATGTATGGAAACAATTTTTAGCCTACATCCAGGGTGTGGCCTCGTATGGGGTTCACACAGACGAGTCTTTATAAATGAGGACCCCTTCTGCCCCTCCTTTGCCTTCTCACTGCCAGCTGCCACAACCACCAAATGCACCCAAACTCCTCAAGACACCCACACACACACATGCTCCCCCCCTACTGGAGTGCCAGGCTGTGGTGGCAGCCAGCGTGGCATCGTCGTCAGTCACCAGGGAGGTGCCATGTTACTGCAGCCGCTGCTGTAGGTTAGCCACACTGTGGCTTTGTTCTTGCCATCAATAGTCCAGTCAGCCTGATATTATGAATGATGCCGGGGGGACGACAACGTTAGGGAAGATTAAGGGTGACTATTGATGTGGATACTGAAGACAGTGTAGATTATGCACAGGGAAAATTGTGCTGAACACCACAGATACTGCTTTTCCCATCATCTAAATAACTTGTAAACAATCAAAGTGTACATGAAAAGTTATTTGAATGGTTTTTTTTTCCTGATAATTAAAAAGCCATTGTTAGTTTACATGACACAGTCTTAATAATACTACTAATAATATTAATACTACCACTACTAATAATATTCTAATAATCCTTTGGGGATTAAGAAACCACATATGTCCTATTACTGCAGTGGTGCAGCCACATTATGGTGCTCCGGAGAGCTGACGGAGGTTAGGGGCCTTGCTCAAGGAACCAAAGTAGTGACCTGTCCACTGCGTGGCACAAACCAGTGAACTCACACAGTCAAAGTCTGCTTCTTTAACCATTGGGCCACACCAAAGGATGTGGCTGCCACGTATATCCACGGCACTCTATTCATCCAGTGGGACTGGTTTGGGGTTCAGTGTCTTGCTCAAGGACACTTCACCATGTAAACATGCAGCGATAAGGAATGGAACCTGCAACCTTCTGACCAAGAGACAACCACTCCACCAACCGGGCCACAGCTGCCCACAGGCAAAAGATAGTGTGTTTGTCTATGGAAAGCATGAAATGTGTGTAACACTCATTCCATACTGCAAACAGCCAAACTGATATCAGTGAAAACAATCTAATAAACTTACACGTTCACAACTGCTTCGTACCCGCCTAATGTCAGTACTGACTGTCTCTGTAAGATGACTGGCAGACCGCTTCGTTGATCTGAAAGAACTCCTTAGCCACTGATCACCACTGATCACCACCATACTTTAAATGTGCACTGTTTTAGTACTTTGTCAATGAGAAGTCCTGGCGTTGAGTATGCACACTTCTCATACTTCTGCTGGGATTCACTCCCAATTGATGAGGCTTTTAGTTTCTTTTCCTCACCTATTTTATGCAGGTGAAAAACCTTTAAACAAGCAAACAAACAAACACCAGTGTAACTATACAAAATGAAATATAATTATCACATCAATCAAAAACAAGTTACAGAAATATGACATCACAATTATAGTAAATACTCAATATATCAAATACATTTACATTAAAATAGAAACTATTTGAATTGAATTATTAACCATATCCAAATTAATCATTGATCCTAAAAAAGCATGCTGGTATATAATTTATCAAGCATTGTAGAACATTATTATTAAATTTGATGTAATGTACCAAAGTACATTTTACTTGATCAATTATAATTTCCTATAATTACAGTTTACTTTAATAATAAATTACTCATATTATATATGTACATACACATGACTGCTTTATTTACACAAACAACAACACAGTGAGATAAATAAACCACTGAGGCCAAATCTCCCACTGTCCACACCCAAAGTTAAAAAGCGCTTCGAAAAAAGGCTATATTTCCCGAGCGTACACAAACGCATCACTCAAACGCAGTGAGCTGCAGCCTGCATTATAAACAACAGTTGCATGCGTACAGTGGAGATAAGTGAAGTTGGTCTGTGTGTGTGTGTGTGTGTGTGTGTGTGTGTGTGTGTGTGTGTGTGTGTGTGTGTGTGTGTGTGTGTGTGTGTGTGTGTGTGCGTGTGTGTGTGTGTGTGTGTGTGTGTGTGCGTGTGCGTGTCTATCCCAGACAGAGAACCCCCCCCACCCCCCTGCCAGCTGTCTGTCCTGCCCAGACAGTGGCCCTGTGCCTGGTGCCACAGCCTAACAGTGTGCCAGCTGATCTTCGGGGATGGGAGTCAGCCTGACCCCAAGCAAACCCCTTTTTCCCTTTTAACCAGTATTTAAAGCCATTATTTCACATTGAAAGCCTTATTATGTTATATTGCAACAGCTGTCCACAAACACACACACGCAGAGAAAGAGAGAGAGAGGGAGAGGGAGAGAGAGAGAGAGAGAGAGAGAGGGAGAGAGAGATTGCATAGTGAGGCAACAAGAGGCATAACTAAGAAGAGAAGAGACATCATGTCTCCCGTTTCCAAATATAGCAGCTGTCCTGGTTCCACTCAAGTCGCTTGTTGTTGTTTTCACTGTGTTTTGAGCCCAAAGATGCAGACATGAGAAGCAACACAGCTTGAGATCATCAATCTGAAGCATTTTTATTTTTAAGTGATGATTTGATGGTGTGCAGCGATGACAGGAGAAGCTGAGGAGACGAACCGACTCAACAGTGATCGGAGAAATAGAACTCGTCAGATTGTATGGAAACTGTAGCGGCGTAGCCGTGTCTGACAAGTTTTTTACGGAGCACTGATTGAACTGTAAACTATGAGGGGAAATGTGAATGAAGCAGCTTCTTGTTGGCATTGTCAAACCCTGGAATGAGGAGCTGGACAAACTATTTCACATTTGCCATCGGACCGGGTCGCCTGGTGTTATCTCAGAGCCAAATTTCATAAACTCCCTCAGCTCTGCTCGATGACCCTGCATTCTTTCCTGAAGACCAACACAGGGCCAGCCAGGCTCCGCTAGACAAAACAAAACATGAAACTGATAAGGCCGCATGAAACTATTCCACTCATTCAGCTCGTCACCGTGGCCCGTCTAATATCCGCTCTGACTCTCCGGACCCTAAAGTTGCTACTGTATTTGGTGAACTGAAGTCTACTCAACGCGAGACTAAAATATCAGAACGCGGTAAATGTCAAACAAGTCATTCATGAGGAATGAGAGAAGACTTCGGAATATTGTCCTGGATGACGAGCTTTGACTTTCACTCATCATATCCTGATTCATCCAACTTTGGGTCAGAGAGGCTTGAACTGATGTAAACTGTCAAAAGGCCACTATATCTCTGGGCCAACACAGAAAGGAAAACAGTCACACTCACATTCAGGCTAAGACACCAGTCCATTCAATCTTTTGGCTGTGGTAGAAAACCAGAGTGCTTGAAGAAAAATTGTGCCCAGCTGACTTTGCAAATCAGATTTAGTTTTTTGTGTGTGAATTGGGCCTTTCTGAGCCCTCATATCTGTTAGGGAATGTTCATATAGTTCATTGTCTTCTAGGAGCAACTTCATATCTCAGATGCAAAAGTGGATGAAAACATATCCCTTTGAAAATGAACCTTTTTTAAAATTTCGACTTAAGACAGCATACCTCAAACACAAGTAAAGAATTTGAAAAAAATGCTGCTAAATTTGGACAGCTTCAAAAAAGTTAGAATTTGGGGGAATTCGATTTAAATATGGTGCAAACCCATGGAGCCTCCACTGATTTTACATGTAATTAAACAAAACACACACACACACACACAATCTGACTGATTTTAATTAGTCTATTAATAAGTGTGATCAGACAATGGTTGTGAGGAAGGATTAAATGTAACTTTTGTTGCCATCCACATGCAATTTCTTGCTTGAGTGAAGCCATCTGGCATGTGTTCACCATATCAGGTATGGCAATAATGATTATGCGGTGGCTTCTAGCTGTGGCTTGTTTTTATCCTTCACATTCCCATAACCCTTATCTGATGGTCCCAGGACAAACTGGAAGGTATTTAATCACTGAATCAGTAACTACTTTCATTTTAGATATATGGATGGGGGACAAAGTGGAGAGAGAGAGAGAGAGAGAGAGAGAGAGAGAGAGAGAGAGAGAGAGAGAGAGAGAGAGAGAGAGAGAGAGAGAGAGAGAGATGCACAGCTGCTTGTGCACATTTGCCCTCACAGTACCTAGTCACTGTCATTTGAGAAGGCCAATTGCCTCTTGTCATCAGGGTAAAAACAAGTAGTGGAGAGAGACACACACATGTTAACCACTCAACACGCACACACACACACACACACACACACACACACACACACACACACACACACACACACACACACACACACACACACACACACACACACACACACACACACACACACACACACACACACAGAAGATCTGAGGCTTATTTAGTGAGCTGCATGGCCCATACAGTACTCACACCAGAGTTTAAACATCAGCATAAACAACGGAGCCATTAATTTTGATTCATAGCACTGCCACAGTTGGGATTATAGATTAGAGAGCATGAATAAGACAATTCAGACTCACTTTAGCGAGACACTGGCTCTGTGTGGAGCCGGGGCTTTTTACAAGGGCACTTGTGTAAGACTCCTGTATGTGCAGATTTTCTGCACAAGCTCACGCACAGACCCCATCGTATACATACACAGCCCTTACATACCCTAAAGCCACTACACACACACACACAAACACAGGGCATATGTACAGTGTAAACACAGAACCACACACCTAATTCCACACCTCTTGTTCTCCCTATGGGATTGAGAGACCCTCTCTCAACCCTCCAGCTGTTGGGTTTGGGATGACAGACACACATCAAACTACCCCCACCCCACCTCCCTCTCTCCTCCTCCTCCTCCTCCTCCTCCTCCTCCTCCTCCTCCTCCTCCTCCTCCTCCTCCTCACACCTGCTGCAAACCTAACTGACTGGGTAGTATTTTTAGATTGTAGTCAACAGAGAGCCAGGTTTGTCATCAAACAAACCCTGCTGCCGTTCTCCGTCCCCATTCATCCACCTCACAGGATCTTCTCCGTCCTTGTCCGCCCCCTCTCAACGGAAGCGGCTGGGACAGATCACCGTCCTAATTTAAGGGAATGTTGATCCAGCAGAGGGTAGGAAATGCGGCCCTGGTCAGGAAATGTCTGCACGTATTTGAACGTTTTAAGAGCTTTGCTGCATATACTCCTATTTTTAACACCCACCTCCACACACTGTGTCCACTGTCAAAAAGGGAAGGACTTTGACAAACTCTCGTGGTGTTACAGTTACTACAGGACAGGCTGGGAATATGTGAGCTACACCTCCTCCCCCCAGCTGGGTCTATTTTAGGCCTAGTAAATACAGGAAAAAAAGCAGTTTGTGGTAAAAGGAAAAGAGTGGGAGGAAAATCAAACTTCCACATGTATGGCTCACTGTTCATAGCTTAGCGTGGAAAATAGGGAGGGCTCGGCTAATTGGATGCTGTGCAATATTCTCCAGGGTGCGAGCATGGGATGAAAAAGAAGAGGAAGCCACCCAAGTTGGGTAATGGTGGCTGAACGCCACACCTCTTCACAGATGGTGGTTTATTATAGAAGAAAAGGTTCAGGTCACACATCGTACCGCTCAAGGTCACATTATCATGCCGCCCCCGGCGGGACGTCTCAGACAGAACCAGCCGAGCAAGGCTGATATTTTCTGCTGTGATCTTTGCTACACCGAACCCCTCTTCAAATGCTTGTATTGAGTCTGCACGTCTTTACCATAAACTGTTACAACAGCATTCACACACAAAGTTCACTTTATGAAATCACGTGTTGGCCCTTTGGAAATGTTTGATCACAAACAAGTAATATCCATTCCTAAAAACCATGTTTGAGGGCACGACTTTATATAATGACGATTACAAAAAGTCAATACTGCACCAGTTGAGTGATGTCTCCCTTTTTAATTGTAAATCACCAGACGGGTGGACAAAACGCTCAGAAAATATGTTCTTCAAAACTCAAAGTAAAGCAAAGCTGCCAACTCAGGCATTCCTGGTTTATCATGGTAAAACATTAAGACTGTAGGAAGCCTGCTGGAAGCTTTCACTCTGTAAAGTCAGCTGCATCGTCATTGCAATCTAGTTTATTGTGTGTTTTCATTTCTATTAATTGGAGCTATATTCTATTTAGTTCTAACATGCGATTTAATATATTGAATATCATTTTTAAACGATACTTTTGAACTAACCATCAATGATTTCTTTTGAAAGTCGTAAAGAAAAATGGATATTCGGGGAGAAAATCCAATACAGCTGCATTTTTTAAAAATATATATACAATGCAAAAGATCATTTCCCATTATTCAACTGGAAAACTGTGAAACTTCAATACATATTTGCTGAACAAAAATGTTTTATATAGTCTTTTAAAAAACTTGATTCCAAAATTCTCACAATCGTTATGTACACTATGTTCATGTATGTGCATAAACAGACAGACATGGAGACAGGCATAACCCCTTTGTTCACAATTTATTTAGAGGTGGGGAAGTTGGTGAACACAGCCTTATTTGGAGGACAATACAAGTCGAATAAAGGTCTTTTAGTGTCGGAGTAGGCCAGTTATATTTTGTCACTTCCAAGCATGAGTAAGCAAGGATTCGCCAGCCCGGACTTCCTCAAAATACACTCTGAGTCAGGAGGTGCCTAATGAGACTCAACCTCCAAAAAACCCTCTATGCGGGTGCATTCATGTGACTGAGTACGCAAATGTGAAGTCGTGTGTTCCTGATTCCTGAAACTTGTAAGTCCTCTCCTCCCCCTTGCTTGTACACTTATACAAGGTCTTGTCTGGTGACACAGTACTAATAGCAGCAAAGATGTATTGTGAAAACACAGAGCACTATGCTTTGCTGGTTCTGAACAAGGCCGCAGGGTCTGAGCTCTGATCCTCATTAACCTTTGTAGAGCCAACCGCTAACATCCGGACCACTCCTGCCAGCGCACTACTGGACCATCAGCTAAGTACCTGGAGGATGCTGCAAGGCTAGGGACTACTGTCAATGTGCACCTTTTAACCAAATGCTTTTAGCCTAAGAAGGCAAAAAATGCGCTTATGCTTGCTCATGTGGATTTGATAGGTTTTCTCTGTAAAAGTGTCCTGAAATGACTTTGTTGAATTCAGAGCTATATAAATAAAGTTGAATTGAATTGAATTGAATTGAATTGAATTGAATTGAACCACTGAATCTGCTGTAGGTTTTGCATCTGGATTTGCTGTTGGTCGCACCTCTCGAGCTGTTGGCTTAACCTCCGGAACCAACCAACAGCTCATCCAGAGGGTTAGAGTTCAGAGGTAAAATCAACAACAGATCCAGAGGTGCATCCAACAACAGGTTGGAAGGTGCAGCCAACATCTGATCCAGACATGTATGGCAGAAATGTACGGATTTAATTGGTTTCAGACAAGGGCGGGGCAAAATGGCTCCACAGCTCCACCTAAAAACTTGGAAAAATTCATGTACAATCAATGTTTTGGCACTCTGATGTACCAAATCTCACCATATCCCATCATGTGTGGAGGTTAGGTAAAAATCCAATATTCACAATGTATGATGACATATGATCATGCAGAGTGGTTGAAATCAACCCAAAACTCTATTTCTAAAGATTTTTTGTCTTTCTTTAGGGTCTTCAAATTGTGAGGACTATATGTTTGTTGTTTAAGTACCAAAACTATAATAACGTGGTCTCATATTTCCAAGCTGTGGCTGCTCTCTGGATTAATTTTTCAGGCCACGGACTTCACAAAGTTACAGAAAGTGACACAGTTGACAGACACAGTACTGCTTGCTGGCTGTGTGGATATTTTTTTTTAGTTTATTCAGATTTGCTTGATAATACTTACAATAAACAGAAATGAAATGTATTTTTATGCAGTACCTCCTCACTGGTCAACAGCATGTCTTTTATGGGTCTTCCACTGTTTATGTCCCAAAAAGAATAAATTTCTACACTTTTTTTTCGGCCAAATGAGGTTAGGCTTGAAACCACAGCTATTAGCAAAAGAAACAGGGCTCTGATGCAAATAAAAACATCATCCAAACCAATGGCTTCCTTCAGCTAATTGCTTGAACTCCACTGATGGCAATGATGTCCGTCCAGCCTTCGCTGGAATTATTTATAGGTCACAAAACAAACCAGCATTGTGTAAATAGATGAAGCTTTAAAAAAAAAGGCATTTTTTCCCCTTCTGGAAATAAAATAAAACAATTAAAATAAACACTGTAAACAGCTGAGGTGCTGGTGGGAATCCGAAGTGCAAATAAACACCATAGGAAGGAAGGCAGGGTGAAGGCGTTTCCGGAACAAATCCTTGTCCACACAAAGAAACAGACCAGGGTTTGTTTGTCTCTCTGGCCTCTTGACCTTCACTTTGTGAACAAGCTTTACGGTTTGGTGTTGGGTCAGTGAGGTAGCTGAGCAGTCAGCGGACAACAGTGATGCAGTGAGAGTTCATATAAGTGTCTAAACACAGATACTTGAAGTGGTTATATACAGAGATCGTATTCGTGGTCTCTGTAAACCGACATCAGATCCAGTCTCCTTCCTCCACTGTTTGAAAGTTGGAACAATTGTGTGCCTCAGGAGGACTCATAATGAGGTTTTGAACCTAAAGCAAAACTCCTAAAGTTGTTTCACAACTTGATCTGCTAGTCACTGCTCTCTATGGAGCAAAGCAAGTTTCAGAAATAAATAAAGCCCATTTGGCATGTCACTGATCCAAAACCAAGATAGTTTTGCAATAAAGTCAACTTTATTTAAATGCATTGAACCTCTTCAGAGTAGGCAGACTTGTTTTAATTCAGTAAATCTCACAAAATGTAATACATACTGTACCTTAACTGGCCGCCATATTAGATACATCGTCCTAGTTCTGGGTTTCATCAGAGATTTTGTCAGCTGCACATCCATGATGTGCATGCTCTGTTTCACCATATCCCAAAGGTTCTTGGGTTGAGATGTGGTGACATTGGAGGCCAGTGGAGTACAGTGAACTCATTATCAATATTCAAGAAACCAGTGTGAGTTCATTTAAGCTTTGTGACACAATGTGTTATCCTGTTAGTCATAGACACAGGTTCATGTTATGACATGGCACTCAAAAATCAGCTTTGAACAATGAGCCAAAAAAAGAGAGGACGGTATAAAGATTTTCGCGGCTCATTTTCCTCTCCATCACCTCACAGCTTGAGACACCATCAGCGTGACTTTCTGGTTGGCCCTGTTATAGGGCGGAAAGGGGTCTGGTTGCTAAAATGAACAAAGACAGACACACAGGTGGTGTTTCACTCCCTCTCTGGGGAGAAAGTGACTGACTGAATGAAAATGACTGGGCCCTCTCTGTCCTTGCACATCTGGAGTGGGCTGAATGGAACCAGAGGGGAGAGGAGGCGAGCGCAGAGTGGCAAATGGCAAAAATGCAAAGACAGAGTGTGTGCGTCTGTGTGTAGAGGGCAGCGTGATATGTGCGTTGTGGTTCTGATGTCTTCATTTTTTGTGGATGAGAGGGTTCTTGTGTAAGTTTGAGGGGTAAGGACAGAGGGGACACTGTCAGGGATGTTTTTCCATGAAGCTATCAGTCTTTTTTTCAATTTAAACTAAGAATTGAACTTAGTTTCCGAAAAACAGGAAAAAGTTGACAAAAACAGGAAAAAGTGCATAAAAAGACATTTGAGTGCATAAATAGAAATACAGTACTACATGTGATTTTTGACCAAGCCCACTCTTTTGGAATGCATGTATTTTTGCTTTTTTAAAAAAAAAAATGTAATCCTTATTTGCATTTAAACATAGATACAATCTTTAGCGCATGCCAGTGTTTGCTGCTGTTGAAATTTCCTGCTACTGCAAGTGACTCGTTTGATGATGGATGACAAAAAAAGAGCTTGATAAATTTAAAACTGTAGAGGAAATTATAATACAAAAAGAACAAAAATCAAAGACAAAGATGAAGAAGTGCAGAGAGCTGGAAGTGTAATCAAGGGGCGAAAGAAACAGAGAGAGAATAGAGCGATGTTCGAGGGCGGCTGCTCTGCCCAGCGAGTGGCAGGGAGGTGTGCACCTCTCGATGATGAATCATTTCCCAGATCGAGGCGGGACATTTCCACTTACTTCATGAGCAGATTACCTGCCTGCACAACAGGGTCCAACAGTCTTCATATAATCAGGAATTTTGGATCCCCCCCCCCCCCTTCTGTGCACATGTATGAATTTATAAAAATATTGACACACTTCTGCCTGCCAGGGTACAACACCAAAGTTGATCCTGAATTCTGAAAAAAAAAAGCCATTGGTTAACTAGATCTATGTGGAAATGCTTTCTCAGTGTGAGTTGAATAAACATATAAAAGTAATTAATGAAACACAAGAGCAAGCCAGGCCCTTGAACTTTATTTTTCCTGCGCTGCCTGTTGAGCAGTGTGCCGGTGAGGAGCAGCCGCTCTTCATCTGTGTGTGTGTTGGAGAGCGCTTCACAGAGGCCTGCCGCTACATTTGGCAAGGGAGGAGTTGCCTGCACACAGCTGTGCAAATCTCTCTGTGAATCATGTCTGTGTATATATGTGTGTGCGCGTCCGTTTGGGCACCGGCACCTGTACAAAATCTTATTGTCTCATCTCAGAGGGCCCCTGAAAGAACTCGACACCAGGTCCAGCTCAACAGTGGACTATAACACTGTCACATCATCCAAAAGCAACAGAGGGGCCGGGAGGGCCTCGGGTGCTCTCGTGGCACGTGCCTGCCGCTCCCTGAGCTCACGACCCAAGATGGAGTTACAGGGTTTAGGGGAGGAACGGGCTGTTAGCTGCCCCTTACGCACCCCTTCACCCGCCATGCTCTGCACCCGCTGGGTAACCCCGGCCCCATCAAAGGCTCCACCGGGTGCGAGAGGAACATGGGCAGACCTCCGGCTCATTGTTTTTCTTATTTGCTAAGCACATTGGTGTGTGTGCGTGTGTGTGTGTGTGTGTGTGTGTGTGTGTGTGTGTGTGTGTGTGTGTGTGTGTGTGTGTGTGTGTGTGTGTGTGTGTGTGTGTGTGTGTGTGTGTGTGTGTGTGTGTGTGTGTGTGTGCAAAACAGACGGAAAGAATGAACAACAGCAAATGAATAAACTGAATTAGACAAGACCATCAGATGATTTTGGGATCATTGTGTAAAAGTGTACGGTACACACTAATTTCATTTATTTTCACAATAATTTCATAATTATATCATTAAAAATCGACTTCATCCTTTAATGCAGTTGTGGGGCATGTTTCAAGCTGGTGCAAGAACTAATTGAAACTACTTTAGATTGAATTACTTGTTTTCAGTATTACCTGAACTCGTCAACTTACTACTTATTGCAAATAAAAATTAGCTTCACTACATGGCAGACAGGCCTTTTGAAGCTAATGTTTATTTAAGGCTTATAATGGCTCATATGGTGCTGTGTATACAACCTAATGTTAATTACTAACGTAGGATATCTGTCATGTTGTTGTCAGCAGGACTGGGTTAGGATATGGATTAATGCTGCATTGTGCAACAGCTGAAGCTCAAAAATGCTAATGCTGAAGCTCACAGTGAGCTTGACGAGCAGTACAGAAAGAGCCGGCAGCCCTGGAGGTCCACAATTATTTATACCTCAGTGTGACAAAGTCCAACAAAAGTAATTGTGACCATCTTTAAGATTTTATAAATAGTAATCATTTATCAACTTGCGACTGAAAAAAAATTGTGCATATGCAGTAATATGTTATGCTTTAATTGCAACCCTGCTGATTTTGAAAAATTACAAAATTTTATACTAATTTGAAGATTCCAGTCTTTACATTTAGTGTGGACTGGAAGATCTGAATCGTAAAAAAGAAAAACCTGTTTCACACAGTCTTACAGTATTCAGGGTTATGGTTCACACCCGTACAATTTTGTCTATCTTTCTTGTCATTTCAGGCAGATTACCAGCAGGGAATGTTTGAAGAGAAGATGTTTTTTATGCATCACCATAGTGACTTTTATGGCATCTCAAAATCAACCACGTTTACACATAATACATTGCCACTTTTTTTATTTTTTTTTTAAGCTATATGCACTTTGTGTGGCAACAGGGACTCTAAACCGGGTCACGCCATGCTCAAGATCAAGACTCACTCTGATGCACGAGCACTTGTTTTAAATTAGCAACAATTTCATTCAAACTGCTAAAGTTTCGAAAAAAGGAATCCACATTTGAGCCCCTAAATGTTTCACAGCCATTACATCGGCATTGAACATCCACAGCCATAAAAGTGTCTCCATCACAAGTCTGAGGAATGACTTGAGCTTTAGGATTCCGGAATCTGCTAAATCAAGTCACCACATAAAGAATGAGCAGAGGTAATCCAGTGCGTGATGAGCGAACACAGAGATGACGATGATTTGCCAGAGCTGATATTGAGAGGAATGTCTCAACAGAAGCTTCATGGGAATGTTCTATTTCAGTGTCAGTGCTATTCTGGGAATAGAAGCAACACATAGTCATAACAATGGCACACTCACAAGATGGCTGATAAGATGCCAATTAGATGAGCTCAGTCTGGGGAATGTTTACGTGATAGCAAGGGAAGAAAGAGGAGAGACAGACACAAACAGGCAAAGGAGGGAAAGCAGGAAACAAGCAGTAGAGGATCCCAGGATAAGAGTAAACAATCAAGGGCCGCAGCAGTGCGAACGCAATTGTGAACTCATGGAGAACAATCAGGTGACTGAAGTTCAAGAGAGACAACATGTGTAATGTGTAACGTGTCACGTCAAGGGATTGTTAATGTTGGCTGTGAGCTTCCTGGAGAAGTGTTTTCCACTCTGAGGGGAGGGTGGGCGCAGCCAAATTCGTCACTTTTAAGTTAAAAACAGACATTTTGTTTTTTTTAGCTCAACAAGTGTGGACTTTTGCTCTCACACCGCAACATCAAAGGTCACCACAGAATCAACAAACATTTTAAGGAACATTTTTTTGGAAAGTCAGGAAAAATAAATATTTGCACACTTTAAGACGAGAAAAGAGATTCTTAGACTGGGATTTGATTCATGCTTCTTTTTCTCTGTGGTTCAAATGTAGTTCGAATTCTGCTTTCACTCACATAAATAACCAAAAGCTCACTAAAAGTGGAACGGCTCTTGGCACTGCTCCATTCGGTATCTCCACAGGTCTCCTTGACTTGTTTCATCCCCTCTTTCTTCCTCCACTACTTGCACTGTCATCCACTGCAGATTTAACAATGTTCCTCTTATTGTGAGCCATTCATCTGCTTTATGTAGCGTTGGGCTATAAATCAGAGGACTGAAATGTTCACCAAATACTGGAAACCCCTCCTTGAAAAATGTCCCGGTGTCTTGGAGATGAGGTGATTTAATATCAGCGGCTGCTTCGTCCTCCAATGCCGTGCAAATGGCCTTTCTTTGCACTACTAAAAGAAACTGCCTGTGGGTAAAGGAAGGAAGGAGTGCCTGAAAGGGAAACAAAAACTAGTGGGAATCTGCCATTTTTCAATTCTTTGAGTGACTGGTCACTAACCTGACATGCGAGTGCTAACAAGTACACCATTGTGCAGGCATTGGTTCTAATTAATGTGAAGATCTTCAGTCGAAGTGATTACTTAACCCACCTGTCTTCAGATGAGAGGTGTCCCGTTTTGTTTTGGAACAGTGTCTCGTGTGTATAATTGCCTGGGGAGATTTGGGTTTATTAATTAGGACATGATGGTTTTGAGCAACAAACATCACGTAAAACTTGCCAGTGAGTTCACTGCGACGCAAAGTCAATACTTGAAGAGAAGCTACAATCACGGAGGAAAGAGCGACATCGCCTCATGAAAGTGACCACCTATCTGACATCACTCTGCATTGTCACCCGGCTGGCACAAGACAAGCCCCCTCTTTTCCCGAATCAGTGTTACCAACACACAAATTTGGCACTCATGAGGCCCTTTTGCCAAGGATGTGTCCAAACACTCAAAGCCACAAAAGAGCCCGGAGGGGAGGGAGAGCTTTAATCAGTCCTATTTACACCTGCCAGCCAAAGGAGGGATGCATCATGGAACGAGTGCCAAGAAACTGACTGGGACATTTTTAAAGAGGACCATGAGATTTTCAAAGTGCTTTAGTTGTTCCTACTTCTCTCGGATGCTTGTCACTGTGCAGAATGATACCAAACTTTAAATAATAAAATCGAATTTAGGACTTGCGACGTGTACTTGTGATTATGACTCGCTTGTGAACCAAATTGAAACAAAACAAACATGAGCACATCTTTGCAGTTTCAACATTCATCAGTGATATGCAAAGACAATCACAGACTATATAGACCATGACTAGATTTGTCCGGTCTTGGTTCACGCAACCCGCTGTTCTGTCCTCTGTCCATTTCTCCCAAATATCTGTCACTTTTGCATTAAAAGAAGCCAATGAGGGCGATGCTTCGCACTGAGGTCTTCTTTTGAGGAGACTTTACTTTCAGGGAACTTTGAAGACAAGCACGTTTCAGTGATGAAGAGCTGTCACACAATGTCTTGCTCAAGGACACTTGCAGATAGTTGGCAGCTGAGCATAAAGCCACAGCCACCATTGGTTGCTGTCTGACCACCCAGGAAGAGATCTTCAGATTCCTCAAAAGAACCAAATTCATCCTCAAAGAGTTTTCTCATCCAGCTCATCGTCTGTTTGACCTTCTCCCCTCAAACAGGCCTTTTCACCTTTATTTTATTGCATCATTAATTCACAAACTAAATCATCAGTCTGGTTTAGCCTTGGCTACTCGTTTTTACTGTGATTTTCTGTTTTATTGTTGTTTTTAGACTTACATTTACAGTGTTCCTGGCATTAAATAGAGAAGCATAGGAACTCCATCCATTCATCCCAACTTCTATCCCACACTATATAATTAAGGTATTCAGGGAACTGAAGCCGATCCCAAATTGACTGTGGGTAGAGGCAGGACACACGCTGGACAGGTGGGTATTCTATCACTCTGTAAACCAAGAGAGACGGGCTACCACACACACTCACACTCCTGCAAGGAATATAGAGTCACCAATTAGTCTTAGGCTGTTTACACAACAACAAAAACGAGTGTAACCGCAAAATGTTTGTTGTGTTTAGGGGGGGTCCGTTTACAAGACAACAATGCTTGGAGCCACTGCAACCATCCGTTTTTCATACTGGCTCCCAAGGTGGACCTTTTCTTTTACCCTCCCAACCAAGAAGTACACTGTAAATAATATGGCGATGAAAGAATTTCTGATTATTATCCAGAACAGAAGGTTTTTGACTTTTTATGAATGGTCTTGATTTTAAAGGTTACAGAATCACAATTATCACATGTTCTTTTTCTTATTTTTGCAAAACAAAGAGAATCACAGCATTCCATCATGGTTCAGTAAAATTTTAAAAAAGCAAAAAGAATACATTTTGAATAAACCAAAGACATGCCAAAGAAATCCAGAAAGAAAATGCAATTCTTTCAATATTCTGAACTCCCCAACAAGGATGGCTACAGATAGACAAATACAGACAAAGAGAACAAACCCACCATGCCAGCACTCCGACACTGGAGGACTTCGGAGAATATAATGAGTCCTAACTCAGATCATTTTTGTTCTATTACGGAGCATCTCTGGGACATCTCTCATTTCGTCTCCTCCGTCTTTCTGCCCCTCTTGCCCTCAATCATGCACAATTACAATAAAGACACTACCAGCTACCATAACACAGTTTGAGAGATGACACATGTGTAGAAGCATTGTCCCCCCGCTAACACGAAAGCGAGTCTGTGGTGAACCAGGGAAGAGTGCTGCTCATTTATAGTAGGGGGGCCTTCTTCTGCTGCTGCATTTTCATGCTTTCAGTTCTCATTAAAACCACAAAAAGAGAACTGCAAAGGCCCCTCTGAGCCCAAGCCTTGGAAATTTCGCTACGCTAAACCACCATAATATGTGCCTCGGCCCCACAAACATACTCAAGAGGGGCTCTTTGGTTGCCGTGTAATAAGTCCTGGCGTGCTAACCTTGTAATTGGACATAATTAAAAGGAGGTAGAAGGAGACGAGGATCTTCCTCTCAGCTTCAGCTGCCAGGCAGCAGGAAGTAGTAAAGACATGCTGTCTCTTCCTTTACTAGGTGCCACTTCGTCTTTCTCTTTGAGCCTCTTTTCTCCCTTTCTTCCTGTCAGTCACAGTGTTTGTGAGGAGTATCTTTTGGGTCTCTGTTTGGAACCGGCCAAAGAGCGGGAGGAGGGAGCTCCAGTGTGTACACTCTAGCCCCATTTATCCTGAAAACCCCGCCATCCACACGGCACAATGTATATGAGTGCTTTCCCTCTGTTCAGCCTATAATTATTCAGTCTACAGATGCTCCCCCTAGGTTTGTTGTTTCCTGCTTAAAACCTCATCAATATCATATCTGTAAAGCTTTTAGGACACTGTGCTCATTTCATCATTTCATGACGGGGAATTCAGTTGCAGCTTTTTCCACTTGCAAATTTGGTGTAAGGACTCCCACTTAGAGAGTGCTCCTTAAAACATACACGGCAGCGTGACACGTGTTGCACATTCAATTCAAATACTGCTATATTTTTAAAGGTAAATCCAACATATACCTGTTCAAAACTGTCAATTCCAACTTATCCATTTAAATACAAGCAATTTAGCCTTGTCCTCATATTGTTATAAGCAAATTATGACATAATTAGCTTTGTTAATTTAAAATTATTAAAATTATTATGATACTGACAAGTATTGTCAGTATCATAACGTCATTGTGACATCACTGGCTGCTACAGGTATATTTCTATACTCATGAAGGAAAATGGTTGATAGCTTCCAAAATGGTCTTCGGTTTGTGGGGGGCTACTTTTATATGGAATGAGAAGAGTTAAAACTAATCAACATTTCAAAAACTTTTTTTTAACCTGATGTATGGAGTCATATAGTGAGGACAATATAAAGGTTAGTAAATTACAAAAGAATCAAAATCAAAATCAAGTCGAGTGAAATAACATCTTCACTTTCAAGTAAACGTTTCATACTAGCAGGTCTCTAATAATGATTGTTTCTTTTAATTTGACTATGGATCCAAACTGGCATCAACAACAAAACCGTTTTCCATGAAATTCATGATAAAGTCCAACATCTACCAAATGTTCTCCTTAGCATGAAATTACACTTGCAGCACTTGAATCATAGGTTACCAGTTTACTTTTCTTTTAAGATACATTTATTTGATGTATTTCGATTGGTCTACTTGTTAAGTCGCTTTAATCACTGTCACAACCGCGTTGATGTTATTATGTCTTAGAGGTGGAAAAAAAATGCGGTGAATTTTCTTTAATGGAAAATACATTCAAAACAACTGAATTATAGAGGGAAAAACGGTTTCATCCATTTTGTGAGGACAAAATTAGCTCCTCCTGAAAGACAATTAATACATTTCCACTTGACAAGTCTCCTGAAATACTAAAATACAACAAAACATTATCTAGAACAGGCACGCATCGCTGCAGCTGCAAGTTTGACATTACAGCAGGAAACGGTTCTCATTCAAAAACTTAGTGATAATACCTCATTTATTCAGAGTTGTTTGTATAATCTGGACGTTGATTTGGTACCTCGGCTTCACGCAGCATCTGCCTGGCCACACTGTTGACAGACGGAAGAGTGCTGATGGGACAGCGCTGAGCTTTTGTTACCTGAGCGTCACTCGCTGTAACCCAAGACAAGACAGCTGCTTGACTTACCATCAAGCTGAAAGGAAACACCCACGAGCCAGAGAAGGGGAGAGGAGGGGAGGAAAGGTGAGAGGAAAGCATAAAAAAAGAGAAGGATCGAAGGGGGAGTTCATTTACGTGCCAAGTTCACGTGTGATGATGAAGAATAGAACTTGACTTATATTTTATAAGTATCCATTCTTTTTTACCCCATAAATGTATAAAAACACCTAAAATACTAACACTCTTCAACAAATCCCTTCGTATTGAGCAATACATTTAAAAGAAGAATAGTCGGTGTGACTGCTACAGTCCATGAAAAAATATAATGAAGATCAGGGTCTCTGAACGAATCAATGCTGGAAACCCTAAAATAAGAACATATAACCCAAACATTTTGACTTTAGATTTCTTGTTTTCTTTTTTCTTTTTTTTCAGGCACATTTCTGCATCAACTCCTGAACTCAACTGAACTTGACTGAACTCTACTCTGAACGTCAATTCTTCCTTTCTCTTGATCATCTGTGTTGTCAAAAGATGAAAAAAATGTCACGGGGTCAGGCGGGGCCCAGTGGCAGCCATATTTCCTGAGGCTCCGCCTGTGGTCTTCACAGCCAAAAACACACATGGACAGACAGTGGGAGGACTCCGCCGTGACCCTTCACCCCAGCTGGACTCCCTTGGGGTCAAAAGAGGCCATGTTACTATCTGTGCACAGGCCAGCACCTGGATAACTGGACATATCCACCAGGGAAAGGGTGTGTGTCTGTGTGGGGGAAGGGAGTCCCCGGGGGAAATGAATCAGCCACTTAGTTCAGCCACCCGCCCCCTCACTTACAGAGATCGCTTCAGCAAGACCAAAAGGTCAACTCTCACCCTTTCGTGCATTTCTCTCCTTTTTTTTGCCATTTCTCGTTACTTCCTCGACCTCTCTCATCAGAGGTGAACAAGGAGCTTATTTCAGAGTGATATGAGAAACAGAGTGGGTGCAGGGTGTGTGTACACATAGATTTGTGTGTGAAACAGAGAGTGTCGCTCGCTTTTGTCAGTACGCCGTGTCCCCCGCTGTCCCCTCGGTGAGATTAACCTCAAACAACACAGCCTTTAGCATGAAGAAACACATTAGACTTTATGTGATATTCCATACCTTTGTTGGTGTGTGAAAAAAAAAAAAAAAGCCCAGAAGCAGTCAGCCGTAATTGTACGTCTGAGAGAAACGTGTCATTAAGTATTTCACAACCTATGAAGGTGTGGAGGGGAGCAGGTCTACAGTATACAATCAAAAAAGCCCACAAGATCCCCACCTAAGAGAAAAAACATCTTCTAATCTGCTTAAGCACACTGTATGGCTTCTGGTTAAAAGACACGCAGGTCACCGGTATTATTCTAGATCATATGGGTTTACACTGGATATGGCAAGTTGATAACTTGAACTTGAATGTTTTATCAAATAATGACTCCAGGCTGATGGTAAAATATGCTGCGCAGCATGATATCCATGCAGAAACCACATTTTCCTCAAGGCACATAATTCCTTACCCTCAAAATACCTCACCCTTAAAGCTTGGTATAGTATACACTGCAAAGTTTAAATCCATGTAACATGAGAGGGTATCTGTGTGTGGTAATGGGTGAAATCCTTATGCTCGCCTGTGTTCAAGTGGTTTTCACTTATACTTGTGTGTGCTGCAAATGCCTGAACACTCAAGCGTGTGTTGGTGTGTAGTTTTTGGGCGTCACTATCTCTTACCCTGTCACTCTATATGAAAGCAGATGCGTGCTGAAAACAAGAACGAGGAGTAAGATCTTTACATTTTGTGACACTCCCGCCTTGTAACCCACGGGTCCACACCTGTTAAACGCCTACTGATGGAAAGTCGGCATCGGCCCAGCATGCCGCCACTGGGCACATCAGCACAGGCCAACACAGAAACTCGTCCACACAACCACAGAAACACATACGAGCGATATCCACACAGAGAAACTGGAAAACACACGCTGATGCACCTCAGGGCAGTCAAGAGTGACCGGATAATGTTATAGGTAAAGGAGATGGAGGACCCGATTAGTGGAGAGTGTGTGGCACTGTTGTGCCTGACATCTGGCTGTAAGACAATCTGTGGCTACGGTACTTAGATGCCTGGAGGCCTCAGGCTGTTGACAGTTCCCCCTGCACACCTCTTTGTGCCTGATGGCAAAGTCTGATAGCGACAGGGCAATGTGGCATTCCACTAACTTTATCATGGTCAGAGTCAAACCACACAAGGACGCACACACATTTCTCAATAATTAGGTAGTTTAGATACTATACTTTAATCTTTGAACGGGAGAATATGGAGCCATTAGGCTGAGATGCCAAAGCATATCACCATCAAGATTATACAGCTCTTTGTACAACACAACAATACACACCATAGGGCAAAATTTCAGGGTGAAAGACGCATACATCTATGCATATAAAAAAGTGACAGTAAAACTCATTATGAACATTTGCACCTGAACTTCTTTGGAGGCACCAAATCACCGAATAAATATTGTAACCCTAAAGGAAAATATACGTGTCACAACCGCTGGAAGAGATTATTGACATTTTTGTTGCCAAAGGTCATATCGAAGCATGGAAGTGAAAGAAAATACAAAACACTGATCCAACAATAAAAAATATATTTCAAACAGCAAACTGGCAATCTAAATCGCTTCCACATTTAACATAAAATATTCTCAAACCTGAGCTCCAGACTTGAGCAGGGGTATAGTAAATCAAACGTTGTCTGCAAATGACCATATCTAGAAAAAGGTCAAATCAGTCAAAAAGACACGTTCAACAACTAGAGACCCTATCTGACCTATACATACCTGCACAGTATCAAAACAAAGAGAAATACAAGCTGTATACTACACAATGGCTTACATAGGTATATAGTACATACTGTATGTTTTGCTGTGCACACACCCAGAGGGAAGGAGAGTCACATTCACAACACTCCATTACACAACACAGGGTGAGAACTGAAGATTTCATTGTGAGGCTCTGTGGCGTCCAGTTTCCACCCCCTGCCATTGCCTCGGAGCAGCAGGTCTGTGGAACTGGATCTGTCAGCTGGGTCCATCAGATAGCCGCCATGGCTGTGTCTCGTTCTGTCTACCTGTCAATGCAGTGTGGCTGTCATCCAGCCAGTCAGGCGGCCATTGCCTGACCACCGCCCCTGCCTTATCTGGATAATGACCTGCATTTAGGTCCATTATGAGCTGACCCCAAGGACTTTCTCTGCTGCGAAGCGGGGGCCTTGTGCCAGTGATGGACAGGCCAGTAGGAATGTGATACAGGGGCAGAGATGTGCTGTAAGAGCTCAACTGTAGGAGATGCAGATGAAGAAACAGTGCATGTGGTTCCCGAATGCCTCGGGACATCGATAATGTAAGAAAAGATTGGGGAGTTCAGAAAAGGATTATAAACAACCAGGGAAACTGCCTTCAAAACTAACAGTTCCATGTAGTCTGGACCTCTCGGTCTATACTACTTAATTGAATCGGGCTAAAAACAAAAAGAGAGAGAGAATATGTTTTTAGATCCTGCGCAAGGTGGAGAGTAAGTAGGTATGACACCTAATATTCAAACTGACAAAAAGATGTGGTAAAAAAGGGGGAAAGGTTTCCACTTGTTACTCCTTGAAAATCTTAACCTCATGATGAAATTAGGCGAGAAAGACATCTAAAGCTACAAAGCATCAATGATTTACAAGAATCACAGCTCATCTGTCAGAGAACAGTTTACACCACAGTACTACTATCTGAAAACCATATGTTCTCACTTGCTCATACATTAGCTATAGTGCCCTATCTTATGTGTTACTCTACGACCTTGTATCTGTAACAATAGCAGGGAAGGAGCAGGAGGGTGCCAAATGTGCCAAATCTCTGAGCCCACAGTGAGCCTCTGAAATGGCCTGTATGGTAAGCTGTCAGCAAAGATATCTTTTTCTAAAGTCTAAGTATGAATGAATGAATCAATAAATGAATAAATCAATGAATCAATGAATAAGCCACAGTCCATCCAGCTGGCCAACCACAAGAGATTCTTGCCCGTCATCATGCATAAGTTACCCGATGAAGTTTTACCACATATATTTGAGGCAAATTTGAATAAAATTTCCCAAATGGATTAATGACATATTGTGTTCACAAAAATGGGACAAAATCTAATTCTAACCAGTGCGTCTGTAAATGCAAATTTGAAGGACTCTACACAGAATTCACAGGGATCTTTGAGGTAATAGTGAGATAGTATGCAAACAAGAAAGTTCCTAAAAGCTTCAAAGTCATTGGCATGAATAAATCTATCCATCTTTGTGTTTTGTAAGCAATAGTAATTTTGCGTGTAAAATTTAGAAAGCAGGAGTACTTGGCCAAAGCCCATATTCACAGAGAAAACCTGTTAATGCAAAAAGCCTTATTATTATTATTATTATTATTATTATTATTATTATTATTGTTGTTGTTGTTGTTGTTCTTATTATTATCATCATTATTATACTAAAAGAACTTGATCCCTTTTTCAACAATCCAACTATTTCTTGTACTCTTAGAGATTAAATGATTACTTGAATAATCAATCTAAATCTGCAGAAACACTCACAATCATTTGATTGTTTGAATTGGAATTTAAACAGTTTAATGCTTTGAAACAAATGGATTCAAACCATGATTTGGCGAATTATTCAAATGTGCTATATAAAATATAACACGTAATAGTAGCAATCAAAATGAACTGACCAGTCAAACCAATTTAGTTTAACAATAGTAGGACATAAAAAGATGCAATGACGCGCACAAATGACACCAAATTATATAATTATATAATGCGGAGAAATGTGGAGATGATTAGACAAATACAGAGTGATGTACCCCCCTAAACCCCCTCGTTATCGCTCCCTCTTCCTTTCTCAATCAGTCAACAGAACTAATCTATTGATTGCGAGCGCCTAACAAGCTCCTCTTTGTTTGTGCAGCCGTAAATACCTCGGAGGACCTTCGAGGGTGAGAAATCCTAAAAAGCTTTGCCTGAAGTGACGCAGTCTCATTACCGTCATCATGAGGGATAATTAGTAAAAGGGGGTAAAAATAATGTCGCCATCAATCAGCGCAAATAATGAGGGGGGAGGACACAAGTGGTGAAAGGAAGAAAGAGAGCAAAAGCGGAGGGAGTCAGCAGAAATAGGTTCAGGGGAAGTCTGAGTCAGCGACGGCCATCACAGTGGCATCAGTGGGGATGATGATGGAGACCGCGAACACACGGACACACCAAATAAGAAAATTAAACAAACGCCTCAACTTTTTATGATGTTATTGTGTCATTGCTTCACCCGGGTTCACAAACACATACACATGTGTACAACCACCAAATAGTCACAACCACATAAAGGCTCCCTAAATACAGCAACGGGCCATATGTGCCATGTTCTGGTCTATTTAGTTTGATGAGATTCATTCAGGCGCCTCTGAAAACTCTTCTTGTTTTATTGACATGGCGTAAGTTCACTGTTGAACAAACAAACCTGTGGAAAGTTCACCACGATCCGACGGGAACGGTACTCGGTCTGCCATGACCTCATGACCTCACGGCTCATTCAGTTCAGCAGTGATACTGGACTATTGTGCCAGAAGAGAGTTTCATGATTTATTGTCATCAAATGGTTAATGGCTTGAACTGTGCACGAGTCTGACCAAAAACACAGTCCTGAAAGCTCTTTCTTTTGGTTTCTTTGCATTTTTGGTGACTCACGAGCAAGAGGATATTTGTTATAAGCATAAACAATCCCTCTAAAAGGAATACAATTAATACCACACCACACAGTGTGTCACATGTCAAACATATTTAAAGTTATGAACCATTGTTCCTCTGTGTTCAGTTGAGCTTTAAAGTAGCAACAGAAACAAAAAGAACTTTGGATTGATTTTCCGCTCGTTTGTTGGTCAGTCGCAGGATGACTTGAAGAGTGCACTGCATGGTGTGTTTTCTTGGCCTCGTCAGCTGGAAAGAGTAATTGTACCAGTCTTAAGTGTTTTTTACGAGGTGTATTAGCGTTTTCCATCAAGCTGCAATTACGGGCTTTTCATGCACATGGCAGGCCCTCCTGAGAGCGCGATGAATGGAACCAACATGCCAGCGCTGCTTGGTACTGGGAACGTCTCGCAGACACAAGCTATCTATTGATATGCAAAGCACATGTGTGTTGGTATGCAAACATACATGGAGTGTAGATCTATAGAAAGTGGCAAAAGCTCGGCAGATCCCATACAAATATGGATTCAGGCCGTTGAACAAAAACAAATCGAGGTCTGGCCACATGAAAATGTCTCTGAGTGGCTTTTCATCACTTTGCAGGGTGCTTGAAACTTTAAAAGGCAGAGTTTTCACTTGAGAGTGATAGAATAAGTGGCGAGTCTCCACTCAAGGCGAGTAGGAAATATTTTATTACCTGCTCAACATTTGTTTCCATACATGGACGTGGGCGATACTGTCCCCTCTACGATTACCCCTTCTTTCCAAAAACACCCCAATATGAAGGGAAGGAGAGTTACATCACTGACAAAAAAAACCCCCCAGTGATTCACACTTTAATGCTTGAGACTCTAAAGCAGCAGCTATGGTCATGACCATACAAACCACACCCTAGTGCTATGCAACGCCTGCATCAGAAAAGCACCCGGACACTGTACTCGTGGCCCCTGAGTGGCACTGGGATTTCTAGCTTATTCCTACGAGGCCCAAATGAGCTTTCCATCCTTAGGAAAACAGCTGAGGGCTGTACAAGTTGGAACATCAGCATTGACATGTATGATGACAAAGGCAGGAAGATTGAAGGAGGGACAATTGTGGGGCTGTGCTATAGCCTACAAATTGAGGGATGAGTGATTGTTAACTTACACGTATCTGCACGTGAGTAACTCAACCAGAAAAAAAAATCTTTAAAATATAATAACCAATAAGAAAACAAACCAATGCATGAAAACAAGACCAGGACCACTCATTACCATAAATTTCCAATCCGCAGTTCTCTAAATCGATCGCACCAAAGTCGCTATGTTTACAGACAAACCGGATTTGGAGCCATCAAACTGTGTTTATGTTTCACTGAGTGACGCCATCTTCGAAACCTGCACACATGGGTTTCTGGGATATCAAAAATGGCGTTGTGGCAGCTCAAGCAAAACTTATCAACATTTGACCGATTCAGCCCCCGCAAAAAACAGACTTTCTCTAAGAAAAAGTATTGAAGTCATGGGAATAGTCTTAAATGTTGTGAAATTTATTGTTAATCGTTTTTCCAGTGCGTATCAAGATCTCGCGAGATCGTCTACAAACGGGATCTTGCGCACACAATTCCTCAGGAAGCTTCGGGAGTTTCCACGACGCTAAGATGTCAACAAACCCGTGGACGTTACGCAAAATTTAAATGCTGGAAATGCATGTTTGTGTAATGATGGATTTTCATCAGAAAGGTATTGACAACATATTAGAGACGTACATCAACAACTAAAAACTGGATCCTAAATGTTTTGGTTTTTCCTGTGTGGATTCTGGTCGTGTAACTTTAAGAAAGAGATTTATGACTTCGATCATTTTTCTTCCCTGAGTGTTAAGCTGTGACGACACAGTTTGCAGGATTTATAAATGTATGCCTGCCATCCATCCATCCATCCATCCATCCATCCATCCATCCATCCATCCATCCATCTTCTATCCCACTTATCCAGTTCAGGGTCACGGGGCGCAGGAGCCAATCCCAGTCTACTGTGGGCGGGAGCAGAGTACACCCTGGCCAGGTCGCCAGTCTGTCACAGGGTAGACGTACACATGTATATCAAAGCAAATCAAACTTGATTTGTATAGCACCTTTCATACAGAATTGTAGGAGAAATTGCTTTACATGTTTAAAAAGACATTAAAATTAAACACAACTATACAATCCCAGCCCCCCAACCCCCCCCCCCCCACACACACACACACCCGCCCGCCCCACCCGCCCACCCACCACCAACCCCCTACTACCCGTATCGAAATATAAAATCGGATCTAACAATAGCCAGGCACTGATGAGCCAGGAGAGAAAACATCATCCTGACAGTTGCTACCGCCTACAGCTACAGGGGGCCCCGCCACAGGTTTTTTTCTTTTAAGGGTTCAGAAGATTTTCTCCCGTCCTCCTCTCTTCACTGTCTGTTCAGTATGTAGACTGCACTCTCAAAAGGGATTATAATTTGAGGAGAAAGGCTAATTAGAATGATATTCTATGGCATACTTACACTTACCTTTGTCCAATGTTTGCTAGACATTTCACATCAAACTCCTTTTTTTCTTGTTTTGTTATTATTATAAATTTTTTATCACTTGCCAATGCATTGTTTTGTTAAGGCTACTATTGTGTGCTTTATGGACTGAGAAATGCCTGGTTGGAATACCACAGCGCACAAGTCTATGATTACCAATTGGTACCACACAATTAAAAACATGCAGTTTCTTGTCCAGAAAGCCAAACAACCATGGACAATCAACAATATGATCGATGATTTCTGCTTTTTAAGTGTCACTTCTGATATGCAATTGTCACTGTGAGCTATTTGTTAAGCTGAATGACACATTTTTCTTTCTTTCTATATCTTTCAGGTATTCATTTACAGTTGCGATGTCTTTATATACAGAGTGAGTTAGCAAGCATTTCTGAAGCTTTGCTCCGCCACCAACACCACCATTTAAGTGGCTTATTATGAAGTAAAAAATATGCTTCTGGTGACATTCGAGAAGGAGGAGCTGGAAATGTGCAGCGAGCGTTCGCGTGGCAGGTAAATATGTAACTTATTTTACGAGCAGTGCCATAAAGGTAACGACAACAATAACTTGGCTCGCATCAAGACTCTATCTTGGTCAATCTTCATGCAGCAAACCAACCTTGAGCCAAAAGCTGACTGATCAAAGGTTTAGTGTCAATGCATAACCCAAACAAAGGAGATGCACTTGAACACACAGTAATGACTGGAGCCATTGGCCAACTGACCACAAGATTCAAAGAAATTACTGGTGACTTTGCTTTGCCATTGTGAGTCTTTATCTGTAGAAAAAGAAACACTAATTAAACTGGCAAAATCAATGAGGTGTAGTGATGGGTTACAGCAGTTGTTCCCAATCTGGGGTCCAGGAAGGAGCCCCTTAGAGGAGCCCGAGGCATTTACTTCTCTGAAGTTGTAAAAAAAACAAACTAACTAGATTTTCAAGGTCTGGCCTCTCTCTTTGTACGCTAGTGGCAGCGGATGAGTCTTCCAGTGTTTGGCTTCACTGTAACATTTAGGCCAAAATCAAAAGGAGAAGGCATTCACAGCCTTTCTTCAAGGTTAGAAACCATTGGCTTAAGAGGCCTAACAATTATAAAGGTTTTATTTTATCCATCATTTTCCCTGCATTACTCCCAAAGTGAGAGACTACTTTAACCAAAATGTGTAGAGGTGTAGCACTTGTACAAAGTTACAAGAAAACGAGATTCCACTACTTTTAAAGTATACTTTTTCATTGCGAATGAATATTTCAGATTTTCCAGACAGTTGTGTTAACACAAAGGATTAGTTAGACTCATTTCATTGGGTATTTTTGCTTGCGATTTAGACATTGACATGATGGTTTGTTGTGCAATGACCCTTTGTCAACATAAAGGGCATGAAAGAATGAGCTTTTCCTGCCACACAAGATGGGTGAGAATAAAGTCGGGCTGAACTATGGGAAAGTGTGGGAACATGGTATCCTGTTTTAGCACACCATTCATACTAAATTCCATGGCAGTGTTTTACAGTCTCATATAGAGTGATGCAGCTTTACCAATATCTTTAGGTATATAATTATGGACTGAACACTGAAGAAAGCAGCCTGGTGGAAACTATGAACATTTTTACTTGTTTGTGGTCATTGTAACGTTATCTGTGTTTCTCAGGTGTAGAAAACCTGGAAGGACACAGGAGCTCAAACCTTTAGGCTGCCTTTCTTGAAGCTGCGCACAGTATTAATGGTTGTCAGAATTGTGACATGAATCACTTATCAAACACTGTTTAATTATGTCAGATGATAGTGGAGTGTAATGTGAGAGGGGTGCATGTCTTTTAAGCATGTCTTCAATGTGAGAGGATCATTTATTTATCAAATGCATCTGTTAAGAGATTAATGTGACTTCGAGTGTATCTTTGTGGACGAGAAGTGGATGTCTTTGTATGTGTTTGTCAGCTTCTCTTCCTTCAGGCCTGTCACACAAAATCTTGTGATGCAGCAACACACAAGGCGTGATCGCACAGCCAATGCAGGCATGACTCAGCCACCTTTTGACAGAGATTTAGCACATCTGCTTCAACGGAGCTGCATGTGGTTTCACTTTAAGGCTCCTAACATGGCGTGCATCAAACACAATGCTGTGAACTGGATGAGTGGATTTACGCAGAGGTGTGTGTGTGTGTGTGTGTGTGTGTGTGTGTGTGTGTGTGTGTGTGTGTGTGTGTGTGTGTGTGTGTGTGTGTGTGTGTGTGTGTGTGTGTGTGCGTGTGTGTGGTCAAACCCTCCATGCAAAGTCAGTGGTATTGATGTGTGTATGTGCCTGTTTGCACGAGTGTGTGTGTTTGAGTGCGTCCTGATGACCACTAATAAGTGACTGCCGGAGTGACCCTGCGGTCTGTAGAGAGAGAGCCAATGTATTGTGGCTGAAAACATGCAAACACACACATACACATGTATGCATGCATGAATATTTACTTATGGGTCAGTCTGTGTGTGTGTGTGTGTGTGTGTGTGTGTGTGTGTGTGTGTGTGTGTGTGTGTGTGTGTGTGTGTGTGTGTGTGTGTGTGTGTGTGTGTGTGTTACAGTGTGTAAGTGCGTATCATGATGACCACCACCCCCTCATTACCTCCATCCTGGCTGGAAACAATCAGCCACTCTGCCCGAGCTGGAGGCCAGACTCAGGCAGTGCAGACCTTCAGACCTAGCATTAGAGAAGCCTTGATCACCGCAGCATGACTGGCCTCAGATTGGATCCAGCTTTTAAAACTGGAAGTATAATCTCAAAACCCCAAATCAAAATAGCACTTTTCTCCTTTTCGACGATAGACAGGGGTTAACTCGTCATGAAATTTATTGACTACCACATAGTGTCAAAATGTGACTTTCCAGTCCCGAAAGTGGTGAGCGATGAGAAAAAGTCACCATTAACGGTTTAATACAATCGGAGGTTAGATGCATAAAGTACATGTTTGTTTTTATTGGGAGTGTCAGAATGATTTTAGCTCAGGGACCACATACATCCGAGCAAAAAAATAAAAAATAAAAACGCAGCATTTTTCTGGTAGTTTCATTTCACAGTATACTCTGAAAATTATCCTATTCAATGAACGCTTCTTTTACAAAACTGTTCCATATTCCAACTATTTCTTCTGAAGAATGAGTGCAATGTGAAATCCAAGTATCACTAATTTTGGACAAAGTCTGTTGCTTTGTTAGTTTTCACATAACATCCATCTATTCCTAGCAACAAGAAAGATAGCTGTCACTACTGCTTTACTATGTATATTGCTGCCGTCTATTATTCCGTTGTGTCTTGTATCATGTCCCTCACCCAGTGGACAAATCAGGGAAAGCGGTTACTTTTAATAATCAAACAAATTGCAGTTAATACCTTCTTGGGAAGCTCTTGCACTTTTGGTAGGCTGGTCTTTGCTCACCAGCCATATGTTTGACAACATGGGCTCGAATAGTTGCACATATATCATTATTTCATTATGTATCATTATATTTAATCAAGCACTCAAAACTTGTTGACGAGATAATCCTCGAGATTGAATGCATTACTGCTTTGCACATATTCACAGCTGAGATCATCTTGAGCACCCATCAACCCCGGAATGGACAGATTTACTTCCCCAGGAAAAAGCTATTGACAATGATAATTGGTCTTAAGAGTCCCAGCCATGACTGGCAGCAGCAAACAAACAAAGCACACTACGTATTACACTGTTGGTATGGACAGAATGCACTTGTTATTTCAGACATAGCCCTGGTGCCAAGTTCTGCAACATGTACCGACAGATACACAGTAGTAGGTAAACCATTTCGGTGTGTATTAACTGGCTGTGTGCAGGCTCCCTCTGCCGAGTGACTGATTTACAGTGAACTCAAAACGAAATGACACCAAATCTGTCGTAAACACAGAGACGGGAGGAGTGTTGTTACTTGACAGACCTGCCCGCTTTCATTCTACAGGTTACACACAAAAGAAACCTGCTAAATTCACAGAATAGTTTTTTGCATGACATTTTTTTTTCAACCTGTTAGATTTGCAAAATTGTAATAATCACAGTAACCGAATAAAAATCTAGTTTTTTGTTAATCTTACAAAATTAATTAAGTTGTCACTGCATCCATTTGCTGTAAAACTTGAATGAAAAAATAATCAGTATGCGCTTAATCGAAAATGAATCATTTATTCATTAATTAATTAAATGTTCCACACGGCGTGACCCTGTGTTTATAATCGCTGTTACAGAAATCCTCAGTGATTAAACTTGACCTACTTCTGTCACTGTACACAAGCATGGGGTTTTGTTTAGGGTGGTATGTAGGTCACATGTTACATAATCTACACTATCCTGTAGTGAATTATCAAGTACTGCAGCATATTTCCTACGAATTGCATTTTACACATTCGTTAACGGTGCTATTTTGAAGTCTGCAATAAAACTACATCTTTAAAAATAGGCTTTATAGGGAAAAGCCAGATCAGACTGTACTGAACATTTTGCTGTTTGGTAGTGTGAAATCCTATGAATTGTCCACAATGACAACAAATGACTCATCTCTGCAACGCTGAAGCAAGAAAGGCGTGTGTCTTACATGTGTACACACACACACACACACACACACACAAATGCGCGCACAACTAAATACTAACATTTTACTACGCTTTAAAATGTGCAGGTGAGCAGACAACCACAGTGTTTATGGTTGTATAGATGCACCCACAAACTGCAGCTTCACGGAAGGCAAGGTACTATTGAAAACTGCACAAACCCCATAAACACACTGGGCAGGGGACAGTGAGAGCAGACCAGGCTGTTATTGTAGTGCAGCACGGCTGACTCTGTAATCTCCAGGGTGGAGTCCATATTGGGTTTCTATGCAATTCACTGTTGTTGGCCCGTTTGTTTTGTGATTTAGCTAAAGAGAGAAAAGGAGAGACTGGAAAGAAAAGGAGAGAGAGAGAGAGAGAGAGAGAGAGAGAGAGAGAGAGAGAGAGAGAGAGAGAGAGAATGAATAAGTGTAGGTTGTTTTTCCATGGCTTATTCTTGATGAGTTGTAATGCAGTGTAATACAAGTGGTGGTTAACCTCAACGGCAAAGAGAGGAGGGGCAGTGACAGGGTACAAAAGAGCAGAGAGACAAAACAAAGCAGGCAAGCGAATGAAATAAACAAAGTGCCGTAAAAAGGCAGACACGAGAAGAAAACAGATATAGAAAGAAGCTTAAGGGGATGGGTTGGTCTTCAGGTATGTGACGCGGTATGGAGAAGCAGGACTTATTGTGTGAGATGACATGACGTCTTGCAACAGATACCATCTGTCATTGTTGTGTTGGTGGAGATAAGACCACAAAGACGGTCAAGGCTGTCATTGTTAAATGCCTCTGCTGGCAAAAGGCCCTTATCGGGCATGTTTAAAGGAACAGGACAACCAGTTTTCAAAACACTGATTTAGATGAATTAGCTTTTGCATTCCAAAAGTCTAAAGAGAGATTATTATCTTAACTGAAAAAATATACATGTCAATGTTTGATTTTACATTTCACCTCGGGAGAAATATTTCTTTTCCTACATGCAGCCTTATTGTTTAAATGGTGTACATTCACATCCTGCAGGGTAAAAACTACAAAAGGGAGTACACATGTAAACAATATGGCTGAAATTAAATAATTAAATGGAGACAGTTTGGAGGGTTTGGAAACAGTGTTGAGAACAACACATAAAGTATTACATCTGTAACACATGTATATTTGAAAGTAACATACCTAACTGAATCACTATGAAATTAATAACTAAACTAATCCTACTTTATTCTACTTTTTAACCTTTTTTCCACAGTGACCGATCCTACTTGTAGGAGCAGTGATCTGCCATGGGCAGAGGGTGAGACGAGGGGCGGTGGTCAGGCGGCCCACAGTAGTAAAACTTCAGCTGTGGAACTGGAACTGGGGCATCACTGCTCCCAGTTACATTTACTTCAATTAAATTTTTTTGTATTTCTTATGCATGAAAGTTTTTAAGCCACGGGCTGCATGACATTAGTTTATCTCAGCTATTTTATTGCCATTTCTTCTCATTGTTGCTTCTCATCAGTGTGGATATCGATCTCTTTTACCATCAGGTGTCATGTTGTCATGTTAGTTGAAATTGTTGACTTTAATGGTGACTAAATAACTCAAACAGACCAAATAATGTTTGTATTTGGTTTACAACTAACTGATGGAACTTAAGCAGTACTTAGTGGGTGGTATAGTCATCCGATTTATCCTCACAGTGCTGACGGCTTAACTAATATGAAGATCACTGAGACTTGCTGATTAGGAGATAAAATGTAATCCAACATATAGTGCTGAGTTACTTTTTGTCTTTTTCTTATGATTAATGGTAAAGCAACTCCCCGTCTTTCAAACAAGTAACTGCACTAAAGTGGAACTTGAAAAACGCTGGATGGAAAGAGTCAAAAGTGAGAACTTGATGATTTTTTGTGAGTTCTCACACAAGACTGTGATGATTTTCTTAAAATAATAAATAGCAGAATGATTGATAATTGAATGGATAAAAATAATCTCAGACTAAACTCTCATGCGTGAGCACTAAGAAGAGATTGCAGTGATGTTTTGGCAGCCATCTGCCAGTGCATGCTGTCATAGAAGTGGAGACGAGCTTTGAGCGGCTTCTACGATGAGACGCACGCACAATCGGCATTCCTACAGTGCCCCACCAATCGCAGCCCATCCCCCACTCTGCACTATCAGCAATGAAGGGAAGGAGCAAGTTTGTGTGAGGGGAAGCGAAAACCTTTGAGAGGTAGGGAGAAGGCAGTGATTTAAAGACTTATCCAAGGGTGAGGGCAGCGGGAAGGCCGGGACAGGAGTAGTATTTGGGAGTAGAGCAGGAGCGATGGGGGTCGGGTAAAAAACAGGAGGAGGGTGATCCGACTGAGACAGCAGATCTCCGTAGAGGCCCAGTGCCAATGTAAAGGTGCTGAGTGAGCGCAGCAGGAGCTCTCTCTCTCTCTCTCTCTCTCTCTCTCTCTCTCTCTCTCTATGTTCTCAGATGCGTGCAAACACACATTCGTATACACACAACCTCTCAGCCCTCAAGTGGCCATCTCGCCCTCTTTCGTTCAGGGGAAAACATCCCTCCCCCTTTCACCTCCCACTCATGCTGCGCACAACCTCCTGTCAGCTGAGACAAACTGACAAGACAAGAAACACAGTTGCACAGATGGACAAAATAGGCTCCATTATGTTCGAATGACCAGGCTGGTGAAGTTGACCTCCGGCCCCAAGACACAGGCTGTTTGGTCAGTGGTGAACTGGTGGGAATGACCCCTTGGCCAATGCTGACCTTTCGATGTTCACTTCTCACCACAGGCTGTCTGTGAATGCACTTGATGTGCCCTTGTGTGTTTTTGTTCGTGTGTGTGTGTGTTCCCTAACTTTGCTTGCGAATACTATACAAAGAAAAGTCTCAGCATGGCATATATAATGAATATCAGCTGATCACCAGTATTTCATCGGCTCATTTTTGGACATTCGCTCTGGGTTTACATTTTCCTGGGATGAGTGGTATGGCCTTGCAATTGTGTCCTTTGAATTTTCTTCAGAAAAATAGTGCCATAATCGACAGCATGGTTTGTATTTTGATTGGGATCCCCATCTGGCAGCACTTCTTTTTTGAACTCCATCTTGCTTGGCTTCTGATGACAAACTCGCCGGTAGACGTTTATATCATGAAGAATTTTCACTGATACTGTTTGTGAGGATTGTGTGCATAAATGGAACCAATGCACCAAAAATTTTATTTTATATGACAAAGGACCACTCTTACCTCACAGTGGCAATACTACCAGGTCAGAGTGTGAAGGCTTTTACTTTACGGAGTCTGCATGTTCTACCTGTGGGTGCATGGGTTTTCTTCAAGTGCTCCAATTTCCTCCCACAGTTCAAAAAATAAAAACAGCTTAACTGGTGACTCTCAATTTTGTTGTAAACATCAGTGTGAGTGCGTGCGGTTGTCTGTCTCTCCTTGTTTGCCCTGTGATGGGCTGGTGACCTGTCAGTGTAGACCCTTCACCCCAGTGAGCGGGGATCACGTCCCAGCAGCCTGCAACCCTTTGCCAGATAAAGTAGCGAGAAGAAAAATGGATGGATCTGTCAAATGTCAAGTGCGTATGTGTGAATGACAAGTGAGTGATGTATGACAGTTCACTGTTTCAGCAATTTTCTTACAACATTGATGTTGATTCGTGCTAGTAAGTTGCCAACTCTATTCCAGTAAACTTCTGGCCAATATCAATGAAAACACTAGATACAGCAGGGTATCTTTTTTTTTTTTTTAAATCCTTTTCACATTCAGTTTTGGTAAAGTCTGCATTCTTCACTGGTCTTTCTGTGCAGTGGAAAAGAAGAGAGAAGTATCACAGTCAGCTTGCCCTTCTACTTCATTCTTGTCTCTGTTTGAGGTTCACTGTAACCCTTTATCTGGTCTGCTTATCAGGCCAGCTCCAGCTCAGGCTTTCTGGCCTCCCTCTTCCTTGGCAGTATGTCACGGAGGAGACGTACAGTATCAAGAGCTCTAGACTAATGTCTCTGCCTCTTTCTATCAGGGCCTCTGTTCTTTGGTGCTTTTGGACTGAGTTGAATCGAGGGCAGTTGGGCACGAGGTGAAATGTCTTCACGTCCTAAACTGAGTTGCCCCTGATCTCAACTCTTCAAGGACTACCCTGACCTGGATAAACTCAAAACCCTCACTGATGGAAGGTTTGGAATGACAGAGACGTCACCATGTCCATGTTTTGAAGGATGTGATTTGAATAGTTCAGCTGTCTGATTTCTCTTTTCACCACTGCAGGGTAAGTTTGGGAAATGTGTACTTTTACATTTACTAGTGATTCTAAGGGTAGTTTAGTTACTTTATGAGTGAATAAAACAAAAAAACAGTCTCACTATGAGGATGTCTTCATCGTGTGCACATAGTTGTATTGCTCAGAGACATCTGCTAAACTGTCAGCACCGTGCAGGTCAATCTAAGGACTGTTTGACTCATTAAGTGGAGATGTTGAGTCAGACTCGCTAAAAGCAGAATAAGAAATGAGCATGTGTGTATTCACTTAACATTAATATGCTGACTAAGAAAGACTTGCATAAGACTCTGCTTGTGACTGGCATGCTTTTTCTATTCATAATCAGCAATATTACTCAGATGGTGATCAGAAAATAAACTTAGGAATGACAGAAGTCATCTGTATTGCTTAGGACCCATAAAGGGTCATGAAAAACAAAAAACACACAGAGTAACAGCAGATGATAGAAATAACTTTATAATATTCTATTCTCAGATGAGATTGTCTGACAGAGCAACTGCATAGCAACTGAGCCTTTAGGCCGATGCTATGCTTGCAAAAAACACTATCATTTTGCCATTGAACATTTGTAAGATGCTGGAAAAGTGACGCCGACATAAAATAAATGTCAAATGTGTGACTTGGCAGGAAAGTGAATCATGACATGGCTCCTGATGACAAATGTGAGACAGGATAAGCTGCAAGTCCTGCAGCTGTGCAAGCTAATAACGCACCCAGGGTGGAATGGGGTGGGGGGTATTTTTCCTTCATACTCAACATTCAAAGCATTATAAATATGCAGCTCCCATTCATGCCCCCATTCACTGATTTCAGCCTCAAATAGCAGCTTCCTGATTTTATCCATTGTACCGTACTCAACGAGGCGAGGCCTGTATCCTGTGTGCACTACAAAGTTAATTGCATACAATTGAAAGGTGTGTCACTTAAATTGTTCTCGAGAAAAAAACCTTGTACTATAAAAATCATTTGTCAATGACCAAACACAAACTCACTGAAGAATTGGGCAAGACGCCATTAGGGCAAATAGGAGATGACAAGTGACTTGGCCCTGACACACACACACACACACACACACACACACACACACACACACACACACACACACACACACACACACACACACACACACACACACACACACACACATACACACACACACACACACACACACACACACACACACACACACACACACACCCCAATGTTTACTATGGGCACTGGCAGTCCCACTGTTGCCTGAGGGATGTGTCTGGGCATTGAGCACCATAGGGCCAATGTCTGAACCACAAGTGGCCCAGTCAAATCTTTACACACTCATAAACACGCCTGCATTAGTAACAGCTAGTTAAAATCATTCCATGAACTAAGGGTGAGCCTGCTATAGCACAACACCCTCAAACAACACTACAACTTACTTTATTCTTAATCTGCTATTTTACGACAGACTGGCTATATTGTCCAGTCTGTCCTGAGAATCTGCAACTCAATGTCCTCTCAAAAAATAGGAGTTGAAAAGGGGAAAATGATTCAAATGTACATCAACCCAAGACTTTTTCAATTACGGTAATCCCATATTTTATATTTACGATAGAATAGAAACAACACGTCACACAGTGAAAGTAAGACATTTCACAATTTCATGAAAAACATTCACTCATTTTGAATGTGTAGGCAGAAGCGCATCTCAAAAGAATGAATGAAAAATGAAAACAACTGGAGAAGCATTTCGTAAAACATAGGTGTATGAGAAGTGACTTGTGTTTGTATTTACATCTTACACAAGCGTAATACTGATATGTCTCTGCATTGCATAGACTAACATAAAAGTTTTGAACAGACCTTCATCTCATCAAATAATCTGTCTTAAAATCTAAAGGAGAAAAATTGTTTTTCCCCAAGCATGTGTAGATTCTGCAGGTAACTACATTACATTTCTCCAAGTTCCATAGAAATATTTAAGAAAATCGACCCCAATATCAAAATATCTTTGACAAAAATTTAAAAATAAAATCAGATACATCCTTAAGAACAGACTAAAAGTGCATCATCGGTTTGGTAATTATCTTGGTCAATTCAATTCAATTCAATTTTATTTGTAAAGCGCTAAATCACATCAACAAACATCTCAAAGCGCTCTTACAATGATAGAGTACAACAGAACCCAACTAAACCCTTAATGTCAAATTAATGTTAAGTGTTCTATGTGCCAGTACAAATGTAAACAACAAATATTGTGATTTGTATTGTGCTCTTACAAATTGCTGATTTGTGCTACTCACCCCCTAGATGTGCCAGAGGCAGAAAACAAGCACATACAGTCACACATCCAGTATTTTACTGTGCACATACTGCCCATTATATGTTCCCCAGGTACCAGCTTGACTTAACAGCAGTGACATTTACACTCATAGCCTCTGGAGTAATTTACACAGCTTGGCATTATTCACAGCTGGTTATAGTTCCATGCAGTAGACTGATTTAATAGTACTCAAAAGTAGGGTGGCACCAGGGCTACTTAGCACTGTGTATTAGCGAGACTGCAGGTCCCAATAAAACACAGGCCCCAGTTTCATGAACTGTATATTGACCCCTTTGTAACCTGCTTAAATAAGCTCACACCTCCATGCTGATAATGAACTGGTCCATGTTGGGAGTATATTAGTGGTCAGGTCCAACTGAAAGTAGTAGGGGCATTTGGCCAAGACAATAAAATATATGTGCAAAAAATATATCCCAGGGTGCTGCGAAAGTCAGGCAATTAAAATGGAAATGTAGCATGGGTATTTACAGCCAAGGAGTGAGCCCACAGTGGGTGCTGGAGAGATGCAGACAGAAACTGGGCGGGGGGCGGCTGACAAGAGACAGTGGCAGGGTACAACATGATTTAGATACTGTGAGGGAGACTGCAGGCCTATAATCCTGAAAGCACCGAAACAGACAGAGACAGCGGAGAAGAAGGGGCAAGCTCTGGGAATGAGAGACCGAGAGCCACAGAAAAAGAAAGTTTGTGACAGCGGGCAAAAAAAAACGGAGTGAGTGCAAAAGCGGAATGGAGATACACACAAAAGCCTGAGAGAGATAGAATGCGAGAAAGACTGTTAGATGGAGTGCAAGTAGCCAGACATGCAGGCAGACTGTCCGTCTCTGGTTTGTGGGAATGCGGTAAAGACACAGTAGTAGGCAGGGTCCCGGCTCTGAAATTAGAGAGTGGCGCTAAGCGAAAGGAGCCAGAGCCAAAGGCCGTCTGGGAGCTGCCAGGGGCTGCATCCCCAGCGCACTGCTGAAACATGATTTACTGCTGGGCCGCACTACAAACAGCACTCAGCTCCTGGTGCGCTATCAAACTCGCAGCAGCACACCAGCCGTTGCATGCTATCAAGTTCACAAAACTATAAAGATACCACATCAACAGTGGGAAGTGTCAATGTGAGAAAAGCCAGTTCAGCATAGGGCAAGGCAAAGACGTGGCAGAACGAGGAGCACAGCTGAAAAGAGCTCCAATCTGTGAAAATTGCCAAAAAGAGATGCAAGAGATTAGACATGTTGCAAAAAGGTACGATTCAGATGACAAAAAATTATTCTTGGTTTTCATAAGACTTCCAAACACTGTGGACTTGTATAATGTCCCCAGAAACAATTTTGCAGCTCTGGGGACTTATTAAGACTTTCATTTCCCACTTTGTCTTGCAAGATAAACTGTCCAATTACACTTGTTCCTGCTACGGGGCTGTGTGAGTGGGATGTGTATTAGCACATAATGAATTGGACACAATAGTGTTTTGCTTGATGATATTGTACAACCATGCAGTCAAAAGCAGAGCCAAGTTTTTCTTACATTCAGGGATCCTCCATGAACATAACATTCATCATTTTCTACAGCGCTTCAGGGTCATCGGGCACTGGACCTGATCCCAGTTGATTATGGCTGAAAGGCAGGATACACCCTGGACAGGACCCCAGTCCATCATAGGCAAAACACAATAGACAACCAAATATACACCCAAGACCAACCTAGACTCAAACTGGGGACATTTTAGATTTGATAGTTGAAATAACAGATTCTTGTCATTTTAGAATAATCACTGCCACTGACTCATTGTGTCGACACGCTGAACTTTTGACACAATAATGACAAACCAATTAATTACCTGCTGATATCGTTGAAGACGAAAGCCTTAAACCACAAGGGGATGCTGGTCTACAGAGGACAATTCCCTCCAACTCTTTTTTTCAGTGGGAGTAAACCATTTCCCTGAAAGTCATGCACGTGTGTGCAAACTGTTTATTTACTTGCTGTGCAAACTTGCATATTGACTGCACATTTGTCGAGGCACATCAAAATTCAAGGAACTGGATTTAATCAGAGAAGAAAAACACGATGAACTTCGAGGTTTTTACATTATGCAACAAGTCAAGTCCAGACATGCTGGGAGATACTGTGTGCGCTTGTCTGCAGCAGCACCGGGCAGTAACAGCACGGCCACTGCACTGAAGCTGTGTGTCTCTGGATCTGTCTTGGTCTGGATGTGTGTGCATGTGTGAGTCTGTGTGTACGCATATGCTTCCTCTGCCAAGTTTCCTCTCTTTGTTTAGACCGGTCCGGTCAGTTCGGCTCCCCGCTGAGCATGCAGCGGCCAAATACACTCATATATCAAAACAACGGCATAACAACAGACAGGGTGCATGCAGGGCAGAGAGGCGCTGGGAAAAGCAGCAAAGGGGAGATGGTCGGCGTGGTGTCGATACAGGAAAGCAGAAAGAGAAGGGAAACTGAAGAATGGAGACCTTTGGGATGGCAGGGGCACGCTCTAAAAAAGGGAGAATTCATTGACCCCACTCACCCAGAGGAAGGGATGTAGGTTGGAGACGGGCAAATGAACTAAGAGACCAATGAGAATAATTCACTGACACTGAAACATACACAGAGTATATGATTAACTACTTGTGCTTAATATAGAGACAGACGCACTTTTGTAGGATTTGTAGAACTAGTAAAAATGATGACGATGTGTGAAGCTTCTAATTCAACGCTTTCAATACAAGGGCCGATATCACACGCCACAGTGAGCATTTTAGATGAGCAGGGGTTTAGATGAGCCAAATGCAACTATGGACCAAGCAGACCAAATCCCAGAATCCACTTTATTCCAAACACACAAACAAACAAATGAAAGCAGAAACTCGTCAGATTATAAAAAATAAACGGCTGTATAATTTTGGAGTAGAAACCTAAAATATAGGCTTGGTTTTAAAGGGGTAATGCTCTCATAATAACATTAACACAGCTGGGATTTGATCTTTTGCATTGCCAAAATGCTCCAAAATGTGAATAAATCCCCCCCAAAAGTTGATTTTTCTTCACTTAAAACATACCTTGAAAGCATTTATTAAGATTTACTATGGGCACTCTTATTGTACGTATTATAATGTCTATTTAGTAACTTTATAAATAGAATGATATAAAAAGGCTCACATATGGCCTTCAATGACATCCAAGACATGACATATTCTATTTTTTTCCACTTGTGATATCTGAAGCATTAAAAAACATAACATATTCTAATTCTGAATGTGAGACTGAAGACTGTTCATGACTGTTTCATACTGTTTCAACAGTATGAAAATGTCATTTGAGTTGTAGTTAAGAAAAAAAAAAAGGAAACACAATATCTCTTTTTAAATGGATGTAGGTGCTTCATAAAAGCTAAGTAAAATGTTGAAACAGCAAAGAATGCTTCGTCCTTGGCACCTACGTAATAACTTAGTTGTGATCGTAAAAGTGATTCTTTTACTAGAGAACCCAACATCCTGAACCACAGTGAGGCACTGAAACTGATTTATAGTAATTGTATAGTCATAGATGTGGGCTCAACTTAATGTGCTGAGCATAGAATACATGATTGGGTACAACAGATTTATTTTAGGCACCCACTGCAAATCATTAATGGATTTAAGCCACAAAATTATTCCTCATACTCCAGCCACTCAATCTGTAACCCACCCTTCACCACTGAAAGATGTGATTAAGCTGTTGAGAACTAAGCCAAGGCCTTGCTGGATTGACCAATTTGTGTGTGTGTGTGTGTGTGTGTGTGTGTGTGTGTGTGTGTGTGTGTGTGTGTGTGTGTGTGTGTGTGTGTGTGTGTGTGTGTGTGTGTGTGTGTGTGTGTGTGTGTGTGTGTGTGTGTGTGTGTGTGTGTGTCTACAATTGTATATTTATATGAGCTGGGGATATCCACTTGTATTTTTGTGGATGGTCTAATGTTTGAATATGTATATCTGTGCATGTGTGTTTACAGTACAAGGCCCTTGTCTCTAAAGCCCTGCACTGGCTCTGGATTGGACCAGTCTAAACACACACACAGAGTTGTACACACACGCTCCTGCCCCCCTCAGAGCCATGCTTTTAGAAACATGGGGCCCTAAATGCCTTACAGATGGATTCCTAACAAACACAACACTCTGTCTCGGCCCTCAAGTATTCCCAGTATTTGGCCTTGCTGTAAATTATAACATTCTTACCTAATTGAGACGCTATTAAGGTCAGTGCTCAGACTCTAGTGCATACGCTTCATGATATATAAGCAGGACATACATGGCACAGCACATTTTGCCCTCATATTGTGGGTTAAGTTAACCACACAGTGAGTGTGATATATGGTCCATGTAATTGCAGCAACACAAATAACACAGTAGTTGCTGTTTTGCTAGACACCACTGATGATTTGGTAGCCACAATTCCAAATACATCTTGGGAACCTTTGGATTACTAAACTATGCTGAACCAATCGAGTAAGTGTGAAGTACTACACTGTTTCTGCTGAGTGTTTGCCTTTTTTTATTTTTTTTTTATTTTGCGTAATCTTTAAAAGCTCACAGTGTTGATATATCCGGGGTGGTGTTTTCTAGGAAAAAAGAAAAATGCTAACCATTATATACATCAAATAAATATGATAAATAATGAAAATGAAGCTGACCTACCACCTCACGGATCAGGAGTAGAACTCACGTGATTACGTCCGTTTTCCAAAAATCTGTTGGAAATTCTGGTTGAATGCTGTATTTAGTTAATTTCCAAAGTAAAGAAAGACCCTGTCAAAAGCATATCTACAGGCAAAAAAACAACATGCTGTTGTTGTTGGTTACAAGCTTTTACAAAAGCTAGAGTATGTCTCTGCAACTGATATGTCTTCTTTTCTTTTTTGCACATTAAATTAGTGAAGTAAATGCTGTGATGCTTGTAAAAACCTAAAGTTGTAAAGCTTTGTGTTTTGTAACGTATTATTGGTCTTTTATTTGGCACCCTGCCATCGTTTAACCATACTTTATTAATCCCCTTGGGTTAATTCCTTTATCTGCAGTTATACATCCTAGTTCTAGGATGCAGTGGGCAGTCATTACGAGGGGGCTCCGGGGAGCTGATGGGGGTCAAAGGTCTTACTCAGGGATCTACAGTGGTGACCTGTCTGCTGTGGCATTCAAACTTACAAACTTCTAATCCCAAGACCGCTACTGTAGCCTCTAACCGTAGGTTTTACTGCCAACAAAGACATAGTTCAACAATAAATCCAATAATATTCAATGTATTTGCGGCACATATTCAAATTTCTATCATCAGCTCATATGTGTTCTGAGACTACAGCATTGAATTTCACTTGTTTAGTGTGGACCAATCTTTTCTCAGTCTTGTGAAAAACTTTCAGTGCCACACAAAGCTATTTACCTTCCACCATAATTAAAGGCTGCCATGTTCAATCCGACACGCTCCTTTCAGTCTTATGTTGCTGAGCTGCTCCGGGCAACAGCACTTTTCACAATATTGTTAAATCAGATCTGAACTAAAAAAGCATGAACTCATCCAGACAGACATTTACAGGTTATTTGAAAAGTTCACCGCTGTAAATGCTCTGCCTTTTTTTTTTTTTTGTCTATCACTATGTGAGAGCAAAAACAAAAAACTAAATCTGCTCGGATAAAAGTGGGACCGATTTACCACAAGCAAATGCGCTGACTTCCCCTCAAAGCATGCGAGCTCCCTCCCTCCCGTAAGACCACACTGAAGCCCGGAGAGACATTAGTCACTGTTTGAGCTTGTCATTCAGGCATTTTTCATCGAGTGTATCTGACACAAAGATAACACACTGTCACAGAGGCTCATCCATCTTCGTTTCCAAGTCACTCCTGGAGAATTCAATCTTGAGAGTGTGGGGTTAGACACTCGGGCAATTAATCACCTCTGTGCTCGTGTGTGTGTGTGTGTGTGTGTGTGTGTGTGTGTGTGTGTGTGTGTGTGTGTGTGTGTGTGTGTGTGTGTGTGTGTGTGTGTGTGTGTGCGCGTGTGCGGACCTATAGGTGTCTTTGTCTGTGAGTGATAAATCACTGTCTCACCCCGTACAGGACTCACAATGCCTGAGCCCCCTTCAGCCAACTTAAGATAAATTCATCTACAAGTGATGTGCTGACAATACGTAGACAGGAATATCATTCTGTCTTACTTACTCAGTGAGAGTGGTAGATGTCTGGTGCTTTATAAGGGAGAGGGGAAAAGAAAGTGGAAATTTGTCAAAAAAAAAAAGAATTCTGGAGACAAACCAAGAGCGCATATTGAGAAAGGCATGGGAACACGGTCCTGTGCACACGCAAACATGAGGGTATACAGAGCTGTTGAATAATTCTTGGAGAAGTTGGGAAAGGTCCGATTTAGAGGTGATTCAACTGTGACACCAGGCTTTCGCTCTGGGTGTGAGTAAGTTTACTATTATGAGCAACATGAGCAAGAGGTGGCGCAACTCAGGAATTACACAACGTTATGAAATGCGTGCAGTCATGCGAGTCAAACAAGAGTGAGCACTGGAGTTTCTGTTGCAAACAACTTGCAAATGACCAGAAAATTCACTTGAAAGATTTGAAATTGCAGCGATCGATTGAATTAATTTTGTGTGTCATTTCAAAAAATGTATCTATGACTTGTAAATGTCAAGTGGGTGAAAGAAATGGTTTACAGTGTAAAGAGAGCCACAGGACCAGCAGAATATACCAAGTACAAAGGGTCAGCAGGTTTATCCACCTGCCGCCTGAGGGAAAAAGGAAGCCCCATTTTCCACAACAGGTGTGCTGGCCTGCAAGAGCCATCAAAACAAGAAAATTCACACAACCAGAATGGTGAAAGACAGGTAGGGGGCGGGCCACAGGGCGAGGAAAACAGTAATTACAAAGAACTGGTGACTCTCGGTATCAGAAGTGTCAGCTGATTATTTGCTGTACCTTTTGGAGGAAATATTTGTTGCGGCACGGCAGGTTTCGTTTGACAAACATAACAAACAGCGACTGGTTGAACACTGTCTGAATCAGAAGTGCTCCACTGATATGTTTCCCCAATTACGGCCCTCTCAGTCACATTTGGCCTTGACGTCACAGCAAAGCATGGGCAAAAGAAAAAAAAAAAAGGGGGGCAGCAAAGACTAAAAGACAGACTGAAGGATAAAAGAGGGTAGTCGTATGGGAGGCACTTCTGTACACAGGTTTATGTTTTAAATCAAGAGATTGCGATCGCAACATGGAGCCCGAAGCAAATGGTCTGTAACGGGTACTCTGAGGGAGGTCCTCAGGCTCAGAGCGTACATCGGTTCAAGATCATTACTCCTTTCTCGTAACAAAGAGGTCAGGGAATGGCTAATGCTTGTAAACATTAGGGAACGGCACTCTTGATGAGTGCACAGAGATGGTAAGGTAAATATTCAGGCAAGTGGGGGAAGTCCTGAACAGGCTGGTTGTGAAGAGGAAATAAGTGACGGCGGAGTGCATTGTTCCATTGTATAGGAGCTGTTTTCATGGGACAACAAATTCACTCTAAGAGTAGGGTTTATCGTGCAATGATAGTTTCAGATTTAAATGAATAAATAATGTCAGAGTGCACAGAAAAGTTTTTTTTTCCAAATCCACAAGCATAATTTCACTTGCTGCAACCACTCAGATAAACAAACAACACACGCACCCACACACCAAAGCTAACACATTTCATACCCCATGATTTGTGCGTGGAAAGACACAGTGGCTTGTACACAGAGAGGCAGACACCTTCACAAACCAACCGAGACACCACCACCATGGTCTCAAGGGCTTGATAACACAGCTGTAACCTTTTTCGTGATACCTCACTGCATTATGACTGTTTAGCGCTCTAATGCCGTTAAAACTGTCTCGTGGAAACATCCAAGAATTGGTTTGTCGGTACCAAAGATAATGATCTGCAATAAAAGTGGAGCACAAACGCAGCACGGGATCAATGCTGATGAGGCAGAGCACAGAGGACATGTGTATTTGGCACGAAATGACAGAGCAGCCATCAAAAGATTCCACCACACGCATTCATCTGATAGCAGACATAAGCTGGCAGTCACGTTCAGACGCACACACACACACACACACACACACACACACACACACACACACACACACACACACACACACACACACACACACACACACACACACACACACACACACACACACACACACACACACACACACACGCAGGGAAGCGTGCCTACCTTATCTTCCAGTCTGATCATTCGAGCACCAATAGTTGGGTATTCTTTGTCCTCGCCTTTTCCTGGTGAAGAAAAAGAAAAAGAAAAGGAAAATATGAAATGAATAAGGTTTTTTCTATATTGCTTTCATCGACTGAGGGTTGGGGACCTACGATTGGCAAAAAGCAGTGTACCGGGTAAAGAACTGTCTTATCTGTGATGGCCAGCATGTCCTGGTTGTGTCGCAGTGTGAGATTGCTTTTCTTATCATCAGCAGGGAAAACACAGACGCATAAAATCACAACTACACTCTCACTCATACCTATAGGCACTTTACAGACACAAATTCTCTTGATATGCATGTCTTTGGATGGTGGGAAGAAATAAGAGCACTCGAAGAAAACCAGTACATGCACAGGAAGAACATTCAATTTCCACACAGAAAGCCCCATAATCCCGGAACTGAACCAGGGATATTCTCACTGTGACATGAGAGTACTAACCACTGACACACCACGCAGCTCCTTAAACAAATCATGTGCACACATAGACAAATATTTCACGGTAAACAGCCTCTCATTGGGAAGTGAAACTATTTTGTTTTGCTTTGCTCGATCCAGTCCGAGTGGTGACGTTTGCATCCCGCCAGTGTTATTTTTAGTTGACATGCAAGCTGTGGTAGGGGCACGGCACTTAACATTTCCAAATTGGCCAAAGAAATGTGTTTTCGGTGAGTCGCCTGACATCCTCTTCTACAAGCGTGCTAATACAGGTCGGCCGGCGCTGCGACATCAGCCAGGGCGCACAAAATGCACATATGCACGGGCACAAAAACACACATGCCGCCGTAACCCACAGCCAAACCGAGTCATAACACAAACACATCAGGGACCTCTCTTTCACTCGTATTTAGTCTGGCACAGCTTGTGAATGCCTGAGTTGTAAACACAGGGATAAAGTGAGGAGTGATAGTTGTCTATCAGATGGAGACCGTTTTTTTTTTTTTTTTGTATATTTACCTGGAAGAAACATTCCCGGCTTCCCCAGAGTACCATCCAGCCTAGGGGAAGAGATAGAAAAACGTAGAGAGCAAAGGAATATAAAAGTGAATACAGAACAAACTAGGACCAGCTTGAACCTATTTTTATTTGGGTTTTCTGAAAAGAAAATCTAACAAAAAAACACACCAAAAAACATTGCAAGTTTTAAATGAATCCATAAATAACTGCTCTGTTCTTCTTGAAATGAAGAACACTAAAAACACATCAAAATTTACTTGCACATGTGGTACACAATGGGGCAAAGCATTTGAACGCAACATGCTCAGCAAACCACTCGTGTCATTCAGTAACCGCAAACTAACAATAAACTTTTATCACAACATCTTTATAAATCTTCCATTTGAGAGGTTGACCAACATGATGAAAAGCATGTCTCATGATGCTTTGGAGTGTTTTGACTCGCTTTGGAAAATCTGATGTGCATAAAATGATGAAGTTCTCAATTATTAAAGACTTAATATCAATCTAAACATGAGGAAGAGGAAGAAAAATAAATAACAGCTTTTCACTGACTTGTGTTGATTTATGTTGCAGTTTTGGGTTCAAATCAATGTGTCACCATGGATCAGTAAGATATGACAAGGCTGAACCTTGAATTTTAAGTGGCTCCTGAAGAATTCAAATTATAACGCAATATGGCCAACACATGAAACTTTTACTAAACTGTGTTCTACTTCTGAGTCTTCACACTTGGTGGAACTTGAACAAGTTCGGTTCTTATTGAAACTAGGCTAATAACTTTGTATTACATTAATAGTATAAAAAAGTGCTATATAATTAAAGGTGATTGACTGACTGACTGACTGACTGACTGACTGATTGATTGATTGAATAACAGAAAAAATGTTGCTCGTAAATAAATAAATAAAAAGTGGTATAACTAAAGAAATGCAAAGCATCAAATGAATACAGATAGCAGATAGTTCCTATTTGTCAAAGGCATTGAAGGAACAGAGTCAAAAATATATAGTTGAGTTAAATTATGTGAGATTTTTCACTTGATCCTTGTGACTTTAAACTATGAGTCAATATGGAAGTAGCTTAAATGATAAATAAGAGAAAAGAGCAAAAAAAACAAAGACTCCACCTTCTTTGCAGCTCTTTAATGCGGACCATCATGTTGAGGTGACCCTGGGAATACTGCTCAATCACGTCTCGCACATCATAGGGCTTCCGTGCTTGCTGTGGATTCATGCACACACACACACACACACACACACACACACAAACACGCAGTGCGGCACAAAAGCCATTGTCAAACACAACCTCCGTTGCTTGGTCCCCGAAAACATCCCCAACCCCCTAGGGTGCAAAGGGTTCATTGTTAACTCAGTGTGTGTGTGTGTGTGTGTGTGTGTGTGTGTGTGTGTGTGTGTGTGTGTGTGTGTGTGTGTGTGTGTGTGTGTGTGTGTGTGTGTGTGTGTGTGTGTGTGTGTGTGTGTGTGTGTGTGTGTGTGTGTGTGCGTATATGCATGCACTAACAAGTGCATGGTCATGTAGAATGCGATCGTGTTAAGGCCCTTTCACAGCTTTGTTTAGTGTGACGTTGATACAAGGAGCATCAGAAAGAACCCAGTGAACTCTTTAGGGTATTCTTGGTATACGCAGAGTATAGCCTCAGCAGCTGAGATCACTTAGGCCATAATTGAAAACATACAGAAGACTTGGAAACAGTCAGAATATAGGAACCATTCTGCAAAACATGCAGCATGAATTCAATGGCTAAACTATTCCAAATATGATTTATTTTTTTAAACTGAAGTATTTTACTACACATTGTTTCGTAGAATCGCTGACTTCGCTCCAGTTTGAGGCCATGCCCTGCTGTGTGTGTGTGTGTCAGTGTTTTTGTAAGAGTGTGTTTCTGAACATGCAGTGTAGTAAAGTGAATTCCTACTGCAGCCCAAGAGACAGGTTAGTAGATTTCCCATGATACTACGGCTGAACTGAAGACAGCACAAAGAAGACATGCAGGTGCAAGTTTCTGGCATTTACGCACACACACACACACACACACACACACACACACACACACACACACACACACACACACACACACACACACACACACACACGCACACACACACGCTGCAGCTGATATATGCCCTCAAGGCTCCCCCTCCCACTCCTGTACAACTACGCACGCATGCACAAAAATCAGTCTCTCTCTTCTTTTCTAATCCCTCCTTCTCTCTCTTCAATGCCGTTGTGCTTTTCTCTGCGAGTTTCCCATTGCTCACCTGAAATTTCCGCCTGGCCACAAAGTACTGCATTCTGCGGAGGACTTTTACTGCTGATCTCTGGGCATGGGACAACCTGTGACGGAACAAGAGATGAAATTGCAATTAAAGAAGAGACAGAACACAAGATTTTAAAAAAGTAGGCTCAGAGTCTGACCGAACCAATCCTCGATAGTTGTATACCATGAAACGGAAAAACAATAGCGGCGCTGATGAAAAACACACGTGTTCACAAATGCACAAATACACATTTAACTATGTGCATCAACACAGAATAACCCACACAGTTTATTAGTGATTCTCTTCTTTGGTCAAAACAGTGAATCTGCAGTCATCTCCAAAGTGAAAGAGAAGAAAACCAGACTCAACTCGCATTAGGAGGAGTCCCAAAACACAAGTCCCTCAGCTCAAAGCGGCACATCTGTGTCAACACGAGGGAAAACCCACTGTTGTTGAGCTTGAACACGGGAAAAGAAACCACTGGATGCAAACAACATGCGCACATACTGGAACGTGCATACCATAGTGACTGTATGGCTGTTTGTTTTCTCGTGGAGACGGCCTGCAATGCTGAGCACGGGCGCTCGTTTGGTTTACTCTTCAGAAATAGCTGAAAGCCGTGCATGGCGGCCTCACGCACACCTGTGGCGTGTTTGGATGAGTGAAAGTAGATTGTGCAAAAACTGGCTGACATTTTGGCGAGAGGGTGTGTTTCTGTGGTTTGACTGATTGAAAACACGCAAAGGCCGACAGAGGAAACAGATGTACGTGGAACATAATCAAGCATAATCACCCAACCAAAGGTCTCCTCACTGTTTTCAGGTCCCGTCTTTCACAGGACTCACAGCCACATTCCAAGGTGAATTAAAGAAGAAATGTATTTTGCTGTTATTTATTTTTAACAGTATTGCAATGGTACTGGAAGATTATGAATGGATTACACACCAATATAGGATTCCTGTGATTCTTGTAATTACTGGCTCCGGAATAAACAATGCCAAAAAAAAAAAAATGTGTTTAAACCTCCACTGCTGTCATTTTATCAAGTTTTAATAGTTGAAAGATGTCAAAGACTTTGGCAAAAAGTGACGAGGCAGAACATCAGAAGCACTCGTCACTAAGGGAAGGTTTGTCTTTTGATACCGGTAATGCATTATTACCCAATGTTAATCTATGACCAGTGTAGACCAGCACCCAGAGTTGTTTGCATGTAAGCTGCCATCAAATCCAAAGTTTCACTAAAGTGGTGTGCAGTACTTTTTCAATTTTGAAGCAATACTTGGTTGGTATGGTTGTAGTGTGACTGTGTGAACAGAGCATGTTTAAAATGATCTCCAAAGGCATTCATGCAATGATTTTGGATGAAAGCAGATTGAAATACCAAACTTTATTATGGGATTTGATTGAATTTAATCATTTCATTATTCCAAAGGCTCTTCTTTGTCCATATGATGCTTTTGTGTTTATTTGTTTGATTGCATGTGGCAACGTCTACAATGAATAGTCCACTTGTTTGAGATGAAGTAGTCTGAGTAGTGTGCTGACATCTGAAAGTGAGCCAGTGATCAAAGTTACATGAGTTGTCAGTTAAATTGTTTTATGTTTTAAAATTGGTCATAATAATAATACCACTTTTAATAATACAGCTTTTCAACATTTTCACATGGGTCTCATTGGTCCTTATATTCAAAGTTTATTGCCCCAAATCCTTCTTTTCTTTGATTTTCAGCCATTTGAAAAATCAATCATATGAGCTGCAACCAGAATCTGCTGTGTCTGTGTGAACCGGACCGTCTCCACCCACACATGTCCATCTTGGGATGAGGAGGAGGTACTTCCTCTCGTGGTGCCATGTGCCAGAGTAGAGTTGCCTATTTCTCGGAGGGTGAAAGGCAGGGCCTACCTTGATTGGGATTGGCCAAACCCAAGATGACATTAAATAAGGTTTGATTTCTGATTCGCTTGTTGGAGCAACACACTTTTTGAAACTTGAAACAAGGGAGAGAGATGACAGACTTCTCTCTTCTGGGCCGTCATTCCCACGTATGGGGACATTTGTGATATTTGTGATTTGTTGCCCATCGAGTTTCTAGGGTTTATTTATGCCTTTCGCCCTGTGATCACTGGAAGGTGGAGGCAATCTTACTCATACATGTTTGATCTCACATGGAGATGAGCTGATTGTCGTTTGATGGCAAAAGGTCAAATGTCAAGGGTCAAGGTCACAAAGACTTTGCTAACTCTCTAACAGATCTAACAGAGATTTCATTAGTTTGTCAAACTAAGGCCGGAGCAGCAGAGAGACAGCATATTATAAACTTTTATTATTACAGCTGGGAAATATAAACACTTTATTTTTACATTTGTCACCAAAATGTCTTGAAAAGAATAAGAGCAAACTGAAATTGTTTTTCCCACAGTTTTTTGCTCCTGATTACTGCACAAAATACCATGAAAGTTCTTGATCCCTCCATTTATGCAGCCTTGTGTTTTCCCTAATAATATGGAGCTCATGTTATATGGCTAACAATAAGAGAGCTGCCACCTACAGTTCAGTTTTTGGTATCAGAACAGTTACTTTTTATTGAAAAACTGCAGATGGAAAGTAATTTGACCTAACGCAGGGTCATCGCACATGTCAGATTGTAGCTTCTGGTTGTGTGTTTGATCCACTTGCCTTAAATACAATGATTCAGACTTTTTGTCCGTCCCAAGTGCTCTCAGCTTTCAATTGTGGAACGCACACAGAGCTTGCTCCTCTTTCAACCTGAACTGCTCTATCCTTACATGAAAGCCGATGTTTGTATATTTGTATTTGAGGTTTACACGTGTCTGTGCACAGTTCACAACACTCGTGTGAGACTACAGTCCATGTGCACACATAAATGCGTACTCTCCACCCTCCCCAAACAAGGGTCTTTGTGGAGTCAACAAGTCGCTCTGAGGTCTTAATTTGGCTGACGGACCACAAAAGGACTTAACAGACAATGCAGTGACATAGGACCATAAAACACGAACATCAAAGGCCGTCAGACTGCTGTCTTTTTTTTCCTGCCCTCTGTGCAAGGGCTGCCCAAGCTATAGGAGGAAATGCACACAAACAATACCAAACATAAAGAGCATGAGGCCCCATTTGAAGAAAAAATAAAAGGTCTTCCACCCACCCCCTTGCTCTCCTTCGTTGATGAGGAGAAGGATGTTGTTTTTTTTCTCCCCTCATTTCTGTGCGACTCGGAGGTTCGGGCATAATTGGGAAAGAAAACATATGTAGGAAACAAAAAACATGTGCGGTTTTGATCGCTGTACAACTGTACCCCGCTCCCTCCTTGCCCTCCTCCGGCTTCCTGCATTTGACACAAATGCACACACATGTTCAGTGGGTAAGTGTGATAAAAGAATACATGGCAGGGTTTTGGTTGAACACCCTCCTTTCTTCTCCACTCCATTAAACATTTGGCACACACAAACTGAAGGAATGCGATTCCCATATCTCTGCTGACGCTGCCCTTGCTGGCTCCAACGCTGCCACTCATCTCCTCCTGTCTTCCTCTCTTCCAGTTTATCATCTAGGTGTTTGGTTGAATCGCGAGGGGCTCCCTTGGTGTCGGCAAAGCTTATATCACTTAGATTATTTCCATTATCCCGCACTGTATGACTCAATCATCTGGAAATATTAGTTGTGTTTTCAATAAAACTATCTTTATTAGTTTAGCTGTGAGAAGTCACGTATCAGCTGTAATTGCTGGCGTTACGAATCAGCCTGGACCCTTTCTTAAAAGACTGTGACAGATTTAGCCCCATGGCTTCCCCCACACCCTTTATTCATTTTAAGATGGTCACTCTGGAGACCTCTTGAGTTGTCAATGGCAACTCTCACTTGATACGCGCCACCTTGAGCTCTCTCTTTGGGTGGAGACTCTCACATATCCTGTGCTTCCATGGTGCGCTGTAATAACCTTGGAGTCAGTCAAGAGAAAGCAGCCTTCGACATCAGTGTGCTATGGCCAGGGCCCAGCACGACTGCTGGCGTGTGTGCTGGGGTGTGTGCTGGGGGGTGTGTGCTGGGGGGTGTGTGTGTGTGTGTGTGTGTGTGTGTGTGTGTGTGTGTGTGTGTGTGTGTGTGTGTGTGAGAGATAAGCTTTATGACTGGTGCTTTCGCCGATCAAAGAGATGTGCTCTTCTTCTGTTCTCCTCAAAAACAGACATCTCTTTATCATATCTCGGGAGGATAAGATGACTACATTCTTTCAAAAATGTTTGATGTGGAAGTGATGGCATGCCAGAGGGTGCCATGGTAAGAAGTGTAAGAGCGGTATTGCAAAGACCCCCATAACATAACAGCTGAACCTTCGCATTCAATGAAGTGGCCGAGCAGTTGTGAAGAATTATTTCTTCAGCTGACGAGGCTTGATTTGAATGGTTATTACAGGCCATTTTTTTACAAATGACTTCAAAATCAAGAACAAGAACAGACAAACCTGATTTAAATGGAAGTTTGTTCTACAGGTTGGAGCACAGAAATTAAACGCTGTTAAACTTTGCTTGGTTTGAATCATGGACACTATAAGTGTACTCTTTCCAGATGATTTGAAAACACAAGTAAAAGTAGTCTAATAAATCAGAGAAGTATTATGCTCCGACCATCGAGTTAAAAGAGTCTGAATTACGTAGGCCCTTTTAGCTGGCTGGGTGTGGCTTAATGTTTTAATACAATCTTAAAAAAATGTACATTTATGCAGCATTAAGGCCAAAAACCTGTAATGAATTAATGTTATAGATACATTTTGTGACTCTTGCCTGTGTCGCAGGTATCCCAGTTTAATCAAATGATTTGTGGATTGTGTTCTATTTAATGTCTAATAATCTATAATAATAATCTATTTTGTGCAAAACACAAATACCTTTTTTAACACCTTTTCTCATATTTACTGGGCGAATGTTGTGCTGTGAGAAGAATTAAAAGCTGTCTCAGAAATAGTCTGGTTGAATTCAATGACTGATGGGAAACAATTGGGGCTAATTTATAAAGCTTTCTGAACAGTCTTGGTTTAACTGTCCAACTGCAAAAAATGGGCAGCACAGTCCGCATTAGTTTAAGAATAGCCCAAATAATTGTACCTCAATTGTACCTTCTTCATGATTGACTACAGTGTGATTTGATACAACTAAACTTATGATTATTGAAGCTTGATCTACGTTCATTACTTTTCTAAGTATCTGGGTTTTTTTTCACTCGCATCATGAGCTTGAACTTGACTCAGGATCTGAACCCGAAGCACTGGACTACGTGCGATATAGTCGAGCAAGACGCAGCTGACTTCTCATACAATAGTCTTCCTCCTCCTGCTGTGTCCGGTCCATTTGTTTTTATGTCTCCCATTCCCAGATCAATAGACACTGATCAAGACAGGCCGGAGACAATAACAGCAAACAAACCCACATCAAAGCCCAGTGCCCATTAAGAACTGATGACAAAGGGAGAACAGAAAGGGCACGCCTCGTTTGATGTGTGTGGTCGCTGAGAAAGGGAGGGAAGAAAGAACTTTTGAGACCAGAGATATGGTGGATTTTAGTATCTTTTTCACAGCCTGTGACAAGCACACAAAGGAAATTTCACAAATGTTTTTGTGCATGTATAAAGGACCACAAAAAGCAAATGCAGGCAGACAATGCTAACGAAAGTTGACTATATTCTTTTCAGTACAGTGTAATTTTAATATCTTATTATTCTCCCTTTTAATTGAATTGAATTTAAAGTTTTATGCTGCTCTACACAGAGAATGTCCACCATGAGTCAAAGCAGTATCATAATTGTACAAGTCTACCACACAACCAAACAAACAAATACACAAATGCATTTCTTTCAGATTTACACAAAACCTACCATTTGCGAAAATCTATCCCCTACCTTGCTAATCTTCATCTAATCCTAAAAGACGATTTCATTTTCATCTTCCATTTTCTTTCCCCTGCGCTGACATAAATCAGAGTGCAACCAGATTTAGGTGCTCACCAACATACATAAGAATGACAGAGGCATACACATCTTAATTTCATTGCATTTCACTGACTACTTGACTAACCGTGACCATGAAGTAACCTGAAGACATGCTTTAGCCTAAAAATGTGATATTCCCTGAGGGGGGCAACTGTTTTCCGAACTGTTGTCAAACACAGGAAGACAGATGAACACATATATCTTTACATAACTTTTTGAGATATTACATTAAACAGCCGCTATCGTTTGCGGCTCTTTAACTTTTTTATCTCCACTGACCAAACTGTAACTTTATTCTAACCCTAAACTCAGTGTAACCTTGAAAGACGCCATCGCCTTAATATTGACTGATTGTCCTTCTGGGTACTTGTACACACACACACGCACGCACGCACGCACGCACGCACGCACGCACGCACGCACGCACGCACACACACACACACACACACACACACACACACACACACACACAGCGTTACCAAACACCTCTAAAGGTACATGTGAGTAAAAGTTTCCAGTCCTTAAGCTTGTGAAAGAATCCAACCAATAAAAATAACCTCTCTTGAGATAGTCAACATCCCTGTGACCTCAGAAACATCCTGCCTGTGTTTAATGTAAATGAAGCCAAACCTCACAACCTGTGATTATTTGAGGAGAACAGAGAAGGTCACAGATTTTGTGTATCACATGTAGAGAAGATTGAGGAGGAACACACTACTAAAATAATGACTGGTGAACTCTGCATGACACCAGTCTAAGTGCCAAGTTATCAAAGGATTTGAGAGAGGAGGTTTCCATTTAGACAGCTAAGAAAAGTTAAAACTACAGCCGTGGGAAAACACTATTTGCCAGGCTATGATGGCCACAGAGGAAACAGACAAAGCTTCTGGCCAGATTTAACCATATTAACTTGAACTGTTTTTACATAAAATATATGTCTGTTTTTCTTTATAATGACATTTACTTACTCACAGAGTGCACCAGAATTCACGTCGCAAACCTGAAATGAAGTTTACATTTTTCAATTTCTCTTTATTCCGATGGTACGTTACCTGTGTTTTTGGTTATATAACATGTATTACAGGATATAGTATATATCTTAACTAGGTCAGTAAATTCCCAATTTCTATCCAACACTATTATTTTACACATTTTAATACAAATCTTTGCCAACAAGCGGTTAAATGTTACTCCAGGTGCTGTCAATGATGTTGCATCAGGCCTTTTCAAAAGAAGCTTGTGGGCCGCATGCGGCCTGAAAGTGAAACTCAGGGGGCCTCAGAGCGACTGCCACACAACTGGGATTTAGAAATGTTAAGGAAAGCAGCAAAACAAAGTCTGCTTGTTTTCAGCCTGTGATTAAAAAAAGTGGTATCAATGCATCTTCATCAATAAACATGGAATGTGAAACTCAATGAATCCGGCTGTCAGCGTAAAAGCATAAATTTCCAGGCCCAGCCCATGATCTTAGTCTTACAATCTGGCCTGACTGACTGTGGAATTGAACAGCCATGCTTTATATCAGTACATCATACACAGACTAATCTGCCCTCACCGCCTCGTGGTCACACGTTGTTTGTTACTGGAGGCTTCAGAAAAAGGAGGAGCGTGTAGTAAATTGAAAGATGCTTTATGGTGATACCAAATAACTCATGACTGAAATGTAATTCATCTTCAGATTTTCGCATTAGGTTCATATTTAGACATCTTATTTTGTCTCCAAAAATTATTGGTGATTCAAAAAAAAAGATGGCTGTTTCATGAATTTTCTTAATTTTCTGTAAATTTTGGTGGCTATGGTAAAGCTGTTAGTAAAGCAGATCCTCTTCCAAGCCCAAGGTTGGCAGTTTATTCCCCATTTCACCTCATCCACGTGTCAACGTTTCACACTGAGAATCTGGTGTATTCAAAAATGGAATTGTACACATTTTTGGTGCTGTTAAACTGAAGTGGGCGAGACGTGCAAACAGTACTATGGAGTCCTCCATTGTGATTGTAAAAAGGCAGAACTACAGGTGCAGTGTTGACTGAGCGCAAACTACAGCCAATGAAATTGTCCTACTCTCACCTTCCCTATCCAAGTATCCATGGTGTTGGGATGAAAAAAAAAAAAAAAAAAAAAGCAACATATAAGAAAAGGCTCTTTCCAACACGATCGTTCATATGCCTGTTACTGCAGAACTAATGAAGACAGATAGAAGTGCAAAAGATTTACTCTCTGTGTAAAGCTACATATAATTCTAATTCTCATATTATTACCAGAGAAAAAGGCATCTCCCTAAATCTTTCAAACAGTAATATATGCTATTACAGAATGGTTTCCTCAAAAGTGTGACCACAAGCATAAAGGGTCTCAGGGTTGATGCTAAAGGCCTATGGTGTAGCCTAGGGCAGAGGATATGGCAGTAACCAGTCTTCAAAGAGAGCCTAATTAGAGAGCTGGATAGTTTTGGGGTTAATGACCCCCTCTTTGCTGCCAGACCTTGTTCAGGTCTAAATATTTAGCCTGAGGTGTGTCAGTAATGGGGACATGTGTGTTCATGGGCGTATCATCAACATTAGTTGATATTCATTTGTGCTTAGAAACAGAAAACTAAACTAAATTCCTACATACACCCAGTGATGCCGTTAACACTTTACTTAGTAACGCGTTACTCTATTCAGTAACGACTAATCTAACGTGTTACTATTTGCAAGCCAGTAATCAGATTGAAGCTACTTATCCAAGTCACTGTGCCTTGCTATTGTAGCGTCCTGCAGGATGCTGGAAAGACTTGCTTTTTTTTTTTCCAGACACATTCTGCGATAACCCCTGGCACTAATACCCTCAAGCACCCAATTCTACCCTTCCTCCTGATTGTACACCAACTGAAGCCACACATCTTTGAATGAAAGTGTCTTTCATAGTCCTCCGGTAATCCAAGCACGTGAGCCCGGCGGTTGGTGATGTCAACAGACATGGCTGTTCGTGTGTGTGTGTGTGTGTGTGTGTGTGTGTGTGTGTGTGTGTGTGTGTGTGTGTGTGTGTGTGTGTGTGTGTGTGTGTGTGTGTGTGTGTGTGTGTGTGTGTGTGTGTGTGTGTGTGTGTGTCCAGGGGACAATTACCACCACCTCACCTCATGGGAGCAAAGGTTGGCTGGAGGCGATCACAGAGGACCCAGCGGGAAAACAGAGAGGAAGAAGCACAGGAGGTAGAGACAGAAAGGAAAGAGTGAGACAGAAAGAAAGAAAGAAAGAGGTGGAGGGTGACCTGTGGGCCTTCTTAGCTAAGGGACTTCCCTTTTATATAAGCCAATGGGTTTAGATTATAAAACTGTGTGTTACTATTGTAGCGTTCCGCATGATGTTGAGAAGGAAGACCAGTTTCTTGTCTATAAAACCGCTTTATTACAGAACAGAATTGTGGTCACTGTAGGCCGGAACCACGCCAACACTATTAAGTCGTACCTGAACAGAACATGAAATCTAACTATATGAAGGGAGGAGAAGGCCGGCCACCAGAAGTGGAAATATTTTCAGGGTCGTTATGATACGTTATGGAAAGCACACCAATGTGAACCCTGAAATGTGAGTCCAAAGTGGTCTGCGGACACGCAATGCAGAAAGTATAGCGGAGCCCTAAGGTGTGAGTGGGGTTTAGACCGTAGTGAGAAAAGGTGAGTTTTACCTCACTGATGATGCGTTGCTGCCGTTTCTGAACATACATCTATAGTGGCCTGACATGAAGCATTCCCCACCCAGTCGAAACAAGTACCGAGATTATCTTGGTGTGAAAAAATCCATGGATTCAAGTGAGATTGTCAGAGTGACACCGAAACGAAAAGTGATGAGCCCACTATCTGAATGAGTAACAGTACAAATCTCTGCTGGTATTATTTAGGTCTCTTAATGTACCTCCATTTACGGCATAGCTCTTTTCTATTTTCGTCTCCCTAAATGGTTCCATAATCCTTTGCTATTTACTGTGATATATGTGATATACTGTGTACACTGCAGTCGAGCAGCTGTCTACTGTCCTTACCATAAATTTAAACCGTAATCCTATGTGATTTACAGTAATGTACTGTATGCTTATCTTACAGCGTATTACAGGAAGATACACAGTAAATGTTGCTGAAATTACATTAAAAAATCAAAGTACCATAAATTTTTCAGGCTGTGTCAGTTGTATGCCTCCTAAATCATTCATGATTGAGAACCACAATATTAGAACAGCAAATGCATACATGGGGTAATATATGACAGCTTGTTGGTACGTCCAGGAAGCATTCAGATTGGGTGCAAATTTCCCAAGGCAATATAGCCCCTTGGTCTCTGTACTTTTTCCTCAGCCTCCCATTCACAAACAATCAGTAAGATACCATTTTGTGAGCTGCAGACTTTGAGGATAATTACAATATATTTCCTATTGATCTTTGAGTCAAACCTTTCTTTCCAGTGTCACATTACATCAGTTGTCCAGTCATGCTGCTTGTAGCACTGTTCAAGCTCCAAAATGACATACCGGTATATATTATCGAATTCTGATGTTGAACAAGACATACAGTACATGCATTCATCTACTCACACCTAAGTACAGTACTTCCCTCCTCTGTCCAACCTCCAGCTGGTTCAGTACTCAAGACATAGATTAAGAGACATCAGCAAATCACCCCTATCTTAGGTTCTCTGCAATGATTCCGTTTCTTTTTCAGAATTGATCAAAACATTTTACTTTGGAAATGTGTTTGGGCCTCGCTCCCAGCTACATCACTGAGATGCTGATCCCATTCAAGCCAGCGCACAGCCTTAGATCCTCGGGCCGGTGATTGAACCTTTTCTATCAGGACCCCTAGACTTTTGAACAAACTGCTTGTGAATATAATATTGGCAGTCTGTACCTTCCTTCTAGAAGCGGCATCCTTTAAATCCCTGGTTAAATTTCCCTTGTACCCCATCTTTATAATGTCCTTTTGTCTCTATTTTTGTCTTTCGAAGCACTTTGTACAATGTCATTTTTTTAAAGGTGCCCGCTGAAGTTGATGAAAGACCCCACATGCTTTTTTCTTATGCCAAATAAATTGTACCCGGACTTCCAATATTGACTTTCACATTGAATAATTTCTTAACTGTTGAGATCATAAAAAACATGCAGGCTACAGGCTCAAAAATAGAGTAAGTTTACTTTTATAGCAAATCAACCGACGCACATGTAGCGCTTATAGTTTTCCAATAGAGCCTATCTTGCAATTTTAATTTCCATGGGATCAAACTATATTTTACTCAACTCTAAATGTATGATTTAATAACTGGATATTTGTTTATAACTACATTCATCATTTTTATCATGGTTCCTTAAGCAAGATCACAAGGAACAAAGGATGCAGGGAGAAGAAACCTCCTTCTATTATCTTCATGAGTTGTAACCTTATTACTTTTATCATCTAAACACTACCTAGTTTCAGATGCCTGCTGTTTGTATATCTGCGTAAAGCTTTGCTCAATGACTCAGTCCAAAATGGCAGCCAGGAAGAAGTCCAACAAGTGACTATACACACAAATCAACATGCAAGTGTTTAGAATAAATGGAAGCAAATAACAGCCATAAAGTTGTACTTATTGACATAAGGACTTTAACAAACTCACTGCATATAAACATTCTTCAGATAATTTATATGCGTGTGCATGTCACCAAGACTCGGAGGGCGACTGGGTTCCTTCAGTGGGGAGTGAGCTGGTGAACAAGGATTTATAATTCATGGCCTAATAGGATTTGTTGCTATTTAGCAGGATTAGGCATGTTAGAGAAAGAATCTATTTATTGCCGCCAGTCGGGGGGTCCCCCAGCCTGGGTGATGGTGAGGGGAGGTTTTCGGGGGTGGGTGGTGGTGAAGTTTGGTCGGCGGGGGAGTTGAATGATTTAAAAAAAAAAATAATTTCAGTCACATTCTGCGATAACCCCTGGCACTAACACCCTTGAGCACCCAAATTTACCCCTCCTCCTGATTGTACCCCAACTGAAGCCACACATCTTGAATCACATCATGAATTAAACTGTCTGATTCTCTTTCATAGTCCTCCGGTAATCCAAGCACATGAGCCCGGCGGTTGGTGATGCCAACACACATGGCTGTTCATGTATGTGTGCGTGTGTGTGTGTGTGTGTGTGTGTGTGTGTGTGTGTGTGTGTGTGTGTGTGTGTGTGTGTGTGTGTGTGTGTGTGTGTGTGTGTGTGTGTGTGTGTGTGTGTGTGTGTGTGTGTGTGTGTGTGTGCATGCAGATGTCCAGGGGACAATTAGCACCACCTCACCTCGTGGGAGCAAGGGTTGGCTGGAGGTGGCGGTCACAGAGCTGCCTGGCTTAATCCAAACTGTGGACCCAGCGGGAAAACAGAGAGGAAGAAGCACAGGAGGTAGAGACAGAAAGGAAAGAGTGAGACAGAAAGAAAGGAAGAGGTGGAGGGTGACCTGTGGGCCTTCTTAGCTAAGGGGCTTCCCTTTTATAAGCCAATGGGTTTAGATTATAAAACTGAGCTCCTTTTCAAAAGAGCATTATTCTTTCATTCATGTGTGGTTGGACTAAAGTGGGGGGCTGACTGACATTAAAGGCTGCTGTTTAATTAGGTCTTTCGACCGTGGTTAGCCTTTTTGTTCCCGCTTTCAGCTATGGGAAGCCAAATAGCCCTCTTTAATGGTCAATGGCAATTGTTCATCGTTTACAGCACTGGTTATCAACCACTGTGTCACAGGACTGCCCATGCCAAGTGCCATGAGAGATCATCAGAGTGCTCAGATGCTGCAGATCATTTCTCATTGTTAAGTGTCTGTGCAAGTAAATGCTCTTTCTTTTGGTGGCAGCAGGTTGTTAATCCATTCACCATTGAATTTGTGAAAAGAAGGTGGTGGGCAAGTGACAAATACACATTTGAAAAGCATGAAGACAAACTCTGAACTGGTCAGAGGAAAGCGGAAAAGTTGAGTTGAAGACAATCCAGCCAAAGTCATCTTTATTTCAGGATTTACTTTTCCCAAATTCTTTAAACCAGGCGTATGGGGAAAAAATGTCTGTGCCCAGTGCCATGATCCCAGACAAACACTGTCGCTCAAAAGCTTCTCAATGTGAAACAAGAAAACGATTATTATTATTTAATAATATTTTATGCCAATACAGATGTGTTGGCACGAACAGATGAAGAAAAGAGAACTCATAGCTGCCCAAGGATTATAATCTTGGACAAGGTTGTTTTTTTTTAAAGAGTGTTGTAAGACTCTATTGACTATCCTGGTCCCAGACAAACACCACATGCTTCCCATCCAGCCACTTTCTGTCTTGGCGGTGCAGGGGAAGAACTGCAAGCTGTTGGTTTGGCTTTGGGGCAGGCGTTGGCGATGGACAGGACCTCCTGGGTCGGTGTGCTTCAGCTGGCAATTCCTGTCAGCTGGTAGCCATTGTGAACAGGATCCTCAGCCGGATGCTGTTAAAGAAGTAGCTAAAATTCTCTTGTTTGTGGTGTGCTGCAAGATTTTATTTCATGTGAAATTGTGACTCAAATGGGTTGAAATAGAGAGGCAGTGAAAGTGAAAGATGTAGATGGACATAATTCCCCCCCCCCCAAAAAAAAAGAAAAGAAAAAGTCTGTTAAGCCAATAGCAAAGTCACCATATATTGTATAGATCAGTCTAATAGTTTTGACAATAAAAAAAAAGCAAGAGAAACTACCATACATCACTTCTGTGTCACCATAGCAACGCAGAAGAAAACAGTATACTAGAAGTTCAGCTGAGGAATATGGGGGCATGGAAGCATGGCCAAACACTGCGCTCCAAGGTTCTTTCAAAACATGGAGAGGAAATTAGTCGGAAAAGGTCAGCTAATGAACAACCGCGTCACTGTTTCTGGTTTGGTTTTCATTTATTTTTACGATACAAGATAAGACTCAACCTAATAAAAACAGAACCCAAAAAAAAAAGGATCTCCAGTAAACACACTCCCCTCTTTATTTCCTTTCATGCATTAAATTAGTCAGGCTTGTTTTTTTTAACTATTCCTGCACATCGGCCAGTTTAGATAATAATGAAATCACCTTAAGCATGGAAGTAGAAACGAGCCAGGTATTGTAATGGAGGAGTGGAGGGGAAGGTAGAGGTAACAGCAGTAACTCATAATGGACTGTAGGGATTGATGACAGCTGATGGGGCTAAGGACATCTTGGCATACTTGCTTTAATAGTTTCCGTTCCTGGTCTCCCGTGCAATTAGCACATTGACTCTGTCTCCAGATCTGTCTCTGCCTTGACAATAATTACGCCAGCAGTCCAAACACACACGCAGACAGGGAAGCACTTTGGAGGACAGAGAGGGCAATTTAGACAGACTGAATGGGCTTTTATCAGTAGCACCTTTGGTAGTGAAGTTACTCATTGCCCAAGCTGCCACGCCAAGCCAGCATTTTGGTATTGATAGTAAAATGTCTGTTTTTGCAGCACGTTATGAGAATCCCATAGTATTTAGTTTTTCTGGACCCTGAAATATTGTCAGCATTGCTGGTTATGGTCCGGATGTGATTTGTAAAGAAACTAAAAGGGGTGCGGACTCTGGCCCTAGGTGTATTTCCCAGTATGCCTTAGTTCCTGTCATTTTCATGAAATCATTACAAGAAAGGAATAGTGGCAGTAATTTGTGCAAGAGAGGGACACTTTACCTTTAAGGAGAACAATAAAAAATTTAAATGGGATATATATTGATCAGATCCCACCATTCTCCACATCACACTCCATAGAGCTAAGGTTACAAACAGGGTTTGGCTTAGATGACCCCAGTAAAAGCATCCATGTGACATCTATCTGCATCCACGGTGATAACCACTGCCCTCTCTGACTTGTTCTTCTATATGGCATATGTGCTCCAAAGGATTTCAATTTTCACAACAAAATGTCTCAAAATTCTTCTTGTATATTTTTCACTCTTTTAATGTCACATCATGTGAATACAATTTCATCTGGTTGCAGCAAAACAACTTTTTTTACTTGTAATTATTCTGGTACTTTTTATTTCACTATCAGGAGCTAAGTGATTTAAATAATGATAGTCTACATCAGCTCTTCTCTGTGCACTTAAAGAACAACTGAGCAAAATGAGGAACACAATTACACTGAAAGAGGTGAACACAGGCTATGATCCCATCTCTGTGAGTGTGTAAACAGCCCTGGTCCCAAACTGCTACTCGCTCGCAGCTATAGTAGGATCAGATGACTCTATGTTGAACGCTCACAAGCCCAGGAGGAGGTGAAAGATGATCAGAGGGCTGAGTGGGTGCAGCAGGGTCTATGGCTGGTCAAATTGACCTTCTTAATGTTCTCTGGGGAAATGACATGTGAGAGAGAGAAGTATGTCAGGGTGAGTTGTGGGTCTGTATCACAGTTTTGTTGTTGGTTCAGATACTATTACCCATCGGATTCAAAAATATTTGAATAGTTTTTGAGACCAGAGCTGTTATCTTAAAGGTTAAACAGTGAAACTTGACAGTGCCATTTTAAGATATGGATTCAAATAATACGTGCAAACTACTGTGATCTCAACACCATCAAGTGAAAACATAGTCCACACAGTTGTTGTCTGTTCAATTCAATAATATCAATAATATATTCCTGAGTCCAAAGAAAGTTGGGGTCAGGCACAAACAACACAAACGAAATATCAGGGACCCTTGAGAAGTTGCTCTGTCCATAACAGGAAAGATAATCAAAAATGGTGAACATAGACAAGTAATCATACATGGCCACATCCAAACTCCAAACAGAAAGACCCCCAAGCACAAAGGACATTGTGTTTGCGGAGCTATACTGCAAACCACCACACTGGTAGTGGTCCATGTAAAGGAATTATAACTGGTAAACTTATGAACATGTCAATTAAATATTTATTCTGCTGTGGTTTGCTTGTTTCAACCCAGACTCCCTCCGTCAGTAGAGTGACAGTGCTCATCATCGTACAGCCCTTGAATTTATACTTGATACTTTGTTATTTTTCCAACTAGTATAACAGTGAGTGGACAAATCTGCTGATTTCGAGATTGTGCTCCAAAAGACATGAAATCTAATTTGAGTGGGAGAACAAACAATAGACAGAACATTTGGGACAGAGCTGAAAACAAGAGCGGCTGCCAACACTGAAAACAGAACAGTAAACTAAGTGTTCAATTTATAAGCCCAGAAGATAAGAACTGAGCTCCAAAACAAGACAACAAGACCGAAGAACACGTGTGCTTTATTGCAGTAATGCACTGGAGTGATAACATGTCAAACAATCCTGCATTTTCAAGAAATGGTTTAAAACGAAAGGCAGTTCACAGCGTGTCAGCCTGGGGTTAGATGTTGGAATACAAATATGAGGAAGAGAGTCAAGCATGGGGATCAGTTGTTGTAAATACCATAATATTGCCATGACAAAACAGTATTGTCTTCATGCAATGATCTAGCCTGCGGGGTAATGAATATGATTCTTAAGTCCGTACTGACAGAGAGGGAAAACCCAACTTGCTGACTCAAAGCCCGGAGCGTTAAATGGCTGACGTTTAGAGCCATTTATATGTCATAATACTAAACTAACTACAGATCAGCTGATATCTGTCAACATGCCTCCTTGAACACAGCACTGAAAGACTGTGTCAGCAAAGTCCATATAAAACAAAAACTCAAGATGTCATGAGGGGGATGAGGAGATGTTAAACAGAAAGAGAAATGAAGACTGAAACTAGAAAATGAAAAATAAGAAGTGTGAGATTCATTCGGTTTTCAAAGAGCTCATCTGAATGAAATGCCGTAATTGGATTGTAAGCTTTGAGAAGCCAGCGTGACACGTTAACAACATAATTTAGCAAACTGGGATAATGTGATGGATGGAGCAAAGCCCCTGCTGCTGCTGCTGCTGCCACACCAACCCTGCAGTGTTGACTCTGCAGAGACAGGTAGCTCTGATAAAAGGTATGGACATTGAGGTGTGTGTGTGTGTGTGTGTGTGTGTGTGTGTGTGTGTGTGTGTGTGTGTGTGTGTGTGTGTACACTGAAATGTGTATATAAGCATGGTAAAGCTCCTCTTGGCAAAAAGCACAGGCCCTTGTCTATCTCAGAGCGAGTGAGTAAAATGATGACTGGGCATGTTGCTTTTGGAAAGCCCATTACATTTCGCCCGTTCCAGCTTAGGGGTGCCTTGTGTGCCCTCCCCTCCTCCAAAAAACAAACTATCACTCACAGCTTGCCCCTGACCTCCAGATTTCCAAACTCAAACAAGCAAAAGAAATATACTTTGGATAACAATAACTTTGGAAACATAATCACTTCAGGCCTTTTATTTGTTGACACAGAACGTTACACTGGATCACAACTTCAAAGCTGGAGACTGTTGAGAAAATTGGGCTAATTAAAAAGTTGCCTGCTGTCTTTGTCATTACTGCAGAACAACCAGCTTCTGCAGTTTATATTTGTGTGAGTCCTCATCTACCATAAAGTGGTGAAATGGAGGGAGATGTATTAGGGAGCTAGAATTTTCCACTGAAATACCAAAAACAGCCTGGATAAACATAAGAGTTTCCTGGTTGAATCAGCAGCACATAAAAAGCTTTAAAAACATTTCTTTTTTCAATTAAATCCCACTGTTCCAAAAGTAAAAAAAAAAAGAAAAGGTGTAATTGGAGAATTATCTTTGTCTTTTGTCTTTTTCTTAGTGGCATAGATTCAACAAGTTGCTGAAATTGATCTTCAGACATTATGATTGTTACCGTCATGCCAGCATCGAATCTTTGCTGAAGATTTGTCTGCTGAATATCCATGATGGTGAATTTTCCTTTCCACAACATCCAAAATATGCTTCTTTTTTTTTTTAAACTGAACTCTGGAAACATGAAGTCCTTTTAAATCCAGTGAACTCATCTTCATGAAAATATTCTATTGTTTGATTTTGGTGAGCTCCTTCGTTTTCTGTTCTCAGCTGACAGGAGTGACAGCTGAGGCCTATACTACAACCCGAAGCAGCTTATCTACTCCCAATCCACACACCAATTCGGATCTTCAAAGAATAGGCAAATCATTTTGGAAGAGATCTGACTGGTCAGGAGGTGGAGCTATACTACTCTTTGATCTGTTATCCAGTCCTCTGGTCTAACTCCTCCCAGCTCGCCTACATCATTGAGCTGACAGTACTCTGGGAGGAAGCACTTGAGGAAGCTTTCGAGCATAAGCTGCTGCGGTACTCCAACCTAGCACCTGAGGCAGAGGACAGAGGCTGGAAAATAAGGGCGTGCCCAGTGGAGGTGGGGTGCAGGGGTTTTGTAGCCTGTTCAACATCAAAGACGCTGAGGGAGATCAGAATCCGGGGACAAGCTCCCAGACGAGCACTCGTAGAGCTGACCGATGCTGCCGAGAGGTCCAGTCACTGGCTGTGGATGAAAAGGGGTGACACCAGCTGGGCTGCTAAAGGGAATAGCTAACCACAGGACACACTCCCAGGTCTGATCAACCTGAGGTGGGCCTGCCTCAGCAGAAGGTGTATTGTGATAAATGGCCGTAACACCCGATGTTGCCGAGGTACACAACTGACGATGTGTCCTGAGGTTAAAGCTTACAACAGCCTGTTTCAGCAATTCCCCATGGATTCAGTAGTTGTGCAATACTAGGGATTGAAACATCTCATCCTCTCATCAAATCAGAACGGAACTTGCTCCGGACCAAGTTAGACATTCAGAGTAAGTTGCCGGGGTGATTTATCCCGGTAAGAAGTTAACCAGCATCGCAGTACAGAAAACCCAGGGTTAACCCTTAAGTTGCCTCAATAAGAGAAAATCCAGAGTCATAGTATCGGCCTCTGGTGTGGTCTTCTGCTGCTGTAGGCCTTCAGCTTCGAGGTTCAACATGTTTTACATTAAGAGGTTGTCCTCTGCATACCTTGGTTGTAGCGAGTTCTTATCTAAGTTACTGTTGCCTTTCTATCATCTAAAACCAGTCTGCCCATTCTCCTCTGACCTCTGGCATTAACATAGCATTTGTTTACAAAGAATCGCTGCTCACTGAGTATTTTTCTGCATTTTAGACCATTTTGTGGAAACCCTGAGATGGTTGTGCACAAAGATCCCAGTAGATCAGCAGATTCTAAAATACTCAGACCAACTCATCTGCCATCACAAAACGTCCAAAGCACTAAACCCCTTTTCAGTCAGTATTACGATGGTAAACTTGGGGCTGCCTCGAGGACCAAAGCTGGGCTACTGTGACATGTTTGGCTAAACACTGCTTTAGTGTTACTGTTGGAGCACTTCGGTTTTGATTCTCTGTTATACTGTTTCCTGGATGTAAGTTATGTTTTTGTGAATATATTGCAGCATTTAAAAAAAAATTTTTTTTAATCTGAACTCAGAAAGAGCAAGTGCAAAAACAAATTTACTAGAGTAACTCAAATTTTCCTTGAGTGACTTAATACACTGGGATTTTGGCATGTATAGCAGAAGGACAAGACAAAATGGTCTGAAAATGCTTTGTCAGATCCTGTCGTGATGTTGCACAACCAAAACGGCCTCCTCATTTATTCCTGAACCTCACTCTGAAACTACTTCAACCCTTTTGTTTTCTTTTTCTCTTCCTCAAATTGTTGTTTTTGTCTTGTTTATGTTCACTTACTCATACCTGTTAAATGATATTGGTTGCTACTCATATCAGTATTGTAACTTTTCTATATTTATCTATTTATTTATAACATTTTCTTAGATTGGGTTGCACTATGTGCGTGTGTGTGTGTGTGTGTGTGTGTGTGTGTGTGTGTGTGTGTGTGTGTGTGTGTGTGTGTGTGTGGGTGTTATATTTGTATATGTTCTGTTAAAAAAAAAGAGGGAAACATTGTCTTTTCTTAATGTAATCTGTCTGTACCTTATTCTCAATAAAAAGATAATTGGAAAAAAAATGGCTTGTAAATTTAAATGGCAACATTTTAAAAATGTAATTTAGTGGGGTGGGGGTGAATTAGGAGGACGGGCTCCAGAAAAGTGTCAGAAAGGGGTCATAATTGTTAACAGGTGAAATGTGTGACTAATTGCTCTTTCTCCTGCATGCAGGAGAGAGTAGCGAGCTGGAGCGAACTAAGGTTCCGAAGCTCAGAAGAAAACCTGCCTGCCAAGGACTTGTATGCAGAAAGAGTGAAAAAAAATATATATATGTAAGAAATACCTGGCTTATTTAACTCTGTCAGATACTCTACTGGTGCCACGCTATACTATGAATGTAACATAAATTCGAGGCAATTCTCTAATTATATCTCCTTTTCTGAAGAAAATTATTAATGATCAATAATGACATTAGTGTCCATTTGGATAATCTAACACCATGATACCCACAGGTTATACTGTATAGCTTCACTTGATCACCGATTTTTGTGATGCAGATTGGTTACACCAGATTCTCACAGATTCCAGTGAGATAAGGACCTTTCACATATTAATGAAAAAACTGAGCATAAACCATCGCTTCTGCACCTGCATTTTAATCATCAGATCAGGCAAACTATTCGGCAAAGTGATCTGTTTTGCTTTGTTTTGATTAATATTCTCTTCAACATATACGTACTCATTCTAGACAGTTAATCATTAACGACGGCTCGCCGATAGCCTGATGCAATGTTTCTCCACTTCAACTTAATATTAAACAGCTTAATAGTTGACCCAGTATGTGACTGGGGGAGTTGGATCTTAAAGCAGGGGCTTGTGTTTTCTGCAGCTGGCCAGAGTCCAGCCCAGGGAGGGAGAAAATTTCATACATGAAATCCTGCCCATGCAATAGGTGAAGTAGCTTAAAGCTGTCAAGAGTGGTACTTGTCCACCTCAGCAGGGTGCACACTGCAGCACTATGAGAAACACAACCTCACATTTGAGATGCACAAAAGCTCATATGTGTATTCAACTCTCTTTTCAAAGATAAGGGTACATATAGACACACAAAGAGGGGTCTCAAACACATGCACATAGAATCAACAGCGGGGGGAAAAGGGGGAGGGGAGGGGAGCAATAGTGGCGCAAGAAAAGGGAAAGAGCGAGAGAAAGGGCAGTGGGAGAAAGAGTGAAAGATAAAGAGAGTGAAAGCAGGGCTTCACAAACAAAAGAAAAGTCAGTTACGCACAGAGAGCGGGGAGGGCAGTAGAAAAACAGTGAAAAAAATGAAAATCGGCAAAAGGGGAAGAGAGAGTGGGGGGGGGGGGGGGGTGCTTCTTGCCTTGAGCCTTGGAGTGGGAGGAGTGGGAGAGGCAGCAGACGAGGAGGACAGAGAGAAAGAAAAAGAAAAAACAGAGATATGGATCAGGAAAGAGAAAGCATAGGAGGAGGGGGAGAGTGTCAGGGCTAAGGGTGATTAAGCCCGGGGTCTCCTCTCTGCAAAGACACGTGCACAGACTTAATCAAGTCGACGCCAGCCAGCCACATTTCCACATTACTCCCTGGCTGCCTGCCTGACAGGTCCGAAAGAGAGAAGGGAAGAGGAGTCCGCCTGCCCTCAAGAACCACCTAGCCGCCTCCTCCTCCTCCTCCTCCTCCTCCTCCTCCTCCTCCTCCTCCTCCTCCTCCTCCTTCTCACAATCCTCCACCATCCCGGGGCCCCAGAGCAATGCCAAAACACATGCGAGCTGCACTGGAGGGAGTGAATGGGAGTAAGTAAGAGACCAAAGAGCAGGAATACTACTGACTTCACTCAATGAAATGGTATTAGCAGCAGGGAGTAGCGTAACCCCCCCCCCCACTGCAATCTTCACTTTTTAGTGCAAAAAAAAACCAAACCGACTAGAAAACCTCTGCATGATAAAATCTAATTACTCTCCAGAAAGTGAGGAAGGCTACAGTCAGTATAAACTGAAGCCAACTGTAATACGTCTTGAATGTGAGAACATGTTTATAATGAGTCACTTCGAGCAGGGATGACTCACTTTCTCAATCTTACTGATTTCTGCTGAATTCTGTTATTATTGTACTCAAACACACTCTCTACTGCATTCTCGTCTCAGTTATTTATTGTAAGAAACACTGTACAACTTCTCTTCCCTTTGTCTCAACCCCCCGGCTCCTATTTCACTTTCAGCCTCCTTTTTTCCTCTCCGAGCTTCAGGCCATGTGGATGTGGCCCAAGGTGAGGTATAGCAATGTCATTTAATAAGCAGCTTAACTCCAGCACACAAGCCACAGTGAACAACCCACATGGGCACCAACACCAAAAAAAAAAAAAAAAGACCAAGCCAAACGTTTTTTATTTGTCTTAAAATAAGAGAAGAAGAAGCTGAGAATAGATTTTTCTTTTTGCAGCAGAGCTCAGTATCACTTCACAATACTGAGGCATGCTTGCGTCATTTCCAGTAATGGGTCCGCTTCTAATCTTTGGAATGAAACTTTCTGGTAGAGATTGGAACAAAGTGACATTTGGTTACAAGCTGCCCTTTCTGAGGTGTAATTTCAACGTATCAGTGAAACAAGGGCCGGCCTGTGCCGCTCTAATCTGTCTTAAAATTATGCCCAGGTGGTTTGATGATAAGGCTGAGTGTATGTCGGAGTATGTGCGAATGCACGTGCACGCTTGTACATCTGCTGGCCCCACTTCAACTGCAAAACTCAATCTCAAACGTGTGCCCGTGTGTGTGCACGCACAAATGCACACGGGGGCCTTGACTGGTCTCCTCTGACCTGTGAGTGACGACTAATTAAGTGAAGGGAGATGACAATGAACAAGGGCCTCCCATAGGCCAAGCCATCACTCAGGCCTGCTGTAATGAACACCCACCTACAGGTGTGCTGATCTCCAGACAACTGGACATACACACACACACACACACCATTCAACAAAAAAGTGTATGCTCAAATACAATTTCTTAAGCACATTTTCACTGCCTGCACACAAAGTATTTTTTACACTATATCAGAAGTGGGCTGCTTTCATGCAGACATAACACATGACACAGCCAATACACATACTTTATAGACTTGCACATTTTCGCAGCTGTGTAGTCCTGTTTTACTGGGGGCTGTCACAACTGCAGCATCGACAGTCCATTATTAAAAAACTACATTAGATAAAGCTTAAACTCAACAACTGCAACCTGCTCTACTAGACATCAAGATCCACCAAACAATAATCTCATTGGTGACCGGGAGATTTTGCAATAAAAGACTATGCGATACACCACAACCAAAATACTACATAATGTGTCGTCACAAGACGACACTATATAAAACCACACAATATGTCATACGATATGTCCTATGGAATGGCATGACACAAGACGCATTATAAAATATGAGACGATACGCCATGAAAAGGAAAATATACAATACAAAAAGACACAACATGGCACTATATACTATATTATGACATGGTAGGACAGAACAATATGTGATTCAATAAGACCAAACACTGTATGACACAACACAATGGGATATGGTTACAATATATAATATAACGTGGCAATATGCAATATACAATATGATACGATACAACACAACACGACACGATTCATCCTGACAAAACAATACTTTAAGACCCAATAAGATGACAGGACATGATACAATATGCAATATGAACCAATTCATTGTCCCCATGGGAAAAACTCTTTTGAAGCGAGTGCAACAAATGCAAAATAATGCATTTTATATGGAACTATGAATAAAGCATTACCAACTCCTCAAGTGGAAAAGAAAGAAATTCTCAATAAAACAAAATGCAACAAGAGTGTAGTGGTGGACTAAAACTCAGGCCTGGGGCAAACCACTGCAGCTAAAAAGTAAAATGCATCTGTACTGAATACACAGATCATTCTGAAAACACTTTAAACTAAAACAGTGTTAGGCAGCCATTACAAACACTTAAGCAAATATTGTAGCACAAGGAACAACATGACTCTTTCCATTTACTTAAGAGTTACCTAAGGCCTAAAGAGTGTTTTTTTCTGAATAGCAGGGTCGTTCCATCACATTGCAGTGTTTTCAGGAAACAGCAACCAAATCTGCCCTTCTTGTCTGAAAGTTTTCATCCATATTTCAATTGAGAATAATCTGCTGTTTGAATAAAGTCACTAAAGCATACTTCCTTCATGGCAAAGTGTAACTCAAAATACATTTCCCTTCCCAGATTAAAAGCAGGTTTCCCCAGCTGACTCAATCTTTCCATTTCCAGTGAATGATTAAACTTCACCATTTCACTTCCGAGAAATGTGCCAGGTTCAGTGGCGTGGCTGCGCCCTGGACACAATTTCCGCCCACATTTTATGAGCTTAATCAACGGAGCCTAATTGCTTCTGAAAAGAAATAAATAAGGTAACCAGCAGAGCATATACAACAGTTAACAGATTATTTCCTCTGTTAAAACAATAACAGAATGTTGTGGTTAGTTTCCCCGGGAGGGCCTATTAACTATTCTCAAACTGAATCTTTGTTAGGAAAGGGTTATAAATGTGGACCTTGGTCTTCCTGGAGTCCTCCAAAGACAAATGACACAGAAAAGAGATTGGCCAGAACACGAATTCACATCTTCTCAAATGTAATATTTTTCCATGTCACAGTAGTCATCCATAAAATTATGCTCGGAAAAACATTACTGGAACACAGAAGACTCTCCAACTTTGATGAGTTTGAGCGTCACACAATCCCAACTGGCAGAATTACTATTCAGCATGTAATGAGAGGGGCCTCAAACCAAAACAACAAAAAAAAAAAAAGGGCAGTCCACTCAAAAGAACAAGTTTTTTTTTCCCTCGACTTCCTCCAGTCTTTCTAGTACACCAACAATAGGAAATGAGTGTCGACATCAAAGCTTGAGCAGGAAGTGACTCTCTTCCCCTCCACTCTGTGGAGCTGTCCACTACACCTGACACGCAATGGGAATGCACATGCATGCACACGCACTTATACATATATGTAAAAATACACTGCCAGACCACCTTCTTTTTTTTCTTTTCTTTTATCGGTCTCTCACAGTTACATAAATGCTATCACCCAATGTTGTAATGACATGTTGGAGGCCCATAAACACCTCAAGATTTGACAAAGGCACACAAAAAGAAGTTTTATGTGTTGGGAGAGTTCACATTCTGTTGGGGTGGGGGGTGGGGGGGGGGGGGGGTGTTCTCATCATGTGGTGGAATGCAAATATTTAGCTTGCTCACTGGTATAAAATGAAAACTACACAGTACAACAAAAATACCTGTGTAGGTACCCAGGTGACCGACAGTCTGGCTCCATCCATCAGGACGTAAATATAGTAATTACTCACAAGTCTCATAGGCAGAAAGGGGGAGTCTTGTCCATTCTTACTAGATAATGATTCGGGGCTAAAAAATGAACTTGTGCAACTGGATTGTGGCTAACATAACTAGTCACAGAGGCCATGAGAATGTTTTGCTGAGATTCAGGGCAGAAGTAAATATTTGTTGCTTTGCGATTAACAAATGAGATTTATTTTAGTAGGAAACACAACAGCCAAGAGTCGGGACGACAGTTCTGCCTCTCATATTGACACCCCAGGAGAAAGGCATGTGTGTGAAAGAATGGAAACAAGAGGGGTTGCACAGGTTTACTGTTGCCTCTTCCAAGCAACCGACATGACCGCGATGTGACGGGGATGTGCTCCTACAGAACCTCTATATGATAATCTAACCTTAGCGGTAGTCAATGAGAGAGAAACAAAGTGTGCTCTGATGCAATGTACACTGAGCAGCAGTATATGTGTGAGTAAACAAGAACAGACAAAAATCCACAGGTCAACTTAAAAATATGGACAAATACTGATAGTAGATTGAGGCAAAAAAAAAAAAAAAAGAAGCCGAAAGAAGAGAGGGAGACATGGATTGACAGAAACCATCAAAAAGAGGAATAGCGCCCCCTACAGAGCGGCTATAAAAGTTAAACTTTTATGACCTCGACACTGACCCACAATGGAGTCAAACAGAGTCCGGCGTCCTGTGCCCAATACAATGACTGAAGAAGTTACTACACCAAAAAGAGTAACTGTAGAGAGAAAGTTAATTATTTAATCAAAACTTGATAGATTGTCAGTAGAGTTTTTTTGTCTGAGAAGTTCAGGCTCTGAGCACTACTCTCGGTCTTCTCATCTGTGCCTTTGTGTGTAGTGTGACTTACGTCTTCGTGCTGGCTGTCAGCATGTGTCGGCCTGTGCAAGCATTTGAATGGATTTTCCAGAGGCCGAAAATACCAGTGCCATGTGTTAGAGGTTCTTTCCCTTGTATATTGGCCGTGACACCCCTCCTCCCTCGCTGCACAGCATGGCAGCCAGCAGCACCTGCTGCACCACAGATACACCTGCAGCGTAATAAAACCATGGAAACATCCGGGACGGAAAATCTTCACAGCAGAGTGAGATACCAAACAACAGAAACAATGTCATTGCGGCAGACCTTACGAAACAGTTTTCTCATGATATAGGATGGAAAGGAACTGATTTCAGTCAAAAACAAAAAAACATAAAATGTATGTTTTATGACGCAATGATTTTTCTAACTTATAAATAAATGTTGTCCATAAATGTGAACGTGATTGTGTGTGGGTGTTTTTCTGTCACTCATGTAAGGGATGGATGGATAAATATCTGTAAACTTTGTGGTCTGGGACCTGGTGTACATCTTTATAAAAGACTGTTTTCTAAACTCACTGGACGATAGAAGCGTCTTGCATCCTGCTTCCTCCCTTTTTCTTGTCATATCAATCATGGATGAGACTGTTACAACTCCTGTCAGACCTGACATAGACGAATCACAATTAGGTCACCTTAACTAAGGTTCAAATTGTTGTAAATCTCCATTGAGCATTCTGTGGATTTACCACTGTCAGTAAACTGTGCAGATAAACGTGCAGAACACATTAGCTTCCCTTTTCCAGAAGCGGCCACATGTCAGCAGAGCTGGTTTAGGGATCTTCACATGCGTATCTGTCAGGATGTGAACAACTTTAAAGGCTATCACAGCCTTTGTAATTTACACAGGATATATACATTCATATAAATGTTAAAAAGCCTGCAGAGTAATGTGCCTGCTTGCAGTAAAAGGCTAGCACACCGGACCGCCATGATTCGAGCGAGTGTGTACCAGTGACGGTTGTGTTATGTAGATAGAAAACACAGTTTGCTCGTGTGCACTACCGTTCAACAACATTTGCTACTATACTTAACACTAAACACAATCCACAGCTGTTGCTGATGGGAAAGTCATTATCTCTCCAGGTATTTAGTCAGAAACTTCAGTGCACATGACTGTGTATAAGTGAGCATCACACTGACTTGCAGTACAATTCTTTGATTTTTCATGAAGATGTGTTGTGTTGGTGCTTTTCGGCCGGCTGACCTCAGTGACCCTTTCTTCCCGTTGCCTCTCTGCTCTGAGCGTCGCATGCTCTGGTCAGCCACAAGTTTTCCTTGGTTTTGTAGCTTTCCAGCTCTTTAAATGAGTGACTGCCGAGTGTTTACTTCAGAGGTGGAAAAAGTACTAACACAGATTGATTTGTACATTTTACAAAAGGAAAAGTAAATTTATTTATTTATTTATTTTAACAATGAGGGAGTAAACGTTTTTTAAGACAGTTGTAAGCAAAAACTAACAGAAGTTAATTAATACTGCTGCTTGTTTTTTTTTTATCTGTAAAACAGACTGTACACTCATTCACTAGACTCGACAATGTTTCTCCACGGTTAACTTACGCCTCTCTGAAAGTTGTTACATCTCGTATCTTTAGTCATTATGCTCATAGAGGCTTCCTGAAGTAAGAAGCAAGCTTTGAGGAATGTAAGGTTGAAATGTAGGAAGTAGAAAGACAAAGTTTTCATGAAATAAAATAGACTCAGTGTTTTTATACAAAGAATAGATGTGATGGAACTTATTCCTACATTGTAAAAAATAACCCAATAAAAGCCACATTAACTCTTGCAGTATACGTGCAGTCAAAGATAGATATACTGGACTGACAGTGTAATGAAGTACATAAACACTGAGGAAACCCCTGCAGTGAAACGACCAACCACACCACCCTCACTTACTGCCCTGTGACTAAACAGCCCAGAAACCGCGCCCACGTTTTTTGACAGCATATGAACACATGTGTCTTAACAATTAATGTTAGATGAAGGAATGGAGGAAAGAAAAAATTGGATGAGGAGTATTGCTGCAGCTGCTTCGTTGGGTAAGGGATTTCTTTTTTCAGTTTGTTTTTGACATTGTCGTTCACACGCGCAAAAAAAAAAAAGCAAAAAGGGGATGATAGCTGTTGGGTTCAGTGGTAATGGCGTGATTCATATTAGATGTTTATTTGAGTTTGTCACACTGACGGGGACGGGTGACAGGTGCTGAAAGCCGGTCCAAGTGTGGACACCGGATGATGGTTTGCAGATGATGGCTACTTTTTTCCAGAACCCCTGGCCTAGTAACTGGATTGAGCCCAGTTGGCTCGACGAAGGCAATAACCCGACCGCTTCCCTCACTAGTTTCTGCCTCTCCTTTTCCTTCCCTTTACATCCATCTCTGTCCTCCCTTCCCCTCCCTATAGTCCCCCCCCCCCACCCCCCCCCCCCCACCCCCACCCACATTTAAGCCTCCTGCTACAGCTTCTTTGGATAGCGCCAAATGGGACTTGGAGCTCGAAAGGAAAACATGGGCTTCAGAAAAAAGGAAAAAAAGAAAACTTGACTTGTTGCTGCTCACTTTTACTGTTCTAATCTAGGATCAAATTCAAAGCCTCCCAAACATCAGGGCCTAAGCCAAGGTAATATCATACTATCAAAGCCTGTGTCATTGATAAATAGGAACAACTTCTGTCATGCAGTTCTCTCACCCAGGAGAGAGGAGAATAATATATCCCCACTCTCACAAGATGTGTATTGTGTAACACGATGTGCTCCTGCGTGCATATTTTGTTCATTGCAGGGCTACATGTCACACTGAATCCCACTTGGAGCCGGCCAGCCAGTTAGTCATTAGGAGCCGAGTTGTCACTTGTAGGCCTGAAGGTCATTCATCACCTAATGGACCCATGGGACAGCGACAGAGCGGCTCCGGACTTGTTCAGCACACACACACACACACACACACACACACAGAAACATACACTGTCCTCAAAGTGTTTACTTACTGGAAATGCAGCCTGATATAATTATATGCACGCAATAAGACACACACATGCACTTGCACGCCTCTTCTAACAACACTAACTTCTTTTGAGATTCTCTCCACACATTTCTTATAAGTGTAATGCTCATAACATCAGAGGGGTGGAATGGGTACAAAGAACATGTAACATGTCCTAGATGATCATGCTGCAGATTCATCACACAAGACGCCATATTTCAGTTATGAAAACAATTAAATTGTTTGATTTTAATGCCAGTCACATTCTTTCAGCAAGGTCAACCATAGAACCAGTACAAGAAAATCAAAAAGCCACAGCAACATTTGGCTGGTCGTCAAAGCATTTTCGCATGTTTTACAGAATAATTTTTCTATAAATGCACGCGTGTATGCTTCATAATACCTTGTCAGTGGAAAAGTTCAATTCTTAGGCCTCAAGACCCATTTAACCTGCAGTTTGAGGACATTTTTACAGTAATCTTCTCTGTGGCCCAGAACAATCAGAGCTACAATTCACTGCAGGACACTTTTTTTTCTTCTTCTTCTTCTTCTTCCTTGGAGGTTGATTGTAAAACTTTGGTAGAAAGTGAACATGATATTAGTTCGAAACATTCCCTCTGCGTGACTTGGACTGGTGGGAGCTGAGATTTGAACCGAATATCACAAGTCCCTGATTTAATCTCATAATAGTTGGCTTTAATGTCCAAATGCAAGACATATGTGGCTTTGCTTTGGTTCACTCACACGGGCCACGTAGTACAATCTCTCAGGGCAAGACCCAGGAAGGGAATTTGCATTAGAGCCGAAGCGTTCATGCTAGTGTAGTTTGATGTTAATTAGCCAAGACATTATAAGCACCCCTCGGTTAGAGGTGCCGTTGGAGAAGAACATTATAGGAAACAAAAACACTTGACAAATGCTTAAACGCTCAGTGGGAAAACATAACATTTTTACAATTTGGGGAAAACTGGCCGTATAGTATCAGATTAAAACGAATACAACCAAAATAAATATGTTGTTTTTGTTTAAATCAACTGAAAAAAAAAAAAAAGAAAGAAAAACTTGCCCTACTTTGTCACACACACGGATGGACGGATGCAGAGTTGATACACACACTAACTATTGTACAGTGGATACGCACATCCTGGCCATCATATGTTCCCATGGTACCAGTTTTTGTGCTTATGACTGTAGGGAACAATATATTGACTCACATTAATTTCCTGGAGTCTTAATCAAACCTTAGCTACTCCTTGTAAACACACACTAACGTACAGCAATGAGCCATACACGCAAAGAAGAACCCCCCCCCCCCCCCCCCCCCCCCCCACACACACACACACACACACACACACACACACACAGGAGTGTTGTGACTGAGATGGGTTGAGCGGGGATTTGTTTAAAGCAACAAACCCAGGGGAGCCTCAGTTCATACAGACAATGATATGAATCCTTCTCTCATGGGGTCGACAATCCACTAACCTCTCCTGTGGTATCACTATCTGCTGAGATTGCGACAATATAACAGCAACAAACTTCCTTTTGTCCGTGTGTGCAAAATAATGTCACCTCTGTCTTTGTGTTCATCTTAAAACCCACCACAATGAAGACATATCCAGTAACATACTGAATACGTTAAGCACAAATAAAAATAGCAGTCGTGGGCTGCCATAGTTACAATAATAGAGATTATAGCTTTAGTTTTGTGAGATTTGCTGTGCCAAAGAGCCACTATATAAAAGTCATACTGCTTTTTTAACCTTGATCTACTCCTATGTGCACATCTTCTTCACTACCAGCTTGTAACACAACATTCATTTTTTTATTATGTTTGTCTGGCCAAAATGTTTCAGATTATCCCAAATGAAACGGCGTGTGGGTTTTGTTGTCTGTGTGTTGTTGAGTGGACTTGTAGGTCCATCGAAGACAGATTAGTACCTACTGACAATCTTTTGAGGCAAATCCTTTGTCTTGCTGTCAAACTCAGCCTGTGATGTGTTCATTAGAAATACATTTTAACCACTGGAGAGGCATATGACCTGCCGGAGGACAAACAAAAGGTTTATTATTTTTTTTGTATTTGTGCATCAATGCAAAACTGCTATTCTTTGGTTTATCATTGATCGGTTCCTGCACTCTCAAGCTTCAATCCACAATGCACCTATAATGCTAAATAAAATCAAAACATGAGCAAGAATTTCACTTTCTATATTTTGTCTTTTTTGGAAACATGCAGCTACACAAATCTCATCTGCAGTATCACAGCATCAATGTGTCACTGCTTCTCCTCCAGGGGGATTATCTAGTGATAACAATCTGGCCTGGTTGCAGCCAGCAGCGATCCTCCTGACCTAACCGAGTGGTTTTGCACAGCGTGTGACCGGATGGATTCCTTTTTGTCCCCACAACAGGAATGGGACCGGCAGCGGTATGGGAATGAAAAAAGGGAAGTAGGGATTTCACGTCTACAGCTACTCTTCCACCTCACTGGCCTGTGGGAGAGCCACTGTTGCTACAAACTGAAGCCACTATCAGCTCTGGTTAAAACGGGTGACGAGTTGTCCAGGATAACAGTGAAAGTGCTGGATGAGGAACTGCGACACATACGTGGATGCCTCAATATAAGGCAAACAACGGGGGCATGGGGGCCACACAGTTAGTGGTCAAGCGTCTTGCCTCATGAAGATATGACAGATCAAGTCTGGTTGAAGGTCTTTTCTATTTAGAGTTTACATGTACTCCAAGTTTCCTACCATAGTCCAAAAACATTTGAGCATTTGAGGTTAATTGCTGACTCTAAATTGCCTGTTGATGTGACTCTGAGGGTTGTTGGTTGTCTGTGTGCAAGCTGTCTTTGCCCAGAGACATCAGGGATCAGCTCCAGAAAAGTTTTATAGAAGGTGAATGAATGGGGGTATGCCTTATTGAAGATGATGCAAAAGAAGAAATTGCCAGCCTTCGCTCGTTTCATACACCCAACAACAGTTAGAATAATAAATGCTCACAAGTGGTTCAATGTACTGCCTCATATTCAGATTTGAGCTATACTCATTTTGTTTTTCTACACATTAATACAAATTCTAATTAATTGCAGTGCCCCTTATCCAACTGAGGGTTGTGTGGGGCTGGAGCCAAATCCAAAACCAACAAAAGGCAAAGGCAAGAGACAGTCTGGATTAGATCTGAAGTCCAGCAACTTGCTGCTTCAAGTTGAAACCCATACAAATGTCCCACATTCAGAAAAGATTTGGTCCCATGATGAACAGGAGAGGTCTGAACTGGCAGCCAAGAGCCACTGGCTGCACTTCCTGCATGTGTGTTGTTAGGTGCTATTTTCTTTTCCCCAATTGTAATTTGTGTAAACCTCTGTAGTGTATTGTGTGTGTGCATTTGTGCAAGTGTTTTTGTGCATGAATGCACGTCTGTGTGTTGTGCAGGCCAGTTTTGGAGGAGAGTTCACATGAGGCTGGCGGGGCCCTGAAAATGCCAGTGTGTCTGAGTGGGAAAACCCCGGCACAATGGACAGTGAGACCAGGGCCAGGACTTCAAACTGGCTATCTGCCACTACTAACAGAGCAGTGAGTGTCTATATGTGTGAGAAAGAAAAAAAATGTGACAGTCAATGAGGCAAGAAGTGTTTTTAATCAATTAATAAGAAAGCGTACATTATGCTATGTGTTCGAAAGTGCTCTTCTTCTGCATGTTTGTCTCCTGCAAGCACGAACTCCAAGTTCTGGTTGTTTGTATCAATTGGATGCTGAAATTTTTTTTATCCAAGAACAGAAATGACAGGGCTTGATTCATGCAACATATGTAAATCAGTGGTGTTCAAAATGTCTGCATGAGTGGATCGTTATTAAAAAAAAAAAAAAGAACACTCACAATTCTATCAGCAGAATACACATCATTTTTCACCTGCACAGCCTTGCAAAAATGTATGCAAAAAAACACTAACAGAATTTCTGAGGTTAATGCTTTGATTAGTTTTAAAGTTGCTAACTGCAACATATATGCTGATGACAAAAAATACAACATTTCCATGTTATAAATGTCTGAACAGATGGTGTCAATATGAGCTGGTCACAGTATTGAAGTGCCAACTGTGCGTGGGATGGGTTACATGCTTCTTGGAGCTTTAATGTCTAGTAATGTTTACTCTGTGTGCGTGTGCGTGTTCGTGTGCGTGCGTGTGGTCTGGTCATGTGTTGTCAGTGTGTGCATATCACAGGACACCTGCAGTGACTACGATAGGATCACCGCCTGCCTGCCTGCCCGGCTGCCTGCCTGCCTGCCTCCCTCCCTCCCTCCCTCCCTCCCTGCACGTATGCTCTAACAGATGTTTTCTGTCTATCTGTCCATCTCATCAGGTGAGGCAGCAAATATGTGCTAGTTTCAACCCATCCCTACTTGGCCTGTTATGCTACAGAGTGTTACTGTTACTGTAAGTCAGCCGCAGCTAGAGTAAACAACAGTGCCCTGTCCTGCCTGGAGGATTCAGAGCACAGGGGCTGAGGGAAAGAACAGGAGAATATTGCTCAACTGCATACTGCAGCTGGCTGCGTGTTGCAATAAACTGCATGTATCAATGCTGTAAAGAGATGCAATGAAACTTTAGTGCACGGGATCATAAACAGGAACATATGCCGGATGAATGTTATTGGTTCTAGGTGAACATTTTGTGAAAATAAGGCAGATGGACTTGTAGTGCAGGTTTTGGGTGAAATGGTGCAATCGACACTGATTCTGCTTTAATCTGTGATGTTTAACTAAAGAAATAAATTAATTGTATCAAGAAAATTTACAATGCATCAACTCAAGCTTGATAGAGTTATTTCTTATCATGACATCACACAAAAAGTATTTTCTGATTCCATATGCTGTATAATAAGCAGTACAGTAGCCCCAGCACTATAGAGGCTGATCAGCAAGTCTGTGGTTTGAATCCCAAAGAAAGGTGCAATTTAAGTTGGGGGAAAGTCAATGAGTAACACTTTCCCTCCTTTAGGCAAGGTGCTTTTCCCGCCAGCTGCTGCAGAGGAGTTAAGTAGTGGGAAACTGTATAACTGCTGTGGTCGTACTGGGAAGCTTCCTAAGTGTGAATGTGTGTTACTGAAACAAGGAGAAGAGCATATGTTCCCAGTAAAAATGAGGTTTCAAAATGAAAAACAAAATTGTCTCTGGATTAAAAAGAAAAAAAAGACCAGAACTGAGAGTCAGATGAAACTTAAGTAGATGGTAGACTCAGGTTCTGAAATGATCAAGCTGAGTGTTCTTTTTTTTCTTTAACAACGAGCTAATGCAACAAGAGCCTCATTCAAAGAGGCTTTGATTCAATATTAATGAGGATCATGAGTCACATGGTTCACTGTCCCTGGCTCCCAGCTGTTTGTGCGTGTGTATGTGTGCAAGCATGTTTGAGTATATATGCTCACCAGTGCCAAGTGTGTGTGTGTGTGTGCCTATTTTGGCTGGTAGTATTTGCCTCCCTGTTTTCCTCCCTTCCAAAAGATTAATCACCCAGATGTTTCCTTGTTTTGCTGTTGGCTCTTTCTCACATTATATATCAAACAGAAACATCTCCCGCGCTCGCTCAGCCTCGCTCACTCTATCCCTGACCATAAAGCAATGTGTTTTTTGTTAATGGTCGTGTAGCGAGTGGAGGCGTACCAGCAAGAGTAGGATTTCGTTTCCACTTGCAGTTTGATTTCAAACAGACATGTCTAATGAAATTACTGTGCATCTGGGAAGATTTGTCCTTTTCAAGAGGTTGGAGTGCAGAGCAGAAAGACAGCTCAACTGTCACTTCTATGATCCCCGAGTTTTTGTTTCGCAAAAACAAACCCTAATTTCCACCATCTGCTTCCCAGGTGTCTGATTATGTGTATTGATTGGCTGACAGGTGAAAATGTTGGGTTTGGCAGCTGGAACAGGAATCTCACACACACACACACACACACACACACACACACACACACACACACACACACACACACACACACACACACACACACACACACACACACACACACACACACACACACACACACACACACACACACACACGTACATCTTTACGATACACTTGTACACACGCTGGCAAGCACCTTTCTCCCCCTCATCTCAAGCTTTTCACATTTACAATTTTAAAAGGTCATCTAGATACTTACCGGCACTGAAGCTAAATTCAATTCAACATATGTGGACAATCATCCACTTATCTGCACGAGTGAGTAATAATATCGCACTCACTCAGTTACTGGTAACATGTTTCTGGCTAGATTCTAACCTGCTGTGTTGTGCATTGATTGGATGGATGGATGGATGGATAGATGAATAGATGGATAGATAGATGGATGGATAGCTGGATGGATGAAAAGATGGATAGATAGATCTATGAATCTATAGATTTTTTTTCTCAGCACCAATCTCAGCAAATTTGCTGAGAATACCACAAAGATATATCCACAAATGGTACAAACGTTCACTGTGACTCACAGATGAACAGATTTGATTCAGAAGGTCAAAGGTCAAGGTCACTGTGACCTCACATGTGTCCCACTTTTGTGTGTGTAGTATTTCTATAAAGCCCTGAGGGATTCATTTCATTCCGCCCCAAATGTTCACTTGAACTCCACGTTGACTTGGTCTGGTTGTGCAGGGCAAAGGTCGACAGGCGATATCAGTATAAAGCCATATTTTTATATTTTTATTCATATTGTTGATAATAATAATAGACACTAAAACGGCGTGCAGCATCACTGACTGGTGGTAACTTGAGATCTTTGTGTGACCACAATAAATTACCTTCCCCGAAGAAAGACAACATTTAGTCAACTCCTTTACTTAATGTTGATTCAGATATAATTTCAAATGTGATTGGATGCTATTATAATACGTCTCATTCAATTAGTAACTAACTCTATGGACAGCATAATGCTAACTGTAAATTTATGTATATGACGTGAAATCCATATTATTACTTCAAGCTGCTGTCAAAGTAAAGCTAAGGTTTTAGTACTTTCAAATACAAAGTGACATGTGACTTACATGTGACCTAGCAATGGCCTGGAATAGCTGTTCGTAGAAATTACCGAGTTTGTATAAAAGAAAACGTTTAAAAAAATGCCCAGTGGTACTTTTGTCTTTTTAAGTTTTGACGACTGAACAAATCTTTGCAGTACTGTGTGTACAAAGTGACTGCTAAAAATTAACAGTAAGGAGTTGATCTACAATTCTGTTTGTGCAGTAAACAGAAAAAAAAGTGACACGCAACCGCTGTCTTTGTGTTGACTGCCACACACCCTCATTTTTTTTCCAAAGTGAAATATTTACACATCCTTTAGAATGGATTTCCATTAGAACTTTGCACGATTATCTCAGACTGTTAAAATGTTTTTAATTTAACGTAATATTTTTTAAATTTCTGATGCACATTCAGAAGAGTAGGAGCGAGACCAAAAAGTAAACCTTTTCCAAAATGAGTGTGTCTTTGCTGAAGAGAGTCCCCACAAAGCGAGACGTAAAAGACCACACCAACATGCACTAACAGGTATAATTCAATCCTGAAACCCAATCCTGACCCCATGACTCTTAGGCTGCCCTGTAACACTAGCCAAACCTTGCCGGTGCAGCACACACACACTTACAAAAGAAACGCATCATTTGTACAGCACTGCTGCTGGTTACTTTGCAGCATATGCAGGGCTGCTGCTGTGAAGGGAACAGGCTCCTTTCCTATACAGCCACCGGCCATATGGTGGCCAGGGGCTGGCCCTGGTAATTGATGGTATCTGTTGGTCTGTCCATGGAGAGGGGCCATGGGGCCCCGAGATGGCCAACCTAAAACATACAGGGATCCAGCATTGAGGGGGAAGGTGGTAGAAGAGGGGAGATGCTAATGTTTCAGCCCTCCTCTTCTATTCATCCATTCATCTATACAAAGAGTTAACTCCCCCAACTCCCACACTGCACACCACAATTGTGTTCAGGCTTTCGGATAGAGGTTCCTCTCTCCCTCTCTCTCTGGCTCGGACTCTAGCTGCTTGGCCCAGACCCCCTGTCTAGGGTGAGGGGCTTCACAGCCCCCTGGTCTGGGTCTGATCTAGCTGCCTGGTGCCCACCCCCCCCCCCCCCCCCCCATTGCTCTGCTGCTGATTTAACCCTCCATCTGAGCTCTTTGATAGGAGCATAGCCAGCCAGATGGCACCCACTGGATGAGGATCACTTGGCACTGCCAGATTGAGACTGGGAGAAAAATACAACACTGGCACGGTTTAATGGGACCCTGGGCACCACAATGCACTCGTTTATATACTTTGTTGGACTTTCACTCTGGGCTTGATGCTGGATATCGATCGCAAAATGTATGAGCAGAACAAAAGATCTTGCAAGCAGTCAGATATTAGAAAAGAGAAGTCCTGGAAGTATCAAATAGTTGAATGTGTGATAGGTATTTTATATTCATGATATATAATTGTACTTATATAAATGACGAGGGCTCGAGGCAAGGCTTTGGTCAACGTCATCTCAACAGCTGCAGTGTTTCAGGTATTCATTGACTGTTTCGAAATGTTTGACTTCTTTAAAGAAACCTTCAATTTGGGTCAGTGTAAGCCTATATTTAGGTAATATCTTAACGTAGGCCTAATAATTAGCCCATATTTGACTAGTAATTAAAAACAATATGACTCATACATTTTTTCAGTCTTTTTCTATTACACTCTTAGTTCTCATCTAGCATAGCATCTAATTCCATTAAAGCATAAAAACACACTGTAGCTCAATTTTCTCAGGGTCTGATGACCCTTACACATCTGTGTGTGTGTGTGTGTGTGTGTGTGTGTGTGTGTGTGTGTGTGTGTGTGTGTGTGTGTGTGTGTGTGTGTGTGTGTGTGTGTGTGTGTGTGTGTGTGTGTGTGTGTGTGTGTGTGTCTTTTTCCACAGTGATGTTCGCTATAGCTCACCTCCCCATCATTAGGGGTGGGATGGGATGAGTGTGAAAGCGTGGGAGAGGGAGAGAGAAAGAGAGAGAGAGAGAGAGAAGAGGAGCTGAGCTTGTTCCCACAGGCCTGACTCATGGCTCTTTGCTTTCAACAAAGGCCCCTGGCAGGGCACCCTGGCGTGTGGAGCAGCCGCACGCACAAGCACACATGAATACAAATACATGGAACACATAAACTGATACAAACTGAAATAATGATGCCCCATACACACATACACACACACAAACATTATGCAATTTGATCAATAAGCAAAGAGGAAAAGATGTAGGTCCATTACTATATAACACAAGATTGATCAACAATGAAGAACCTACTGATTATGTTTATTATATATATAAATATTAAGCCACACCTGCCCACTTACAAATGAGTGTCAAACTTGTTTCATGCAAATGCTCCAAGGGATTTTATGACATTGACAATATTAAAATGTTTTATGCATGAGCTTTCAGGGTCCAGGGGACGAACTTGAACTTCAAAGCATTGTGGGTGGATCAGCCACACAAAGAAATGGGCACATGTGACGCGACGTCTTGGCCCATGTAATAAAACAAACATCAATGGCGAGTGCACGAGGGGAGGATGATCTTAAATCTAGCAGAAAGGCAGATGACACTCACTTTAATATCAAAGAAGTGTGTATGCTTGTCTGCTACACTGCAGCAGCTGCATTAGTTATTACCAGTGAGTCCCTTCATGATAGGACTCTTGACAGAGGTGAGTAAATCAGCTAACACAGAATTTGAGGTTACTATCAGTAAAAACAACTCTGGTTGAATTAAGGTTAACCACATATTTTCTTTGATTGATTGATTAATATGGGTGTCTAGTGAAATAAATGCACTTAACTTTTCTGTATGGTAATTGGTAAATGGAGTTCACTGGAATGACGTGTTTACCACCGACTTAACAGGGCCCAAAGCGCTTTACAATGGTAAAGCGGTAAATGGTGATTCACCCATTCACCCACACATTCACACACCATTGGAGGCCATGGAAAGTGTTCAGTTCATCCACTGGGAGCCTTTTGGGGTTCAAGGACACTCATTAGATGGGGTAAAGAACCTGCAACCTTCCAATAGTGAGACAACCCACTCTCCCAACTGGGCCACAGCCACCTCACTGTATAACAATAGTTAGCCAAAAAATTTTTTAAATACTTTGAGTTAATGAGAATCAAATACTAAGTTGTTTTCCCTTAAAATGCTTTCTTCTGATTGTAAGTTTACGTAAGATGTAACAATGTCTATGTAGTATAAAATGTGTGAACTCTTTCAGAAGCTTTTTTTAACATTGCATAGTTCTTCCTCTGCATATGTATTTTCTTATTTTCCCACCTACTGTTTATGTCTCTGTGTTTACCCTGTGCTGGATCTGGGTTCAGGGTGTACCCTGCTTTTGTACCATAAAGTAATCACTTGGAAAGGGCTACAGTGGTATGGAAGATGGATGGATGGAAATTAATAAGGCCAGAACAATTTTTGTTTTGGGAGCGATTGTTCACACTTAAGAAACCACTGTATGTGTTACACACACACAAAGATATATGTACAGGAGGAGAACTAAAGGGAAAAGACGTAATTGTGTTTAGGACATTCTCTATTTTCTTTGAGTGGTCTGAAAAGGCGGTGCAAATGCATCAACATTTCAATGCAGATCAGTACCTGCCAAGTACCATAACTCACAAAAATCGGTTGAGTTCTTAGGGAGTAATATTCCTCTAAAGATATAGAATCTAAAGCATTTTTGACAAGTCTTTGCTATGAAGGGCTGTTAAGATTCCTAAAACCAATTTAAACTATAGGGTTGTTGGTGAGTAAATAAAACTGGCCCAAAATATCTTCTGTGGCAATTCAGATCGGCCCAAAAGATCCAATTACAGCAAGGCCGGATTAAACTCCCAAATTTCTCTCTGATTTCATTTATCTGATATGGCATCAAAGTCTCTCTCAAATAACCGATAAAATACTTTATCAACAGAGATAAAACCCTCAGTGATTGTGCATTTCTCGTTCTCTCTGTAGGTCAAGTCACCGCTCTCTCTCTCTCTCTCTCTCTCTCTCTCTCTCTCTCTCTCTCTCTCTCTCTCTCTCTCTCTCTCTCTCTCTCTCTCTCCTCTCTCTCTCTCTCTCCTCTCTCTCTCTCTCTCTCTCTCTCTCTCTCTCTCTCTCTCTCCTCTCTCTCTCTCTCTCTCTCTCTCTCTCTCTCTCTCTCTCTCTCTCTCTCTCTCTCTCTCTCGTATTTTGAGCTGCCTGCACACATTCATGCCCCCTCTCTGTGCATTACAGGTCTGTCTCAGGTCTGGGCAAACAATGATGGCTATAGTGAATGGCTGCGCTGCTGAATGGCTGCTCTTATCTGCAATACGCAGGCTGCTGGATGGCAGCAGCACATGTGCTGATGACAGGCTCACACTGGACAGATTCTGTCCCCATACAATACCTTCCACTGTACACCTGTTCCTACTTTGGGTTGAGGCTTAGACTGCGAGGGCCACGCTAGTCCGCAATGACACCACAATGATGGTGGGGTGTGTGTGCATTTCAGTGTGGTGTTGTGAGTCACTTTTTGGAAAGAAATGGACTGGATGGAGATAAGTTCATTGCATCTGCCAAAGTTGAGATTTATCATCGCTGACCTTGGAGATGGTGGAGGGGGGAGGACATCAGCCACCTTCCCACATCCCCTGACTAAGCTAGTGCTTTTGTCGAACCACTGTTTGCCCTGGGCTGCCCTGGTCCAGACCTGTTTGCTCTTGGGGATAGAGAGAGTGATAAAGGCACGGAGGGAGATGGAGAGACATGGAGAGGCGAGGAGGCTCTTCATTTGTATAAGGTCTCTAGAACCATTCAGAACTGCAGGCTTTGACAAATGGAGGCAATAAAGGGGCGAGGCCTGGCAGGGGCTCAATTAACCACTAGTGGGGCTGCAGAAGAGGGGGACAAGAACGAGGACCCTCGCTTCTATAGAGAAGGAACAAGTGAACTGCAGGGAGGGGGAGGTCTGGCAATTTGTTCAGCTGTCTGTCTGTCCATGCAAGCAGACGTGGTCAGTCTGTCATACTGTCTTTTCACCCTCCTTTTGGAAGCACTGACTTGGCTTTTGCACTTGTAGCACCTTTTATAGTTCTGATTCTTCAAAAAAAAAAAAAAATAACAAGGTCAAATAAGTTCAAAATCTTTGGTTTTAAGAGGCGAACATTTTAAAGACTACCATGTAATGCTGCAAAATTAAAAAGGACCAATTCAACCCCTCTGAGTTGAAGCCAAAATCAAATCTTTTTGACAAATTGTTCATCCTAAAGCATCTGCTCTTCAGTCCCGATGCTACTTCAGCCAAGTGTACATCAATATGGCGCTTATGCCAGTGCAAACACACCGTTACTTATGCAGAGCCAAAAAGCCAACAGTGCTTATTTAGGCGACAAGTTCACAATCCCTGTATCCCTGCTATCCATTCCCAGTGACAGTCATTTGTGTACCTTACACTCTCAGCACCAGCTAGCTACCGCCATTCAAATTCAAATTGGAACCTAGTGGGGGACAATAGTTTGGGATTCGCTGAGAGCAATTAGTAGTGGACTCCTCCAGTGTCTGGCCCAAAGACTTTTAGCCCTGTGGTTCCATCATGCAGAGGCACTGACCCCTTTCAGATGCACGAAAGGAAGAAGAGAAAGAGGGTACAGAAGAAAGAGAGCTGCCTAGCGACGCCAAAATGAGAGGAGGGGAGTGGATTGTCAGAGTAATGATTGCGTGTTGGTTTTCCTCTCCTGACATTACATTAAAAGACAAGAGCTGGAGTGTGATGGAGGGCTGCATAGCTGTTGTGTCAACAAGGAACGCAATAAAGACAATGTCATTGTCAAACCAAGATATGTCATGACAGATTTGTAAGGCAAATAAATAGAACTTGAAAAAAATTGATTCAAGTCCATTCTTTTCACAGTCCCAGCTTTACATTGCATTCATAAAACCTGTGTTTGCAAACCTGCAAGTCTCTCAGCGTAAGTCATAATTCCCAGCATACGGTTTTCAAACCTTCATTACAATGAAAATCAACCAGATTCTCTGAATTGCAATAAAACTCACAGCTGTAAGGTACAACTGAAAGAAAATGTTGTTTCATGTGGCTCCAACATAACAGTCTGCTTCCTGTGAAAGAGAAGTGTGAAAATATGCTCTAACCAGCTCATCTCCACAGCTGGCTGACATGCATACTGTATTTTGCACACATATGCACAGATGTAAAAACATCTACAAACACATAACAGAGCATGCCACAGAATATGAGCACATACTCCAAGAACTGACAGTAAGATGTGTGCACACAACCACATCTAACCTGCAGCTGTTTTTATTTCACGTTCAGCGTTAAGTGATGTGCAAAGGAGAGAAAGGCACCTAGAAAAGAGGCGACCAAGAACTATACATGACATAATACAGCCAAGAAATACACAAGTCCTAGTACTCTTACGATGCCTGCAGCACTTTTGGGAATCGTGGTCTATGTTTGTACGGCTCATGTTTACAACATAGTTTGACTGGTATGATGTCACGATGATGGACGATTGAACTGCCACTCCTGGGGTCATTTTCATCTGATGTTTTTGTTTAGTTACAGCAGAACTCACTTTTGCACAGGTCAAGACTCAACCAAGGTCAAAGGAAATGAAAGGTCACATTTTTCAGACTTTTTTTGGGTCTTGGTGAAAGTGGGGATATTTTGGGGTGTAAAAATGGTTTGTTAGGCTATTTGTCTTAGATATAGATTAAACTCCCATCACCAGTGACAATTTGGGGTGTTGCTTTTAATATCTTTAAGAGTTCAGCAGCAGGGGTGTTTATCTTCCACATAATAAGCTGATTTTAAGCAATGTCATTGAAATCATAATGCAAAGTAAATTAGGTTACGTTGTTAATTATATATTATCATATATTGTCAATATTGTCAGAGGGTGGATGGGCATGTGTGTGCTTCAATTTTTGGACAAAGTTTGATCCGTGCTTAATGTCTAAGTTTGCATGCGTGCCTGCAAAGCGTCTGAAAGCTCCTGACGAGACTGTCAAATCTTTCCTGCTACTCTGACTTGCTGCAGGTCCGCGGGCCATCATGCGGATGTAGTATGTTTGTACAGTATGAAAGTTGGTGCAAATCCAACACCTGAGCATGAGTGTCAGATCTATTCCCAAACCAGTGCAAACCAAACAATAGTATTTCCTTCATGACAGACTGAGCCTGCCAGTTTCTCTCTGACCGACAACTTTAATGTCGACAAATACAAGTCCATGCCTCCCTTCTCTTTAGCATTAAATTGTGCCATTCTTATGTTTTCTTGTAATTGGATATTTTACATTTTATTCTTCAAAATCTGAATTGAAACTATTACTGGGAATGAAGTTTTCATGTGTAAACAAACCTCCACAACTTTTGTTGTTTTGGAACTGAAAGTCAGTAAAACCATATACTGAAGTGTTGCATTCCCCAAATATGTTTTATGTGTTACTAAAATTTGCACATGACTAAGTTTAACAAGCAGCTCTTTTTCTACTTGGAGACGTGAGTGGACAAAGCCTGTCATTCTTGACTTATCCTCCGTCTTGAATCACTCTGTCACGTCTCCTCTCTTCAGAGAGCAATAAACAGCGTTGTCAAGGGGCCTTGCCCATCACAATGTAGCTATTCATGTTTACTTAAACTCTATCTACCCATCATAAGCCGTGAACAGAGGGGGGGGAGGGGCTGACATGTTTTAGATATTTCCACATAGCATTCTGTGTGAATCGTCTATGAGGTGGAGCCACATGTGTGTGTGTGTTTGTATGCCAGTGTTGTTTTCCTAGCCTCCAGAGAGATGATCACTGATAGGTTGAGCGTCTCCACAACGGTGATGAGTCCTCTTCAGCGCATTTCTACCCTCCCGTGAGGTCAAACGTAGGTCGTGGCGATAAAGGCTGAACTCCTGACACCCGTCCCAAAGAATGAGACAGCTCATTGTGTAGCGACAGATAGCAGACACAATGATCCCTAGTCTGAGTCCTGTTTTTGCCCGACACGGAGCTTCTTTTCTTGGCCATGGTTGCTTGTAGAGATCCTCCTTTATGGTTGGCCAGTGACCCTGTAATCACTCAGGGGTGTCGCCCCTTTATCGCATTTTTGTCCAAATTTCATATCAATGCAAATGAGGTTTGAGAGGAGTTCATCCTAGAACGCTTTGCAAGATGATAGTTTTTCCTTTTTTTTTTTTTTTTATGTGTACAGGGCAGATGAAAGCCAGCTGATTCAGCCTCTCCTGAATGCATCACTACAATGTGGAGCTACTCCACTTTGCTCTCGCTCTGCACTATTTTTCCAAAACAGCACTAAGCCCACTTGAGAATACTTGAGGTTTGGAAGAGTCAGATCTTGGCAGCGACTGCAAGAAAGGGCTGGATGTTGCCCAAAGACAATATTTTCGATAAGAAGAGGACATAAGACAAAACCTCTGTACTTGTATGCTTCCATTTGATTTGATTTCCTCTCAATTAAAGACCACTTTTATAGGTGTCAAGTTAAAGTTACTTTTTGAATTTGTCATAAATCAACAAAACAGTATTTCAAAAAAACATATTTTTTTTCCAGAGCTAAAACCTGTAACTTGTTCTTTAAATGAATTATAAAGTGTAATGCTTTTAAACTTGTTGTAGTCGGTGGTCAATTTACGAACATCGCCAGTAGACATGAAACTTTGAACCCATCTTACCGACACAAAAATAGCCGTTGCTAAAAAGAAATCCCCCATGCCATATTTACACAATGTTTGTAAAACAGAGCTGCAGCGAATATTTAAATGTTAGCCATCTGTTTCTGGCTGAGGTTTGATGAATCCAGCAGAGGAATAATAATTTCATTCTTTATTCGAGACAGCCAATCAAAAAATCCCACAGCACCAAGAGCCAAGCTGAAGAACACATTGTATTCCTTTGTGACAGATGAAGACGCACAACAGCTTGGCAATGATCCTTGACGAGTGAGGAGGCGCACTCGCCCAGATCATCATTCTGAGGAACATTTTGAATGTGCTGACTGAATTTTCTGCTCGTCAGTTATTCAAAGGGATATTCAACCCTATATTATGTGCTCTCCAAATGCCTTTTTTTTTTTTTTTTTTTTTGGGGAAAAAAAAAATTCTAAATTATGATCAAGTTTTATGTAATACTATAAATCACAAAGGCTCAGGGTGCAATTTGTGAAGAAGCCAGAGGGTGGATGGGCGTGTGTGTGCTTCTTTTTCCCGGCATGCCATAATCCTGGTATTTTTTCACATAAAAATCATCATAAAAAAGGGACAAGTGGAGTTTAAAACTAATATCAAATATAACCAAGGATACCCAAGTAAATGTGATGTTAATATAAAGAAGGTCAAAATTACACAAGATGCTTTAATGCACAATGAAATGTGACAGGTAAGACAGTTGAGATATACGTGACTTACACACTCAAACTGAAACCCTCTAAGTAGAATTCCTCTGATAATGCTTTTCTTAAGGATCCCGACAGCAGTAAACAACTGTTTCCTCGTCGAACTTCTTCGAAGTGAAACCACCAATAATTTTCTCCATATTATGACACTAAGAATGTCTTAGAATTAAGGGAATAACAGCTGTCAGCCATTGTTCATGTAGGGTTTTAAAAAAAAAACAACAACAAGAGGAAAGAGGAGATGCGTCACCCAGAGAGGGGTAGATCCTTCATATCCCCAGAGCAAATGAAACCCTGAAAAGGGTTTAGGCAATTGAAATACAATCTATAAGTATCCTACAGTTGGTCTGATGAATAGAACTCTTTATCGTGGCAAACATTCAACGAAATTCTATCATTAAGTGTGAAATGAATTAGCGTTGGATATTATATGGAGCCATTGTAACATAGTTTGACAGTTTGACAGACTCATGATTATTTTTACACTGTGCAACTCAAATAAAAGGGTTTCAGTTGCATGTGATGAAGATTCCGTGCTAATATTTCTCTTGAGGTTTGGTTTTAGTATATTGAGTGATTAAGAAGGTTTAAGGAGGATTGAAAAGGCCACCTTCTCCTCTGCAACCTTGGTCACTTTAGCTGGAGAAGAAGCAGGTATGAATGTCTCCAGGGCTGTCATACAAGCGCGCACACACACACACACACACACACACACACACACACACACCACTTAGACAGTATTTGAACTTGTTCGCTTTCTCATAATCACCGTCCCTTCTTCTCACTAGCACCTCACATTTTATGAAAAGACCCTGAGGCCTTTCCCCTTGTACCAAACCAGGTGGCTGTAAGGAAAGAAAAAAACCAAAAAAAACTTTGTCAAATGAGAAGCCCCTCCCATCTCTCCCTTTCACGCACACTCACACACAACTCACTTTTGCCAGAGAAGAGGCCTGCCCAGCCCAGCTGTGGCTCTCGCCTTTACCATCTAATAACCATGACCTTCACGCTCTGCCTGTCAGACCTTTATTACCGCCTGTCAGAGAGAGAGAGAGAGAGAGAGAGAGAGAGAGAGAGAGAGAGAGAGAAGAGAGAGAGAGAGAGAGAGAGAGAGAGAGAGAGAGAGAGAGAGAGAGAGAGAGAGAGAGAGAGGCACTAAAGGGCCACAGATGGGTGTGGGACGACTACAGCTGATGGACAGAGAGCTTTTCACATACCGTCATTGCTGCTGATGTTGACTTGAGTGACCTGAGTTCGGCTGACAGATGCCAGTGACTCCAGCAGAAGATATAGTGGTTCTATATCAAATGTCTTATACTGCTAGAGTGGCCTGCTTGTGTGTGTGTGTGTGTGTGTGTGTGTGTGTGTGTGTGTGTGTGTGTGTGTGTGTGTGTGTGTGTGTGTGTGTGTGTGTGTGTGTGTGTGTGTGTGTGTGTGTGTGTGTGTGTGTGTGTGTGTGTGTGTGTGTGTGTGTGTGTTTAAGAGAGAGGCTGTCAGCTCACATCCTAAATCAACACACACGGGGCTTTTGCTGACAGACTAAAAATAATATCTAGGTTACAATGCAGTGCCAAGCCCCAAACACAACAAAGTCTCAGGAAGCAGTCTTTTCAGCCCGTTGCCGTAGTTACTGACCACATGTGCAAGTCAGATAGGGGTGAGTGGTCAAACCAGCAGTCAGGCTGCGTTGTCTCCTTGACTATAATAGGCCTAAAATACAACCTTCATTTAACCAGGCACAGATGTGTTGAAGATAGCGGGTTTGCACTCACGGGTCATGTTAAGGGCATCCGAGAAGCCCAGTGTGAACCCCATAGAGCTCAGACAAAGAGCCGCAACCAGCTGATACAGAATATAAATGATGCTGTCGGAGGGTTGGGAAATAGAAAAACATTCGGAGGTCGCAAAGAGAGTCACAAGAAAGTGAAACAAGCCAGCAAGACAATGCTTTCTATAATGATATGTTAAAAAATGAACATAAAACACTCACTTAATGCTTTAAGCTGACACACTGGGACTTGCCACAGTGGCTGTTCTTAGCCATGGGTTGCGCTTGATGCTGATTTCTGCTATGGGTGGGAGGAGGACAGCCATAAATCTGACTAATGTTCAGGAAAGCTGAGGCTGGCTGAGGATGATACATCCTCCAGAGGAGGAAAGGATCCACAGGCAATGTCAACAAACACACAGCCATTGGAGAGTCATTCACCGTTTTCATTCCTCATTACTGTCAAGCTAATCCTTCAGGAATACATTACTCCTGCAGTGGTACTTCTCGCATGATTTTCTCATCATTTATGTACCCTTCAGTACTCCATTACTGCCACAGTATTTGCAGGAATTGACTTTTTATAAGAACGTAGGTAGCTGTATTAGACAGTGGCTTATAGTCACTTCTCTGCAGATTTGAGTAAAATACAATACTTTACCTCAGCTGTTTCTGCAGACACTCCCACCTTGTCCAGAAGAAATGCTCAGTGGCTAAAAAATAGACTGTAAATTTATACTAGACAAGCTAAACTTAACATGTTTAGCTTGTCAACTCTCTGCTCAGTAAAACTTTCTAGGCTCAACAAATGTAGGAGCACTTCATCGATGCTTGAGTAGACGAGCAGGACTGCGGTGAAACTACAGTGCCGTGGAAAACATTCATCACTCCGCCAGTACAGGTTGAAAATCTGGGGCGTTCTAGTAGGATTGGCTCCAGCACCACGCAACTCTGAACAGGATAAGTGATGTCGAAGATGGATGGATGGAAATCAAAATTTTATATTTCAGAGCAAGCAAAACCACCACCGTGATCTCAGGTGCCCCTCCGAGGGGTCACGGACTCTGGTCTGAGGGTAGAAATAGATGCTCCATATGAGTCATTTTAAAACAGGAAATGTGAAGGTTAGGTGTAGTATTACCCACAGTAATACCTCGAAACTGAATATGCAAATACAAAAATTGCATTTGCCATAAGTTGCTAAGGCACACTCTGGAAAATTCTTAATTCAATAAGCAAAGTATTTAGTGACAGGCTGAAGTAACTTGCCGTCATTATGAGATGTTTTGCCACATTGATTGTAGTGTGACACACCTAAATGTGCATAATCGGAGAAATAGGAAAAATAATCAAAGAAATGTGATACTGCAATGAATATAAAAAGAAAGAAAAGTGCTGTTGAAAAATGGTTCTCGGTTGTCTTTCAAACAATTAATGCATCCTCCTCCTGCAGAAAACAAAACGTGCACTAGAGTCACTAGCGGCCTTGGAAACCGCTCTCCTCTCCAGGTGGAGAGTTGAGCCAAGGTTGAGCTCGACTGAAACCAAACAGGTTAAAACACATGGACTCTTTTTTAATGGTTTCATGCAGCTGCAGAGAAAACAGATTCCATTTGGCAATCTCCATGCTGAAAAATTCACAATGGCACATATACAGAGCCTGAGCAGAAAGCAGCCGCACAATAAAGGTTTTTAAAAAGAAAACAGCTATAGAAATGAATAAAGAAACTCCAGGCGAGTGCACCCACACTATCTTCACTCACGACTGCCTTCCAATCCTGACTTCCACTGAAGCCTGTTGGCAGGCCGCTGTGGCAGACACATAGTGTACACAGTCGTACAGGTGAGTAAGTCAGTCAGCTGGCCAAGCAGTCAGGCGGGTTTTGAAGCAGAAGCTCCCCAGAGAGCAGTGCAGCTGTGCTACTGACAGATCGGTGCAGGGCAGCGTGCAGCCGGCCTCTCCAGACCCTGGCACATCAAAGCTGCCGGCCCCATAGCTAGCCCCCCTGTAGCTCCCCGGCGGGCCACTTCAAAAGACCCGTAGGCGCATCGCAGATTCCCATCAAAGGGTCTGGACGAAACGCTCACCCACGCAAGAAGCCGGCCAAGGAGATATGATTAAAAGCATATTATTGGGGAAAGGCGGGTGGACAGAAGAGACTTTTAGCGCAGATGGAGTGGAGCGAAAAGAGGACAGGATATCAGGCTAAAGGCATCTTCTTTCACATATTCTTACAGCACCCTTTCATTCCTCCTCCTTTTGTAAAAAAAAAAAAAAAAAGAAAGATTATCCCACTCTTGTCTGTTTTTAAGGCAGTCAGAGAAAAAAAAAGATGAGAGCACTTGACAAGACTGTAGTGCTGCCATTTTTTCTCATAATCTCTTTTTCTTTTCAAAATGCTTACACCCCCCCCCCCCCCCATCCTATTTTACCCTGCAAGGTCACGTCGCAGGTCATTTAATATAAGCCACTGGCTACACAGCCAATTCACACCTGAAATTGCCCGTCAGTAGCAGCGAGTGGCCTTGAATGGTGGCATTGTTGTCCTCGTGGGGGGGCTCAGACAGCAGCTCACCAGCCAGTGGCCACAATGAGAGCCTTAAGGCCTGGAATAATTTGACTAAACGCATGGGATTTGTGAATGCGGATTATCACCGTTCAGCCACGCAACCGACCAACAAACCAATCAACCCCCCACCAATCTGACCTGTTAAAGCAGCATTGTTTTCGAGTGAGACTGCAACTTTTCTCAGCCGAGCCACTTTTGAGTTTATATGTTACCGGGTACAGTGGAAGCAGTTACACACAAGCCGGTCCACACACCTACACACACACACACACACACGCTCTTCACAGCACAGCTTTCAATCCGGATACATTTGCGTGCTATTCGTATCGTAACGGGGGCATTTTTTGGGGGTGATTTGTGCTGCACACGTGAGTCTGTCAATACATCTCTCTTTAGTCATCTGAGTCAGGCAATCTCAATTTCCATTCATTTCATGCCTCACCTCGTGGCCTCACGCAACCCTGTACACTGTTGTTGTTTAAAAGTGTCGGCTGGCGAGGCCGATGCCGCCGGGCCTTTTTTATTTCATGATAGCTCCGCTCCTATTCTCTCCTCTCATTAGAGTAGATGTCCAAAATGTCAGAAGAATGTTTTATGGACTGTTGAGAAATCACTCTCCAGCACAAGTCACCCAGTGTTCTGCCATGCATGAGAGGGAGGGTGAGGAGAGGATAAGGGGTTTATATTCTTAAAGGGTGGGGTGGAAGAAACGGAGGGGGCAGCCTGCCTTTAGAAGAGCTTAGGACCCAGTGTGGCGAATTAAATAGAATGCCCAGACAGAATTAGTTCCAAGGCAGACTGGGTCCCATTCTATGAAACTCAACAATTAGACGGATTAAACGTAATAACTCAGCCTGCACTGCTGCAGCTGCATTATGGTTATCCCAGCACCCAGGGGGTTGCTGTGAGTGTGTGTGTGTATGTGAATGTGCCATAGGGGGGGATTTATGCACACATATGAAAAGTGACAACTCGGAGAGAAAATGTAATAAACTTTGAGAAAGAGAAGTAAACACAATCCCAAGCATTTAGGAATTGAGCTTCTCATTCTCCGCAGACAGTCAGTTGACACGCCGTTGCGATTTTGGTTGTGTGTTGTGACTTGACATGTGGAACTGCGGATGTCAAGGCCAAGTTTGGTGGTGCTCCATTCAGAAAGTTCAACGCACAAGGCCGAGTTTCACGAGACTGTGTTAGGTGTCAAGGGGGCGAGAAGATGTTCCCAAATGATGTTGATGATGGTGGGACGTGTTGGAAAAAAAACGAAAGCAAAAAAAAAAAAAAAAAAGAAATCTAGACAGCATTTCTAAACACCAAGCAGGAGCAGCCACAGAAGAAAGAGCTGTCACCCCTCACAGGCCCGCGGCAGGGTGGACTGACTAGTTAGCTTTTGGACCGAGAGCCTGACTGCGGCTCCCAGCTCACCCACTCTGCACCTGTGTGTAAAAGGCCCTTTGTCAATGAGGCCTAATTTGATCTGACGCACCCTACACATGTGGAACAGCTCAGCAGCTGCATGCACTTCTTGTTATTAAACGCCACGTGTGTGTGTGTGTGTGTGTGTGTGTGTGTGTGTGTGTGTGTGTGTGTGTGTGTGTGTGTGTGTGTGTGTGTGTGTGTGTGTGTGTGTGTGTGTGTGTGTGTGTGTGTGTGTGTGTGTGTGTGTGTGTGTGTGTGTGTGTGTGTGTGCGCGTGTGCATTTTGTGCGTGCGCACGGGCGTCAGAAAGAGGAGAGACAACACAGAGAGCGAGTCTGAGACGTTTGCCGAGAGAGAAGCGAAACAAAGCGGAGAGCAAAAGCTTTGCTTCACCTCCCACAAACTCTGGCCTTCACCACTTCTTCATTCGCTCACAGATCTAATGCGCTCATCAACTGCTTGCTGAGTGCCGTCCAGCGGATCCTTTCGAGTAAATTTTACAAAGTCCAGGCGCGGAGAAAAAGCTGTCAGACAAGTGACATGCGGGCTATAAACAAGAGTACAGCTGCATCACTTTACCGAGAGCCACCGCACGGGAAAAGTTAGGAGTGAAGCTGATCACTGCATGTATCTGGAGACTCTTGGAAATTGTGATAAAGGAACGTCAAACAGTAGAACCAAAAAAATACCTGAGTGAGTTCTCAAACAGAAACAGATTATCTATAATAATTACAATGGAGAAGTTCTGTTTTAAAATGTTTTAAATATTTAAAAAATTTATAAAAAAAAATAAAATACAGAAAATTGCTCAGAATTGAATAACTCAGAAAGGCCATGTGATCAGATGTTTTCCCCCAAATTTAGTAAATGAAAACCATAGCTGAAAACCATAACAATCACAATTACAATTTGAAAAGTACATGTGATACATTTAATTTAAAATGACTGTAAAAAAAAGAATTTTCCATTATTTGACATTCACTTGTGCTTCTATTAGAGAAGTCACTGTCTGTTCTTTTTTTTTGGCCACTTGAAAAATGACTGGATTCATCGATATCATTTTTTCCTTCTCTTCATGTTATTTCATGCTTTGTCTAGTTTGTTGGTTGAACTTTATGCGTTTTCTACTTATTGTCCCTAAATTGTATTACGTTTTGGATCGTTTCTGTAAACTTCTGACAGTTCCTTCAACTTTTTCTTTTCACTTCTCTCTGCTTCAGCTTGTGTTCAGTTGGCATTAATGCAGAAAGCAGTAAATTTGTGGTCAGTGCAGTCCCAAACATAAGATTCAGTTCTAAATTGCCATAATAAGAAGAATCCTGTGCTCACATAAGTGATATTTTTGAATGCAATGATAGCCACATTGGAAAATAAAATCAGTTTCTTTTCAAAATATACTCACAGGCATGTTTCTTAAGTTTGGCTCTTCTTTCATAATTTAAAATAATCTGTCCACTTAAGTACTTTAGAAACAAAGTACTCTATGTAAATAATTATAAAACTATGAAAACACAAAAAACCAAAGTGTAAAATGGGCTTCCTGGGCTGATTCATCAGTGGACAGACAAATGGCATGTCTAATGTGTACAGTTAAATCATTCCACATCAAATTCACAATATCATCTGTACATTACGTCAAATCTAGACACCACGATTTGTCTATAAAAGGTGATAAATATTTAAACTTCTGACAGAAGGTTCTTTAGGTTCCGTGTTCTATCAGATTTGTCCCGTTCAGCTACTTTATGTTAGTCTGTGTCCGTTTTTGTCAGTCTCTTCTTCTTGTATCACAGCAGCAATACGTTTGGTGATTTTGACTTTTGGCATAGTCCAAAATCCATGAATCAGCACTAACATCACTTCAGTCAGTCTAATAAGTACAACCCTGGGGTTAAATATGCAATACCTCTGGCAAAAAAACAACAACAGCCCTCATGGAAAATAAATACAGATAAAATTTAGGTGGTCAGCAGGATTTCTTTCCCCAAATATCCAATTCAATTTAATTCAGTTTCACTCAAATGACAGCACGGCCATTGCGCAGCATTTTTCCCGAGGTAACCACAACAATCACATGAGCAAGTATAGGAGGCTGTCTAAAGGGACTCGAAAGAAAGAAATCTCTAGCAGATGCAGACTTTCTGCTGCACAGAGAGCAAAAGAGAGAAAAAGATAGAAGACAGAGAGCAGCAAACAAACAAGTTGCTCTCAGATGGTTAGCGCATCCACTTGTTTCTAACCTGACAGTGACAGGAGGCACAAAGCAGATGATAAACGTATAACCGCAGATTGTGAGTTTTCGTGCTATTTTAATAGTCAAAGAGTTGTGTTTTTTTTTTTTTACTTCCACTATATGGACAGTAGGTTGAACTCAAACATATAGGTAGTTTGGCTGTTCTCAGGGTTTTTCCAATGCTGATTTGTCTTCCAGTGTGAACGCTTCCTTAGATATGTCCATTTCTAATTGGCACAGATTAACACTGTATTATTGTATCATCAAAGACCACAATGACATTACTTCCATTACAAACTGCGCTTCAATACATGCAACCCCATGAACCTCTTGCACTTATGCCCAGTCAGAGTCCCCCCCCCCCACACACACACACACTTTTTTGGGGCTGAAACAGAGCAGAGCCAGCAGAGACACATCAGCAGCGACAAGAGCTGTAGTGTAACAGAGCTGGTCCATACCTGTATGAAACCTGATCAACGGAGAGACCGCGACACCGTCGAGGCCACTGTCAGGTCTGTCACCGTCAGACCTGGCAACAGGTAGGTAAACCTATCTAAGCTGTAGCGGTGAGCAGAGACGTGTGTGGATTACAACGCATAAAGGAGAGGGAGATTCAGTTACGTAACGTCAATATTAACACTATCTAATCACAAATGACAGGTTCAGATTTTAGTCATGCATTACAGAGCAGCATGTCAATTTGAGAGCAAAATACTTTTCTTTCCCCCCTTTTAGCTTGTGAGTAATGACCCTAAATTGTGGCATAATATGGTTGTAAGGGATTTTTTTTTTAAGAAATCAAGTATGATTTCGATTTAGCTGTGAGGTGTTTTCTCTTTCCTCCTCTGTTGCTCCCGACTCCTCTCTCCACCTCTCACCCTCCCACAGGTCAGCCCAGTTCGAGTCCTCCCCGGTGTATTTAAAGTAATTGCTCATGGCAGCCAAGGTGTCTGCATAAGGGCCTGTCATAAGCAATCCACTGGCATGAGTACTGGCCTTGTGCATGAACCTAATCCAGTCAGAAGCCAAACCCAGCCAAATGGATGAACAGAGGGGGTTAAGAAGTTGTTCAACAGCAACTTGGGGGGGAAAAAAACAGGTTTCTTGGTCTTTTAATCCCCTCAGAGACAGAGCAACATGAAAATGAAGCTGAGGCCTCTTTCTGCTGCAGAAAATAATAACATGTCCATGTTTTCACATAGGTAACTGTGTTTTTGTTTTTATTTGAAGTTCACCACATGCAGCAGAGCTGAAAAGAAAAATAAATTCAGCTGTTTTCATTTCTCCTTTGTTGTTCAGTCACAAGGCCCTTCTGTGACGAATTAGCAGCGCAGTGAAGAAGGACCGCGTTTCAAATATAAGACATTTTCTGGTAATTAACTAAACTTCCCTTCCGATTCTTGTCTAATCAGTAGTCTGCCAGACGTGGTATATTTCTTTTTTTTTTTTTTTTTTTTTTCAAAAAGAGAACAGGTCTCTGTATTTGCTTTGACACTGTGAGGGTTGTTTGCTGAAGTCCTTCAACACACACAGAAATTCCTCACCCACTTACCCCACCACTAGCACCCCGAGCTTGTTGAGCGGTGGACGGAGACAGACAGACAGACAAATAGACAGACAGGAACTGAGGGGGCCCGAGACCAAACGTCGACCTCTCTCTGCGGCATGGCGACTCTGGTCAGACACAGCAATAAGAAGTGGAGCCCGAGCCCCTCCAGCCAGTCTCCAGGTCCTAAGTGTTTGGGAAACAGGCCCATCACTGTCAAAGCTTTTTTTTATTGCTTTGGCTTCCTATTGCTTTTCCCTGCTTGGGGGTTAGTAAGGATCTGCAAGGGCAGTGGGAGGGGCTCATCTCTCATCAGTCAGAACCTCAGCAATTAAGAAATAAGGAATGGACTGAGATTTATTAAAGATGGTCAAAAGCTGCTTTAAGTGGACTGTGATTGAGTTTGCATAGCAGCATCACTGGAAACTTTTAATCTCGTTCTATATGTATGCATTGTACATGTAGAGCTAAAAATACAGCTTTTTTAGCATGAACTTTGGGATGAGAGTTGTTGGTAACTGCAGGAAAACAATATCACCACAATAACTAACCATTGATAACGAAGGGCATTTTAATTCTATTTCCATTAAGATTGCATAAGGAAACTGTTGTTGAGAGTTAAGATGTATTTTCTATTTACTATGGAATATATGTGTAACTTAATGAATAAAGAAAGAGGAAACCTTGAGGTACTCGGGATAGTGCACACACTATATGACTATAACTTAACATTACAGATAACGTCAGATGCGTCAGATAACAACACAGCCAACATTACACACAAAACTGTAAATATTGTATGTTTCCCAGAAGATTCCACATTAATTTAGGATTCTTAATTTGTCAGAAATATAATAAGAAAATTGCTGCTTTAATTACAATGGGGGTGTTTTTCAAAGGAATTATATAAAAAAATAAATCAAATAAAAATGAAATGCCTTTAGATATATTTCCTTTTCCAGTGAGTTTTGCTTTAGCCCAGGGAGGGAAATGATGGCACAGAGTTTGCCATGCTTGCGGTCTGTATTAAAATGTCTTTTGATGTGTACCGTGTGAAAATCGTCACAAATGTACACAGAACACATTTATAACTACTGCATGTAGCTGTTTATTTTTATGTTTTTTTTTTTTTTTTTAAAGGTACCCAAAAGAAAAAAACAAGATCAAATTGCCAAAACATTAATAGATTGATAAAACGGCATTTGTAATGTAGACTTAAAATGTTTAATACTGATTAATTGTGATACACATACCTTACGAGGGTGACTGAGAGAGACTATTATGGGTATTCCTTTAGCCAACATTTTACACAAAAGAATGATTAAAAACTCGTTCCAGACTTAACTTATTGCTTTCCGTGATGAATTAGGAGGTTATGTAACGATGTATATGCATTTAGGCCGTTTTTTGTTGAATGGCAAAGAGAGGAATAGACGTCTGCGTTGACCTAAAGGTGGGAGATGTTGCCAAATTCAAGATAAACATACGATCGCAAAGCTAACCATGCTTAGGGCCTGTGGTTGCCTGTTATTGTGCACGGAGCAAAAACAATTAATTTATTATCACTGCATAAATACGGGCATGATGACTTTCCTGTTTTGTAAAAAATAAATTTTAAAAATTTATAATTAATAATAAAACAAGCATTTGATGTAGATTCCATATTTTGAATGATGACCATCTGTGTGGTGCAAACACATAATCTGGTTGACTGAATAAGTCTCCACTGGAAGTTTATTCTGCCAACTTCTTACACACAACAGTGAATAAAATCTCTTTCCAGATTAAACAGGAATAAACTGACATTGTTTTATGATTGTTTCACTAACTATTTAGTTGGAAATTTAATAACATTATGGCTGCTTTTTGTTCCAGTACACAATGCTTGATATTAAATAACAAATAAGGACTTGATTTAACTTTCATAGCGCACAAAGACTCGGACGTAAATGGCTTAAAAATGATGGAAACTCAGACCTCATAAAGTCATATTTACTAATAAAAGTTGGGCAAATAACATCTTCTTTCTTGTCCAAACGTTTTAATAGGGCTACTGAAAAGAAAAAGCAAAACACGGGGGAATGGAAGAAAATGGGAATTTTTGGTCAAACCCCAAGACCAATAGTTTAGCGAACCGTGAGTCACATTCTGCCCAAATTGTTTCAGTGTTGATAATCAAAATGTGCTGGGTTTTTTTTTTTTTTTTTACTGTGTGTTGTCCACATGGTGCCCAGACATATTTCTCCCTCTACATATCCTCTTAGCTATGTGTATCTCCGGGAAAAAGACAAAGAAAACCTTGCAGATGCAGATACTCATGTCAACTGACTTTCTGCAGAGGGTGGAGCGCGTTCATTGGTGCCGCCAGGATTGGCACTTGACAAACAGCTTGTTTTAATGCTCCTGACAACCCGGTGCGATGAGCCCAACACACAGTGCACTCCTGTTACACTTCTCACGTCTCAAACACAAGGTGAATCCATTCCCTGCCTTCACTTCAGACATTTTCTTTGGCCTACGTCCTTTAATTCAGTCTGAAGGTTGTGCAAAACGAGCAAACGATCTTCAGCAAAAAGTTCTAAGGTTTCTTTCTTTCAAATAAGCATGAGAACACCACATTTGGACTTAAGAGCAATGAAAAGTGGAAGCTGAAGAGTTAACTAAGTCCTCAGATTATGTTTCCTGAACAACTTCTACCCTGTTGTTTCTTGAAAGAATCAGCAATGGTAACTGGTGGAACTGATAAGACTACACCTAGTCAACTGCAGCGTGATTCACCCACAGGGGAAAAACATCTTCAGTGAAAAACCAAAAAGCTTGTTGCTCAGTTCAAGCCAGAGCTCGGAAACAAAAGCTGGTTAAACTATCTGACAGAAAAGCACATCGAAATGTCAAGTAGTTTTAAATGTGTAACTTGAGGTAATTTGTTTACTTAAGATTATTTGTATTCACGCTTGATTATTTCCTCATGGTTGACACTTTGGAACCAAAGGGTCGTTTCTGTTTGTCGTTTCTGTCACAGAGTCCAATAATATTGTTTTCTTCATGGAAAAGGAGCCTGGCTATTGAGTCAGTTATCTGATATGGGACTCAGAGATTCTGCTCTAGTGTGTGAGTGTGTGTGTGTGTGTGTGTGTGTGTGTGTGTGTGTGTGTGTGTGTGTGTGTGTGTGTGTGTGTGTGTGTGTGTGTGTGTGTGCGTGCGCACGTGTGCGTGCGTGCGTGCGTGTGTTTGCCTGCTTGTCGTCGACGCCATCCTGAAGCTGCAGAGCGCCAAACTGCCGCAGGAACACTCTATGCTCTCGTGTCCTACAATATCCTGTTTGGACTCAAGCTGCTATACACACACACACGCACGCACGCACGCACGCGCGCACGCACGCACGCACACACACACACACACACACACACACACACACACACACACACACACACACACACACACACACGACATGCAAAACTGCATCGGCCAATTGCTTTTCTGCGCACACTTAAAAAGTGATGTTCCGCAGATCATCATGAGAGACTGGCTCTGTAGAGCGTTTAATGCAGTACAGCGGAAGTGTAAGGAGAGATCTGCATTTATATCCCAATGTAATGGCTGAAGTTGTCACGTAGTTAATAACCCAAAAAAGTGTGAGACTTGGTCTAAGGAGTTTGTGTGAATACAGAGAGGTACAGTACATACATGTGTGCATGCATGTGCACGTTGACCCCACATGCACATAGACAAATAACTCAACTGTATGCTAAAAGTCATGCAACAAAAAAAGAGTACGAGAGTACTGCGTTGCACCCACCCAGCTGTCTACAGTATGTATTTGAATCCATACTTCCTGAGCCAGTACATGCATCAGTCTGCAAAAATAGGATCAAGTTAATGTTTCTATGTGCACGGAGAAAGACTGCTTCCCGTAAGCAGCTGATAAATTGCCCCCCCCCCACACACAAAAAAAATATAAAAAAACAGAAAAAAGAAGGCTGGCCTAAAGGCAGATACCTCACTTCCCAACAGAGAGCGGTGCATTTCCTGAAACAGACAACTGCTAATACTTGTACTGAGGCCAGACCAGATGAGCAAAAGAGAGAGAGAGAGAGAGAGAGAGAGAGAGAGAGAGAGAGAGAGAGAGAGAGAGAGAGAGAGAGAGAGTGACTTTGACCAACACTCAGAGAAAATGTTAGGTAAATACTGATATACCAAAAGGAGATTGCAAAATCAGGACAACACAGAACTTGATATTCACGTAGACTTGAAAACACACTTTTCCAGCTTTCTGTCAGGCTTTACTCACTGATGAGAACTCTTCAACATTCATGACAGTTTGCAGGCCAATCGAAAGTTGCACCGTGGGCATTGTTTTCCACAATTAAATCAGAGCATGTTGCTGGATAGCAGAGCGAATCACACAAGGAACAGTGTGGTCAATATATTTTCTGTGCATTTCTGCACTCTTGTTGCAGAGTAACAAAGTAAGAGGAGAAAAACAACAGTCACAGTCGAAATGGTGGACTTCATAGTGGTCACGCTGGGCTGCAAACTTACGAAAAAACACGCAACCTGCAATTTCCATTTTCCAGTCCACTCACAGTGGACATTTAAACAATGGCAGAATATTTCATCTACACTCAAAACATCTAAGACAGAAAAATGAATTTAGTTGAGCCTGTCAGTTAGACGTGACAGAAGGTGTGGTGTTGTTATAGCACAGCCTGCTGGTCAATGCAGGGAAACTGATCCCCTCCTCCACTCACTGCAGTTCTGCTGATGTATGGCTTTTTTTTTTGCACTGCTCAACCCTGAAGACATACAGAAACATCTATGGCTCAAAAAGAAAACCGAGGTCATTAAAGAGAAATGCTAAATATTTCACCGTTGCGTTGTGGAAAAGAATCTGTCAAGCGTGTTTCGTACACACGCCTTTCCCTCAGAACTGTAAAATATGTTCAAACACGACAGCTCGGTGCACAGGGAGGGCTTCAGTCACAAATGCCTTTTAGCATATTGTAAATACAATTCAATAACATTCAGTGTGGGCTTTTGACTTCAATGTATACATTTACCTATGGTCTTTTTATGATTTCTATATATGTATTTAATTGTTATTTACATATGAACTTGAATTATACATCTTTGGATTTTTCTTTTTTCAATAGCCTTGAGTATAGTATGAAAATGCAATTAATTGACTGATTATCTAGTCTGGAGACAATCTGTGTGAAGACATTTATCCTTCACCATAGCTGGCTTAAACATTAAAACAAAAAGGAAAAAAGAAAAAACTCCTAACACCGAAACTGTTTTTTATTTTTTTTTTACATTTGGGTGCTTTTTGCTCAAACCATGTACTTTGATTCACCGACACCCTCACTGACAATTTCTGTGACCGTCTGTGGCGACAAGAACCAAACACAGCTATAAAATTGCAGTCAGGCTGGAAAAGACTTGACAGCATATATACACGTGCAGTATAAAGAGGCTGGCCTTTCAGCACTAGAGAGACTTATTGAGGGGGTTATTAGTCTCATTTACTGCTGTAGCCTATGGCCTCTGGGGGGTATTTCATTATGAACTGAGCTCTATACGGCTCCTATTAACAGCAGTGGAAAAAATACACAGGGGGATGGAAGGAAGGATACACGCCGAGGGTCAAAGGGGTGGTGGCAGAAACATGGCCACAGCTAACCTGGTTCCTTGTGACAAATTAAAGCTTTACATACTTCGAAACATCTGGCCCAAAAGGCATTTAAGGTCCTGACCTTCTATATCATACAGTGGTTATAAAACAGTGAAACAGCTTTATGAGTCTTTTCACTCAAATCCACTACATTGCTTATCTTTGTTTTTGCACAGCCAAATATGTCACGTAAGATTAACTTTCAGGGCCACATCTAGTCGGAAACACAACCACAGGAGCACTGCGGTCGCGCTTCTCTAAGAAACAAAGAGCGTGCCAAATTCCAACGTACTCTCAGTGGTGAAAGCTGCAAATGTGTGGCGTGTTGGGTGTTATGGGTGTCGCCTAAAACACGTGGAAAGTACAAAAGCTGAGAGAAATGCAGCTTTTGGTTTTTTGACTGGTCAAATCCGGGCAGTGGGAGTGAGAAGGAAAATTTCTGGGGATTATTTTTTGATAAAAACTCAGAGAAATCACGTTAAACTAGAGTCTGTTCCCAGGTAATACCAGGAGGTACAACGTGATTCTCGGTAACGTTGATTTACAGATAATGAGTGGCAGGGGACTGTGACACACACACACACACACACACACACAAGCACACACACACTTTTTATGTTAAACTGGCTACCACATGCCCTTCTCCCCACATTTCTGACAATTTCTGTTAAAATTTTAAACACAAGATTTGAAATTAAGTAACGCCGTTCATCTAAATTGGAAATGTTACAATCAGCATTTAAAAGTGCAATGCGTATTTTTCTTTTAGGGAGAAAACAATAGTCCTGGCATCAACCATTCTTTCATTTTCTATGCCACATTTTTCTAATTCAAGGTTGCAGGGGACTGGAGCCAATCCCAACCGACTATAGGAATAAGCGTGCCACACCCTGGCCTGGTTGATGATCTATCAAAAGGCAAACACAGAGAAACAGACCGTCATATTCACACCTAGGGGTAACATTTTTGGACAGTGATAGAAAATTGAAATATCAGGAGAAAACCCACAAGCACAGAGATAAAACATAGAGAAGTCTGCTATGAGGCAAGAGGAGAGGTTTAACAACTACACCACTATGTAATCCCTGAGTGTCGCCCCAAAAAAGACTCAACATGTTTTCCAACGTGCCTGAGCTCATTTAGTCTTGCAGTACCAGTTTGCACCACAAGATGGTGTATTGAGTCTCTCAAAAAGCAACATCAGGAGTTAACAGTATCTAAAGCTCTTTGTTACCCCCTGGACCAGATCGGGACCCAATCGGGACCCAATCGGGACCCAATCTGGACCACTCAAACTACTAAAAAGAAGATAAAACTATAGGCCCATTCAAAGGACAGACCGGTTCAAAAAATAAGATAAGATGAAAATAACTTGATAAATGTGCCTGCATTAGGGGGTAAAAGCAATAAAATGTGTCGGAAATATCTATCTGCTAAACGTTCAAACACTTCTCGCAAACAGATAATGAAGCAAACCCAACAACAACAAAACAAAAAGTTGTTGTGAAAATCTGGTGAAAGCTTCAGGGATTTCCAACATGTGACCTGTGTTATGAGCATTGTTGAGCAGAAGCCTGATGGCCAAAGGACAGATTAGGTGAATGCTGAGCTTTTTTTTTCTTTTTTCCTATAGCAAGCAAAAGGTTGCAGTAATTGACTACAGTGCACAGCATTCCTCACACGAATGGTTAAAAATGGATGTTGAATACGCGATTTCATCTAATTTTAGATGAACAAAATAACTTGATGTCCGCTCCATATGAATAATATAGACACTTTATCACTTCATACTCTTTATCATGCCCCTGAAGAAGAAATACCCAAACTGCCCCACCTCATAATGTGGGGCTTTAGCCTTGACACGATGTACACGGCCCGTTTTGGCCGACCCAGCCTCCCCCACTGAGCGAGGCTCATTCAGACAGGTGGAGCAGGCAGTCAGCCAGACAGAGGGAACACACTCTCCAATGGGGACATGTGGACACACACGAATACATGCACCTTATTATAAGTTCTCCTGTGGTCGAGGCCTGAGTAAGAGAGTAGCAGCTCCCCTTTAGTCGAACCTTCATCTCTCCAGCAGGTAAACGCCCTGCTCCATGCTATAGCCCTGCTTTTGCGTGTAAGAGAGAAGAAACCACAGAGCCCCACAGACGAGCTCCATCAATAGGCCCTCTATTCATCTGCAGGTCTGGAACACTGGGCCCTCAGACGCAGCTCCAACACCTGGCTGCAGATGGACGCAACATCAGAGGCTGGGTGGTGGCAGCGCTGGTCGTCAGGCTCGCCACACCTGAATAAATCCCCTCAACCCACATCAAATGGCACGGCAGGCCCGTTTCGAAAACCTGAGCACACGAGGGCTGAGGGAACCCGGCGGATAGAGGTGGCCAAGAGAGCAAAGGAAGGCTATAGGATTGGCCTGTACAAACAGGCCACTCAGGTGCTGCTGCCGATTACTGTTTTATTAAACGGAGTGAGGAAGAAACTGAGCTCTATCCTGAAAGGGGAGGAGGAAGAGGAACACGTAGAGAGAAGCACACACACAGAGGACGATGGAGTGTATTTATACAGGTGCCTCTAATATTAAAGCAGAGAGGGAGGCACACCTTTAGGAAACAGAGGAGCATCTATACTAAATCTGGGAATCCACCAAAGCCTTACCTTTAATTTTTTCTTTTTTTTTTTTATAGTCAGTGTGGGAGTTGCCAACATCCGTGCAATGACTACTGTGAAGTGTGTTTGCCAATCTAAATACACAGTCCTATACTAATCATGGCTGACACATGCTTAAGCAGTTTACACAAACAAGTGACAACACACACACACACACACACACACACACACACACACACACACACACACACACACACACACAGTCTTTATTTAAGTGTGTGTGTGTGTGTGTGTGTGTGTGTGTGTGTGTGTGTGTGTGTGTGTGTGTGTGTGTGTGTGTGTGTGTGTGTGTGTGTGTGTGTGTGTGTGTGTGTGTGTGTGTATTTCTGGCTTTAGAATTTTCTGAGGCTCAATATCAATTCATGTTTTCTGCAGTCCACGTGTAAGCTGTCGGTCAATTTGCAATTTACCCACGAGGAATAAAGAATTATCTTATCTCATACTATCTCTTCTTTTCTCAGTGTAACCCATCTCAAGTCTCATCTCGTAGTATCTCATCATACTTGCATTGTTGCATTTCAATGCAACTCATTTCACATTATCTTATCACATCCAATCACATTTCATCTCATTTTATTACTTAATATCTTATTTTTTCATCTCACTGTATCTAATTTCTTGAGATTTTATTGAACATCATATTATCTCGTTTTACCTTATAACTGCCCCTAAAACCCTGTTATATCCAACTTTGATCACATTTTCTTTTATCAATGTAAAAAACAACTTTTGGCCTTACAAATAATGCTGAACCTTCCAACAACTAAAAGATAAATTTCAAATTAAAACACTCGTCCTGATGAGAACAGCATAATTTGAGTATCTAAATAGGCTTGGTGAGTATTCTTTACTATGCGGATATAATTACAAATCGTTTGTTGCATTTCAATAAGCAACTGGAATCTGCCGCAATTAAAAAGGAACAATAAAACATTTTTATAAAGTTTCATTTATTGGATCCTAATAATTTCATTCTAGGAAGTTGTGTTAGTTCATTACTGTACAATGTATGTGTAATGTATTGGCTTTACAGCGTTGCAACACATTAGGAAAAGCATTATTAAAAAAGGGCCAAATAGTCAAACAATGCACTGGATGGAGGCAATTAAGTGAAGACTGCAAAAATAAAAAACACAGATTCACACGCACTAACCCCGTGACTGTGTAATTGTTAACAGTAGTCTGATCTAATCAAAACAACAGCGTATCCATTTCTTCCTGAAATGGCCTTGCCCCTAAACAAAAGAGAGATCAGCTGTGACATCACAGAGGTGCCCAGTGAGTCGCGCTGTGAAAACAGCAGCTTCCTGAGATAATTTTCTTTTTCCATTATCTGCTTTTTTTTTTTTTTTTTTCTTTAGGGCCTCTGCTTCTGTGGTGGCACGGGTGACAGAGTTCAGATGGAGGAACCAAGAAGTACAAAAAAGAGGATTGATGACTCGGAAAGAGTAGAACTACCATTTTTATGTTTTTTTTAAATACAGTATTCACAGAAAGTTTTTTGGGTTTTTTTTTTCTGACAAAACAAACTGAGCGCAAGCATGTTATTTTTCAGAACAATAGAGACAAATAACTTAAAATCTTATTTCAGCTTGCAATTTTAAGTTCTGAATCAAATATGAGGCACCTAAACAGACATCTCCACAGCCAGAAGGTATTTCAAATGATTGAATCAGTATGTTTTTGAGGACTCGTCTACATTAAAGTACTTATTGCCATCGCTGTGCTTCTTAAGCCCATTTTAGTAATTTTATATTTGATAATGCTCAAAATCTTTTAACCATGCTATTTGCCTCTATTTGTTGTCTGAATTTCTGAAGTATTGATTATTTGCAGGTGAATAACTTTCTGATTCGGATGTAAAGAAATTATATGTACATAAGGTTGAGATTTATGAAGAGTTTCAACAAACATGGGTTTTAACATTAATAAAAGCAAATTAAAATAGATCAAATAAGCTGTCCAACATGGGTCCAGAGGTATAACAGGTAGGACAGTTACAAGTGAAGATATAGTACAGTATATGAATCTATCCTACCTGATTGATTATCTTTATTGCCTTCAGACACCGACTAAATCTTTTATTATTAAGTCCAACATCAACCAAAATGGCCCACTTTAGAATAAAAGAAACTATGCGCAATATGTGTGATCTCGTTAACAGGGTCAATTTCACTCTTGAAGCCTGAGAGTTGGCAGCGCTGTTTTACATTTAGTTTGATGTGTTTTTTTCGCCTGGCGAGTAAAGTAGTTTCAATCACTGCGGGAGGGAGACTGATTTCATTCTCCTTGTGACACTTAACATTAAGCAGGTATACAATCCCTCATCCCTCCTGAATAATCACAACATGACTATAATGAATAAATATATGAGAAAAAACAGGCTTTATTACAATTTGTTACATTTAAAACAATATATTGGAAGCAAGAACATTGAACTGGCGTTTATAAAATTGTACTCTTCCTGCTACCGCTCTGAAGGCTGTAGGTGTGGTCTGCAACCATGTCTGGCCTTGCTCATGGGTTGCTATTAATGCTGATTTTGGACTCAGCCCTAAAACACCCGACCACACCGGGATACTTAGTAAACCAGCATGCTGTGATGGGCTCACTTCAGTCCATACCACAGCGAGCTCTCCAGGCAGCTTCCATTCATGCTAACAGGGCCAGGAGAGCTGCTCTTACGTTTTAAAGCTGCTATGCGCAGAGCAGGAAACGATCTGGATGTGGCAGTTGGAGATCATGTTGTGGGGACTCCTTTCATTTAGTCTGGAGGCTTCATTTATGTGATACGCGTTTGCTGAGTCTCTGGATTTTCCAACCTGCGGCGAGAGGCCGTAAAGTGGGCCGCTCCTCCAGCCACTGATGGTCGCTCATAATAAAACCCTTCAAGAAAGGCCAGTACCACCGACAGGAGGAGTAAACACCCACAGTCCTTATAAGAGCAGCATGTGGGCCTTCATTACTGCGGGATGGCCAGTGTCAGACAACTCAGCACAGTCTTCAAGTATTTCATGAAAATGTATTTTATTGCTGCGGGTGTGACGCACAGGCCATGAAGGATGTCTTGCAGATTCCCATTTTGGCCCCGGGTGATAGAATTTACTCCAGTGGCCAATGATCTGGTTTCATAGCAGAACAGTAAAAACAGACCACATTATATTGTTGTTTGCAGGGCAGGGAATGCTACAGGGCTGACACCGGGGTACTTCACGTTTTCACCTTGTGTCTTATCTCACCTTATGCGACAAAGTGTCCATTGGAGGTGAATAAGTCACAAAACAACATGATTCAGATTGGCATATGATATTGTAGTCATATTTATCATATCCTACGTGTCTCCAATTTAATATAATCTAATTGACTACAACTGCTGCCTCCTGAATTGTGCTTTTTCCCCAATTAAATTATTAAATACATATATTCACAAATTTCCCAGTAAAATCTCACCAAGCCATTTTAGGGTGTAGAAATAGATGTGCAACACATGACAATATATCTAAGAAATGTGTTGTGTAAGTGCTGTTTTAACACCAACACTATCAAATATCATGTTATGCAGCACTGTATCTTTATCTCATATAAATGTTGCTGAGAGTGATTTATCCCCCTCTGGTCTACATATCACCCGCTGAGTTATTTTTAACAAAGGATTGGATAGAACACATCTCCCCATCATGGGGACTGCCAAATCTCACAATCTCATTTGTGAAAGTCAGTCGTCATTTTTATTATTGAATACTGAACTTCTTGTAATTTACAATATTAACAGCTTTGAAATTGGTAGGGAATAAAAAGTACTACAGGATGCCTTGTAGAGGCTTTTATTTGCCATTTCATGACTGATTGTACTAGAACCTATATTATGAAAAGCAATTTGATACCTTCAGTTCATATGTACAGTATATCTAATCTTTTTTTCTTATTAATTCACTGGTCATAATGGGTTTTTATTCTGCATTGTCGCTATGTTGCAGTTCATGGCGTGAATCACTCTGAATCACATTGTTATGAATCAAGAAAACTGCTCTGTGTTAGTCTTAGGCCTTTAGCCAACTTCACCTCATCCTCCCACCTTTGAGTGAGAGTAAATGATGTGTCAATCGAGAAAAGTAGGAGTTTTCCAGATTTTTTTTCTTTAGGTTTGAAAAGGTCTGTTATCCCATATTCAAATTGGCACCAAAGTACTTGTACTGCAACATATTTTAAAAACACTCTTACCATTGATGTTTATGGGTTTGTTTGGAGTTCTCTCTCTCTCTCTCTCTCTCTCTCTCTCTCTCTCTCAACATTACACCATCGTCCTATTACTGTTAGGAGGAAGATGTGTCCTGCTGCACCACTCAATAAAGTCAGCCATGTGTTCCCCGCTCTCTGCCGATCTTTAATGCTTCCCATCCCCGCAGAGTCATTGAACATTTCTGCAGGTGGCATGACTCAGAGTTATGAAGGGATCCTGAGAGGTGTGCAGAGTACCAAAAGCAGATACAGCGTGACGGGAGAGATGATGTTTCTGCTTAAGTTTTGACGTGTTTTGACTGAAGGCATGCACACCCTGCAGCAAACAGCCACGAATAACACCCTGCTTGTAAAACTAAGCCAATGTGGGTGTTGATTACACAGTGCTGTCAGCTTAACTGTAGCATTTATTAACAGATGAAATGCATCCTGGCCAAGGAAGAACAATTAAAGTATTTCTAATATACCCAAGCCAGAGAAGGGAGTGTGAAGGTCAGCAAGCACATTAAAAAAAAAAAAAAAAACAGAGTCTGTGATGAGATTAAACAGTGAATGCCTCCATGTGAAGTTCTGTTGCCCAGAGAATATGAATCAGTGTGTGGTTGTTTTTACTGCCTCAAGACTTTTCTGTCTTTTTTTTTTTTAATGCCCTGGAAATTGGCAAAAAGTCAAGGAGCTGGGGTACAATTAGTTCCTTTCTTTTTTGTTTCTTTTTCTATCTTTTCATAAAGCACCGCAGGGTCAGCCTTTATTTCTTCAGGCCAGGAGGCCGATTCTTACCTCATCCGTCTGTCCGTGCACACACGTGCATTTGTGACTTGTCCGTTGGGTCATTCTTTTACGTTCCAGTAAAGCCAAAAATGTAAAGAGAATGCAATCGATGTGTCACTTTGCATTATATGTGGAATTTTGTATAAATTACTGCTATACAGCTTAAGGGCCTCCACGTCATTTTGAGCACAAAGATGAGGAAAGGTGGTTTCGGTGTGGGGGAGTGTTAATTGAGGGGGGCTGCGCACAAACATTTGTCAAAGTGACAATCTTCAGGGATTAAAAAGACTCTTGCAACAGCGAGTAGTAATGTATTTCAGATTCTTCCTCTCGACTAAACACCATACGTTTGAAACAACTCTCCGCGCCATCAATACCACAGTACAGTGTGCAAGACAGGCATATAGAGGCAACGCAGACAAAAAGTCAATTTGTTCAGAGCTGTGAACAAAAGATGCCAGTTGCTCAGTGGAGAGAGGCCCCTACTTGAAGAGGACAGGCCATGATGCATGTGTGTCTGCCTGCAAACCCTCCTGTGGTGCAGCAGTGGGCTTTCATTGTTTATCTCCTGCGAGCTTGTGAGAGGGGAACTAATTAAGGTCTGCCTGCAGGTGGCCTATGCTGGACTTTACAGGTCTGAGAGGAAACCAAAAGGAGGGGGCAAGAGGGGGAGGAGGGCCCGGGTCCACAACCAGTGAGGGTCCACTGCCTCAGGTAACAAGATTACACACTGCTGATCCACAATTAAAGGCTGAGAGGCACGGCTGTTTAGACAGAGAGCTGGGACAGAAAAATGTGTATCACAGCAGCACGTTGAAGAAGAAAGGACACAATCACTGCAAATCAGCTAAACAAGGCCTTCCTCTGTTTGGGGCCTCAGAAGCACAATCTACTCATTCTCAGAGAGGCCAAACATCAGTGTGCCTCGGAGTAGATTTAAGATCAGCAGCCTTGCTGGGGTTTGTTATGATTTAATTCAACAGTCAACCACTAAATCTCAGATATTTACATCATCAGCGTGTAAAAGGCACAAAGCATGACACTGAACCGCCAAGCCACTTGGTTCTCACACATTCTGCTGCGTTCACACAATCCAAGGAAATCACTGTTTGTCTCAATCGCAGCCGAATCAAGCCTCATTTGCAAAGAAGCGAGTGAACAAATAGTGAGGGAAGTGTTTACAGTGAAAAGGGAAGAAACATGTTGACGACCCCAGAGCAAGTGGTCTATATATGAGGTTGTTTTGAGCGTCTATGGAGGTTGTTTGCTATTTGAAATCTTTTCTGAAATTCAACATATCACTGTGCAACGTTTTTAACATACAAACAAGCTCGTCATTTAAAAAAATAAAAAAACTTTTTTTAATGAATTATTAGAGAGGAAAGACCATGTTTGTTTATGTTTTCAGTTAAGACTACAAGACATGGTTGCGTGCGGACACTGTCCTGCACAACTTCCTTTTCAGAAGCCCAGAGAGATCACAGCCGGCTCTGTTTGTCTGTCTGTCTCTCTCCACACATAGTCACAAACTCTTTGGGGGTACTGCCCTGCAGAAAAGCCAAACAAACATGTAATATTCCAATCAGTCACGTCACAAAGGAGCAGCAGTAATAGAGATACTGGCTATATCAGTGTGATGGTTGTTTGCAGTGAACTAAATGGAGGAAAGAGTCAGCTCAAGGCAAATTGACATTCAGCTAGGAGTGGAGAAACTCACAAATGTTCCTGTACATAAAATAACAGAAAGCTGATACAGTGCGTGCACACACAAGTGTCCTCGGGCACTATGGGTGGAACTGGTAGCTGTCTGCAGAAATCCAGATAAGGATGCCAAAATGACAGTGCTGTCCTTGGTGGCGTGACACCAGGGGAAAAACAAACCAGCTGTTATGGGAGTGCCCAGTGAGGCCCAAATCTGAGTGGGCCTGTTACAGCTGAGTTATGGGCAGAGCAGTGCTCACTGTGGATACAAATACACACTGTCTGTCCGTGTAGCTGGAAGACTCGTTCGCACACACTCAGCGATTATCGCCCAGAGGTCTCACACACCCACACGCAAACTGTCAAACACATGCATGCAATGGGGGGGAAAAAAAGCGAGTTAATACAAAAGTGTACACACATGTCCATGTGTTCAGGTTAAAAGAGGACACATGCTGAAAGAGTCAAATCAGATTACCACAGATGTCACTCAAAGAGAAGCGGGATGGTTCCCATACCTACTCACAGGGATGAATATTTATCAGGCATAACATGTGGCTACACTCCTCTGTTGTGACAAAACGAGTACGACCCTGGATAGCATCATATAAATGATAGTTTCATCTTGACTGAGACATGTTGTAAGTACTCTCTAGTGTAACTCGGACGATGGAAACGATAAGGATACCAGGGCTGTGATGGACAAACAAGACCTCACAATAACAGCGCACTGCCTGCAGTCTCTAAAAGAGCAGCGCCACCTTCTGTTAGAAGACTGAAGTGTATTTAATGGAGTGTTGAGACACTGCTCATAAGATCTGTGACTGATAAAAATGAACACAAACACATAAACAAACACTGAGTCTTCACGATTTAAGAGAACTAGCAGAGCACTGAAGCCCTTTGAAAATGCAATATTGCTACTATGAATATATCAACACAGGTGCAACAGTGTGTAAAGTGTGCAAAGTCAACACTGACCAAGAAAAATTAATTGCACAACAGTTCAGAATTGATGGACGTGTCAAATTTTAAACATTGAGGGTATTGAAGCCACATGAAGTCTCTGCTCATCAAACCTGAATGTTCCTATCAAGTCCTTCTGAACAAAAGATAAAATCAGGGTGAGGTGAAGAGACAAAGCAAAGCAATAGAGAAAGAGAAGAATTGCTGGAAAGCCAGTACAGTACCTTGTGGAATTCAAGTACTGTGTGGAGAAAAGAGTTCTGGACCAGAGCCACAAAAAAGAGTCCAAAAAAAAAAAAAACTGCAGGTAAGAGAGGATGCTTTCTGCTGCTCAAAACTTTAGTTTCACTGCTGGAATTTCTCTTGTGAGACAGCACATGACTGCTGTTTACACGGATGACCTAAAACTGGAGACAAAGTTTTCATTCGGCATGGTAATGATTCTGTGCTGCTCTGTCCTGAAGTGCACTCGGCTTTCAGGTTTCAAAAAGAAAGTAGAATGATTTTTTATTTTTTATTTTTTTTAAAGCCAGCAGACTGCAGATGGGAGAGCGTGACAGAGATGACTGAAGATTTGCCGAGCAATCTGACGGGGGGGAAACCCAACAGCAAGCTTCATTCAGATTTTTTGAAAATTGTTAAGCTCACATCAGAACCAGTACAAACAAAAAAAAAAACCTCCAATGAGAAACAGAGAGTGTCTGATACAAGAGAAAATGAAATTGGACAGTGTGAATGTTTCCCACAATGAAATCTTAGTCACAAACAGCCTTTGTTAAATGCATTCCCCTTTTTTTGTTAATAATCTTTCACAAATTTAAGAAGCGACATTTCGCTGGCGTTGGAATGAGAAACCAAGTACCTTTAAGACGCCTGCTTTTTTTCTGGCACTTCGAATCATTTCTTTTTTTCTAAACACCCACTCACAATGCGCTCTTTTTTAATAACTGATTAAAGAACAGGAAGTAAAATCAATAAAGTGAAGATTAAGATTAGTGATAATTAAATAGTACTGTGGACATCCAAAAAAAAACTCTGGAACAATGAGTGAACATTTTTTTACTTTTACATTTTTAACATTTTAACTGCTGTTTAGAAAAGAAACCTGTGGCCAGACACCAACGTGAAGCAAATACACAGATCTTGGTCTGCTGCTTGTCAGTGCCAAGAGCACCATCCAAGTATAAAGAGATCCAGAATCACTTTTTAAGCGCTGGATCGGTGAAAAGACTGGATCAGTGAAGCTCAGCCAACAATCCATCATCCAGTGTTGTGGCAGGATGACAAGCTTTTTGTCTCTCCGGCTGCATTTGGCCAAGACGAAAAAGTAGGAGTCTTTGGGGTTTTTATTCAGACTGTGTCCGTGGGCAATTAGTCTTAATCTACAGATTAATTTTGAATGGTTCTGTTCTCTGTGCAGCCCTGAAGCATGACCAAAATACGCAGAAGACCAAAAGCAACATCAGGGCAAACCAGGGCCTTTATAAAAACAAGTGCAAGTGGACTCTTCAGGTGGAACCAAGGTTTGGGGTTTTTCTATCAACAATCACATGAGTGAAGTGAAGAAAATCTGCATAAATTGGTCAATCACAAGGAGGGACCTATTGTCCTTTGGGGTATTGTGGCTGATAGCCCAAACATAATGTGCACTTTGGAGAATAAGAAGGAATAATATATTCCACAAAATTCTTGATGTCAACATCAGGAAAACGGTGAAGGAACAGAAACTGAAAAGTGTGTGGTTTCTACAGTTCACAGCAAAAAAATCACCATGAGGTATTTCAGCAACTGACCCCTAAACTTTATCTCATATGTGGATGAAATTGTACACATTAGATAAACCACATCATGTGCATGATATAATCATTAAAAAAAAATCACTGATCACTTTTATGTTCTTTTTTTTCCAGAAGTTCTAATCAGAAACATAAAACAGCATTTACTTTGCTTGAAGACGCCCGATCTTTTGCACTGAAGTGTACACTACCAAGACTAAATGCAGTACAAAGAATTCAAAATACTACACACACTACCATTGCACGTTGCGCAGTAATACAGCCAAACCTACTGCTGCCTTTGAGCACTCGTCTCAATGGAGATGAAGGGTGTTGAGCTCACCCTGGCAGTCATATAGTATGAACCCACTGCATTTATTATTCATGGCTGAGAACAACTAACAGATACAAAACAGCAGTCAAGCTTCAAAAACGCCAATTATTCTCTTAACCTTCTGCATTTACACCCACAGAGCTCGGCCTGGCATATTAACACATAATCTGGCTGAGGTGATAGCAGTTTTGCTTTTAAGTTAACACTTTTGTTATGTCTTGATAGTTCAAGCGTGAAAACATACTGGTTACTTGACATAATTAAAAGGGAAGCTAAAGAGTGAATAAATAAGCGGTAAAGTGTTCGTGCAGCAGCCTGCGCAGTCGCCAACATGCTCGGCTGCTGCACAAGAAGCCAAGAAAATCTAATTACGTTGTGGTTCTCATTGATGCAGCTGACTTGAATGGCCAGGTCAACAGGAGGAAGGGTGGACCATTGACATGCACTCGAACTTCACATGGAAAACAACAGCAGTGAATTCTCAGTATTACAAGGGCGAGTGGTGACAAGCCATCTGTACCATAACATGTTCTACAACCCATTGAGGCGGATTTCTTTGACATTTCTCTGAAGGCTGAAGGCGTAATCCCCTTTATGACTCTCTGTACCTGATATGGCATTGGCCCTCAAGAGTCTCTCTAACCCTCGAGGGAGTTCGACAACTTCATTTAGAGAGCGGGTAAAGAGGGCTCTTGGCTCTAACAAAAGACCTTTGGGTACTATGACCAGTAGGGAAATCAGTATATTATGGATCAGAGAATGGAGGTCAGTGCGGGGTGATGGATGGGAGGGAGACGGGGCATTCAAAGAGAGAGAGAGGGGAAATTTTCTGGGACTTACTGAGTTTTGGCATTCAACACAGGCATGGGAATGTCCTCGCTCATGTAGTCGAGCTCATCGGTTAAGCTGTTGGCTCGGGAGATGTCAATTGACATGCTGTTGTCGTGACTTCTCCTTACTGCAAAGATCAAACAAAACAAACATTTCCAGTAGACACATGGTGGAGCTCACACAATGAATGCCAGCTTAAATTTACTTCAGTGATGGAAATGAAATATCTTTATATTATTAGTCAAGTGGAGGGCTCGATCGTGTTTGTAAGATGCAAAACAGCTCATGCAGGCGATCACATGTGAAAGGTGACCGGGAGCTCTCTGTGTGACACTGGATACAACAAGGTGAGTTCCAACGTGATTTTTCAAGACTGTGTGCCAAAGCCATATGATCGGATTGGGAGAACTACATATACAGCTGCAAATCCAGAAACAGAAAGAGTAAAGATACCTGGGGAGCCAGGGCAGCTCAGAGTGAAAGACGACCAAGAGTGGTGAGGAGGGCCTGATGCCGCGAGAAATAATTCCAGGAGAAAAATAATGAGAGAAAAGGAGGAATAAAACAGAGAAAAGATCAATAGATTATATTGATCGAGTTCCACATATTGTACAATAAGAGTGGCCCACATTGAAAGAAGTAAGTGTTCAAATATCGGTTTTTCCATTCAATATACAACTATAAAGGCACTCTGTGTGTAATATCTTAACATTAAGGTGGAAAAAAAGTCCAGAATATTAAAAGATATTTAACTAGTGCAACTTTTTCCCTAATGCAAGCAAACACAACTCCCTGTTTTACTCATGTAATGCCAGAAAACCCTGTTTTTCTACTTTTTGTTAAACCGTTCATGTAACATTAGAATACAAAAACATTACATTGATGTGAGCATAATGTCAATTCAGATTGTAATCTTCACATCCATTGGCAACGAACTGTTGTGCAATAAAAACTCATCTTGGGTCAGAGGGGGAAAAATAATTCCTTTTTTTAATCATTTACACATAAAACAACATAAGTAAAAGCATAATTTTGTGGCGCTCCATTTCAACAATGCAGCTGGCTGGCTGCTGGCGCGGCTAAAAACAACAGCAAAAGAACAACATGTGTAGCGGGGTCCTGACCCGCAGTCAGGCTGTCAGCGGAGTTTGACAAGTCTGTCCTCCAAACCTTCGAGCCTCCATTGTGATAAAGAATAGAGGGCAAATCTGTTTCCAAGAACAGAATGACCGTTCCAACTCAAGCAAAAGCCATTCAGCCTTTCTCGTATTCCATCGTGGAGTTTGTTCAACATTGTTCAATGTGGAAGTGGAGACAGACAGAGAGAGAGACAGAGAGTGAGAGAGAGAGAGAGAGAGAGAGAGAGAGAGAGAGAGACTGGGAGAAGGAGCAGAGACAGAGAGAAGGAGCAGAGACAGAAGGAGTATCCAGAGCTAACCAGAGCTGTATTTACTACCAAATTTCAGCTCAACTTGAATCAGTTTATCAGCTACAAAAACAGAATAAGGGATTATTAACAATTTGGAGTTTATCTGGCCTTCCAATGCAAACATTCTTGTTTGTTTTGAGCCAGAGACAGAATTCAAAGGGCAGAGAGAGAGAGACATCCTCACAGACAGAGAGGTGGGTGGAACCAGACAGATAAGTGGAGCGATAAGATGGACACTGACTAGTCAAACAATGACCAGTTTATTTCTAACTACTGGAGCTCCACAATGGAAGCTTATCAAGTCCACACACCTCCCCCTCCTCCCCCACATCCCTCTGGTGTCCCACTTTGGGTCCCCATGGTCCCTGGGGCCCCTGTCCATTCCCAGTCAGGTCAGCCCTGTTCTTAACCCGTGGTGTTGGCAGGGCACTCGGTAAAGAAAACAGGCCAGGTCATCCCAGGACCAGTGACTGAGTGTCTGTGCTTGGCTCTGGTTTGGTCCGGTTGAGGACAAAGGCACAGCCAGCCACTGAGTCTAATTAAAATACTGTCTGGGCCACATTAAATGAACAGGCTAGCAAATGATTAACACAGGGGACTTTTTAATAGAAGAAAAAGAAGTACTTAGCCTGTGGAAGCTGGGACTGCTTAGAAAATGTATCATTTGAACTTTACTTTCTGTTATTGTCACCAAGACCAACCGTTTTGTGGGTTTTGTATATTTGTCTCTTTGATTTTGATATCTAAATACCATACCTGGCCTGCAAGTTTCAGGAAATCACAAACTGATGAAAGCTCTTTGGTGACATTGTGCCTCAATAAAATGGAATGAACTAACTCCTTGGGTGTCTTATTTTAGGTACCTGACTTTTATCTGGTGTTAAAGTGTATCCAAAGAACTCACCTGCTTGTCTGAACATCCTGGTGATGCCTGCGAAAACAAAGAACAGACAAACAGTTTATAAAGGACTGCAGCCTGGCTAACCTGCAACAGTTAATGCAGCAAGTAAATATAACTTAAAAAAACAATTGCTTCCAATGTCTACCAACACCTGGCAAAATATGCATGCATTATTTCATGAGCGTTGGCAATATTTATGTGCTTCTGAGCTGAACGTAATTTCTCCTTCTCCCACATGCACATTTGCAAACCATGATGCATGCCATGAGGAGAGGACTGTAAAACAAAGGTGGTTATGTCAAGGAAACTGTGCCATTCCAGGTCTCGATGAGTTGACAGGATAGGTTTGAATACGGCTGCAAAACTATTTTACAAGTAACTGAGAAGGACCATAGAGACTGTAAATTTCAGTGCTTGTTGCAAAGCTACACACTGCCTGAGGGAGGACATCATCCAAGGGAGTGTGGCTCAAAATATCTCAGACAGCTGTTCATTTAATACCTTGCAACACTGAATCCCAATGCATGTGATTGGTAAAACAACCACCATTTTAAATGCAGCGTGTTTGGGGTTAAAACAATTCTCAGTGGTGAAAATTAGAGGTCATTTATTATTGGCCTATTGCTTAACAGCTTCATACATCAGTAAATAATTTTTCAAAAAGAGCTGATCCAACAGAGATGAATCAAACAATACGGATTGAAGTGGCAGCCCTGGTGTAGACAGTTGACATTGCAGATGCCTGTTTAATGGATGGATCTGAAAGCAGAGATCATACAGTCCCTGGCTGTTTCAACTCAGACATTATAATTAGTGACAGCCGGCTGCAGACCTCAGCTGCTTCTTTGTACAGTTTATATCATTTATGGCTTGTCCAAATTCTTTTTCCATTCCACAGATTCAGCACATATAATTTAACTATGCTTATTAACTGCAGTATAAGGTAAATATTAAAATACAATTATCATCTGCTTGTAACCCTCCTCACACAAATGCTAATAATGAGGTAAATGTGCAGCCTTCCGGTTTGACACCAAACTTTGATTAAATTGCTTTTTCCACATTCATGTAAACGTCTCTTTAATTATCTGAGATCCACTCAATTAAGAAGAAAACCAAGTAATGTCTCCCCTTGTAAGCGGTTGCTCTTCCTGGTGATGGTCTCTTCTCATGTCAAGTTGATGTCTTTCCAGCTCCTTTTATGATTGCACGCTTTGAAAAGGAAAAACCCATAAAGCGTGTTTATTAACCTGGAGTCTGGGTCAGTTCATTTGGTTGGGTTGGCTTTTAACACAGGAAGCTGAAAATCCACTCCCCCCTCAACTAACCATCAATCATTAAAAATATTGCACCTACTGTACTAGCCAAAACTGAAAATTGTTAATTAGGTGGAAACTAAATGATCTGTAACCAACACCATCACTTTGGTTAAATTGACAAATTAATAGCATAACAAACAAATTTTGGTTTTGGTACGTTGGCTGTGTTGGTAAACGGCAACTTGCATTCAAAGAAATTTCCACTTGTAACTTTGTCAGGCTGTTATTTTAGAGTTTTTTTCCCATTCAAGCACTGTGTGAGTGTCTGTGGCCGGCAAAGGGGGACGACCAAAGCAGTAAAGAGCTTGTAACCATGACCTCTAATCACCACTAAGAGTGTAATGGCTTCCATGTGGCTTACTGGAGACACCTGGCAGCCATCTTGGCTTTGAGAGGCATCAAGCCTCTGTTTACTGTGTGAAAATGAGAAACCAGCACATAACATCTCCTCCCATAATCTGTAATGGTTTCCACTGTTTGTACGAACCCAGGGGATCGCACTGCAATCTTCTGTAAGAGGCTGGCTCCGAACACCACATTCAGGTCATATGTTCTCTAATGGCTGCTTGTCAATTTAGGTTAACGCTGGCAATGTGACAATGAGAAAAGTTTACACATGATAAGCGCTTTCTGACCTGTCTTATCAACAGAGCAAAGAGTGAATTTTTTTTTTGCATCAAACAGTACCAGCACAAGTGAATTGAAGTTGTCTCATGGTCAACAGGTAGATATGAACCACAAATATCAGCTTTGGAGAACTACGGGCAACAGACAGACGACTAAACACGTCTTGCCATGATTACAATAATAATATTTTAACGTAGTTGCTTTTTAGTAAATATTAAGGTGCAAAATAATTTGGTTAGGCTGAGTGGTAAGATTATTCACTCATTGGGATTTTGTTAATAATAAACACATCAATTAAGTCATATAGTTACGCTTTGCTATAGGTAAACAATACACATACACAACGACAGAAATTCAGACAGTGACAGTGACAGTGTGTTTGCTTTTGGCTTTTCAGAGTGGGATTCAAACAACAGTGATGAAACTCGACAGACTTTCTAAGTTTCTTGTTCCCTAATTGCTTGTCAGAATCAAGGGTCTGAAAAATCACAGTAGGTCGTCACAAAAGCCCATGCAGCTGTCCCGGCAATGATCAAGCTTTCCCACAAACGAGCCAACTGACTAGTTATAGTTTATGTGACTTCACATCATGCAGGATCAGACACCTGATAAGGTGTAGAATGAACTAACACAGCTTCAAATAAACCAGTTATTTAATCCAGTCTGATCTGTCCAACACAGCAAAACTATTACTTTTTTTTTTACTGTCTAGACTTTGTCATGACTTGAGTAGGATAAAGTTAAAAGCATGAGAACATAATTGTGAGATATTTAGTCCAGCAACAGGAGCCTTTACTTGGGGAGTATTGTGTTACACACATGTTCGAAATTGGGATGAAAAACACTTTTCACGACATGAATGCACAAGTTAACAGCTAATATTTCAAACGTGAGTGCCAAGGAAACGTCATTTATCACATAGTTGTTTTGGCCACTGAAATGCTTTGATTACAAAAACATAGATTTATTTTTTTTTTCTCACTGCGACAATGGATTTCCAAGGCCTTGAAGGCTGTATGACATCATTTAACAGCATTTCAACACACTTTATTTCATCAAACAAAACTGTGGTGTATTTCATTACTGCTGTTACTCATTTATTCAAATGTCCTTTACATGATAGAGCATCATTGCCAGCTGGATTTGAGCTCCAATGAAATAGTAAAGATAGCTTCGCACTCCAGTATTATTAACTTTCTTCTAAAAAAAAAAAAACCTCATCAGAACTTTTAACTCTGAAGTGTTGGGTTTTATATAAAAGAGAGATCCAAAATGAAGTCAGTTTAATCCAAAGCGTAATGGAAAGGGCTCTGCTCTGCACTTTTGAATGCAATCCTGGCTGGTGGACTAGTCTGAGAATGATTTGTTAGATGAAAGGCAGTTTATAGAAGTGAGTTGGCTTTCTCCAGACAAACGTCAGTGAGCGAGTGCAGTTTGGGCTTTTAACGGTGCGCATCTGTGACTGTAGGATACAGTAACGTGACAAGGATGGGGTTTCACCTTCCACCTTCTCTCCTCGCTCCTCAATAAAGAATGAGACGTCCTTCTTCTCCTCTGAGTCACTGATGTGATCGTAGGTGATCTGGGGGATCGACACAGCTCGCCCTGCGTCCACATCCATAGCGCCGTTTCCTCTGGACTTCAGCCGCCTCTTGGTCCCCTTTTTCTGACACAAAGGCAAGACAGATTCAGTTAGTAACCGGAATGCATGTAAAACAAGTTACCTAGAAAACCCTTTCAATTGATGTGCATGAGTGTTATTGGTGAGGGGGTATGTTCCCTCTGTTGAGCAGGAACTAAAGGGTCAAGGTTTCAGGTTTTTTAAATTATACCTGACACAAAAGTATACATGTAGTCAAAACTACAGAAATGTCTCCTTAGTGCACCTTACATCTCGCTGGGACTTACTTAATCAACAGGCATGCATACACTTCAGTAACAGTAATCTTATTAGAGGTGACTCTTGTCCAAAGTGAGTCTGGCTTGAAAAGCTAATTCAAATATTCATCAGCAGGTAACTAATTTACCAAAAAAACCTTCACAAGTTTTGATTAAAATATAAGTGTAAAATTTGAGTGATGAAGGGTAACAAAGCCTTTTTGTAGGCATCACCCAAAACTCGTTCCGTAATAATCACTTATTTTTATGTTGTGGGCAAGTTCACATGTTTGTTCTTCTGGAAGTCATTTATAATAAATCACACACACACACACACACACACACACACACACACACACACACACACACACACACACACACACACACACACACACACACACACACACACACACACACACACACACACACACACACACACACACACACACACACACACACACACACACACACACACAGTTTTTGTTTTGCTTAATCTTAACACCAGAGGTGTGTACTACTTTTCTGACCGGGTGCCAACACATCTCAGGAGTGAGCCCATGATTCCTTGTTAGTGTCAAAAAACAAACCAACTGATATCTATGCTATGTCAAAACCCCAAAATGTAATTTTACTGCAGCGTTCACACTGCTGAAACATCTGACTAACTTCAAGAAAGGCTTCATTGTGACCAAAGTGATGAGCTACAGAAGCAGAGGAAAGTCCAGACAACAGAGTAGAAACTGAATTATAGAGAACAGAGACTAGCGAGGCCACATAATCTCCAGGGAGTTAATCCAGAGTACAGTTCACTTACACCTCTAAAGGTTGTGCCATTTGTTGGTTTTCATACTCTTCTTCTGAATTGAAAGCATCGACTTGTTGCCACACCCATCCCGATTCATAAATTAATTACAATGAAATGCCTTAATATCAATATCAGGCCTTTCCATACTCTTTCCAGCTTTTGGGTGCTGGTGACATAAGCAGTGCCTGTTTAATATTTGAATGAGATCATAGTATTGTGTGAGTCAGTGAGTTGCTGAGAACCTCAGTGCCTCAATGCCTCGAGTCCAATCCTGAGACCAACTGACCCACACCAACGTCATGGATGTGACCTTTATTGAAGCTTATTTATTCGGACTCGGTGGATCAGACATGGGCATTTGACAAGTAGCCAGCAGTCCAACCCAAATACCCAATGTTTGAATGAGTCATTAGTAGAGAGGGAGGGAGGGAGGAGGTGATGGGCTGTGGGAGGATGAAGAAAGGGGCCGATAGAAATGGAATTTTAATAAAAGCTGAGCTTAAGGCACGAGGACACGAGAAACCGACACTGATCACGTTAGTACGGAGATGGAGGGAAATACTCTGAGAGTGGAAACAGGAATAAGAAAGGGTGAAATAAAGTGTGTTGAAGGGCGCAGGAGCAGGAGGGGACTCTTGAAAGAGGATAGGGAGGAAGGACAGAGCAGAAAGTCACATGCTGAAACAGAAAAGAGCGGAAGCAGGCTTCATTCTCCCAAATACATGTGGGTTCAATGCTACACAAAGATTTTTTTGTTGTTGTTCTCTTAGACAAAGGTTTACTCCCATGAGAAAGGCGGTGGTGACATCATCTCAACTGACTGAGTCTTTGTCCGGCGGAGACAAAGGCCCCGAGTCATCCTGGTGGAGTCAGGCCTGAGGGGAGGGAGGGGCCGGTTTGTGTGTGTGTGTGTGTGTGTGTGTGTGTGTGTGTGTGTGTGTGTGTGTGTGTGTGTGTGTGTGTGTGTGTGTGTGTGTGTGTGTGTGTGTGTGTGTGTGTGTGTGTGTGTGTGTGTGTGTGTGTTTCTGGGAACTTAACTTGCCCTTTTATTCTGTATTGCCTGAGATTAATTTAGCTAATATTGTTGGTAAAAGTGAACTGCAGATGGAGACAATACAGTGTTGGGCCACACGTATGCAAATCTGCCCTATAGTATCACAGTTTAATGTTCTTTTCTAAAACCTAAGCGCTCTCAATGTTCAACGAGTCTGGTTTTATGTTTTGATTCAAAGTGCCTGAGATTTTCGTCATTCATGAGAAATGGTGCATGCCAATAAGGTAACTTAAAATCTGATACCTAAAACCAGATATGACTCAATAAATTGTTACTTTTTCTTCTTCATTCATTCTTTAAGCTTGGTTTTTCTGTATATTTGATAGATTGGAGGAAAAACTCACAATAAGCAGAAGGCGAGCACCAAGATGTAGTTAGATAGTAAAAGAAAGCACATATTTACCGATATGTTGAGTTTCCTGATGGTAGGACTGTCAGTTTCCCCGGTGTGGACAGCCTGTGGCGTCAGGACATACATTTTCCAGGTAGCAGCACAGCCGTTTTGTTTCTCTGCCGCATAGCACCTCCAAAGTGTCTGAGGAACAGAGATTATCATGAGAGCATCGCTCAGTTTATTGAAGATATACCATGGAATTATAATTCAAATTCAGTGGCAATCTGAATTGATCTGTAGGATTATGTGGACCATTATAATAAACATATACTTTCACATTATGACATATCACAATAGTTCAATAATTTCAATTTTACATTAAAAGTGTTTTTTGTTTGTTGTCTTCCCCTATCCGAGTACCAGAGGTGACTAAATGGGATAATATGAAAGTAGAGGATGCTTCCATGCTGTTATAATTATGTTGGCCCACTTTTTGATGCATTTCTTGAATCTTGTGCACATGAATACAATTTCATAAAAAGGCACAAACCACCCTTCAACAGTGTAGTGGAAAAACTTTTTCATGTTATGACTTATTTTTTACAATTATTGGGAAGAATCAATGACGAAGAGGTTACAAGTCAAATCATTTGTTTTCAGGGACACATTAGTGTAATCCATGTGAAATGAAGACAGACAGACCAGGAATTGCAAAGTATGTACAGGATGTGAAGTTAATAAGGTGTTTTATAGTTAATGAGTCAGAATTGGTAGCTGTAATTTAAATGCTTTTCTTGTTGTTGTTTTTTAAAGATACTTAGTTGGATACATTTGTCATGTTAGAGAGAAACACTACTTTTTTTTATTTTTATTGAATTAATAGGTTGGATACAGTGTTTTACCTGGATGAGGGCAACTGCAGCAGGGATCTGTCTGTTGAAGTGCTTCTGTCGTTGCTTCTGTTGAACTTTCAGGGCAAAGCCTGAACCCAGAATCCCCTAAAATCAGTGAAATGAGACCATTGTATAACTCACTCTGCATACAAAGTTTCATAGACAATTAAAACTATTATAGTTCAGGATTTCCCACTCTAAGAAAGCAATTATTTTACTTTACTATACTGTGTCATGTAATTAAGTACCTCACCAAACAATGCCAAAGTTAAAATTGAAAATCAGAACTCACACATGTTGAAATGAGGCTAGGTTGAAATTAAAATGTTTAACAAAGATAACTTTTCTTAAAATTCATGACATTCAGTTTATTTTTCAGTAAAAATTGGGATTTACAGCAGGTAGTGCGAAGAAAGAGATGGCGAAGACACTGAAGCAGGAAGCGATGGCCTTGCCTATCCACGTCTGAGGGATTTTGTCTCCATAGCCGATTGTTGTGACCGTCACCTGGAAGAGAAGAGTGGATGAACTTCTCCTGACATCACAAGACTATTAAACACACTGCAAAATGATAGCTCCGTGAAAGAAAACTATCTACTCTGACCACTGTCTAAAGTGGTGCAAAAATAAAAGGCCAGGCTATTTAGAGCTGATTTGATTTCATCGGAGTCAAAGCTATAGCGTGGCCTGTTGTGACAGGAAAACAGATCATGTGTTGTTGTTTTCTTTCAGCTTCAATCTGAGTGCTTACTGGAGTCAGCCGTGTGAAAAGAATAATTGCCAGTAAGAAAGTAAAGTAAGAAATCAAGTAAGAACAAGCCCTTAAATTAAGGAGCACTTCTTCACCACAGGTGTCTCTTGAGATGATTAATCTCAACTTGAATACCCAACTCACAGTTACAGTTCTTTATAAGAAAGAATTTACTTTGTTTTGGTTTTTTAATGAACTGCTTGTGTAAAGAATGTGACAGTCAATGCACTGCTTCCAAAGCTTTACCCCAAGTGTCTATAAGGGGAGTGAAACCATAAAGACAAAGTTTATCAGCCACTCTAGATTTACTCCACTGCTGTCAACGAAGACTGGGGCATTTGAAGCTCTTGCTCCTCAAATGGAGTAAAGATTCCCAACGGTTAATCTTCAATGAATGTAGGAATTTGCCTGGGTGAGAGGGAAAACAAATACGTCTTGCATTTGCATGTACACGCACCCCGAAAGCAGAGCCAATTCTGACACATTCAGAACACACTCGGATTACCGCGGTTGTCTGTGGGGGTATCGCCGCGTGAGCCGCTGCTGCATGCTCTCACAAAGCGGCTGATGTAAGGTGATATACTTTAAAGAGCTTTGAGGGTTGAAAAAAAAAGAAAAAAAAAAGAAAAAAGAAGGCGCAGAGGCGGGAAAAGCAGCTGGGTGAGCGTATGATTGGGGTGGGTGGAGCAGAGAGGATTTAATTCTTTGTCGACAAATCCAATGACTAAACAGGCTGAGATGATCGGGTCCAAAAGAAGACTGAGTGCAGGCCAAAAACCCCATTGTGTTGACACAAAGGAAACAGATGTGATCATTGAACATATGTATATATGTATGATCATATGAATATCATAGCACTGTTTGCACATTCACTTTCTGGACCTCAGTTTGGTACCTCAGGCTCTCATGTTGTGATTGAAATGATAAAGTCCTTCTTGAAATTGAGCAGTGATTACCTAACCATCATCCATTTGAAAGAGAAAGAGGAGATAAGTAGAGGGAAGGAGAGAGGGGATATGATTCATGGCTTTTGGACTGTCCTCCTGCTGTGCTGCACACCTGCATATCCGAACGTGGAACTCAAGGCAAGAGAAGGAATACACTGCGGGAGAGCTTAGCGTAGTCTAATCAGTGCATACACACACAAACGCACATGACGCTGCCCCTGAACCTATTGTGAGAGCAAGTCATGACCCTCGAGTTTACAGTCCCCGAAAAACAAAAAAGGGTGCAAATCCCCAAGTGTGATCCTTTTCTCTTCTTTGTGAACAGAGTACCACAAAAAACGTTCCATAGAGCAGGAAGGAGGACTGTGACCCCACTAACCCTTCTTACATAAAGGTAGTAATCCCACAATTAAAGTTTTAATTAAGGGAACTGACACTTTATATTGGTGCTCTAAAAGTTCTTTGAGCCAAAGATCCCAGAGGTGAATTGTTTATTACCGTCTCTTTGTGGCATGCTGATCCTCTGCACAAGACTGCCATAGGTTTCTCATTACTTGGTGCTTTCAATTCAAATGCTTAATTAACTGCTCTGGAAACCCGAACCTCGGCACGGAGGGAAATAGGCAAAACCAGCTCCACACACAGAAAACATCAATACACCTGCTTTTGTGTGAAGTGTTGCAGACACACATGCATGATGCATACAGAAACAGTGACGAGAGTAAAAGACAAGGAGGCTTATAATGGGTCTAACCAGGGTGGCCACCAGTCTCCTTTTCCTCCCATTTGAGTCTCCACTTGACAAACATTGTGCAGACATCTTGTCACAGCTCTTAACATAAAAGGAGCTTTTCGGACATATATATGATGTAACCCCTCAAGCATGCGAGCTATGTTTGTGAATATAAGTCGCATTCAAGGAAACACGGTTGCAATGTTTTGTAAGGAAAGCATTTAAACAATACAACGTTAGTGAGGGCTATATTTTTTTAATTTCTTGCTCGGGATGCCTCACCACTCCCCACCACAGGGCATCAGCATAGCTGGAGAAACCTGTCTTGCCCTCCTCATCAACAGCATCCTTCTCCGCCAGGTAGACGAAGTAGGAGGAGAAGATCAGGCCCAGAAAGCCAATGTACAAGGTGGTGATCAGCTCCTGAAAAAACAAAGACGAGCAGACATAGAACCATTAAAATCTTCTTGAAATAAGGTCTTATTTTGGTTTGTTATAACTGTGTTAGAGTTTGAACCATTAACAACACCTAGGGTTTCTTAAAGCTCTTTGTGCCTCACTACATACTGTATATACCTATATACCATGCTTGAACCGTAGAATGGTGGTTGATAAAGTGAGGAGTGGGCTTCCCCTCGGGGGGCACTAGGTAGATTCAGGTAGGGGGCACATATGTAGTAAATATCCAGTAATCAGGAAAAAGCTTTTCCCCAACAAAGTTTTTTTTTTTTTTTTTTAAAGCCGTTATTATTTGTATTTCAAAACACATTTTAGAACTTTTTTTCCCCCTTCTGCGTAACATAAAGAAAATATGAGATTATGCGGAAAAGGATAACATTGCAGCAGCTGCACACATTTTATTTCAAAAGCATCTTACTTGCAGGAGATGAGTTATTGTCTAATCACTTTGGATCCCAACAGCTGCTCATAATAACATCATATGATGTTGACATCAGGAAGTACAGAAATCTCTAAGTGTTTTTGCATATGGTTGACATCGTCTTGAGCTTTATGAATACTATCAGGAATTGCTTGGAAAAAAAATAGCCATAACATCATATAATGCATAACACCTTCTGTTCAGCATGAAAAGTTGGGCAGCGATTATGGCTGGCTCCTCTATAAAAGCAACCACAACATGTTAGGATTGTGAGGCTGACTGTACTTTTTATCCAACAATCGACCTAAGCAGTCACATGAGGTGAAATGTGACATTTACCCCATAATATGTGATCAAATATAGATTTATAGTAAATGCCGAAAGTGCCAACGGTTGTATTATCAAGTGTCACGAGGCAAGAAGTGACACAGTTCTCAGCTTTTGGTTCCTTTACCAATTAGGCCATGCATTTTATAGACTCCATGAAAGAAAGCCACATTTAAGGCATAACGTCTCAGAAGATCTGCCACCCACTGTGTTGAGTGGGTTCATCGGCTGCTGGAGCATGTGGAGTACAAAGATGTGAAGGATGAAGCGAGATCTCACTGCAGATAAATGGCTATTTGAAGCCAAAATGTGACATCCATGCTACTTTGGTCAAAGATCCTAAGAAGCCCTATGTTCTTCATTCTATCCACTTGTTGACAATACAATGTGGATTGACTAAGCAGAACACATGATTCAACAAAGCGGTCATTTGACAGCAGGGAGGTGGCAACAAATCATATTAAGGTCAACTTCGATTAATCTTAAAGCTCTTTTTTTGTGAGCCTCTGCACACAGTTCCCACTGATAAGTCTGGCTATTCTGATGCCTCAAATAGATATGAATGTCAAGTTTAACCACCACAACCAAAGAACAGACTGTGCTTCAGGGATTAACCAGGGTACATTAGAGCTCCTGGCTTCATTGTGTATTGGCCTGAGAAAGAACCAAAACAAGTGTACCGGAAAACAAAGAAAAAAGAGGGGGCAACCTTCACCGTCTCCTTTCTTCTCCTTATAAAGACAGGCTTGAGGGAGATTTTTAATTATTTTTTTTTTTGTCTTTCCATTTGATTTTTTTGCAATGAGCAGTCAATATGGGGGGATTACACCAACTGGGTACTGGAGGTTTGCAAGTTCAGTGTTTTGTCAAAAATGTTAGACACATTGACACATATCTGCCACGATGACATAAATATATACGTAGAACAAGAGAAATATTAACAAACAGCTCACACACCTGTCGATGAATAAAGACGACAGATCCCAGGAGCCTCCATGTTCCGCCCTGTCGATCCACGTGGAGCATGCGCAGGATTTGGAGAAAACGAATACCTCTGCAAAATAAAACACGGCAGCATTACATTCAATATTGCAATCCATCGTTATTGATGGACTTTAGGTAACTATAACAAACTAAAGTTGGATGTGCTTCACAGGTGAGTGAATAAAATCTACAAACGCGTGTGATGATGAGCAATACCGTAAAACAATTTTTAAAAATGTGACATGGATAGACGTACGCACGTTTAAAACAAACATATTTAAAGCCCACTCGGGTTTTGATTTACATTTGATTTGATAGTAAAATGCTGAACAAAATGAGGGGCTCTACCTGATGGCAGACGTGGCAAACACTTGACCATTTGACCCAACACCAAGCACAATGATTGAAGCAATGACCACTATCAAATCTGGAAGAAAAAAAGAAAAAGAAAGACAAATCAATCAAATCAACAATAAGAATAACAATGATGTAAAATGGCTCTTACAATCTTTAAATGTTGAGCTATAGTAAAGTTTAGCATGTATGATCTTAGTTGATGATCTATAAAAATGCTTTTTGACATGAGGAGAACAAAAGCAAAACCAAGGCACACCTATGATTGATATGGGCTTCCTGATGAAGCGGAGACGTCCTTTGATGCCTGCATACTTGCTGCGACAGCCTGCCGACCACAGCCGGACCACATACTCTGTGCCAAAGAAAAGCACCAGCACAATCTCCTGTGGGGCACAATGCAAACACGGAATAAGGGTTACATTTATCCATCAGTACAGAGATGATCGCTGCGACACACATACAGCAGGCGAGGATGTGGAAGGAGATAAGGTGTCATTTTGCAAAGCACAGATAACACAGTGCTGTGCACCAGCGTTCATTTCGAAGCATTTTCAGAATCAATCACCATTATCTACAATATCATATGAGTGGGCAATGACAGGTGTGTATGCGTGTGTGTGTGTGAGGTAGAGAAAGAGAGACATGGAGGTGGTCTGGTAGGAGCGGGACCACCCAGCCATGCAGGAGAAGAGATGGAGCTTGATAACATGGCTGATGACAGCTCATATTGAGATAAGGTCAATGGCTAAGTGATTGAAGCTGCAGAAAAGAAATACCATCATGCTGTTTCCTAACAGGTGGGGGAGCGAAATAATCATCTCTGGTCTTGTAAATGTTTCAGTAGCACCTGACTGACAAGCGAGGGCTCCTGCATTGGCGTCAAGGTTCATGCTTTTAAACTGTATTTCACTCCGCGCCATTCAGCATTTGTAGTCCTATTACGTGCATATAAGCAAAGCTCCATAAATTAATTAACCCCGTCCGACAGAGATCACTTTCCCAGCCACCGTGTATCCATAATATTTAGTCACCGTACTGTCTGGTGAAACCTTTTGCCATGTGGGTGGCCACCTCATTGAGTTCAGTTGCTTGAACTGGCTGCTCCCGGAGCGCCCTTGTATGAAACCCAATACCATGAGCCCTGCTGCAATAACACAGCGCCACAAGGCCCCAAAACAATGACCTGTCAATCACAAAACCAGACGCTTTTCTGGCCGAATCAAAGTGTCACTGTATCAGGAAGAGAGATTTCTTTTTTCTTTTGTTTTGTTGCTCTAGTTTATATTCTGTTTGCTCATTTTCATTAATTAACTATGTTCACAGCTCTGGGTTTTGCGCTTGAGTTGCCCGGCCTTAGATTCCTATACACTGCATTCACGAGCATGAGTTGCTTGTTTTCTGTCACTGAGTTAAAGACAAAGAGAGGAAGATAAAGGGGCACAGTTGACAGAGACGGGCAGAAATGGTTCAGCAGGTCTCTAAAACGCTGCCTGATAATCAGACTAAATTACCATTTAGTTTCACTGCATTCATTCAGTCAAATGCGGGCAGCCATTCAGAGATCTGGGGCCACGTTACAGGAACAACATCCATTTCAGCCGAACCCGACCAGCTCATTGTAGTCTCATTGACGAAGTAAGAGAGCCATGTTTTCTTTAATAATGTCAGTTCATTTGTAAACCAAATAAACAAAACTAGTAACTAGGACATTACCAGATGGTGGGACTAAAATACTGACATTGACAGGAAACGGAACACAAGTTCAATGAGCTTAGTTTCTAACAGCTGGCTAAAATATGAAAGTCATTGGTCCACTACATGAATGTGAATTTGAGGAATGTGAAGGGATTAATCACAATAAATCCATAAAATGGGTCAGACAGATGCTGAGGTGGATTCTTTTTTTAATTTTTTTATTTTTTGAAATGTGTTTCTGAAACTGGTAACTACATGTTGACTTAAAACTGTTGCCAGTTCGCGCAGTATAATATCAAGTCCGACCCTGAGAAAGCTCATTGCTCAGGAATTACAGTATCAGATAAAAACGTGATTAGATCACTTTATCGTTGTGACTCACTACAGGGAAGGCGCACGCAAACACATGCACACACCTGGTTGGATGTTTTGTAATACAAGTTGATCGGTTTGTTGATTATGCTGAGACTAATACTTCACTGAAATTGCATTCACCTTTTTTTTTGGTTTTACCATTTAAGTTCCTTCTTCTTGCAATTCCACTCTCAAAGAATAGAAAAATAAGGGGTCTCCAAAAAGGTTTGAACATAAACTAGTCAAGAGTTGTTGTACTGGCTCACAATTTCAAAACAAGAGTGTCAAACATAAGGTGTCAAACTTATGCACGAAAACATGCACGCTGAAGGCTGCAGAAACCGTGCAGCCAAGAAAGAAACATCCTTTTGTCCAACATTAGTGTGGAGCAAAACACTTTAGTCAGGCTGCATTTAATTTCTGAAGAAATGCCAGGTTCTTTGTGTTACGATTTGTAAAAACAGATTCTCTGAACCTTTTCAGGATGTACTCCTACTTGTTGTCTGAGTTAGGTTATGGGCCCAATGTGACCATAGTGTGCAGTATGAGCACCCAGTATTCTGAACTAATGCGTTTCACACCAATGAACTACTCTCCCTTATATTTCTCTGATGTATTAAGATTTGTGTCTCAATAAATAGTTGTAATCTTACTCAGGAAAAAGGATTACTGTCTATTCAGATCTGGAGGGGTGGAAAAAAATTCATTCAAATTTCATTTGATAACTCCATGAATACCCACTTGTATTGGAAATAGTCACAAGAAGTAAGGTTATCTTCCTTAGGCAATGGCAAGAAAACAAACTGCTTCAAAACAGTCAGAAGTAAAAGCTTAACAAGATGAGAATATGGTGGTGAAATGATACTGAACCAAACTCTGTGTGTGTGTGTGTGTGTGTGTGTGTGTGTGTGTGTGTGTGTGTGTGTGTGTGTGTGTGTGTGTGTGTGTGTGTGTGTGTGTGTGTGTGTGTGTGCCTCCTGCCCAGCCTCGCTAGCTTTACTTTGGCAGCTGCCCGAAAGGCCAAATATCCTCAAGGACTAATGTCCTTTCTGCCATCCAAAACAAGCACTTTGTGATTCACGGATGTTAGTTAGCCCTCAACTTTCTAAGTATAGCTACTACCAGCAGGATACATGTGCATAACACCACCGGTCCTGCCCCCTTGAACATGCCCTAAAATCCAAGCACACAGGCAATTAAAATCAACCACATATTGACTGTAAACTGAAAACTGTAATATTTCTTGGGTGTCAAAGATTTTCAAAATTGGTCGGTTTACGTTTGTTTGTTTCATTGTTTTATGATATAACACTGAAAAGGTTGGAGAAAGGCAAGAGAAGAGGGACAGACTATGCAATAATGAGAATGAGGACTTGGCTCTCTCCTGAGTATAACTGGCCAAAAGTTTACAGAACACAGTGTCCACCCTGTCCTCTGACTGCAACAGGACTCAGGAGGTGGTACGTGTGTGTGTGTGTGTGTGTGTGTGTGTGTGTGTGTGTGTGTGTGTGTGTGTGTGTGTGTGTGTGTGTGTGTGTGTGTGTGTGTGTGTGTGTGTGTGTGTGTGTGTGTGTGTGTGTGTATTTATATGCACAGTGTGCTGGCAGGAGATGGATGATGCAAGCTCTTTGAGGAGCCTCCAAACAGCAGCCATAATTTTCTCTATCTGTTGTAAGCCCTTGATTTATTGCATCACTTAGCAGCCGTAATAGTCTAATAAGCCCCCTGAAAAGTAAATCTACCAGCAAGCACAAATGGCCACAGTCTGCCTGGAGCCAAATGATTCTACACGAGTGTCATCTCAACAAGTTAAAAGGACAGACGTGTTACTGTGAAGAATCCTGGAGCGGTGGCTACAAGCTGGTGTCTGCATGTCATGGCATTTTGCAATAACTGAAAGTGATCAGTCCTTGGAGTTTTTGAATTGTTTTAGGGCAGAGCTGTAAGATGGCGGTGAAACTTTTTCCCCAGCTAAGATCTTATATTGCCATCATGTGGACAAGTGTGGGTACTACAGGGTGACAGTATTCAACTTTATTCCGTTCATCTTTCAGTTATTGTGGGGGAAAAAATAAGTTTGTTGTACGAAAAACTACTGAATAGTGCATATTGGTTTTGGAAGTACTTCTGGTATGTAGCGTTCATTCGGTACGACACATATTGTATGGGGGCGTGATATCCCACACAATATGTGTTGTACGTCGTTCCTCTCCTTCGGGGAACAAAAGTTATATACGTAACATTTCATTTTGGCGTGACTGTTGTGTGTCTTTCTGTGTTAGTGCTATGATGCACTGACACCCTGTCCAGGAGTTACGCCCCACACAATATGACTTAAGTGTCAGTATAGGAATTCAAAAGATTTCACTCACCATCCAGAAGAGGGTTCCAGTAGCAAACTCTGCGTATTGTTCTATAGTGGACAGGACACTGAAGATTAGACACACCAGGACCATGAGGAAGCTGCAGAGAGGGAAACAGATCAGTCAGCAACATATCAGCAACGCATCTCTCTTCCTGAAGCAAACGCATCGCCAGATGTTTCATTTGAACATTTATATCTATATAACGTTGTTTTTTTTAAACTACAGACTACCTTCTCTCAATATTGAAAATATGGTTTACTTTGTTACTGGTGTTTGACTCAATGACTCACAAATTATTTACACTTGTCGCAAAACTGGGAAATGAGGTCAAATAAGAGCAACTCCAAACATTACAGCTAAAAAACATAACATTTGATATTAGTTGCTATTTCTTGTTAGTTTAGTCCATTAAAGAACATCTAACCGTGTGTGAAGGTTTACTCCGGGGAGTCGAGATTCCCAAAGTCCAAAAACATGCATTTGGAGCTTTTGTCGAGTGAGAATTCTGCCTGCCTGCCTGCCTGTCTGCCCATAACTGGATAAAACAGTAGACGATGGATGAATGGATCATCGTCATACAAAATCTAATTTGCAAATACAGTAACAACTTTAATATATGGTTCTTAAGTTTAAACTACTAGGAAAACAGCAGTATTAAATGCCCCCTATGGTGATGTCACCATTCAACTATGTGGACTTTGGTGGATTAGTGGTGTAACTTTAACAAGTCTCTCTCTCTCTCTCTCTCTCTCTCTCTCATTTAGACATTATTGTTTATGAGCAGCTTTATAAAAACCCTGCCAAGTTGTTGAGGTCCCACCAAAATAAAGAACGAGGAAATAAAGTAAAAACAGAATTATCCTGCTGATGAGTCACTATAAAATCAAACAAAGCACAAAGTAATTGATCTTTTTTTCCAAGGACACGATAGAATAAATATCCATCTTCAATAATAGCATGACAATTTGCCTAATATATGTCCTCCTTTTGCTTACCGCACAAAACAAATTGGGACAGTACTTTGTCATATGTTTCTATCAGAACCAGTATTCTGCAGTGGTTTAAGCTGTAGTAGCTCACCAGTTGGTTCAGACCATTGGCCCGAACCTGTTGCTGGTTCACCACTTTTCCTGACTTGGAGCACTTTTGAAAGTTGTTGACCACCGGTCTGCAGTGGTCAGTATCTTTCACAGGACAAAATGTTCCCAGGCTGCCTAATATAGCCCCAGCACAGATGTCACAGATGCAGCATTAAAGAGATAATCAGTGGCTTTAATGTTAGAAACACCATCGCAGGTTGTTAGATTGTCATTTGTGAATTTTAAAGCCAACCCCTAAATTTCACCTGACATATTCTCTTAACTTAACTTTTTCGTGATCTCCATGCATAGCAAAGATACAGAAAGTATTGACTTAATAACTCTAAATTCAATTTTTAAAAAAAAAAGTCTCATGACAGGCTTTGCTCGGTCTTTCCTGAGCCCACCGGATTAAGAGCATAACCAGTTGTGTGCATTTTCCCCGTGCCAGAAATAATCCTTGAAAACACATCTTTTAAGTGCTTTTCCATGACATAGTGTTGATGTTTGCATGCACCATCATCACCGTCGAGCTCACCATTAAAAACACACTGCGGAGGGTGCATTACGATGCTGTGTGCTACAAGCTGGATTACATGCCATGTGTGGGAGGGGTTAGGTAAGTATCTGTTGTTTATTAGTACTCATGTACCATATGAAATTATTCAAAACTATAGATACATCTGCAGTGAAGCACAACAGATACACTGCTCAGCTCCCCGGTTCAATGCGATTACCGGTACCATAGCAATCACAAAATCCGACACAATTGTGAGGCCCACTTGCATATATTTCTATTCTAGTCATTAGATAAAGATTTGTTCTTCAAAAACACAACATCTGTCGCTGGTATATTTCGTAGCAGAATAGGTGTAACACCAAGTAACGGGCAATGAAAAGGAGATTCTTTAAAGGAAGATTTCCTTCATACTTAGACAATGTCCATTGTCCAGATGGGACAGTGATTTTTACTCAATGGGGATTAATGTCCATCAACAAACAAACAAACACACACACACACACACACACACACACACACACACACACACACACACACACACACACACACACACACACACACACACACACACACACACACACACACACACACACACACACACACACACGATTAGACATATGCAAGCACATCTTGTCCTCTCCGTTACCTCTTTCTAATATCTGTGCACATAAAATGTGGTGGCGTCATTCAGACATAAAACTGAAATCGTACTTCCTAAACCTCATTTTTAACCACAAATACAGTTGACTGGGTTGACTAGGGTGAAGCACCAGAATGAGACCAGTGGCATTCAATTTAAGTTGGCTTGTTTTGATCCATATTGATACCAAAATGTCTTGTATTGGCTGGAGGGGGCCAACCAGTTTCATTTGTGTAATGTTGGAGTGGCACCTGGCAGAGCCAATGGCATTCCCTGGCATGACACATATGGGATTTACAGATTTGAAATGTGGATTACAAGTGAAAACCTGGCCTGGAGCCAACCCTTCGCTGCAGACTGGATGTTTCCAGTAAAAGTGTCCTCAGGACACCACGTGAAGTTAAATAGGAACAGCACAGGTCACACAGATGTTCATTCTATCTAACCAGCTCTAACCACAAGGTTGCTCAAGCACTACATTTGCTAGTATATATTTCAGGGTTGTAACGAACAGCGTGGGTAACAAACAGGCTGCTCCTTACAGGGGAGCAGTGGTTAGTGCTCTGGCCTTATAGTAAAAAGATTATGGAGTTTGCACGTTCTAGTTCATTGGATTTGCCAGGGTACACTGGTTTATTCTCTAAGTCCAAAAATATGCACGCGGGGTGAATTGCTGGCTCTAAATTGCACCAACCCTGTGATGGACAGGTGACCTCCTGGAGTTATTATACATGTCGCCTGACATTTTACATTCACAGAATAGTCTCTTAGGATTCTTAGTCCCCAAATTAGCAGCTGCGTTTATCCAAGCATACTCAGTCTAGTGCACAGGGTTGACCTTTTGAACGCCACAGCTACCAAACTTCCTATTTAACGTTGTTTAAACTACACACGATGATTAGTCTGCCATCTCTGATTTCTATGGATTTTACCAGCTTCTTTGGTCACGTTCAACACCATCCTATTCATTAAAATCAATGAAGAAATATTTTTCTAAACACACGTGAAGAGAACAAACGTACCCAAACAGAATGTCTATATATTAGTTCTATTGTCCTATAAGTTTAACAAAAATATACATATGGAAAAGAAATCTAAGTGAGATTAATCGTGCCAACCATTTCACAAACGACTCAGTTGATACGACCATCAAAACTAACTTTAGAGCTTCAGGCAATGATTTCCAGACATTTGGGAAAAGAGGGAAATGATACCAAGGTCACGTCAAGTCAAAGGAAAACTTATTTCTCTTGAGTTGGAATCAGATTATCTTGGTACGATATGCATAAATGTGATATTTTAGTCAGAGGCGTTGTAATCTTGTTTTCCTTGGGGTGCTTGAGAATAAGGAAGGCTCTATTGGCACAGATCTAGAACTAGAACCTATATGAGGGATTCGTTTGTAGTTTCTAGACTGGAACTCGGAATAATAGTTTTATTATATTCAGGAGCTTCACATCCGCAGAGAAAGGAGGCCAGCAGGTTATGCCACCATGTGTCCACAGCTATTCAAAAAAAGAGTTTGCAGTTTGTAGTATTTGTGGAAGAGTATGGTGAATTAATGCAATGTTTGCAGCAATACGCAGGCTAGAGAAAATAGCCAGTCAGAGTGGTTCGACACTCTCTGATGTCATATCCAAAAGTCCTCAGCACTGACTTCGGACAGGACTGGGTCAGTCCAAACCATTAGTCAACCTTATTTAGTCAGGCCAAAACCCCTGGGATCTGATTAAAACAAAACAGCTGGGGCTTTAGCGGGCATTATTGACTCCAGATCCGTCCGGCGTCACTAAAATAAGTACAGCATAGAGCCACATCAAACCCTCTGCTCAACCAACAGCGATACCAAGGCAATATCAGCTTAGGAAACCTCATCTAAATACAGAAATCAGGTGAAGTGAACAGACTCTCCACAACCTGCAAAGGCGTTAATGTATATGAGGCAAACATCTACGTATGTACTACCAATAAATACACACAAAACATACAACCGAGCAAGTAAAAGCTCAATTAAATCTTTACTCTGTTAATCACTGGAGTTCCTTAAACTGATTCTATGTGACAGCATAGTTCATCCCCGCAGTGTGTGTAGACATAACTGAATAAAGTGCCTCATGCCAAGAAATAAAAAAACCTACAGTTTAGTCTACCGACCAGTAGTACAGACTTGATTCAACAACAAATATCATCAATCCAAACTACTGTAAGAAATTGAATAACCATAACCAAGAGTTATTGTAATGAGTTGTGGTAATAGTTGTAGTTGTTGTTCATTACTTAGTGGCTGAAATCACACTTTTAGGTTATGGACCCACAACTTTGAGGTAGTTGTTTGTTACTCCATGTGATATGTCTGCACCAATCATGTGAGAGCTGAGCATTGGATGAGCATCCACTGTAGGTACAATAGTGACCAATATCTGGACTTTACTCATTCCACACAGCAGGGGTTGAGAGGTTGTCTCATAAATCTGGCAAATTTCCAATTATAAGAATCCTTGCTCAGTACTGACTTGATCTCTTTCAGGCTTTTATGTCCCCTGTCATTACTGTGTCCATCTAAGAAATAGTGGCCACTTCTGGTCCTAGTGGGTCACTCTCATGTATGGTTCAATGTCTTTCTGCCCCAACAATTCTGATTGTGTTCAGTGGCTCTGGATCTCGTTTTCTGCAGAGCTTTGCAAAAACACAATTATTAGCACACTGAAAATGTGAGTGACATGGTGCTTTTCAGGATCTGACCACTGAGTAGAGCTACATTTTGCTCAAGTAATTGGTGTTTGGTGTTTTTCAACCACGCTCTCTACCTGCACAGCACACACACATATATATTCAACACTGTCCTCTAAAGCAAATACTAATCAGGAACTTTGTGTGGCGACCAACTCTTTGAAAGCTGAAAGGCCTATTTCTGTGACTCATCAAAGCGTGCTACCAGCACCATCAAACGATGGAGACACGCCCACACCACCAAACACATGTTGAAAACAAACAGACTTCACAAGGCCATTAATATGCTAATCCAAACTACTGATATTGCAGTTTTATGCATGCTAAGTACCATTTTGCTTTCATAACTCCACAAGCCCAATATTATCGAAAAATAAACACAGAATATGGACAAAATGGGAAATGACTTCATCTTGTGTGTGTGCTACACTTAACAATCGTGCTTTTTATTGGCGGGTGAAGTTTTCAACTATGCACTCATAAAGGAAACTGTCACAAGTGTTTGAAACCAATTTTACTTGCCTTCACAAATTTAATCTCTTTCGTCTCAGCGACAGTCGTATTCTAACACTAACGATAATGTAAACAAAAAACCCCAACATTTTAACTAGTTCATTATAAATCCTCTACAAACATCATCTCTGTACCAAGCCTGTAAAGTTTGTCTCACATTTTCTTTATGAATAAATGCTTTTGTATTCATTCATGAAGAAAATGTTTGTATTTGTATTTTTTGAATAACGGTTTTTGTTTACAGGTAAATAAAGTATTTAGAAAGTATTTAGCAATGAAGTACAGTTTCATTCAGAACTGCTGATGCCACGTTTCTGTTTGCACACGTGACCTTTTGCTATTTCAGGTGCTGTGTTAATACAAGCACTTCATTACATGTATTTGTTGCTATTAGTTTTATTACTGGATACCAGAAGTAAGCACAATTTCACTTTTACATTTCACTGTCAACTGGAATGTTTTGATAGCATGTGCAAAGTGTTGTAGAGTATTTGAGAGCACTGTGTGGGTCAGTCTGACTGGGTCATTCAGGTTCTGTTTGAGTAAATCAGTAAGTTCTAGTCTGGTATTTTTCAGCTCCACATGCTGCACAGTGCGTGCAATTTTGTATTAGTAATCAATTACTACCACATTAATGTCAAAGAAGGAAGTTACTGTAATGTATTATATTATTATTATATTGCACTACATTATTCACAATATTGTTTAATTCCACTCATGACGCCACGAAAACCAAAGTCTTAATTCTGAATGATTCTGATTCTTATTTAACTTCAATGGTATTGACATAGTCACAAATAAAACCTCCCCTCTGAAACAGCTTTGGAGTCACCAAAAAGAGCTGTTCATTAAGCACCAACCAGCCAATTGGCCTGACAGTCACTGCCGAAGAGCCCGGTCACAGTCGGAGCTGGCCGCTACAACCCTCTTTACTGACACCCCCTCCCCATCCCCAGGCCGACCGTGGAGGAGCTTAGTGTGGATTACACCACATCAGCCACGGCTACAAACATGGATATTCCACCAAGGCTTAGCCATCATGTTGTCCACCAAAGAGTAGACAGAAAATACACATTAAAAAATGTCTGTATGGTTGGAACACAAGATGAATGAAAGCTTTACACACAAAAAAGCTGTGGTCATACATCTGAAGAGTGTCATTTCTATGCAGTAACCTTTATAAGTTTGCATCAGGGGTATGTGTGTACAGCATAATAATACTCAGAGATTATTAAATCGATTCATTTAAAGACAAAGTGTGATTGGTGAAGACACCAGAGTTAAGTTTGCAAGAAATCTGCTGTACAATATACACATTGAGTTTAAAACATTTAGAATGTAAATTTAGTAAAAACAAATTTAAATAGAATAGTAATTTTGGTAACCTAAGTTATTTTAACCACAATGACAGGGTGATAAATGATTGAGAGTTGATTCAGTGAAGGGGAATGACTCAAACCCAAATCCTCCCCTTCCCTGGTTAGAAGGTTTACAAAGTGTTGGTATGGCAGGATGGAATTAGTGCCATTTTATTTTTTGGTTTTGGTTTTATTGCTTAGTATAAGATCTGGTGGGTCAAGCAGTTTAAGAATAAAAGTCCAACAATTTTACGTCACATAAAGCCCATCTAGAACCATTTATTCTTTTTTTACTGCTGACATTCTCTGTGGACAGCAGAGAAAAAACTTTGTTGTACAGGGAGAACATGTTTAAGGAACCTGAATTGAATTGAATTGAATTGAATTGAATTGAATTGAATTGAATTGAATTGAATTGAATTGAATTGAATTGAATACAACACTAGGTCACCTATTTGAGAAATAAAAAATATTTAAAAGGCTAAATGGATGCAATGAACCAATGCCTTTTATCATTTAAAATCGTAAGAGTTGCAGCAGGATCCCTTCACACCAGATACAGGATTAAAAAAAAAGAAATACATGATATGAAAGTCACAATACATATATTTTTTTAATCTAAAAGTTATGGGATGAAATAAAGACATGAATAATATTAAAAATCCCCTTTATCATTTCAGCTGAAGTCTTAATACCCATATGTTGACTTTTTTCGCAGGGTACACTGCTGTGGATGATCCACCAGGACAACAATACAAACAGTATACTAAAAAGGTTATCGCCTACCGGTGGATTTTATGAACAAAAAGTTTCAACCTGCATTTGAAGTCAGCATCATAAAATACTTCATAGTACACACATAATTGTTGTAGTGAAAAATGTGCGAGACCCATGGTTCACTTCATTCAGACTATAATCTCTTGTAAGCAGATATCCAACGAGAGGTTTCCTCTCCGCCTGCTCCACATAGATGATGGAGGGGGAAAGCCTGAACGCTGAGGATTCACTGCAGCCATTTCAATAATCTGTCCTCATATAAAAACACACAGCAGGAAGTAGTATTCCAGACAACATCTGGCTCCATTTTCACACAAAAAAAACCCCCAAGAGATGCTATGTGATGAGCAGGTGATCTTCCGCCACAGCAAACTGGTATCATCACAATGGCCTTCACTCTTCACTGAATGAAGACATTTTTTTTGGGGGGGGGGTTGATCTTTCATCTGACTAATTTTTATCCCGACCACTATTCCATGTTTTCCCCTGTATTACACCAATAATGTGAGAAACTGAGAAGGGAGACTTCGGCTCACGACTGGACCAAGATGGTTGTAATCTGAGAAGGGCATTTGAGAATCTTGAGCACATACATGTTTATTCCCTTCGGTTATGTAAAAGTCTCAGAGGGAGAGGCCCCAAACATGAAGAGGATCATTGCCTCAGGTTGTCTGTGTGCGGGAAAGTCTGCATGCCATTGCATAAGACTTTTTTCCAGCACATGTCCACGTATGCTGTCCCAAGTCCAAGGGATTTCTGCCCCCTCTGACTAACTCGGCCATCATTAGCATGTGCGTGCATTTCCTGATTGTATTTGGCTGCAAGTTAGTCGGATGGAAGTAAATAAGTTTGCACATTTCATTTTTTAATTTCTATTTAAAATGATTTTTTTCTCTAAAATTATTCAATTAACGTATCTTTTTTCATTTTCCTTACACAATCATTTTATTCACTAACTAAATAGATTTTCTTTTATTATAAAATTATCTTTCGCTACTTGTTGACATGAAACATGCCTCAGAAATATCTCATTTCAAATTGATAGCTAACGTTCTGTCTTGACCTCACATTATAATTCCAGTGTTACTAGATATGTGTACCATGCATATAGTTGTATCTATCATTCATGTTTTCTTACTTCTTCTTTTATAGTTATTGAAGGTAAGTGGCAGTCTGTCCAGGGTATACCAAGTCTATCATTCACTGCTTGGATTTGTTTAAAGCCCCCTGAGATTCTCAAAAATGTGAATTTCATTGACTTTTCAAATAGTTTTTCCAGTTATTTCTGCACTCATAACAAACAAAATATAGAGATTTTTAAATTTTTTTAATGCTACATGTTCATTTTTTGTGACTTCTGGGTAACATAAACTTAGATGAGAGATCTGACCTTATGTAATATTCTCATATTATGACATAATGGGCATCTGCTTTTCATGACTTCAGCTAAAATGACAATCAAACATCGATGACAAGGAATATTTTAATGTATGTGTAATAAATCAGGAGGATATGTGGAGGAGTCAGTGTTTGAATTAAATTGAGAAAAATGTCTTATTATTGTACTGCACTTTTCAAAGTAACGAGTTTGACTTCAACACAGCATGAATTGATGCCGTTTTTTCTATAGCACCAACAAAAAGGGATACATGTTTGCATATGACTGGATGGTGTGTTCATAATTCAATGTTTGCACCCGCATGAGTGAAATATAGATTACCAGCATCCTACAGGGCAACTCCGCCATATTTGCACCTCTGGACAAGCACGAATTTTGATACATGTCGCTCTTTGTCTGATGCAAAGCGTGTGGGAAATAATGTCCGCCCTTGCTACAGCATGTTGAAGGTGATGACATGTCAAGTAACCACTTGTGTTTTTGCCGGTGTGTGTGCCTGCATGTATCGTATACTGTATGTGTGTATGCCAAGTTAATGTGGACCAGGTTTATTGGAGCTGACTTATTAGGGCTGCATGCGGTCCTTTATTTCAACCCTTCGCCACAGCCAATCTCTAAAGAGGCCGGGATAATAGGTCGCCGCCAGCGATAGCTATCGACAAGTAAGAGTTACTTAAAGGGGTGTCAGCAGGGGATCAGTCAGGAGGGTTTAATATTAAATGAAGGACAGGCTCGGGTTCGCTCTCCTCTATTAAGAGAGAACATTAGAGACTCAATTACTGCTGGAAAGAATACTCAGTAATGCATAGCACAGAAAACACAAGGGGAATCTTTGCAGTGTTTCCATTCCTCATTAACAGACAAAGGTACAATTTCAATTAGATCAACCAATTCTACCTTTCCGATGCATTTTTATACAAACTTACCAGCAAATTGTCACAAGTTGGCTTCTTCTATTTTTGGTTTAGTTTGTTCATTATGCAGGGATGTTGAGGATATAGGAAAGCAACTGAGCGCTGCAGGACACTTCAGATTGCTGCACAGCAGGTCAGCAGCAGCTGGAACACTGCTGCGTAATTATCCAGAAGTGGAAACGTGAGTCTCAGTAAAGTTCATCTTCAACAGGCGACAAAGTTAAGCTGATTGTGCGGTTTGGAGAAATCTGGTGGACGCTGCAGTGCTGTGTGCAGATTTTCGCTGGCACAATGCAGCTTCAGAAAAAGCTGTATCATTGCAAAGGTGTTCTGTCCGTATGTTCGTGTGTGTCCAGCTGGAGCTAGTCTCCTCTGGGAGGCTGATGCCTGTAAACACGGGACGTGAGGAACCAATGAATCCCTGCGTTAATGTTCAACCACAGCAGACAGTGTTTTATTTCCCTCTTCGTTATGCAGCAGATGATTCTGGCTTATAAGCTCATGTAACTCAGTTGACTCAAGAGGTAGTTTCCTGCATATATAGTGACGGATCAATACGATTTTTCACAATAACTAAATTGACCGTAGATTGACTGACTTTCATTTGCTTGCTCCTAAAACATTAAACCTGTTTCAGCAACAATGATTTCGCTGAGATATCTGAGACATCGTCAGAAATTGTTTGCAAGAAACTGAAGCGGTAACTCCTGTGGGAAAAGCAAAGCAGCAGAATGCAGACTTCCTCGGACCTCTGTTTGCATTCAAATACATGTATATTTACTTCTGAGTGAGAGTGTATTCACTCCTTCAGTCCAAACCCAGCAGATAAGCCTCAGACTGGATTTAATTTCCCAGTACAACCAATGATGTAAACAGAGTTCAGCAGAGGCCGTTCGATTGAACTTCTATTATTATCAGTCATATCTAATCTGGTCTAAATCCATGAGCTCTGGGCTTACCCTGACTAAACTGTGGGATACTTCGGAGATCACTGAGGAGCCGTACCTCACGTCACTGACCTCTCCTCTACAATGAATTTCATAACAAAGAAAAGGCATTTACTTTTTGAAAAAATATCAATTCTTTTTGCTGAAGTGTACCTGTTTCACTGTAAAATTATTTGAAAATGGTGAAATATTCTTTTTCTTGAACATATCTAACACCTGTTCGCTGATGTGGTTTGGCGGCTTCATATGTAGCATGCGTTCCCATTTTGTCAGCTACTTATTTTCAATAACTCCTTCTTCCAGCATATCTGGCTGAGTGCAAACTGAACATGTGCTGAAAATCTGATTCTTTCCACCTGCAAGAAAACACAGGCTCGCCTATAGGCTCCATGTTTCATGCATGAGCTGTCTGATTTGTTGACAGTGCAGCGGGGCAGAGATGGCTCCGCTAATCATGGCCAGATGTGTGGTTGGCCAGATCATACTGACCTGCTTCTGTTAGGCTTTCTCATAACCACCGCAGACAGTCCGCAGGCCACAGACACCTCGCCTTCTGTTACTGGGAGCCAGAACCTAATACTGGAAGGACCAGCACTAGATGTAATTAACAAGGGAGCGACTCGGGCTAAGATGGGGCATCGCTCTCAGAAACCTGGTGGCAGAAGTCACACACTTCTGACAGTTTTGCGACACACACTGAACGGCCTGATCGACAAAGTTTGTTTAAAGTGGAAAAACTATTTTGGAAAGTCATAGTTCTCATTAACTCAGGAGGTCAATGCTTTGTTTGGTACTGTTTTTCAGGATACTTGAGTTTCTTCTGTTCACTTATGGTATCGGTCATCTGTGCCTGGAAAGTTGTCGAGATGTCTGGCCGTCTATAATCACCTGTCTGCACTCACCTGTGGCTTTTCAGAATGGGACTTTCATGAGATTTTGTGGAGACGCAAATTTGAGTTTCGGCAAAATCAGAAAACAAAATAACACAAGTACTCACACAAGGAAATGGTAGAGGAAGCATTTCAATCCAGCAGGTCTTTCTAGGAAGTTGTAAACATCCCCCTGCATGCTAGTCTTGATGTAAGGGCTCTGGAATTCCTTCTGATGGTGATGCAGCCAGCTCGAACGAGGGAGAGGCTGCGGTACAGAGGTGATCGAGGGCTGGCTCTGTATGATCTGCAGCGCCGGGTCCTTTGTGTCCGCTGGTGGACAGCAGGGAATGCCTGATCCATTATTCACTGCTGTGGGGTCTAGTTCCAGTGAAACAGGAGAGTAGTGGCCTCTGTCAGGCACGGGAGGCTGCAGGGCAGCACCACTGGTGGTAGTGGCAGCGGAGCCCCCGAGGCCGGTGTCCACATCCGGGTCCGGGCCGAGGCTGAAGCTCGTGCTGGCATATCCATTGGGGCTGCATCTGATGAAGGAACTCCCCATCCTGCTGCCATAGTCTCGCTGAACATGGCACGTCATGTGGAAGGAGTGTGTCCGCCGTTCCCCCATGCTGCCCTGCAGGACGGTCCAGATGTGAGTAGCCCAGTGAAAACCCTGGAAAGCCTTTGGTCAGAGACACACCAAGTGCAGCAGGACAGGCGCGTTATCTCGGCATGGCTAGCTCCCTGCTGCAGAGACGAGGTCTCTCTGCCGTCAGGTGTGTGTGTCCATACCTGCACAGGAAGAGCCGACATGAGTCATGGTGATAGTGTGACAGAAATCAAGCCTTGCCCTGGTTACTTTAGCATCTGTAATGAAAAATACAACACTGGAAGGTGCACCAGCATGATCTGCTTTCAACTGTAAATCTCTGTTGTTGTTTTGTTTTTTTTTCAATTAATTTTTTCCATCTTCCCATCATTATTGTGTAATATCACTCCACCACTGCATATTCTCATCTGGTGCTGAAACAGGTAGTACTCAGCCAGAGCAGGAAAATATTCTTATGGTAAAAGTGACATCAGATTAGAATCTGGTCAATACAAATCATGCTTCTTTTCAGCATGTTGAGTTTGAACTGGAGCCATACATAGGCACTGATGCCAATTAAATCTTCTCGTTGTGTAGCAACAGTTATCTTACTTATTGTTCAAAACTATAACTTTAAATGGTTAGTCATAAGTAAGAAATTGAATCAGAAATCCACACATTCAAAGGAAGATTTATGAATGACTGTTGTGTAATCGGTTGTTATGTGAACTGTGAAAATAATACACCATAACTGCCACGTAATATCCCCCGGAACAGAATAATAAATGAGCTACATGTAATAGAGACAGGTCAGCACACAAGTTCGTTCCCACTTGCTCTCTCTGAGGATTTTCTACAGTAAGAGAGAGGGGGGGGGGGGGGGGGACAACGCATCTCGTTGGATTGTTCTTGATGGATATCAAAACCTTTTCCACTCCTCCATCTGGAGAGGCAAAACAAACAGTGCACTCTGCTTTCACGTAGAGGAAACATTTCAGCAGCCTCTTTTTTGGTGCCACTGAGACACAATGTCTAAATGACAAAAGAGATCAAGGTGTTATTACGATAAAGGACGATAAATATAACTCAAAGCTCTTCAGAAACAACCCTGTATACCAGAACATTAGGCAGGTGCAATGTCACCTTCACTATTAGTGACGCAAAAAAAAAGTCACCTCCCAGGAGATTAATCAAAATGCACTCAGACACAAATTAGACAGATAAACTCTAATTACTTACAGCCATGTAAATAGTTTCAGTAGTAAACATTAGAAACCCAGTGTGGAAATTGTGCAGAAAGGCTTGTCGATTACAAAACAAACATTGCCATTAAACATGTTTGCAAGTCAATACCTGCAAAAAGTATATAATCTGATTGACCTGAAAAATGTCATCGGTTTTAGGTTGTTTCAGTATTTATGTGAGTTTGCCACCTTTTAATAAGAACAGGAGGTGAATGGCCAGACTTCTATCCTTTGTTTCACTTTTAGGATAGTTGTGTGTGTAAAAATGTTTGAATTAAATTCAAATTAATGAATCTTTGTGATAACTTGCAATGCTAAAATAGCTCTGTATTTGTTTTGCACTACATACGCTGCTGGATGGTTTACTAACTGTGGATGTTCAACACAACAATGCACCTGAGGGGATATATCCAACCTGAGATTAGTTCTGAACGTGGGAAAATAAAGAAGTCATGTGCACGGGCTTAAAAAAAAAAAAAGTTAACTTACCCAACAAAGCAAGTAGAAGAAATAAAAACCACATCCATTACAAACAAGAAACAAGAAAGTCACTCAGTGGCTACTTATAGGTTCAGGTGCCCCCCAACCAGCAGATTCTCTGGATCCGCCCCTGGTCTGCCTGACAGTTCAACAAAGATATTTTCCATCTGTCTCATCAGTCGTTCCTCCTCCTTTTTAATCAAAAAAGCGTCGGTCTTTTCTGAGAGGAAGCGCAAGCAAGGAGTGTGATGGACGTCCGGACGATGCCTAAAGGGATCGGAAAAGGTCCCCTGGAGAGACAAGTAGGGGAGCTTAATTGTTTTCGTCCTCGGCTGTGGACGAACCGATGACAAGCGCCACATGCGCTGGTGCCTACTGCCTTTAGATTCCGTTTCTACCTTTGGAGGCGCACAGACAGAGAGACGCACAATGACCTGTCAGACGCACATAGGCTGCTGTGGGACTCTGTTACATGGCATTGTGTGGTCTTTCCGATAAACTCAACCTGCACCCCCTACAGCGAAAATGAAATGACAGCATGAGGGGGAAAAAAACCTGCCAGTGCCCTCCAACTTGAGAAACTCCATCACTCCAAAAAGAGAAGCCGCATAATAAAGTAAGGTTAGGTCAGGTTTTGCGTCACAGCTGAGTGTATTTAACAATCAGCGTTAAAAAAAAAAAAAGTATATATAAATATGTATAAATGTGCCAAACCTTACCTTAAACTCAAGAAACAGTTGTTTTCAGTGGCAGATGTAATTATCCCTGCCACAGGGTGTCAAGTTCGTATACTCTACTAATCAATGAAACAAAATCCGGCCCGTGAAATAAATTGATTGTATCATTTAGAAATGATCCTCCGGGGATCCAAACCATGGAAACACCGGGAATAGAGTGAAAGAAGTGTTTAATCGGCTGCAGCCCGCAGGACTTGTGTCTTTGAAGTGCATCGCAGCTTGCGCCTGGATGCGGCGTTCACGGGTAAGAGGAAATCCCACCACTCACCAAACACTAAGCTCTCATCTGGTATTATGCCAATATAATTAACTACAGAGCATTTTAGTGAGTGGTAAAATACACGTTTAGGGAAGGTTACGGGTATTTAAATTTTAGGTTAAATTTATGGTAAACGTAAAAAGTCCACGCTACAGTGATAGTATATCATTGATGTAGGGTATTTAAGTAAAAGCCTGCGATGGTGATTTCAACAATTTATTCAAACAATTCCCAACAACATTACTTGGTATTCTACAACAAAAAAAAGTAAATGTCTTAATATCTTGTCATGTGCCTTTGACCCTGAGTGTCAGATTCAGCTTGGTAATGTCTCCTGCTGTTCACAAGGTGATTTATTGTCTTCTGAATCAAGACATCCCACTTTTCTTGGAGGGTGGCCCTCAGGTCATTGAGGTTGTGGGTACAGAGTTACAAGCCTCCACAAGGCTACTCAGCTGATCCCAGAGGTTTTGTATCGGATTCAGGTCTGAAGAAAGTGCAGGTCACTCCATTTGAGGGACACCAGTCTCCAGCAGTCGTTCACTAATGTCACCTTGATGAGCCAGAACACTGTCAAACATGATGATGAAATTAGGCCTGTTTTGTTCATGCAAGGGCACAATGGCTGGATTAATTATGTTATCCAGGTAATATGGGCTTGTCACTGTACTATTCACAAAGTGTCGGTCAGTTCTGTATTGAGTAGATGCACCTGTCCACTTTGTAAAATTACCAGCACGATAAAAGGTTCGGGACCACCAACAATGTTGGAGACATCATAGAGAGCGCTATGCATCAGCCACCATTGTCATCAGAGAACAGGCCAGAGGCCCACTGATCCCTCGTCCAGCGTAAATGCTCCCTGACTAATGCAAGACGATGCCTGTGGCTGGTGGTGTGGTCAGGTGCCCTTGCAGGTGGTCGAGCACATAGACCACACTGATGCAAGCAGTGTCCAATGGTCTGACTTGACAATTGTGTACTTCTCACCTTCCTTAAATGTGCCTTGAGTTGAGTGGCATTCATCATCTGGTTACACAGAGTTCTGTTCTCAATGAAGCAGTCATCAGTGTGGGATGTGGCCAGAGGATGTCTACTTCTGTCTTTTTGACTCTTCCAGTCTCTCTGCATCTCTAATGACACTCTGTGACACTTTAAGTTCAGTGGACACTTCTGTCTGAAAGCATCGTGTTTGAAGCCTTGCAATGGAGAGGTACTGCTGATAAATTGTTAAGTGTCATCTTAGTCTCATGATGATGAACAGCATGATGATGACTGTTTAAATATTAAATCTAATTGAACAGGGACATGCATTGGTCCCTTCAAACAAAAAGTTGTACAAACAACACTGAAACACATAACAGTTTGACATTCAAAAGTTCAGAGAATAGCACATTTAAATCATTTGCAAAGGTTATAGTGTATTTTAGGTTCATAGTGAAATTTCAGCCCAATAGTCCCAACTTTTTTGTGAGTAGTGTATCTTGCGATTTAAAGGTGGTCCAAGTTAACGGCATCCATCGCTTTGAAGTCTTATAGACTCCCACAAAGGCGTCAAATAATGTTGCGTATTATAAATTGAATGTTTTCCGAGGATTCCTGAACACACCGCCTGGTTATAAAGCAGCAGCTGGCCGGAGGGCACCGGCTGGTCACACGTGGACGATCGCACGCACATACAAATACAAAGCATCAAACGAAAACCAGGATAACTAACATGAACGAATATTTAGAACCGCAATCTGTTTCACTGCTGTCTTTCCTTTCCTTTAGCTCGGTATTGTCAAACCTCTAAACTAGAGCTGATGCCGCGCTGGTCTTTACCTGCAGGGGGCGCCAAATTTCTTTAAATTATTATAGGCAATTGTCCCGAGCTGCTTTCCGTAGTGCCTGAGAAAACATGGCGACACCCGCAGGCACGGCGTTTCTGTCCTTCGGTCGAAGACTAAACTCTAGTTTTGGACTCGATAAAGCACTCAACAGGGCCACATACGCTACAGCGGTATCTGCAAACTCCTCTCCGGGAAACAGTGGTGAGTTTTGACGTTCAGGATTGTAGCTGCACACGTAAACCATCTGATCCTGACGTAAAGGCCAGGTAAAGCACTTCTGTCCTGAAGGTGATGTAGTAGGTCAGGGTTTAGAGAAAAAGAAGAAAAACAACAACACAATGTCAGCTTTAATTTGACTTTCTAGCTATACAATGTGTGCATGATGTCTCTCGCGACTTTGTGGTGTGTCTGTTTCTGTAGTTCATGTCTGTATTTCTGTTTCCATCTCAATATTCCAACGAGCAGCACTCAACATAAATTAAACTTAAATAACAGAGCAAACATTTGTGCAAAACAGTGATCTCATGTTCCAAGAGTCAACTGCACCTCTGCTTAGGAAGTTAAAACTTTAACCCATTTCATCGATCAGTACTCCACAAACATGCATGTTTATGTAATTGGTTTATAATAAACAAGACTTTCCAGACACATTTCTCAGCCTTTTCCTCTTATCATATTGTTACTGCCACCCAACGAGGAACCCAAAAGACATTTACCACTTTGTCGCTCCTCCAAGCATCAAATTCCGTTTTCTGTGTTACTTTATGTGGTTTAGGTGACTTTTTATTACCTCTTGAGTTTTCCCTGCTTGTTTCTTCTCCGTTTGTTATTTTCATTTTCATTAGAGCCATGCTTATTGATGAGGACGAATTTATCTGAGCTCATTGTGCTTCTTCCCTCTCCTTCATAGTCTGGTTTATTTTCAAATAATTTAATTTAGTGAAACTGACAAGTTTTACATGAATTACACAAATCATTTGATTCTTCTAGATTGTTGTTATATACTCTGTCTTAATCTAAAAGAAACGAATTATCTTCAAACATTATAATTCATAAACCAAGATCCTTTGGGCTGAGATCATGACTGTCACAATCAAATAAATGGATCAGATCCTACAGTTTCAAAGATGGACAATTTTATTTGTATCACACAATACGTACCAGATGCAATTCAGTGTCCTTCACAGTCACACAAAAAAATAAGACATATGAAATCAAAACATAATAGTGTATTTGTTTTAAACTTCTCTCATGAGCCTGTATAAAAGATTTAAATATACTGCATATTTAATTGTATATTTTATATATTCAATTAACAGTCAAAAAAAAAAAATCCCATCTATAATGCTGTGTACATGAATACAAACTGATTTTATTTTTATATATTAGATGAAAGTTATTACAAATTCTGTCTGCATTGACGCAGTGGCAGCACTGTTGACAGGATTAAGGGCTTTTTCATCATGGATTTTCCCAACATTTGTACAAAGTGCATATGTCCAGTTAAATTTGAAATACCGTCATTCAAGGCTTCCCAGGACGATATGGCAGAGGACCACTCGTCAGAAGACCCAAACGCGAGGTGAGTTTGGGTTTATCCAGCGTTTTCCATGACCGATGCTGCTAATTTTAGATTCCTAAACGGCTTCTCGATGACGGCGCTTCCTCTCCCCTCTTTGTTTGGGTGCGTTAGGCCGGGCCGCCTCGAACAGAGAAGATGCCGCTGGATCAAGACTGGACTGCAGTTTATCCAGCTGCAGCCCCTTTCAGAGCGACCTCCGTCCCCCTTCCTGTGAGGATGGGCTACCCTGTGAAGCGAGGTGTCCCTCCAGAAAAGAAGGGCAACCTGGAGCTCATCAAGGTCAGACTAATTTATTTGCGCAAAGATACTCGCACGCAAAGGGGACTTGCAGTCTTAGGATAGAAGAAGTGACGAAACAGGGAACACAGGAGTTGCATTTCATTTATTTACTTGTTTGACTGTGCTCATCAGCGAACAACAACAAAAAATGTAAAAGGGCCAGAGTTTGTACAGTTCACTGCTGGCTTATGCTCAGTTGAGTTAATTGTAGCTTGGCCAGCACTCTCACAGTACTGAGGAAGACTCTTTTTTTTTTTTTTTGTTGTTGTTCTGCTGGCTGTCTCTCTGTGCCCGGATTACTGAGCTGCTGTGTCCAGACACCAGCTGCTCCATCTGGACTCGAGCCACTCGCAGATCTGGTACTTTCACTCGTCACAGCTGGGTCTGTGCTGTGCCTGACCATAATGCCTCACGATATTGATTTGACGCTCTCGGTCCGTCATCGGGGTCCCAACACTGTGCAGCCTTCACTCTCGGTCAAATTTTCAAATTGAAACTCCCAGCTGTGCTTGTGTCTAATCGCACGCTACTGCGCTGTCAAATACACCCGCTTCATCCAGACTTGGACCCGGCCAATCACATCACAGCCTACAGCCAATTCAGAAAAAAAAAAACAACGCATCCAACACGCATGCTGGAAAACCTGAAGAAAATCCTCACATGCCAACGGAGAACATGAACAGTCTGTGCAGAAAGGCTTCAACTGTCTTGATGAGCAGCAACAAACTGCATCACTGTGGCATGTCTGGTTCATTTATGTGTGTATATGTTTGTTGCGCGTATATACAAGTTATGTAACATCGTTCACTCAAAGGATCAAGAGGATTTTGTTTTGATTTCGGCTTTGATTGCCACGCTCTTTCAGAACCAGGGTGTTCTGAATTGGGAAATTAAATCATTTTATCTTGATCGTAAATCATCTCACTTCTCTTCATTATTGCTTCTTATGAATCAGTTGGAGTAATGCTGAATATTATCATCAAGCAAGTATTTATAGTTTAAAAATGTTGCATTTCCATCCGTCCATTATTATTTGAATTACTGATAATAGCAAGTACTATTCTGAATAATTGTGTCCTGCTTACGTGTTTATGATAATTAACAAATTTACTATAACGTCTAACATTCAGCAGGTTTTAATTTGCAAACGTTAAATTGCCTAAATATCCCCTCGGTTAAACCGTTGTGCTTCTCTCAGGTTTGTACTGTTGTAACCTTTGAATTTCTGCTTTCCTGCTCGTCTCAAAAATGTGTGTTTGCACGGATGCGTAATATGGATGTTACGCGTCTGTAGAAACATTTTGTATATAAATACAATAGAAGTTGTTTTGAATTAAAGGTGGTGGGCTGTAATTAAGAAGAGAGTTTAATCTGTGCTTACATGCTGGCTTATATCCTCTTTCCACACAACTGTTCTATAGGCGGCGTCGCTAAGTCGACTGTTGTAAGGAGGTCAGCTTAGAGCAAAGAAATCATCTATTGGAGAAGAGGACATGTGCTTGTGGATAAAATGTTTTCAGCAGCAGAGTCTGGGCGCACACTGGTGTACATATTCCTATTTTTATGCTGTGTGAGTTTAATAATTGAGAGTGAATGTCTGTTTGACGTGTCAACACATGTTCATCATCTGTTTCAGATCCCAAATTTCCTTCATTTGACTCCAGCTGCTATCAAGAAACACTGTGAAGCTCTGCAACGTGAGTTTTCAGTTTGTTTCTTGAGAGAAATGCTCGAGTTTTTCCTCGACACGACTGCTCGTTCTAACGCATTCGGTGGGTATTGCACTGTTTTCGTAAGAGAGGCAGACATAAAGCAACATTGAGAGACGTTATTGTCCATAAGGGAGCTTTAGATCTCTGAAACAGGGAGGATTTCCTAACTAAAATAAAAATAAAGCCACAGCTCAAGTCATTTGTTACAATTTTGGATGCAGCAAAACTTGATGAGGAAAATAGGATTTTTGAACATTTCACTTCATATTGCAAGACACATTTCAAGAAATTGAATTGGATAAAGTTCAATTGGCATTTTCTTTTCCATAGAAGTTTTTTTTTTTAAATTTATGGAATGATTTTTTTAAATTAAATGTGGACTTTTTATATGCATTTCTAATTATTTGATCTCACGTGAAAGGAAACGTTTTTCAGTCGCTGTTATTTCCATGTCGCCATGCTCTCATTTTACAGTCTCCGAACCTAAAATAAGTTTGTACGTCTAAAAAGTGTTTTGTTTCAGCATCTCCGCTTCTCTGTGTTGTCAGCGTTCTGCACCGCGTGGCCCGCTGCCTTGGACACCGAAGCAAAGTGTGACGAGCGCTTCCCCGTCAAAGTCGAAAGCACGGACTTTGTGTCTGCTGGCCCTTCGGTCCGAAACCCCTCCGCTCGTGTCGTCCACCTCAGAGTGAGTTTCAATTTCCGTGTCAAACTGTAGATTTCCCTTGCTCGGCTGGGATCTTCAAACGTACACAGAACGTCTCGTCTTGGTGGCACCTGATGTGAAAAATGGGATTATGGATTGGCGGGGATGCGTAACCGCTGACATCATGTCTGTGTGATTTATCCTCCATCGTCCAGTGACCTTAAATATGCCGGCAGGCCCGCAGAGAGATTAGCCCTCGACGACACGTTGGCACAGCAAAAAAAAAAGATCAAAGCAACACAACACTTTGACATTGTCATATTTGTTGAGACATTTTTAATATTCCTCCTAATCTCTGCTCCGCCGCTAATCCCTCTATGTGCAATCCTCCCATCGGACCAAAACCATACATGTTAGTAAGCACGTGCGAAACGCGTGGCGGAGACGACGCACTCTCAAAAAGAGCTTGAAGGACACGGTGACACACAATCGGCACGCGTGTCACCGAAACTAAAACCGTCTTAAACGCCGCTCATAGAAACTTTTACAACAATAAGAAACTTGATTCAATATTTTAAGAGCAGTTTGTCGATACTGGCGATACAGGGATTTCAAACATAAAGCTGAACGGCTGACACTGTTTAAAATAAAGGAGTTGACTAATTACGGTAAAAACAAATGGAGTTGCGGTCTCTTTTTCAATCTTCCAGAGAATCTTAGAAGACCACCGAGGTGTCCTCGGTTCAGCCCGGAGCAAAGTATTTGGTTGTAAACTTTGTTTGGTGGAGAAAGACAGAAGGCCGTCCTTGTCCTGTCTCCTTTCTGTACACATTTGTAATGTTCAATCTCAAAATCGGTCTCCAAATTAAACACAGTGTGAAAACGCCCTTGAAAAAGTTGAAATTCCCCCACGGAAAATGTCCTTTTTTAAAAAAAAAATAATAATAATTTGTTGCCACTAATCATCGTCCATCTGCTCCTCCTGACACATTGCCTTCGGTTATATCAGGAAGGTAGGAATTAGACATTAATCCAGGTGGATTAGACAGACAGATTGGAGAGCACATCTCACACAGTTAAATCGAAAATAAGTAGACTAAGCCCCAGATTTTGGGTGCTGAGAAATTGAATCGACCTTTAAATGAAGAACATACGTAGCGAGGGATGCCTTTGCTTGAGTTCATACAGACTGGGTGAAGGTGGTGAGAGAGACGGAGGGAAACCTCACCGCAGACTCGCGCCTCCACTCCAGCCGATACTCGACAACATCAAACCTCCGCTTCACACCTTGTATTACCTATAGTCAACGTTTTTATTGCATTGTTAGAAATACTGTAAGCCAGAGTCATGAAATGCAATGCAATCAAATGATAATCTCTGTTTTCCATCTATCGTCTCTGCAAGGGGCTTAAAAGGTGATTGTGTGACCCTGCTCAATATACACAGTATATCATTTAATCATAGCTTGTATAGGCTGAACAAACACCGCTCTTCTAAGTTTAGACTGTAAACCCAAAGAGATGTACGCTGGTGGCATGACACATCTGCTCTCTTCTCTTTGTCTTTACATCACAAAGCTTTATCTGGAAGTGTCCGCTCCGCTTGATTACTTTCCGCCCTGATGATCTAATTTGCTCTCAAAGGTAAAGCTGTCCAGCTTGAACCTGGACGATCACGCACGGAAGAAAATGCTCAAGCTCGTCGGCGAGCGATACTGCAAGGACACGGATATCCTCACCATCAAAACAGACAGGTAACTAGTGCTTCGCGGGGTACGTGGATTAAGAGAGAAATTAAACACACACACACACGCACTCAAATATTCCCCTTCATCTCCTCTACCAGCTGCCCACTGAGACAGCAGAACTACGACTACGCCATGTACCTGCTCACTGTCCTCTACCACGAGTCTTGGGTGAGTTTTATGGTTTATTCGAAAGCGCTTTGTGAAATCTAATATATCAAACGTATCGATTTTATATAGACTTAATCAAAAAATAAATCTTTTTACCATTGAGTCATTATGTTTTAATGTCGTCAGTTCGTGCCCAGCGGCGCCGTCCTTTACATCATACTGGTGTGAACACACTCGGTGTAAGTGTGAATGCTGCTGTCTGCACAGACATGCAAAACTGAATCCACTTGAAAAGTACGTCTCCGTACACTTACAGTATGTTCTGACTCAGTCAAACTTGAAGTATAAGTAGAAATGTGACTACTGTTATAGTTACTTGTCCTGATGCTCTGTGTTTTGCCCCCTTTGTTAATCTGACGTCTGCACTGAGTTGATCCATAACACTGTCTTACATCAATAACGTGGCCTATTTTGATTCTTCTATTGAATTGACCTTTTCTCATTCATTTCTATTTTTTTATGCTTGAAAAAGAACATATAGCTTCATCGTCCCTTGTTCTTGCCTTCTTTCCTTGCTTGATTGTTGATGTAAAGCACTTTAATGAGCTTTTTTGCTGAAACCTTCAATTTCCAAGCAGGCGTCACTTTCTACCAAAAGTCAATGATTTGTTTGAGGGTTTTGGTTTGTTGTTCGACATTTAGATGGGACTGATCTTTAATGCAGTACTAGTTACCAGGTGGAAGTGTTGCCCATCTTGATGTCAGTGGCTGAGCCCATTAGGGAAGTATCAGAGCTGAATGGGCAGGAGGATGGCAAACAGCAGCTTTGTCCAGTTGACATTTCCCCACAGATGAGGGGGGAAATGGACTCCCCTCTCAGGTGTTGACCTTGATACTCATTCCCCCATTATGCCAATCGTCCCACAGCAGAGACGTCTGCCACCAGGTCATTTGCCCAACCACTTGTTTGCACGAATTTGCAGCCTGCCACATGAAAGAAAATGACTCCGCCTTGTTGTGTAGGTTCTGCCTTTAGGAGTCATCCTTCAAGCCACTTAGATTTTCTTTTCCTCCAAATCTCACCTGGGAGAGGCGTTCATGCCAGGAAGCAGAACACTGTCCGCTGCCCTTTTCGGACACACAATGGAAGGCACAGTGCTCGTCCAGTAGGCTGGTGGAAGCTGCGAGAGCCACAAAGTGACCGGGTTGTAACGTCAGCCGACAAAGAGCCTGATTGTTCGCGGCCACTCAGGTGATTTTGATCTCCCCACTTGGGGAGACGGGCCTTGCCTGTTAATTCCAGTGTGTGCTAATCCAGGCCAGCGTTGGGGCTGACTGCTCAAAGCTGCCTGCAACACAGGGAGCCATTTACCAACCGGGTCTGTCCATCTGTGTACCTGCAGGCCCAGCACCTGTCTTCCCACTTCAAGAAAAGTTACTTGGTAGGGAAGAAAACAGGTGGCCCGTTGAACATTTGGTCGTTTGATTTTACATAAATTCACAATCTCACTGACTCCAATCCTGAACCTGCAGATAGTTGATACTTTGATCCCAAAGTCATACTTGTTTGGCCTCGTAGCTCATCGCTTCCGAGGAAGCCCCCGATCGTTTCTCAAGAAGCCACTTCTCCTCCTTTCAGCGGGAGCTGGCCTGGGTCCAGACAGGATGTTATGTGGATCAGATATGTATAGCAGTAATGATGGTCATTAACCTCAAACACCTGGATCGCAGCAGAGCTGAGGGTCTGTCACCGCCCCGCTTCAAGCTGCTCGCACACAATCGCTCAGATTGTTCTCAAGGGAACGTGACGACAGGCGGACAGGCAGAAGCACATATGGAGAAACACTATCTCTGTGAGAGGAGCATCAAAGAAGGGTGGAGGGGAGCCCACGGACCTCCATATTTCACAACTAATGCCAGAACTGAATAATAGTTTTTACTACTCTGCAGTTTTTAGCGAGGTGTGACTTCAGAGCTCAAAATGTGAATTCTGTCCCTCTTAAAAGTGACTTGATGTGGGTTTTTTTTCTACTTCAGAAAACTGAGGCCTGGGAGGCAAATAAGACTGTGGCAGACATGGAGGAGTACAGCTGGGAGGACAGCCCATCCCAGAAGAATATCTTGGATGTGCTGCTGCGAATGAAAGCGGCAGGGGAGGAAGGCGGCGAGGAACTGCGGGAGCAGCTGCTGGGACAAAGAGAGGTGCAGGAGTACAAGGAATCGGTCACCAGGCTGAAGAATGAAGGCGAAAACGAGAGCAGCATGTTGCAGTACAAGGAGGCAGTCAAGAATGTTCTCAACCTGTAATACCACTTATGTATTTAAATAAAGACGGTAATGAAGACCAACAGTGAAATATAAGAACACACTTTTGGCCTGGGGACATCATTTTGGACTCTACTGTTCCGGCAATACCACGGGCTACTGTCGCAAACTTCAATATAAAAAAAAATGGAAATCCTTTTATCAAATGTTGTCTTAAGTTGTGTCAAGTTTATCTTTGGAGTTTGGTCTTTAGTCGAGCGTCATCCCACTCGGGTCAGTCTCGGGTTAAGAAACGGAGCCGCAGCACAGTGAAAAGATGCTTTCATCCTCAGGTTGTTTCCTTCATGAAGCGTCTTGGTCTGTCCACTTTAAGGAAACCTGATGCACTCGGGTACTTCAAGGACATTTGTACAAAGCCAGTTATCCCCGAGCAACAATAATTGATGTAACGTTCTCTTATTCATACATTTTTTTTCAACAGTCAGTTACTACAAGTGTCGCATCAGATTTAATAAACTCTCATCTGGAAAAATGCAAATGACTGGAGAACTGTACATTTGCATCGTCACCACCCTGATTGTTCCATACAGGGCGACATGAGCTGCCTCACATTTCAGGAACTGTTCAGTTGCAGAAATGACAACGAATATGTGAAAGAAGAACCGAAATAGAAGTCCTAAGGAAAGTCCCTGCAAAGTTCAAGCCCGTAGGTCACAGAAGTGAAGAAACGTTCACCTTGATATTAAAGCTTTATCCAGAAGCATCAATGCTTAATTGTAATAGATAGCAATTTGAGTAAAAATAAAATTTATAATAAGTCATGCTGCATAGTGGTGCAGTGGTTAGTACTCCTGCGTCACAGTCCCTGGTTTGAGGCTGAGTTTGGTGGCCTTTCTCTGCAGTTTGTCCTGGCTGCTTGAACACCGGCTCAAAGTCAGTGATGTACATAAAAATGAAAGATTGGACAACACATCATATGGTTAACTTTCATAAATACAAAACTGAATTTTGTTTTTAATTTGTTTTAGAAGTCCAGACGTATTCATCCTACTGGCTGTTTTCCACGCTACCTCGTGCAAAAAAAAAAAAAAAAAAAGCAATAGGAAACGACATACTTGCTACTTGTGTTCCTAAAGTCAAGTGTCCTTTGATCATAATTTCTCCCCATTAAAAATAGTATATCAAAATGAAACTTCTTTGTTCCTCCAAATCTGCACTTTCAGGTGCTCTCTTTGACCAGCACATATTTAATGAGGCGCATGGAGCCTCTCTTTCCTCTCCATGCTGTACGGTAGCGTCCCATCCGCTTCCTCTGGCCCCTCCAGCTCACCAGCAGCAGGACGGAGCAAACGCAGCTCAGCAGCACCGTGATAAAGATGGCTACTGCCACCAGTACAGTGTGAGCTGCCACATGCCAGCCAGATCCCACCACTGCAGCGGTGGTGTCCTCGCCATCCACTCCGTCGTTGGCCGCCGTCTGGTTCTCCCCCGGAATGCCCTTTGTGTCGCTGGGGTTCTGCTTGGTGCTCTCCATGCTTCCCACAGAAGTTGGGAATCCTGGAGGGCTGCTGGCCGGCTGGGAGTACGCGGTGACGTCCTGGTGGTTCGGGGTGGGTGTGGAGGGTTGAACAGTTGTGGTAGAGAAGGCAGAGGGCGTCTCAGCACTGTGCAGGCCAGCTGTGGTGAGCGTACTGGACGAGGGCGATGGGGTCAAGGTAGGTGCAGCAGAAGGAGCAGCTGTGGTTGCTGCAGCGGAGGTTGGTGAAGTTTTTTTAGTGGAAGACAAAGCGGCGGTGGTTGTGGAGGTCGTTGCAGACCGACTGGAACTGTTGGAGCTGTGCAGCCCTGCGGTGGACGTGGCAGCAGTGTCGGTGTGCACTTTGCTTTCTGGAGAGGAGGGTTTACCTGAAGGTGCAGCAGTCAGAGGCAGGACAGCGGGCGGGGGCGGATGAATGAACTGGCGCTTGTCTGAGGGCAGCGGCTCCGAGGCATTGACTCGGCCGTAGTGGTGGGGCAACACGCGCACATTTGAGGTGAAGTACTTTCCAAACACCAACAGATCAGGGTCCACACCTGGAACGGGAAAATCCCCATGAGTCTCCAGTCAAGTCTGACTTGCTGTTCAATTTTTTTCTATATTAAAAGGTCATCATAATTTATGTGAAGATTGAAAACACAAACAATTTAATAGTGTGAGTGCCAGAAGTGACTCAGTGATGAAACTTGAAGTTAAACGTGTTCACATTACTGGCATTTTGCATGAATCACTACGGATTCCATCACCAGATTTCACTAATGTACTCATGTGTATGTTGCATTTGACCAAGTCTGGTGTGGAGCCTCTCGGTGTGGACTTCCCATGTTCTTCCAGTGTATTACATTTCTCCAGATACTTTGTTTTTAATCATTTCTTTTAGTTTGTGTGCCTCTGCCTTCTGTCCTGTTCCCAGCAGGTCATGCAGAAATAATGAATTTAAACAAGAGCCTATCGATTATGTTGACAATCAGAGCATGAAAACATCACTGATGACAGGTCAATCAGTAGTTTGTGGTAAGTATGTCGCAATGAAGTTGAATTAAAGATATACGTATGTTGGAGTGTGAATATGACTGTTTGAATTGGATAAAATGATGTGGGGTTGATTCTTTACGCTGGTTTCACACTTAACAAACAAATCAATTTTGTTTTTAAAAAAAACAAAAGGTTTCTTTCAGGTGAGGCTGTTGGCCGAAGTAAAGTCCTCTCTCTCCTGCAACACCTTTGAGAGTCATACATGCCTTTATTACATTGAGATTAAACTCCTGCAACTCCCTCTACATTGACCTCGACCAGACGTCCCTTCATCATCTGCAGCTCGTATAAAATGCTGCTGCCCGACTTCTAACATGCACAAAGAAATGAGAGCACGTCACCCCAGTTTTAGCCTCACTACACTGGCTTCCTGTCTCTTTTAGAATTGTTTTTAACATTTTCTTATTGGTTTTTAAGGTGATTGTACACATTCATACTCCTGTTTTATCATTGAGGTCGGCAAATCAGATGGAAATTGATGTTCCAAGAGCCAGACTAAGAAATGGAGGTGACCGTGCATTTTTCCGTGGAATCGCTTACCTGTTCATATTAGAACTATTAGTTCTTTTGAATATTTCAAATGTCGACTGAAGACACATATGTACTCGCTGGATTTTAACACTAATTGAGCACTGACACTGTAATACTGTGGCTTTGTCTTTACCCTGTTTTTACTCAATGATGGTATTTATTTTTATTATTGTTTTTAACTGAAGCACTTTGGTCAACCTCGTTTGTTGCTTTAAATGTGCTTTACAAATAAAGTTGGGTTGGATTGGATATAGAAGGATGCATACCAGCAGAGTGCCGTTTATGTAATAAAACATATTGCTGTAACAGGTTTTTAGGTATATGAAGCTGCTGCAACTGGTGCACCTGTAGCATTGTTTTGTCTGTCTATTACTTTATTCTCAATTTCTCCAATTCTCTGTTGTAATAAGATCATCAAGTCAAAATCACTTTGACTAGACTACTCCCTGGTTTATCTACTTTCATCACAACTTACAACCTTGTTGCATATTAGTGCAACAGAAATACAAAAAGGCAGAAAATGAGGCACATGCAGGGTATCTCTAATCTGCGTGAGTACATTCTATTTCAATGCAAAATTAATGTTTTGTAATATTCACAAGAAATCGTTAAGGCATGGATTAGAGAAAAAAAAATGCATTGAGATATTTAATCACGATATGAACTGCTGGCTTCTGTGGCGTACCTTTTGTGATATTGTAGAGAACAACGTTGCCTCTGTGACTCAGGATGCAGCTCTCCAGGGTGGGACAGTGCAGGTGGAAGCAGTTCACGTTTTCTTGATTGCTGTCGTAGTGAAATATGGCCAGATTACAGGAAACTAAAACAAAAAGAAACAAAAAAAAAAATAATGCAATCAAACAGGAAGGAAGGCACGATGATCAAGGGGGGGGGTCCTGGCGTGCAGTTTGACATCAACAATAATAGGAGAAGCGGTAACTCACAGTTCCTCGTCAGGCAACAGGTGCGGCTGCATTTGAGCGCCGTCTCCTCCTGGTAATGCTTCAAAAGCTGCGCTCCTCTCCGCTGAGACTCCTCGATATCGATGAAGAGACCCGGGAAGCGTCGGATCCAGCAGTTTTTATAATAGGAGGTCGGTGAGCACCTCGACTCAGTGTGGCACACCAGACTCAAAACTGTCAGCAACCTCCATGTGGCATTCATCGCGCGTAATGGAAGTCACTTCATGTTCAATCATAATCCGGGCGAGGCGGCCACATCTTTTGGGAGGTTGATTAGGTGGAGTTGACAGGCATGGAGTGGAGCCGGTGGTGTGCGCTTGCTGGTGGCTTTCCCTCTCCAGGTGTGTCACGGTTACGCACCTGGAGGAGGAGGAGGAGGAGGAGGAGGAGGAGGAGGAGGAGGAGGAGAGGACGACCCAGACGTGCGTAATTTATCTGTGGCGCGTCCTGAACGTTGAAATCAGTGAACACCACCATAAATCATTGCTTTATTAAAATACTGCCCCTTATTAACATAAGATACACTACAATATCCAGGGTGCAATCATCTGTTAACTTCAACTATTTTTTTTTCGTCTCATTATTTATACTATCATCACCATCATCAATAGTAAAATCCTCCGTGCCTTTTTTTAATCAACTTACATTCAGTGCCAATATGTGATTTCTCTTACTTTCTTTTGAGTGGTTCTGTAGAAACAGATAGGTATTATTACCATTTTTGTTAACAGGTTGAATTTGTTAAGCAACAAGTAAACTTCTGTCCTCCAGTTTGTTATGTTAGAAGCAGATACAAATGGGCAAGTGTGCATATTTGCGCAAATTTAACAAGACTGAGCTGAAAACACACACAGGACTGAGTCAGAGCATCCAAAAACTACAGCTCCTGTGGGGTGTCCCCTGTTTGCAGTGGTCAGTCTAAAGTGGTCCAAGGAAGGGAAAGCAGTGTACCGGTGACTGAGTCATGGATGACCAAGGCTCATTGAAGCTTATGAAGGAGTAAAGACCCACTGTGATCCAACAGAGAATGCATTGTAGTACAACCTCTAGCAGAAGTGAAGGTGTCTGATAGAAATGAGTTAAAAATCTGTCTTCAGCATGGTCACAGATTTGAGGATGTGCCTGAAGTCTTTGAGTTGAGATTAACTAATCAAGCCAGCTGCTCCAGAGTTTGGGGATTTGCTGCACTGAGCTTGTTTGACCTGCTCACTGCCACTTTCTCATTTTACATAATGCAAATTAAAAGCTTTTTTTTTTATGTAGGACGCAGGCAATTTTGAAGATATGGTTTGAAAACTAAGAAACAATAGTCAGAAGTATAGTTAACCATTAACTTGACTTTTTGAACAAAAAAATAACATGGTTGATTTACTTAAAAACCTGAAAATATAATCTAAAACACAATCTTTGATTTAGACCACAACATGGTAGATTTAATGGAACCTGACAGCGCTCTCAGAGCTTTCACCATGCATGTTCCTAAACGCTGAGTATCCGGGTATTGTTTTTGCCGCTGTGATTGTAACTTCCCCTATTTCGTGTATTTGACGGAACAGTCATAACACATTTACTTAATTACACAATCAGGTACACCAATGGTTAAGACTGTCATGTTTGTTGCTTCCACACCATCTGGGGGAAAAACTTTGACATTAAGGTCATATTGAGAAAGGGGCTTAAACTACCAAACATTGAGATGGACGAGAACCCACTTTATCAATTAAGCCAATGTTGTGGCGTTGTAATGATGACTCCCCAGCACCAGATGGCAGTCGTCATCTCCATTGAACATCAGCTGTAATGACATTTTACACTAAAAGCGTACAAAATGAATTTATTATTTGCCATATCAGTCATTTTGTATTTAGAAGAAAAAAGTTTCTCAAACCAGCTTTTTCAAAGGATGAACATTAAAGATGTAAATTGCATCTGTTCTAATCAAAATTCATATTGATCACACACCAGGAGCAGTGGCTGCTTTAACTGACGCAGTAAGGATTGAACTGTTTCCATCTTCAAAGTTGTGTGCTCCAGGCTTTAACATGAAGTGATTAATTATTGACTTCAGAATTTTAATCTGAAGAAACAGTCTGAAAAGGAAACCTTCAATGTAGAAGCTACAACCACTGTCAGATTCAAATTACCGTTTTAATTTACACACCGAGCACTATGAATGCTTTTATTTTTGCCTGTTTTAGAAGTGAACCCAACATTGTGAAAAATCTAGAAAGACAAAGCGGGTGCTGTGGTATGCATCACTCAGGAAAGACTTGAGCAGGAGCAGCAATGACAGGCCCCCACCCTACATGATAGAGGTTTTCAGGAAAAGGACACTCAGTGGTCGGCTGATCCAAACAAAATGCAAGTCAGATGCACAGAAAGTCCTGCTGCCATGTGACGTTTCAGTGAACAATAACATGCAATTATGTGATTGTAACACTGGATGTGCAGATCACCTATTTTCACGTGATTTACGATAAATGCCTTTTTGTGTTATGCTTGTACATTCTTTGTCTTAATTTCATTACAGGCTTTTTATCAGTTCTTATTCATTGTGACTTAGTGGATTTTGTTTTCCTACGTAAGGGGATTTTTCTTATTGCAAACTGAAGCTGCTGCTGCCATCATAATTGATCATGCATACCAGAATGGCCTCACAGGTAAGTCTCTTTATGAAGTCCTCTTAAACTACATGACCATGATGTTTAAATGAGATGGTCAAAAAGTGTCAAGGTACAGTTTTTTGGGGGTCCTCAGGACCCTGCATATTTGTTAACCATTTGGTTTACACCACATAGAGTGGTACAAAATCCAACAACAGCAAGTAGTTATGTAAGAAATACTTGTATTTTCATCTGACACTTCAGGGCGAGATACAGATATGAACAACTTCAGCTTACAGATCCAAATCTGGTTCAAGTTAGCAGTGTTATTATGTGCCTTATGTTGGAGTCAGATAGTTTTCAATCAAAAACAATAAGACAATACAAGAAACATTTAAGAAGAAACATTGAAGTGAATACAATAGCTCTTTCAAATAATTTTTCGCCACTCCTCTTCACTTCCCGGTTTAGGAGGAGATGGATGTGGCACTGTACATAATTACTCAAACGCACAAAAAAAAACAACAATAAACATTGGCACAAAAACAGTGATATTTCATGGATGTGCAAAAGAGGGATTCACTGTACTTCTCACGCTATTTTTCCCATTGTTATACACAGTAATGTCACTAGATGGCACCCTGAGGCAGCCAAACTCCTCTGTAGCAAACACCCCCTGCACATGCCTGTGTAAAAGAATCTACATTAAAAACAAGCTCTAGTAAAAATGAGATGAAAAACACCACCAATGATAACGTTCTCATGCAGGTCTTGTTGGCTATGTCCGGCTCCTTTGGTATAGAGACCACAGTGTATGATGGTCCTTCATGGTTTTTTTTGTACTTTTGTTTTTTCTCTCCATTTCTTCTTGCCACTTTTCACACAGCTTCCACAGTCCCCATATCCTCTGCTGACACGGCCACTGTATTATTCTGAGCTCCCGACCAAGTTGTATGGTTTCAGCTTGACGCTTTTGGAAGAAATAGTCCGTTCTTTAGAATTGTTGCTTACTGATGTGCTACAAATTGTCTAAGAGCTGGAAAGTCCAGACTGTAGTGCTTTGTCAGTCTTTGACTAGCCTGTAGATATGATGCTGCGCACCGTGCTCACTAGTGGACACCTCGAATACGTAGGCTATGCACAGCAGGGTCTCCAACGTGTCCCTGTTAGTCACCACCTGCAAACAAACAAGAGTGTTTTCAGGAGAGAAACCTTCCCAACCTTAATTTCAGTGCACGCAATTGAACAGCTTTCTCATGTCTAAAGAAAGATGGAGACGTAAAAATACGACTGTAGTCATGTGACAATGCAAAAGCCCTGACACAAGCACACGACTTCATAACTCATTATGCTCTACTGAGCTGCATTGAATGCAACACTTGTCAGAGAAGCCAAATCGATCTATTGTGCTCAGCAAGGCAGTGAGGAATCTGTGTGCATGTATCTGTTGTCTATATGTGTGTGCTCATCTGTTTATGAGCTGTTGGCGGTTAATATGAGCTAAATCAGCCCATTGAGAAACCTAATGACATGCTGCCATGTAGTCGTCAGTGTGGGCTCAATATGGTCATTGTCCCTTGGCTTATACTGTAGGAATGTAGCCGGCAATCGAAGGAACACTAATTTCTTTGAAGCCTGTTGTTGGGGACTGCTTGGTTACTATGGCACTGCGCTGTTTTTCGCTTTTCCTTCTGTGTGGAGGTTCTGCACAGAGCTCACCAACTCATTCAGAAGAGCCAAACTTCTAGCACAGGAGACAAGATCATTAACTAAACAGTCACAATGTCGTTCAGAGGTAGAAAATAAATTGTTAATGGTACATCAGAGCGATCTGATTTATTTATTCAAAGATGAGCGTCGGTGTCGCCTCGTGTGCGTCTTCAGCACAGGATGGTGAATGAAAGGACATGAATAGTGAATGACGAGATCAGCATTTTCATTAACGCATGTATGACACAGAGTCACACTCACATTAATTCTAAAGATTGCAACAGGAGTTAATTCCAGGGTTTTTCAACGTTTCCAGTCTGAACTGGAAAAACCATAGTAGCAACGCCGTGAAAACAGACCTGCCATGATCTGAAACGGGTCTCTACCTTTGTGTGTTTTTGTGAGTGGGTGTGTCTGTGTTTCTTGTAATGTTTCAGCAATTCGGAGATCAGAGAGGGGGTCTGCACAATTTCTTACTTCTTAGAATCACATTTCTGAAAGCAGCTCTGAAGGCGGTCTTATTCCGTTTCATATTCGACCAACCTTTATATGTTTCAAACTCATTTCCCAACATGTCAAACATTTTGTTTTGTTCTTTCTTAGCACCTGAGGATAAGAGGTGTGCAAAAGATTTTAGGGCTGTTCATCAGACTGCAGCAGGATCAACCTTCTGGGGTCGAGATATAATGTGCGGCTGCACGCTCAACATAAAGATCTGTGTTATAAGTGCGAGGACCCACTCCAACTATACTATTGTAGGAACACATATTCTCAGAATGTGTTCAAATGTCTCACACATTTGGTGGGATCAAAAAAAACAACTGGTCTGATTGCTTAGTTGGTGGCGTTGGAGGTGTGAACGCTCTCTACTCTAGAGGTGGACCATTAACCCTTGCAGAGTGGGGCTCAGTTATTTCAATATAGAGAACCTTGGGGAAATCCTTTCAAAGTGAAAATGTATCTGTTTATGTTTTTATCTGACTTCTGGATCAATGGGTAAGGTAAAAGCAAAAAATAAATAAATAATCACAATTTCAAATAAATTGCCCTAAAAGGCAGCACTGTACATATCAAACCTCAAAGACCAAAGATGGTGAGGAAGACAATATTTTGACAAAAGAGCTGCTCTCCTGATTGTCCATTCACATAGAGAAGCACTGAATTCATCCCCAAGGTCCAGACTGATGATAACAAGTTCTACAACAATAATCTGAACTCCCCATGAAGACATTTGTTACTACTGACCTGAACTGCTGATTGAATATTTACAGTGTGTGAAAAACAGATTTTTGTCCACATGAACAGCATAGGTGTTCGATTTCAAGCCTGCTGATATTGTCCCCAAATCAAAGATGATAGTCGAGTATTTTTACATTTGGACCACCTGAACGTTAACAAACACCTGTTAATCCAGTGTCTGAACTCTTCATAATAATGGAACCAAAACAACAGCACGCACGCAGCATGAAGTTCCCGTGAAATACCTGTAGGATAGTGAAGTTTTCCAGTACGCTGTTCATCATGTACTTCTCCGGTAGGTGTTTAAGCTTGTGGATGAAGTTGATCATGTATTCACATAACGGGGAACGGTGGATCCGAAACACATAGCGCCCATTCTCAAAGCGTGCATACTCCGTCTGGGGAAAACAGACACATATAAGCGCCAAATCTAATATCTGACAACATACATAAAACTGAAAGAGGATTTAAAACACATTAAAGAAATATATTGTTAAATCTATTCCAAAAAAAAAAATAATCCACACACACACAGATACATATTCCACTGAGAGTCAAATGGATGCATTGGATATGAACATCTATGTGATAAGGTCTAATGTGTGTAATACAATACACCTAATACAGCATATGGCATGCCAGATTTGACAATAAACATATTTCTTGTGACAACCATAATCACATAACATAGCCATTAAATATAATCATGTGGCCTACCGAGACAGATGGCTCTACCTTGGGATGTGTGTGTGTTTATATTGTACAATCCATCAGCAGTGGTTGGGGGCAGGACTACTATTGCATATAGTTACAGGAAACATAACAGTTAGTCACACCGGGGAGATTTGTGAATCGTGACTGTTTTCTGACCACAGATCAGCCGGAGCTGACTGGAATTCATCTCCACTAGTAGCCGTTTATCACTCCTCAAGTTGATCATTGTGGTTTTACATGGCCATGACCTCTTGATGTTGCAATAGCAGTCCTCTAATATCTGATAGGCGATGCAAACTTTTTGAATTGTAGCCACACATATAACATATACATACTGTCCAAAAACCCCTCACTTGTGAATCTTTGGGGTCACTGCTCTAGTGTTCGAAATTCCGACCATAAAAAAGATATAATTTCCCAAAAGAAAAGCCGGGTTGTAGTGTTGCAAGTCGAACAACAAGAGTTAGCACAAATAGTTCCTGTGCCAACTAATGTGTAAACAAGTATAAATATTACACCACATTTCATTCACTGGATCAGCCTAACTTGATATGCACAGGTAATTTTATAGCTGAACTGCACGCAAGCGTAATTGAAAAAAACATTCTTCATGCTGTAAAATCATTAAAACATAATTCCTACTAATTAGTCACAAAACGGAGAGCGCTCCTCGATTTACCAGAAGTCGTGTGGATTTCAAGGCGACTGTAAAGTAGCACCTTTCCTGGATTAATCACTGCCCTAAAATGTAACAACTGATACCAATCCAACAAAAAAAAATGTACTTTCATTTCTGAGCAGAATAGTATCTCCAGGGTTCCCAGTATCCTGTGTTGTGGGGTTATTTTCCCCCTCATGCCGACCACAACAGCTGGAGCTGCAAGAAAGCCTTTCTTCCATTGACACTAACCACAAAAAGAGCAGTTGCAAATTGACTAACTCTCTGAGTCATACACTTTTGTAGTTACTCTATTTTAAAGTTTGAAGTCGTGCGCATTACTCTGAGCAATTTGTTCAGGAAGTCAGCCACATCCGTGAGATAAGAACGGTAATGCCATAAAACAAAGAAATCAGAAGAAGCCAAACAAGTAATTTTCTGCTCGTATGCTCACAAGGCCCGTGGGTAAACTGACTATAAAAGGCTAAAAAGCACAGCTTTGGGTTTTATGTAATATCTCGTAATGCAACACAACTTCCATTGAAAAATAGCTGATATTAGTACTATATATAGGGATCAAATGATTTGAATGTCATTGCTGTATGTTTTTTATATGTATTTTTTGTTATGTATTTTGACTAAATGTGAAGAATTTTTGTTAAGAAGCATCCAAAACTGATTGGGATATGTCATAATTTTTTGTTTGTTTTTTTTCCCCAGTCTTGCATAAGGCAGTATAGGACATGGGCCGATCTGTATATATTTCAAAAGTTTATTTATATTCAAGTGCAGTCTTATTTGTTCTCACAATGAGTGAAGTCATTGTATTCTCACAAAAGTTAAAATTCTAATGGTAACGGGCCCTCCAGTATCCTCATCTTACCTCCACTTTCTCCACCACCTGTTTGCCGAAGGAGCAGACTTTGGTGGACGAGGTGATGATCATATTTTCTGAGCTCTCGTACTGGCTGGACACGCCATAGAAGAAGTGGCTGTCATCTTGCAGGTTTATGCTGAGATCCGCCTGGAAGGAAGAAACACATGTCAGGCTCCGCTGAGCATTAATACACACCTGTCAGTCTCACCATGCAGAAACCATGCTTGGTTTGGCAGCGCAATGACATGTGCATCGATGTACGCCAGGCGAGGCTCACTTCCCCTTCAATGTAAACGCTCCTCTTTGAAACTGGAGACACAATCCATCCACAAGCTTGAGGATATGCAGGACCCGCTCTTTAATCTATAACGCAACATCAGGTCCTGGTTTTCTGCTCCCAGATAAGGATCTTAAGGGAACATGTGTGCCAGCCTGACAAAGACGCATCGCCGAAGGTGCTACGGCTCAACAAAGCCCGCGAGAGATCCTCGGTAAAGCCAGGAGGTATCCAATGAACAGATCCGAGTTTAGCTAATGCAACATGGTTAAATCCAGCTTCAAGATTCACGAGATGGTGTGTCTCTCCTTCTATGCCTGACTCTTTGTTCCTGGAGAACCTCAGTAGATAAGATTTTTCTGGTCTAAAGCATACTGGTGCGCAATGGGATAAAAACAATAATTTTTTTAAAAAGCTTTGTCATTGTCAGTGCAAATGGTACAGTGAAGTTATGTGATGGAGTGTGTGCACTGCAACAACAATATACCTCCATGCTCGCCTATAAGCTGACTCCAATCAAAAGGTTGCAAAAACCAAATATGTTCATCACTGACCAAACAATGGGAGACAAATTGGAAGACTTCCGAGAGATTTAATTACTGAGGACAGATTTTTAGTCAGTGAAAATGACAGGGCAGAGCCAGTTTCCTGTCATGAGGAGAGTTCATCATGTCAGGCACAGATCTGGGGATTTTGTAAGTGATCACAAGATGTAAAAGCCAGGGCCTCATCAGAGCACCAAACATCCCCACCAAAATCAGTTCAAGTGTTTTGGGGTTTTTTTTGTCAGTCAAATGTTGACACACATTCCAGCAACAACTCAGTTTGAGAGATTGTCAAGTATTTGGTAACTTGGTTTCAGTTTAAAGGCAGTGGAAACTCAAGTTTCTTCATCCTCGGGTGGAGGCAGACCGAGCCTCCCCCGATCCTCCCACTTGTTCAAGTTTGAATTGAGGCGAGTATAATCAGATTTTGGATCAGACGGAGGTGCTGTCTCCTCTGTCAGACAGCTGGGCTGTTTTACCTTTTCCCCTGTCGGGCTCTTGTCTTCTAATGGGCCATTGAGACACCGCTCAGCCTCCTCTCATCTCTTCATCACCCCGTTCATCTTCATCCCTGGCTCGTGTAATTCCTCTATTTGTCTTCATCCCTAGGGCCTAGTGACCCTCCCCGAACCGCCATTCCCTGCTTCCCTAACAGCCTGCGAGGGAATTCATCCAATTACAATCAGCAGCATGCAATTGGCTGATTAGATCATGGTGGGCAGGCTGGGTGTGTAACAATTTAGCAGAGCCAGCTCAAATCGGATTCCCCCTGCACTTCAAAGGCGTGAGACAATCCGTTAGGACAGGGCCACGGGCACTGAGGGAGGTGAGGAGAAAAGCGGGCCGGCTACCGGCCATTGGGGGGGGGGGGGGGGTTGTTAGAAATTTAATTTAGAATGCCATAGCTTTGGAGGAGGGTCAGCCGCCTGTCACCGTCACCATGCCAACCTGCATCTCGGTACAGCCCTAAGTCATGACCTGCCATGTCACAGGATGGCGATCACGTAGGCTTTTCTCATCTTTCACAATGGTGTAATGAGGTTAACATATTGTCGAGGATTTCATTTTGCTTATTTTCATGGCCAGGAGCATCTTTGTCGTTCTTTTTTTCCATCAGGGAGTTGAAATTCCTTGCTTTCATATAGATTTTTGGAGTTTTGTCATAGGTGCCCCTGTGGGATATGATTACATGAACAACCTGAAAGGGGGACAACACCATGAGCTTGTTTTCCTCTTGCAAGGCATTGCACATGTCATAACTGTTGACTCCACCAGGCTCCGACATGAATCAAGAGAGTAATATTTCACTGATGAATGACTTGATGGTTACGTGCCGCCCAGCATTTCGCCTGCCATGTTTATCTCTTGTTCACACTGCGTGTGTGTCCCTATTCCTATCTCCTTCTCTTTATTGCTGTCGTGCTCTCCTTTTTTCATGATATACGACAGGGCAGCTCATCCCCTCCTTCTCCTTCACCCCTGTATCAAATACCATGGCTGCTCTTTCCAAGGACTGGCCAAGTCTTGTTCCAATACAGTGCCACTCACTGGCAGTTTTTATCTGGCCACAGTAAATTATGTGCAAGTCAACCATGTGATGAGGGTAATGTCATACATACAAAGCCATCTGGTGGCATGTGATAGAAGACAGCACTTTGAACTTGACATTCACAACTGAGGGTACCCCAAACCGCACTGGGTGAAGCTGTACTCTGAATTTCAAAGTCAGCAGTGGCCTCAATACAACAAACTCCCCAGTAAATGAAGCCAAAGAGATTTTTCTGTTGAGTCGTCACTCTGGTCTGCCTTATGCTCATATCAAGTCTTTGATTCCCCGCTAAAATGGTTAAAAAGATAGTTTCTTAAAATTACACAACTTTATTGGCTTTGGTGTCTTTTTGTGAAGTCTTTGTCTTACCACAGCTCTTGTTAACCCTGGTTTCACTTGCGTTCACTGCTGATCATGACATGCTGTTAGACCAACTGAAACACTGGGTGGCCATCTCTGGCACAGCACTGAACTGGTTTGAATCCAATCTTGGACCTTTTTGTTTCAAGTCTGAGCAGAACAATATTACATATGGAGTTCCACAGGGCTCAATTCTCAGCCCACACGCTAACAACAAAATGCCTCATTTTAAGTTTGCAGATGACATACAGCTCTACGTCACTCTTTCACCTGGAGACTACAGTCCAGTTGATGGGCCTGAACTTCCTTCAGTTTAATAAAGATAAAACTTCAATGTGGGAAAAGAAGCCACAAATACTCATTGTGGTCATTAACCTTGACCGGAGTCTGAAAGACATCTTACATTTGACTGAAGGAAATTACAAGAATAAAAAGAATAAAGGGGCTGATGTGTGAACAGGAAATAGAAAAAAGAAATACATAGTTTTATCTTCAGTAGATTAGACCTCTGTAACACTGTCTTCACAGGTGTTTTATCTGTTGTCATTCTAAGTCCTTGTTATTTTTCTACAATCTCTCTACATTTTATGCTGTCTGTGTTTTTAATGTACTGTCCAATACAAAAGATGTTGCTTCGTTTGATCTTTTACTAACCTGGCAGAGCAATCACGTTTCACAGTAGTGAAAATAATGGTTTTATCACTCTTCATTAAGGCCACGTTATGTACCTCGTCAATCCACACTCAAGCACTGTACCACAGCAGACAAAGAGTACACAGAGGACCTGACAGTTTCCATCCACCCTCCTTCATAGTGATTCCTGTTACTGTGCTTTAACAAAACAAAACACGTCCAACTTTATATCTGAATCTAATTCACCATCAGCAAACTGGAGACCCCTGTCTAAGACTCTGTCTGCCTGTTTCTGTGGCAGGTGGATGGTAATCTGTACGCCGAGCCAAAGCGTAGGACACTGATCGCTGTGGTTTACTCAGGCAGCAACAGCTCGTGCCTTTGGACGGATGTATTTGAGACACATTGGATGGTAGGCATGATGCCTGGCCTAAAACAACCTCCCATGGCTGGCATGAATCTGACATGCGTCGTAAAGTTTGACTTTGAGAAAAAAAAGTTCAACCATATTGAATTATTCTACTTTCAAAGAAATACATTTACAGATTAATTTACAAGATATTTTACAATGTCTTTAGGTCATAAGCAAGTTGTGCAACTTATTCTCCCTCAAAAAATATGGACATAAGAGTCGTGTTGCCCTCTTTTTTTTTTTTTTCATTACATTACTTGAAAATGGAAGTCTTTTCACAGAGGTGTTTATCCATTTGACATATGTGTGAGGTAGTGTAAGGAGAGGGTGAGTGGGGGTGTCTGTGACTGTGTACATGCTGTGCATGATACAAATACCAAAGGTCTTGTCCTGAGCTAAAAAGCAATGTGGCCACATCAGAGAGTTGTATGTCTTTCTCTCTGGCAAAACATCCTTTATTGCATCTTAATTTGGATTTTCTTCAACTTTCCGGTCTTCGATCACAATCTCATCCACCCGGTTGCATTTTATGTTGACTTTGTCATCACGTGTTGCTCTCCTATCATTCTCAGCATGTAATAATGTGTGTTGTGTGGGTGTTTTTTTTTTTCTCCTTTTCTGAAGTGGGGGGGTGTTATCTATAAATAAGAATATGGGGGACCAAAAGGGTTGGACAGAGTCTAATAGTGCAGGGACAGGTGTCAGGGATCACATTTCTCCTAGTGAAAGATCAGTCCTGCCACTCTCCCCAAGGCTGCCACACACACACACACACACACACACACACACACACACACACACACACACACACACACACACACACACACACACACACACACACACACACACACACACACACACACACACACACACAATAGCAAATGCTTGCTACTGTATATAGCAGTGCACTCTTCTCTGGCATATATACAAGAAATCAGGTCATGCGAGCAATGACTTTCCATTCATTCTAACCCTAAATCGCCTTTAAGTTCTTTTAACGCCATTGCTTAAGCTATCTCAACACAGTTAACACCGCTAGGCCATTAACAGCCAACAGGTGCCACAAAACATTAGCAAGAGCATTCACTGTACTCTCACTTTACCTCCATGACTTGGGAAGGATTATATGATGGTAGATGAAACATAACAAAAGGCAATCTCAGACTGGAGTCTGGACAGCACTTCAAATTGAATTATGATCACATAAAATCCCTCAACTGAACATATATAAAAACAAAAAAAAGAACCCTTTAAAAAAAAAAAACACGAAGAAGTCAATGGCCACTTCGGTACACCTGTACTTCTGATTCTGTTTTAGATTCTGAATTATGTTGAGTTCAACTTTCTTCGTAATTTGAAGTTGGATTTGTTTTTACCCAGAACTTGACAAGGAAGAAAGCGTTGTGTGGCCCTTTGTCAAACAGCTCCTTGAGGCCTCCTTTCTTCTCTGGGAACTTGTCGTAGATCTGCCGGATGTCCACCGACTCCAGATAAGGGTCGCTATAGCTTGGGTTCGACTGGCCGATGTGCACAAACAGGTGCTTATTGAACTGCAAACACAAAAGTGCATAACAGGAGATAAGGACAGCCAAAAAGGGCAAATGTCTCATTGTTGAAATTGCTCTTCAGGCCAAATGTGCAGCTGGACAGTAAATGACATCTGTTGTATTGCGCATACTGCGAGATTCTTTCATATTTATTGTGTTCATTATCTCATTACTTTGCCCACCAGTTCCACCCCTGTTGCACCGGCTGTAACTGAGATTTACAGTCAACTGTGGGTCTTTGACTGTATTCAACATACATTTTTTATCTATGACACAACTTCTTCATGTTTTCCAAGATTTAATGTTCAAACCTGTTGTTGGTTTTATTAATTTGTTTCTTACATTTATTATCATTGTGCAGTGCTATTGCCATTGCTAAACAAAAAGATAAAATCATTCAGTAGCAGTCAATGAATAGAATATTTCATTGAAGAAATTATTTTTGACAATATTGTTACTTATATTGTCCAGCCTTTCTGCTGTATAAATATCTCTGATTTGATGGGGGCAACAGATTCTCAGAGAGGTTCAGATCCAATAAAACTGAGTCCAAATTATAGGAAAGTATTGGGTTTAAGGTTTTAGAGCAACATCACTAACAGGTTTTCTTTTGTAGCATAACACAAAAATGTAAGCGAGGTTATAAAGTTCAATATAAGAGAGTAGAGGTGTAGCAATTTACGTATACTGTATGAATGCATTTTCCTTTAGTTGCGAAAAAAAAGTTTTCAAGAAATTGCAGGAAGGCAAACTTTAGTTAAAAGTCATAAACTAAACCTAAAGAGAAGTTGGCACTCTTGGTTCTGGAAGTTTTTGTCTCTGTCACATTTAGATTTTCATGTTTGTGTACAAGTGAAATATTGATTATGTTGGTGATTTATATATTGTTTAGCTTTTAATGTTTTATGGACCTCTATATGTGTACCGAGTAAAATCATTAACTAAATGCCTTCCGGGTATATCTGATTGAGTTATGTTGTACTCAACAATGATAATTGCTAAAGCACTGATAGAAGAAGACGCTTGTTTCCACTCTACTCACAGTCTCTGGGTCTTGAGGTTGCTCCAGGAAGGCGGAGAACTCAAGCATTCGCAGTTTGGAGCTGGCGATACATCTGCCCTGCCAAGGGGGGGTACCAGGAGACATGGAGAGCCCCACCGTGCTTTCATAGCCTGCAGGTAAGAGAGTGGCAAATGGGTAAATGTACAGTTTGAACGTAACACAGTAAAACTTCCAAACATTGCCAAAATTGAATGCAGTTGTCTGGCCTTAAAGAAAACTCTTCATGATGAGCTGAGCTTGTCTCATCACTTTGCTGACACGACAGCCTTCTGTCAACGCAGCGGAGGAAAGAAAGCTCACTCACCTGTTATGGGGGCCGGGCCGGTCGCTTGCATGGCATAATTCTGCTGGGAGAAGGGCTTAATGCTGGAAAGAAGAGGCAGACAAGAAAGGGAGAGGCATGTTATGCACCGTCTCGGCCTCATGACCCCATCTCATATACTAATTGGACCGGCTGACCTCTGAAGACACAGGGAGCAGCGTGGTATGCTGAATGTCAGGCAGCTGAAGACTTTTCTTTATAATTGCACTGATGTGCTTTAATATGGTCTCAGATTCGCTGCCTGACTGAAATTTATCTGATGGTTATTAAGTTGATCACATGAGAAATTACTGATGGACGGCGATATTGAGTAGAAGAAAAAGCTCCTTACTCTTCATGGCCTCCTGGCTGTCCTGGAAGGGCCCCATGCCAGAACTGGGAAGAACAATAAATTGAAAAATAAAATAAAATAGTTCCACCATGCAGGTGATTTTCATACAACTGGGATTATTCTCCATGGGATCGTACGAATCTGAGATATGTGTGATGCAGACGTTGAACATAGAAATTCTACAGAGTGAACTATTCAGAAAGATGTATCAACAGGTCAAATGATCAAGCTCATGAACTGAAATAGTACAAATTTAAAATGGAATCTAGTCTAAAAATGGACAACTAAGTTAATATATAGCATTAGCATTATAAATTAATCAAACATGCATAAATGTGTGAGCCTATTAAGCAAGGATATTACTTTCATTAAAGCCATGTTTTGTTTTTTTTTACGTTTTTTTTTTTTTTTTACAAAGGTCAAGGGCAGTGGTCAGAGACTCACCCCACCAGCTGTGGGGTAAGCCGGTCTAGAGAGGCCCTGGAGAGCCATCTTATTCTGGAAAGCGGTGGGTGAGATGATCTGTGCTGAGGACATGGTGGCCATGCTCTGTAGGGCCTTGTCTTTGGTGGCCTGATCCTACAGAGAGGGACAGAGAGTAAGAGGTAAGGAAAACACACTGTAAAGCAAAGGCAGAGCACTCGTCAGACTCCATTTAGATCAGTGCCCCACTTTACCGCTAACATGAGCAGAGCCCTAAAAGGGGAAATGAATGGCTGAGGCCCGCTTGCATCACTGGTGAATCCCTGCCAGGCAGAGAGCTGCAGAGAAGGTGATATTACAGTCAAGGGCCTTTGGGTCAAGAGTTAAGTTTATTGCTTTGGCAGGGTGAGCCCAGTGATGACAACTTGCTTCTGTTGGAGGTCACACTGGAAGTCAAGGATATCAAGACAATATCAAAACTACAAAATACTAATGTCATTAAAAAGATTTGAAATGGGACGAGGATAAAAACTAATTGTTGATGTTGCGTGGCGCACTGTAAATCGATACAGCTCTTGTTTGTGAATCCCCCTCTGTCAGCAGTTTCCAAACCACAGAGGACTACAAGCACTTGCCGCCCAGCCCAAATGGGCAAGGCCACACAGTGCATTCTTCTTCTCAGAACTGGCTAACACAAGGGCATAGCTGAAATATGGGGGGTGCATGTGGTAGGGCTCTCAGTTACACCAAAGACGTATTTAAAAGGGCCTGTCACAGGGACCAACCCTGTGACCGGTGCAGAGCCCTGCCAGCTGAACCCTCATGGCTACTGTCCAAGGTGCCTGTTGCCTGCTGTGACTGCGAGAATGCAAGTGCAATGCGGATGAGAAATGTAAACTGAGAAAGTACTGGGGGGACAGGGATGTGTAAGCTCTCAGCGTAGCCCACAGGAAAACTTTTATTGCGGTACTTAACCAAACGTAATACCTGGAAGGGGATAACGCGGGGATTAATTTGTTTCCTGAAAATTGCGTTTGGTTCATCTTATTCATAATCATGGACAGCAAGCCGCCGGGGCTTTGTGAAATATGTTCGCATTTCATCGAAATGTGTCAGCATCCCATCGAAAACTAGCATCAATTAGAAAGTGCAATTAAAATAGACCATCATTTGTGTCTTTGTGTTAATGGAATGTGGATACATGGTAGTGTGGGAGCAGCGGATGCTGAAATACCTTTAACAAAAAACACGAAACTTCATTATAAGAGGACATAATACAGGGTAATAATGTTTTCACCTTCCTTTTCCATCTGTTGCTGCTCAACTTGATTGTATCTGTGATAATAACAGCTGGATGCAGACACCTTTATCTGATTACACTCTAAAAGCCTGTGCGAGTCGATGTCGAATCAGATAAGACAACACAACAGACCGCTCAACCACAAAAGAAGCGAGCACAGAGAAAACATGTTTCACAATGTTTCAATGCAAGTGAAAGATGTAGAAAAACATAAAAGTTGACTCACGTAGCGTACCTTCAGCTTCACCTGGATCTCCCTGGCCTTTCGTCGGGCGAGAACCTGGATGTGACTAGACACCTGGAAGACGTGTACATAAACAATGCCGCAATATTTAGCACCGCATGTCATGATAAACCCAATTCACCTGTGGTCGCAATTTAGCACCAACAGTCTCAACGCACTTTACATGATCCAGCAATTTCAACCATTCCCTGACACACACCAGTGGTGACAGGTGCCATTCAAGGTGCTTCCTAACCCATCCAAGCAACTTGGTGTTAAGTGTCTTGCCCAAGGATACGTTGACAGGGAGAGATTGGGGATCAAACCACCAACCTAGGGATTAGAAGACAATTCACTCTTCCAACTGCGCCACAGCCCGTATGTGTACAGGGATTTCCCTCTTCGCCAGTTTCCTCTCATAGTTCAAACTTCAGCTTAACTTCACTTCCTTTCACCTCTCATGATGATGTTTGTTTGTCTCTGAGGGTTGTCCATTTCTCAGAAAAGCTCCTGTGGGTCTTCCATAGGATCAGCATGTTTAGAATGACAATGTACTGTATGTAAAGTCAAGTTCAAATGACAATAACAATGTAAACATGTTAGAAACACATCACTGAAACATCAGTGATGCGTCATCAACTTTTATAGGAAAAGGTTAGTTTTTTTTTTCCTCCATGTGAAAATGTAGTCTCAATTTCTCTTTAATGGTGTTTTCTACAGTCAATCCTTTCATTTGCTTAATGTTCACCAACTTGATCTAATCAGTTATTGTACAGTGTATTTAGGAGCTGTTCGGAAGGGGGAAAAACACTTATGTCTTTTCAAGCCATAAGTGTTCCTGTGAGAGAACAGAGGAACAATAAAGAGTCCACTCATGGACTGGAGAAACAATGAAGAAAATATGTCTTGAAGCATGGTAAAGCGAAGAAGAGGAGCAGATTCAGGCGACAATCATCTCTGTTACTCTGATGACCTCTGATATTCGATAAATGGTTTCTGTAAAATATTAAACACAAGTTGAGTTTATATTGAGATATACGATGATGTCTATTGAGATCATTGTTTGTCGACCAAACCCGACACAACTTTGGTCAGTATGAATGCCACCAAGATAACATAACACTATTATTGCTATGCTAGGTGGGGGGGGGGGGTGTCAAGCATTCTAATTGATTGAAAAGAAGTCATTAATTGGAAATTAAATTAATGAATGCATATGCACTCATTTGGTGTTTTTCACCTACAAAAATTGACAACTGGTCAATAAGTCCCTCCTCCTCCAATCACATTTTAGAATACTCATTCAATGACATTTGTAAATTGGCTCGAGGGCCCCATGTGGCCCACCGTCCACCAGTGGCCATTGTCTAATTCTAACAGTTCAATAGCTATTTGTGTTTTGTTTGTTTGTTTGTTTGTTTTAATTGTAGACTGTGTCTGAAAAAGAATCTTGCTAGACTAAATTCCTTTCATGTCTGTGGTTGGGATAACTTTCAGAGTCATACAGTACATCTTAAACTAAAAGAGAATATGCCGCATCAAATCTGTGTGTTAGAGAACTTTTCCGATAACTGTTGATGAACCAGCAAGTGTCCGTCTACACCCCAGCCTGTCTCCATATCTATCTCTGATCTGTCACTGACCCTCCTTCTCTCATCTCCTCCTTTTCATTCCCACAATGACTCTGCCAGATGACTTAGCACAGGCCCTTCTCTCCACATCCATCACTGCCCCATACATCAGTCCTTCCATATCAGATACCGGAGCGAGGATAGAGTTCCAAATCCCTCGCGTCCCGCCTCAGTCGCCCATCCAGATCACTATATTCCCCAGCTTCTTTCTCCGTCTAACAAGCCCCAGCTCCATGAGGTGGTGAAGAAACAACACCGACATATGATCCTATAGCATCTGTGCATTGGGTCCTGGCCCTAAATCAATCGTCATCTCCAGCCCTCCAAATGGGTGGGATTGAAGGTTCGGTGGCAGGAGAAGGTGGAAGAGGAAGAGGAGGAGGGCGCTGCACAGGGTGTTGGGGCATCACTCAACACAAGTGGATTTCCAAAGGGGTTCAAAAATAGTGTCTGCTAGAAAAGGCATTTGCTGAGGACTCACCTGCTTCCTGGTTCGCGTCTTCCCTGTGCGAAGTTTGATGTAACGTGCAATCAGCTCATTCCGTCCTGTAAGAAATCAGAAAACATCATTTCAATTCTGAAAAAAAAATAGCACAATGTTCAACTATTACACATTTTCACACATCTGAACCACAATCAACATCAAATTTATAGTCACATTACTGTAAATCTATTGAGCGCTCAAATAAAATGTGCAAAAAATTAAGCAGGCAACTTGTTCTTTTGTTTCTCATAGTTTTCAAACGTGAGCTTATTTGTTTTTTCTGGTATCAGCTGGTGGCAGGTCAGTATAATGGTTAGTGATGCTGCCTTACAGCCATAAAGTTAGTGGGACCTGAATGTATGATGTTTGCATTCAAAAGTTCACATGCAAAAGTGCCGAGAGGTGCAACCTGGCGACCTGTTCAGCACGTCCAAGAACTCAATTTGGATATATGTATGTCCGGAAGGATGGATGGATAGATGGATGGAAGGATCCAACTGATGGCTCAGCTCATTTAAAAAATTTAAAAATAAACAAATTGAAAAAAAAAAAACTTTCTGAAATCATGAAATATAAGATGTGCAGCCCATACTAAGCTCGTCACGAGTGAACCTGCTCTGAATGCCTGGCAAAGCAGAACGCTTGAGAGGAAGGCACGCGTGGGAAATGTATATGCACCCTATACTTCTGTGCACTTCTATATAGCAGCTGTGATGAGCTTAATTAGTAGCTTAAAATACATTTGTACTCATGTCTTGAGTATATGCATTCGTGCAAGTCTACATTTATAGATGAGTTTTGCAAACACACGTGTCCAACGCTAGCATCAAGACTGTCAAGTGCGTCAACGCTGAAAGCTGTAAGTGCAAGTATATCACTAAGTATATACTTCTGTCTGTGTGGGGGCTCGCAGTGGTCTCGGGTTGACCCCCAGAGTGTACGCTGAGCTCATATCTCCACAGAGAGTGCGTGTCTGTATGCTGCCGCTGATGACAGACAGGTCACATTGGCAAAGCAGGTGGAGGCTGCAGCCATGCGATCCTCAGACTGGACTCAGGACAGACACAGCACAGTCCAGTGACCAGAGCACCAGTCTGGTGAGGCCGCAAGGCAGCTGGTGTGTGTGTCAATGTTTATGGAATATGCTTTTACGCCTGCAGTAAATTTTGAGCTTGTTCCCCACCTCCCAACCAAAGTCTCCAGTTACTTTGGAGGGCAACGGTCAGATGGAGTCTTTCACCTTTTTTTTTCCAAACCAAGATTGCAATTTAATGATAAGAGAGAGACAACAGGCATCTCCCAAGATAGGTATTAGTTTAACAGGGAGCATTGAAGCCCGGGTGTCTTTGTGCTGCATTTTCACCACTGTGGCAACAATGGCAACACGAAAACAAAAATTAAACGCAGCAATGGCAACAGCCACTAGGAGCAAGTTGGGATTCAGTATCAACATCGACAACATGCTTGCCCAACTGAGCCACAACCACTCAAAACCTCCTTAAAGAGAATATATACATTATTATAATCAAGTAGAACTCATCATGCGTCATTAATCCCCTTGGGGAAATTTCTTGACTGAATTGACCCATCGGTGGGCGGCCACAGTTTAGCGCTCTGTGGTGCTGACGGGGGTCAAGGGTCTTGCTCAGGGACTCACAGTGGTGGCCTGTTCACTGTGGGGATCAAACCTGCGAACTCCAGATAAAAAGCCCGCCTCTCTAGCCACTATAGGCCGCTGCACCACCACTGTACTGATATTTTAGCAAAGCAAAACATTCAGTGACATTGACTTGTATATATAAAACAGAGAATAGTGAATTAAGTCTGAAAAGAAATGAAAACATTAAACTTTTACATTAAAATAGTATATCTTAAGGGACAGGCGCTTCATTTCTTACAGCACTGAGAAAAAGGCACAATATGCACACGCAGGATCGGTCACACAGTGAATCTGTCACTCAAAAGGTCTCTCACGCACTGTGTCACACAAGAGTTTGCCAAACTTTGTGCCACCTCTTAAACACTGTCCTTTTTCTCTTGGCACGACATCTCCATGTGAATTAACACGCAGATCAGTCACGACACACAACCTGGTACAAACCCGTCAGATTTTCCTCTCACATAGTGATGTTCAGGCCAGACCTCACAACACTCAGGACACCGACCAATCAGGTGAGTCCGGTTGGTTATAAAAGAAAATCTGATACCTCTCTGAAACCTCTTCAGACATTTTGTCTGCCAATAAAAGTGATCACGTTTTGTGTGCTATGAGAAACCATTTATTTCCATAAAGCACAAGAGAAACAACAGACCAGGACAGTTTTCTACCAAAGGATTTTTAAGTTAAGTCATTAAATATCCTGGCAGGTATACAAAGTGTTTTCTAAAAGATGAGTTGAACACAACTTCACAAAGCTAAGTGTAGAAAATATATGCGCTTATGTAAGAAGAGATTTTTTAATAAGGTGTTTATTCCACATACTGTATATATCTGTCATTCTGTGTGCTGAAACATTACAAATTATTTATGATTAATTCATAATTTGTGAAAATTCACTTATACCTGGCCTTGGCCATCATCGGATCTCATACAAGCTTGAACAGTGAGTGTAGTAATCTCAAATCATCCCCTGATGTCACTAATCCAATAAATTCATTTAAAAAAATATATGACTGGATAAAACATTGAAGTTCCATTTATTTCTTATTAAAAAATGTCATTAAGAAAACATATGGAAAAGGCATCTATCTTGAACCCAAGATTTCCCTTGCTGCCTGTTCCCCCCCTGGAGCTCTCGGCGCCCCAAAAGGAGGTCCACCCCACACTTTGACAACCACTGACTTAAACTCACAGTCGCCCTCTCCATCTGACAGAAAAATTGTCTTGTGTCACCGCCAGCTCTAAATTGGCTAACAAGTGGACAAGCCTGTTCAGATTTTTGTAAAGTGAGACCCACACTTCAGGGAAAATCCATCCATCCATCAATCAATCTTTAATACCAGCTTTCACCATCACAGGATCGTGGTGGACCTGGAGCTGATTCAAGGTGACTCTGGAGGGAAGGCAGGGAACACCCTGGATAGATCACATCACACATCACGGGGCAAACAAAAAGAGACAAACAATCACAGGTACTCCGAAGGCCAATTTACAGGCATAGATCAACCTAACCTAACATCTAGGTCCTTGGAATGTGTTAAGAAACATGATGTAATTGGGGAAAACACACACACTCACAGGGAGAACATGCAAACTGCAAACACAAAGGCCCCCAAATCCAGATCTAACCGGGGAAACTCTGACTTTGACTTGCCATCACGTAGGACTTTAGGGTGAATCCCACTGGCACTAATTGTACATTCAAGATCAGCCTGCAGTAATGAGACGCTATGATGTGGGATCAGCTGGACCAACAAGTTGTAGTAAAAGAACAAATGATCATCTCAGACGTCCAATAGAGAATCATTAAGTTGCTTTTTTACTAAAACTACAACAGAAATATAAGATTCCACCACGGCTAAACACATGAACCAGACGTGGTTAAATTGGTATAAGAGGAAAAAATGTTTTCTCTGTGTGTGTGTGTGTGTGTGTGTGTGTGTGTGTGTGTGTGTGTGTGTGTGTGTGTGTGTGTGTGTGTGTGTGTGTGTGTGTGTGTGTGTGTGTGTGTGTGTGTGTGTGTGTGTGTGTGTGTGTGTGTGTGTGTGTGTGTGTGTGTGTGTGTGCAGCCTAAACCCTGCGTTGTAAACCAGTGCTCCTCTGTCACATTCACACATTGAGATATAAACATTTCCTGACACACACACTGGCAACATTCATTCGGTCTCAATCTTATTTTCCTTTCAAGCCTGTGACTCCTCATCCGTTTAGTGTTTATCAGGAGGTGCACTCGCAGGACGATTGTTTGAGCCCCTAAATGCATATTTCTTTAATTCCCCGGGGATTAGGAAAGTTCCACGTTTCCCAGCAATCAAATTCTTGAAAAGAGAGCTTTGTCAAAGTCCTCACAGTACTTGACCTCAAATGAACATTAAGGTCTATGTATTGAGTTCCTCACATTACAGCAGCAAGCCCTTCCAGTTTGAAGCGATTTATCTTATTTCACTGTACAGTAAATGTACATTGTGCATCCAATTGGGATTTTTCAAAGCAGTAGACACAGATGTGTGAGCATGTCTCCACACCCACACACGAAGGAAATTCTTTTTCAGGGGTCCATCTTTTAACTTCTCATTGACAAACCCTTTTGTTAGTTGCGGATTTGCAAAACGTCTTTGGACTCAAACTGCTGTCAACCATGAACAATTTAAAAAGTACCACGTTCACTGCAGATCAGGTGAAAGTATGAAAACACTGGATGTTGAATTCTAAATTCCTCCCAGGCAAGATGGGATGAAAAGGGTTTTTTTTTTGCAGAAATTTGATAATGAAACTATTTAGCCACCAACAGAGTAAAGCTACAGCAACATGTTGGTAATGCCTTTAAAGTACAGGGGACACAGTTCAAGCATGAAACAACTTCATTAAGACGATGTCAAAAAATCCTTTGCTTCATGTTCATGTATCAGATGCACGGCCACTCCTTGTGTGTGTGCTTGGGGAAGGGCCCCTCAAAAATACCCTCCAACACACCCATGAGATCAGAGCGGCGACTCAGTCACACAGCAATGAGATCATGATATCCAAAAGGAGCAGCTCAGACAGAGAACCTGTGCCAGCCAAGGCAGCAGGAAAGTCGGGAGGAACTTTATACCGTCACCCACTGCTCTGCAGTTTGATGTTGTTTATCGCACCGCCGGCAGTCACACACTTGTCTGGAGGGGAATCTGATTCTGGAAAAAAAAAAACCTAAGGGCATGAAAAGTGATGCAGTTGAAGCAAAGGCAGGCTTTCCCAGAGTTCAAAGTATCCTGCTTGGATTCAAACCTTATAGGTTGTAAATGTTTTGATATTATCATGTTACGACTGAGGAAAAGTATGACGTAAAACAGATTCTTCAAATGGAGGCAACTTCAATACTTGTTCATTTCACTGGACTAGAAACTGACTTTACTCCAGAGGCACTTGGTAACTGCCATCGAACATGAAATTTAGAAAGCTGAGTGTTGATCAGTGATGAGTGCTTTTCTCCCTTTCCATTATCACCTTTGAAAAACTAAATTGTTCATCAATATCATCAGTGATTCACTTACACCATATTTAAAATTGATGTCATACACTGCAAATAAATCACTGACATCATTTTTTTTAATGTGATACTCCATGAAATTAATAGGCCCACGATAGTCAGCGTAACATGTTGTCCTGCTCAGCCCTCCCACAGTTAGAATATCTACTGTTTGAGTCATTAGCCTTTCTGTGTAAGTTTGCTTGCGCTCTCTGTGTGTGCCTGTCCCAGAACTCTGGTTTACATTACAAAAACATGTATCTGAAATAAACTGGTAATTCTAAATTATCTGGAGATGTGAGTGTCTCTCTTTCTTACCTGTGATGGACTAGTGACCTGTCCAGGGTGTACCCTGCCCTCGCCCATAGCAAGCTGGGATTGGCTCCAACCCTTCATGGCGCTTATTTGCAACTATTGTGATGTTACTTGATATTTACCACAAACCAGGCCTGGACAAGTTGTCCTTCCTCCGCAAAGACTTAAATTTGATATTGTCCCTGTAGTTATTGCACACAGGATGACATTCTGTGGCCACAAATGAAAATCACAAGCTGGTTTACAGGAGACACGTTTTCAGTGTGTGTGCGTGTGTGTGTGTGTGTGTGTGTGTGTGTGTGTGTGTGTGTGTGTGTGTGTGTGTGTGTGTGTGTGTGTGTGTGTGTGTGTGTGTGTGTGTGTGTGTGTGTGTGTGTGTGTGTGTGTGTGTGTGTGTGTGTGTGTGTGTGTGTGTGTGTGTGTGTCAGACTGTCTGTCTCACTGTTTGCCCTGTGATAGACTGGCGATCCGTCCAGGGTGTACATTGCCTTCACCCATCGCTCGCTGACAACCCTAAATTGGAAAATGGTTTAAAAGATGGATAGATGGAGGAAGCCGACTGCTTCGTCCTCCCTCCTGACAGTTGGGGTTTGATATAATACTGAACTAAAACTGGAGTGGACTACGCTAACTTTAAGCCAAAAATCTTCACAATAAAAGAAAAGTTTCCCTCCCGAAACTCAACATAATCCCAATCATCATAAATCCACATTGTACTTTACCTATTAAAAAAAAAAAGAAAATAATAATAATTTTTCTCATCCACCTCTTCCTCAGGCTTGCGGGAAGGAGTGAGGGAGAGGTGGATAGGGTCAGAGAAGGTTCCTGCAGCGTCCCATTCTACGTCAACCTCTGGGCCTGCAGTCATAAATCTTAGGCTGCGGTCATCACTCGCCTGATATGATCTCTCTCTTCCTCCCAGTGTCTCTCTCGCTCTCTCTCAGCTCTCAGCCCAGTGCATTCCTGACATTCCAATATACTGACGGGTCTGCACCAGGTCCTGCATCTGTTGCTTGAACATGACCCGATGTCCTGTTTGTCAAATTAATATACAAAAATTCAATATACAGTGTAACATGACTACAGTTAGTGATTTTAGCAGAGGCATTGTTGCACAGATGAAAATCAGCATTGATTGACACTCTCCGTTGCTCTCCTTTTTAGAGGGAGCAGCCTCTAAGTTTTATTAGTTCGCCATCCCCAGGAGGCTTCAAAAACCCTAGAGCATTAAAACCCCAGAGCTTCAAGTTAAGAGTCGCGGTTAAATATGGTACTTATTTTTGTCCATGTGACACCCCCCCGCAACAAAAGGTAGTCTACCCTAAAAACAGATTGGACATCCGCCGCAAATAGATTTTTGGTTCAAACACAAGTCACATATTACCTGTACATGGTATCGATTGACACGCAAGACCAAAAAATTTAGAAAATATGCCTCTGAAAATCGTTCCACAGATCCAGTGGTAGCAGAGAAAATACAATTTAAGGAAAGACTGACATGCTGAAATACACTGCAAGTCGAGCTGGCCAGTTAGAGGCCAGCAAATTTTTATTTGCAAACCTACCCTCTACATCTTGACGTGGATACCGCAAAAATAGATAACTGTCAAGTATAGACGATCTTACGTGACAATAAAAAGATAATATTCTGAAGTAATTTAAAATGTATGTCAAATGTGCAAAAAAAAAAAAAGCTCTGATTTGCACATTTTCAGCAAATTTTTCTCAGATATTCACACCACATTAGTTTATAAATGGCTGAAGAGTGAAGGCACTTTTATTGTAAACACCTGATAGGTTTCATAAAACACACCCGGATTTCAGCACATCAAATTTTACACATCGTCCCAACTATTTGAGTACTGCGTTCGTGGAAGCGTAGAAAATGAAGCAGGTACAGTGTCTGGCTATACAACCACCCAATTAAGTCCATTTCTTTTTGATCGCTTCATTTGAAATTTTCTCCAGTGAAGTACATCAAGAAAATGTTTTTTTCAGTAGTCTTACGTTCAATTTGATTATTCACCATTAGTCCTAAAAAACCTAGTACTTCCTCAAACAGAGAACTAAGGCATGATGGGAAAAGCACAGGCCTCAAAAAGCTTCAGTAGGTCAGCGAGTCAAGGTCAGTCGTGAATCTCTCACCCCACTGTCAAAGTTCAAGCCTGGGTGAGGACTCGCTCTTGCTTTCCACTGAATCATACGCTTAATGGGAATGACTTGAGACAGAAACATATTTGCATCGCCTGACCTAAACCAGCATGGGTTGAGACGTTGCACCAGACAGTGGGAGCATAGTTCATTGGTTGGTTATCCTTCATTCTGAACTCACGGAAAAACATGCCACAACTCAGCGGTACTTTGTTGAGTTTGTCCACACTAATGGCACAAGTTTCTTCTTTTCACAGGAAGTAAGATGCATCTAATTGTGAGAAATATGCTGCTTCAACAGATGTTAGGAAATCCAGTATGACGAAACTAAACAGCTGCAAGAGTTAATGCTGCTAAATGACAAAAAAAAAAACGATATATTGAAAACAACAAATAAATTAACGTGCAAATAGCAAAATAAATAAGAAAGGCAATTGTATTTCCAAAGGGCACATTCCTCCTGTGAGAACTGTCAGCTCAATGGTTTTAGTTTTGGACTTTTTCTCTATTAGAGCAGTATGATGCCTTCAGACAGAGCACAGGGCACGTCCCTCGCTGAGAGCCGCACAAGGCAGGAAATGTTTTCCTTGGCAGATGCATGTCGAATTACCGCCGGAGCACATAACCGCCACAATATCCGTGACACCGTCCCTAATAAGCGAGCTAATAGGTCTGTTGAGTAATGGGGGTGAGGTTCAACGCAATGTGCAGCATTATGGGAAAGAAAATGTTGAAAATATACTCAGAATGTGGGGTAAAGACATTCCATCCAATTAAGGAATTTACAATGTAGAAGGTGACCCAAACACATTCCCTCTGTTTGGCTGCCCAGAGACTCAATATCATATTGTTTCACAGGAATGGCATTCATTCCTTCAAGAGGAATTCAACCTGAAATTCTGAGCATGTCGCTCTCAGCCAACAGACACCTTGCTCTTTTGCTAGTTTTGTTTTGTCTCTGCATCCACAATTAGCCAGCGCAACAAGACTAAATAACATTGCAAAAAACCATCAAGGCAACACTTCACAATTTCATGTATGGCTTTCTAAATATTCTCAGCTGATATTTGATTTGGCTACCTGATTTAAGAGCTCCCCATCAGCACTTCAACAACATTAACAACACTAAAGACCTTCAAAGTGGCTTTGCATTGATTGTGGTCGCTTGAATGACTTGAGTTGTTGGCCACTGGTGACCTCAGGGATGGCGATGAAGGGAAGCCATGGGGGCTATGAGGACTGCAAAGGAAGGGCCACGCTGGCTGTTTAGGGGCAACGAGGGCAAAGCGGGCCACGCACAGGCTCAGTCCTGCCTCATTTTCTCAAGTCATAAATCCGGATTTGCCACAAGGCTGTCAGGTTGAACTTGTGGAGCAGCTGGGGGCGAACTGAAAGACAGACGAACTGACAGAGCAGAGGTTGTTCATAAAGGACAAAGAAAGGCTGTCTGAGACAAAGAGATATGAGGGTAGTAAATCAAACTACAGAGCAGCGAACAAAAACACAACCTGTACTTCTCTTACTTTCAAATACAAATATAGCCAAGCGCAGGGTGGAGACAGGTGTGAGCGAGTTCGGCTGCGCCTCACGGCCACGCAAGGAAGCACTGTCCACCTTGGTGTTTATTTGTCCACCCCTCCTCGTCCCCTCCAGGCGCTCAAAGGGTAAACGTCTATTCTGGTTTAGGGTTACAGCCAAGCTGCCTTGAACCCCCGGGCTCTCAAGCGCACATGCCATTCCTGGCAAGCCGACGCACTCCCTGGTACACATCACCTGCCCCTGACCGCCACGGGGACTAAGGGGTACCTCTGTGGTTTCCTTGTCAAAAACTCCAGCCCCCTACCACCTTTGCCACCCACTGCCCCTCCCATCACCATTACACAGAGCGAGGCATGCATCCCCCACCCTCCTCTGCCCCCTCCAACTGTTATTACAGGCTTTATAAGGGTTTGAGTGTTGATCAGAGGATGGCCGTGACCTCAATAGGTCTCTAAGCTAGGCTAGGCAAAGCTAACAGTTAAAGAAGCTGTCTGGCACGATGACAAAACGAGGTGATGACAGAGGCTGTCTGAAACTGCCACTATCTCCGTCCACTCCGTTTTCCACTGACCAGATCCACTATCAAGCAGTCAGGAAACCCGACGGCTGAACCATCTGTCGACAAACATCTCTCAGCAAAACACTGTGGCGGCATCTCCACAGCACATCTCTGAAAATGATATTAGCCAAAGATTCACAAAGGAAAGCGATATAAATATACATCAATCTGAAATCATTACTATAGGACAGTGGAAAATACACACGCACAGATGATCTCACGGCAGTGTACTGAATCCAAGCAAAATGAAATCCTATTTGTTGATGGAAGAACCGACAACTTTAGCGTCCATGCTGGTGAATCACAAACAGTGTGTGTGGGCAGTGGCTGTTGCCATTGTTTGGGCTCTTGAGTACAAATGTTCAGCTTGTGTTTTTTTGGCTACAGTTTTTTTTAATGTGTCAGTCTCTTGTTTTCATCCTCAGTTTCATATAAGTTGAGAAGGCTTACTTGTCATTAGTGTGTGTGTGTGTGGAAACTGCGGTGATCAGGGTGTTTTGCGTCCGTTTATGACACATCATGCCTTCATACTGTGTGTTAAGAGACCAAGTGGAGCTGACAGCTGTGCAGGAAACAGCAGTGATGTGAAACATGAACATGTGTGCGTGTGTGGGGGGGTAGTAGTATGTCAGACCACATACGTAGGTGAAGTTTATTAAGAAGACAGAATCATAAAAAAACGGAAGAAAAAAGGTTACATATTTATGTTGCTGCATTTTAGGAAGAACATTTAAATGTTGAGGCAAAGAATAGACTAACTGAGAAAGTGGAAATGTCTAAAACTGTGTTATCATGTAAAGAATGAAGTGGAAATTTTCAGGTAAAGAGCTAGATTGTTGAGACCATTTTTACTCTATGGATTTTGTTATCATAACAAATTATTCACAAAAAATCCTCCTCTGTATCTATTTATTCAAGCCAACATAATGTCATAGGGCGAAGTGGGGTGCACAGTGGTGTAGTGTTTAGCTCTCATAACAAGAAGATCACGAGTTCAAATACTTTCTGTGTGGAGTTTGCATGTTCTCCCTGTGTGTACGTGGGTGTGTTCCAGGTATTCATATTTCTCTCCACAGTAAAAAAATATGTACAGTATGTGAGGTTAATTGGTGACATAATATTGCCCCTAGGTGTGAATGTTGTTGTGTGGCGTTTGTAATGGACTAGTGGCCTCTCCAGGATGTACCCCGCCTTCGCCCATAGTTCAGGACTTCTGTCCTTCAGCCAGAAAACAATACGCACATATTACGACAATAAAGATGGGCGTACCGTACATCTTGCCCTCGTCAGAGAGGATGATCTTCCTGCGGCCGCATGGTGGATAGATGGCCAGGGCCTCCTGGAAGCTCTGCTCGATGTCGGGGCTCCACACGCCCTCTGCATCATTCTCCAGGGGTTTGTCGAGACCGTCCCCAAGCTCATCACTCCCACCCCTGGGGGAGGGAGCCGGCACCCACTCTGCAGACGTGGTGGGACGATGAAAAGATGACCACAGAGCAAAGGGAGGAAGGGTTGGGATTTTGCAGGGGACGGCGTGAAGGAAGGATGCTGCCACAGGAATTAGACCGGTCTGTACGATATCCACAAGTGTGATGAAGGTGATGATGGTTCTGCATGAGGCAGGACAGGAGACAAACAGAGAAAGAGATTAAATTGACCTAATGCTCTTACAATTAGATTTACCAGATATACTGTACATATTTTTCATTTTACTTTTTTTCTTTTAACCCTCTTGATGCAGTGGGTTCATTCAGATTTTGTGGATTATAGGATTGACAAAACAAATATGCAACGGGAAAGTGTTTCTGACCCCTTTTCAAAGTCAATTTTCAATATTTCTTTTTTTTAAAGTTTATTTCGAATATGTGGGTGCCACAACAAAATAAAAAATTAAATAAAAACATAAACAAACAGATACATAACGGAGCAACAAAAGCAAAAAAAAAGAAAAGTTACAGATAACTAAATATAAAATAATGGATTAACATATCCGAAAAGGAGTAGGAAGGAGCAAAGCTTATTTACTCCTACCCCTTATTCACCTCATCCAACAGTCATTTATACCCCTGTAGTTTATATATATATATATATGTACTAAACAGAAAAATGCATTGTTTTTGAAGCAATTAACAGCAGCAGAGACAGGTTGAACAACTCTCTGAAACTCTGAAAAAATACTCTTTGCATCATAAGAAGCACGTAGCCTTTGGTTAACAGACAAATACATAATATGGCTCCGGCAGTTCATATTCATGTAGACTATTTGAAAATGTCAAATGTCACCGTGAGTATTGATCTCCTGCCTTCTTGATTTCTCAAGGACATAAAATATCCCTCAAAGAGCAATCTGTGATAAACCTGTTCCAACTTGTTGCTCTACAGGGGGTCACTACAGCAAGTCAATGTAACTTCAACTGCACTTGGCTATATTTTATGCAGAAATCTCTTGCTTCCACAACCAGGATCCAAACCTCGGTTAAAGAAATCAAACTATCACGAGAGAGGGTAGTTTTGGCTTTATGGAGAGCAAAGAAGCCCAGACATCCTTCCCACAACCAGACAGCATCCTATCAGGTACCAGTACCACCAACTATCTATCGTCTTACCAAACCTTACATTTTATTTTGGGCAGGTAAAGAAAGTGTGTGAAGACGACCACATAAAAGATCACGTAAGGTCAAAATCTACTAACCCTGACATAAACCGAGGCTGCCAAGATCCTTAGTGAGGTTAGTGCAGACAATAAAAAAAATTTAAAAAAGAGACTGACTCCTGGTGTTGGAAGAAAAGAGAGGCGCACAGGAGGAGCGTGATGTCAACAAATGATGGGATGCATTAAAGATGGATCATTGTCCTAGGACACACTTAGATACACATGCCACAGAGGATCATACCAGGATATTGAGGCCAGGGGGGCTTTTAGGTTGCTCCTTTCTTCACCAGTGCTATAAACTGACCGTGTTATTAAAATCCTCAGCTCCGATTGTAATTAATATGTTCATGCATTGCTTTTGGTGTTGGAGCATCATGCCAACAAGCTGAGTAATTAAATTGATTAACCTGGTGTCGCATTGGCTCTTCAGGACCTGACGATAAACAAGCCATCCGGGGAAGGCTGACAGAGCGGGAATGTTTGACCTACAACAGATTCACATCCTGTTTTCTCGTCACTCCAATTTGTTTAGGATGTGCACACATCGCTTACACAGAACAAGACAGACATCAGCTCCACCTCTTCCCCTCAACAAACGTGCTGGAGAAAGAGGGAAAACAGCCACAATAGAAGCACATGTGGACGAAAACAAACCGCCAACACATGAGTCAATACGAGCTGAGGTTTTTGTTTGCCATGAAGCGTTTTCCTGCCACTGTGTAACTTAGAGACCTCCATGTCCATTTAGGGAAAAACAAAGACAAGCACCAGCTATTACATCAGTGTGTGTGAGTGGGTGCCTGCGTGTGAGTGTGTGAATGTGTTATATATACATATATATATATATATATATATATATATATAAGCCCGTATAATGTCTTGACAGATCACTAACACACATTTACACACTCATATATATATATATAATATTCTTACTCAGACATCGTCCAGATTCAACAGTTACAGATAGGATTCACATCACTGTGCAGACAACAAAAACTACGCCCCTAAAGAGTAGTTTTAAAGTCGAACTCTTAAGGTTACAATTAAACAAGCGGTAAATAAGGTGAGGATAAGTCTGCAGGTTATCAAAGGATTTCACCCAAAAGAAATAAAAACATAGTGTGTTTGTGCATGTGTGTTTATGTGTGAGGAGTCCACGGGATTTAAAATGTGCGGTTGATAGGAGTGATCTGGTGAGTGAGTCAATGTGTAGCAGGGAGTGAGTAAGACTCTCCAGCCGGTGCGGTTTCCCCTCCTCATGCTTCCTTTGAGCCCCCCTGATGTTCGACAATGTTTCCTGTAAGGCGTCCGGCCAGTTCGCCTATTCTCATCTCTATCTCACATGAGCGTATGAGCAGATGTACATATACTCGGGGATAAAATAAACTCGAGCCTACGCAAAACGCCAACACACCAACAGACATTGGGAAATTGAAAAAAAAAAAAACAACAACAAAAAAAGTCACATAAAAAAAAAAACAACGGGTGTTTTCAAATGATTGAGCTAAACATCGACAGGGTTTTCATCTTCAAATCTTTTAACACGTAAAAATGTCAAACAATGTCTGCTGTAGAAGTTGTGGAAGACAAAATGAAAAGCAACACCGTAATGAATGCTGCAGGGTTTCAAGGTGCAGAAATGTATTAGGAAAAAATCACCCAGTAATCCATCATCCTAAAATTCACCACTTGAGGTGAGACAAGCAGCGTGCAGTGAGAATTATCGAGTTATTTCCACCAGTTTCCCTGTAAATGTGTGAGCGGGAACAACTCTGCTTCACTTCATTTTACGTGATGTATTTTGTTCAGGTCGGCTGATGAAGTAGTTTGTGTCAATAAACAGGAGATACATTTCCCTCCCTCGCTGTTTTCAGATAATTCAGCAGATGTGGGGATATCCCAGCCGCCGGGGAATCAAAGCCAACAAACATGTGAAAATCCTACCTTTTGAACTGGAGATGACCCTTGAAAAATCAGAGCCGACCCCACGCTAAAAGTGTGACATTGTTCAGAATCATCTTGTTAACAGGTCTTCTCCTGAGAGGTTGTGAAAGTCTGCACCAATGTACGCCTTTAACACCTTAGATCTCAAATAAAGAGGCGCACACAGACTGAACTGTGTAAAACTCCTGCGCAAAAAAGAAATCTCACTTTTAATTCACCTTCATTTATATAAATTCTTACTTAAATGTCACTGACCTTTTTTTGTAGGGAACTGAAGCAAATTTAAACCACCGATATAAACTGAAACGAAGCGTATAACTGTTTTCATCACCTCTAATTGAAATTCCTGTGTAATTATTTCTGGTTTCTGTTTTCCTTTGATCTTAACCACGAGTCGACAAATCGCAGAGGAGTGAGCTGATAACTTTATTACAATCGCAACAAAACCTTCCAAAATAAGTAACCATGCACCATTGCTTCTGTTTTTACGGTGACTGACTTCAAACTCTGAGCAACTCCTGCTCGGGACCACTGCAGGCCACTGTGAGATCCGTGGCAGCCCTTAACCATTAGTGTGAAGCTCTGTGCCTCGCTCATAATGTCCAAGAGGTTAATTAACCTAAGCCATGCCTTAAAACACAACACCCCCCCTCTTTTCCTTATCGGTCTCCCATCCACCCTCGGCGTGGCCCCTCTTCTCTGGATCGGCTCAACGGGATAATCCCCCAGCTGGTGCTGCGGTCAGGGGGCCACGTAACCCTCCGACTGCCCCCCCCCCCCCCAACAACCCATTCGCACAACTGCCAAACTCAGAAGAACTCGCTGAAATTGTGGGTAAGAAACTCTCTCTCACAATGGAGGTAAAGCCCGTAAGAGGTGGGTTGGGAGGCTCGGGCCACATTTGGCCCATTACTTTGGTTCCAGGAGGAAATTTCCCCACCAAAAATTCAATGAATGGCTTCTAAGGAATTTAGAGTCGGTCATTCATGTCTTTGCTTCGTAGTGGATAGGAAGATTTTCACTCTGATGTTTATACTCAGTGGCTTCGGTGAAAAGCCTTAAAGACCTCCTCAGAATGATAAACTAGTGAAGCTGGTGACACAGATTTGGCTTTGAATGCCAACCCCAGATCCAAATATGTGTTTGTCCATTACTTCAGGCCAAATACTCACGGAACCAATGTGATACCGAGCTGCTTCAGATCGGTTTAATTTTATAGCGTGTTGATATTGGCATCAAGCCCAACACAAGGCTGCACACCAAAACACAAAACACACTGAAGCTGGAATAAATATTTGTGTTGAAATCCAAAAGGCCACAACACGTGCTACCACTCACTCTGTGTGTGTGTGTGTGTGTGTGTGTGTGTGTGTGTGTGTGTGTGTGTGTGTGTGTGTGTGTGTGTGTGTGTGTGTGTGTGTGTGTGTGTGTGTGTGTGTGTGTGTGTGTGTGTGTGTGTGTGTGTGTGTGTGTGTGTGCTCAAGTGGTCACAACCTCTGCTAATCATGCCGGGAATGCAAAAGCATTTAGAAAATAAAGCAGCGGTGTGGGATCAGACAATGTGATGCAAATAAACGTCGCAGCGAGAGCCCGCGGCGGCGAACAAGTTTGTTTTGTCGGGTTTTTGCTGAGAGCACGTGCTCCGGCACTGAGTCCCCCTGGGCTGCTCCACCAGCAGCAGCCTACAAGCCCCGAGCTCCAGACTCTGCAAACACATAAGCGAAGACATAGACATAGGCAAAAGCGCATGCAAAAGCAGTGGGTTTTGCATCTTACAGATTTAATTTCACGAGACGACGTAGAGAGAAAACAATTCTTTATGAAACCTGAATGCAGACTGAATAATGCTAAACTCCACTGCATTAGGACCATCATTGAACCTGTTCATTACTTTACATATTTATCAGTTAATCCACAACGTTCCAGTTCAGATTCACTCCTACTTCCTGTTTTTCGCTGTTTTTTTTGTTTGTTTGTTTGTTTTTTTACCGAGAAGTTTACAAATGAAACAACCCCTGATAATACATTGGTAACATCAGTGCTTAGACCACACCTACGCTACGAATCATTTAGATTCAAGGGGAAAACAAACACGCTAATTTAGATTCATACCAAAGTGGATCCTATCAACTTAAATGTTAATGAGATCATGAGATAGATAAAAAAAAGATAAGGCAGGCAGGTTTATCGTGAGCACTTGGGAGCACAGTACACCCTGTAATCCACTCTGTGTGTCCCCTTTAATTCTCATTAGTTTTAAATTCTGTCAATCAGATTTATAATGTTTCTAAATTTCCATGGGGGGGGGTGGGGTGGGGGGGTCAATGATGCACTTTGTGAATACTGACAAAGCCAAAATATTCAGTTCTGCTCTTTGAATTGAGCCACTGACGCCGCTGAAGATTCAATGGAAGCAGGAGGACATATGCAACTTATTATTAAAGTGAAGAATGAAGAATACATGTGCACCCTCTCGACAAAAGATAATTAACTTAGTCAACGATAGCACGGTGAATAAAAAAACTAAACACAAACTGGACATTAATATATTTCCACTTGGTGGTAAACTAATAGAGGTGAGCCCTCATATCTGTACTTTTTAGCTGCTCCTCCAGGTTTTGCTCCTTGTACCTCCGGTGTATTCGCTCTAAAATTTGTTTGGATACCTAATTGGCTTTAACCTGAACATGTAAACGCACACTGGAAATGCAAGACTGTGAGAATGGCTGGTAGATAATAAAAGCAAACTAATAACGCTAATAACACAGAGAATGTTAAGCCCCTGAAGTCGTCTCGCCAGCGGTCAGTAATGTGGTTGTACTAAACAGCCAGCAGGTGTAAATGTGTGTGACTGCTTGAATGTGAAGCGGGTACTCTAGACTCTAGAACTTTTCCTACTCGGAGTGAAACATGTTTCACCGTTATAGAAACGGGACAGTCCCAACTCTTTGAGACTCGGCCTCTGTCCTATAAGGGAAGAGGATCCGTGAGTTCAGTCTAACAACAATCCAAACATAAAGATCCATCACATGGGCAGGAATAAATGGACAACACAGACACACACACACACACACACATGCACCCACCCACACCTACAGAGCTGCGGGTGCTGAGTCGAAAGGGAAGCGAGGGCTGTGTGCAAAGTCTTTGTTCTACAAGGCTCATATCTGAGGCATTATTCCTTTTTCTCGTGCGAGCGCAGGAGGAATGATCGCTATGTGGGATGAGCACAGCAAAAAAAAAAAAAAAAACCTCCTCTGCTGAGAAGTGAACCAACCTGTCTCAGGGCAACTTTAGACACACATATAAACGTACACTCCAAAACAGGGATGAAACACACAGATTTGTCTTGTTGTTCACACACCTTCACGTACTTCTTACCTCCCCTCTCTTGTTCCACTCATTCACCCACACTAACACCTCCACCTCTCGGCACCCGCCACCTCCACCCGCACACACAAGCGCTACTGCGGTGCGAGCAGCACGACCGCAGAGTTCACGTTACAATATAATTCATCTGTCTGAGACAACAGTGAAGCCAGGGCCTTGAAAATAACAGGACCAAGGCCCTGGAACAAACCCAAACTCCTCTGGCTGTCAAGCACTTCAGAGGAGGCTCTGACAGGTGTGTGTGCCCCCCCCCACACACACACACACACACCCCACCCCCACCCCATACTGTTGCTCCGCTCCATTCCACCTGTTGCTCCTGTGGAAAACACAATGATCTCAGCTGCCCTGCAGGACACTGTAACACACACTCAGATGCACGCACACACCCCGGCAGGCCTTCAGTCGGTTATCTCAAAGCCAGATCAAAACACTCACTCTGTCAACTCTGCAGTTGCACAGAAAGATTATATGAAAGTATGCAGAGCCGTAAAATACTGTCACAGCCATGTGCATTATGCAAATATTAATTCCTTATGGAATAGAGAGACATGAAGACAAACGCTGTCACAATACAAAGTGTGCATTATTTAATAACCTTGTTGTTTTTTTACATCACATTGCAGTGATTAAAGAATCGTTTTGAGAAACTGTGCTGTAGTGTGTAACTTTGGTCACACTGAAGTACAATTTAAAGAATGTAATCTACTTTGCTACTTTAAAACTTTAAGTCGCTACCAATGACTAGGAAAGGGAAATACTGCTTCTTCTTACCTTCTTCTTATCTTACACAGCTTATACGGGCTGCAGGTAAATGCAGTCATAAAGTAAGATATACTTTGAGTATATTTTTACAAGATAACTTTACACGTTACTATGTACAATTTAAGCATTGTCTCAGTAGATGTACCTTTAAGCGTACAGATCATTTCTATAGTCTTTCCGCCTCGTAATTCGGGAGCAAAACTACCAAAAGTAACGCGTTGCATTCTTGTGAAAGTAAATATTTGCACGGTTACTTCTGCACAGTACAATTACTGCCACTGAGCATGCAGAATGAACGCACCATTTCAAGTATGAAGTCACAGTTCACCCGCTGTTTGAGAATATCGATGCATTACCTGAGAAGATAAACCATTTTACAGCTGAAACTGCAGCCTTACTACCACAATGCCTTGTGTTTCTCTGCTCTCCAGTGAATCTGTGCTGTATTTGGAGAAGATCAAGAACTCCAATCATTAACTCAGGATCATAAAATCAACGTCTGCAATGTTCATTGAGTGAACAATGCTTTGTTTAAGTTTTGGTAATCATTAGACGAGGAGCATGGATTGAGGGTGAAAATAACGGATTAAGGAGTTTCATATAAGGGAAAAAACTGTCTTCTTCCTTTACAGACGTCCCTGTCTGAGCAACAGTGCTAAGTAATATAATAATCCTACATGACGGGGCTCTGTTTTAGACAAATGTCCTGCACCGTGAATGTTAAAAGTAAAAATGGCCAATGATGCCGGTGTATGGACTGAGCACGGTTTCATATCCTGGTTAAGATGAAGTTACTCACAACTCTCCACGATTTGTATTCTTTAAATACACACATTCATAGCCAATATGATTTTAGATCAAATGTGTTTTCCCCTTTTAGCTGCAGCTTTTACACAAGTGGAGTAAAAATATAACAACACTGTTCTTCAAAAGTCATCCAGATAAAAAATGGATTACCATTCTCCTTATAACAAAGAAACAGTGAAATGGAATGACAACCAACATATTATCTCTGCGCTCACACAGCGATGCACTCACATGCAGCAGCCGCATCCGATGTTGAGCAGGACAGTTAAAGTCAAGCATGTCCTGCTCAAACTTCTTTTTGCAGCTCGATACGAAAGGAAAACTTGCACAGAGGCCACTCTCCACAGTTGATTTTGTTTTGGTACATTTTCCTCCTCAGAAACCCCTTCGGATTAGTCCTCTATGAGATCACCTTGGTTATATTTTTTTGTTTTTGTTTTTTAAATAGAGGGCAAAGCAGAATAAAAAAAAATTCTACAAGTAAAATCATGTAACATTCTAAAACTTTATTATTTACACAAAAGCACTTTCTTAATGTGCCATTATAAATATTTCCAATATGGCCCCTTATCTAAAACCAAATCAAAGCATCAAGAAACAAGATTTTCTTTCTCTTCAAATGAGAAAAAAAAAACTCTGGATCCCAATCTTTAATGGGCTAATACCAAAAACACTGATATACACACACATGTGTACATTAATATTACACCTACAGAAGCAGTTTCAGAAGACATCTAAAAAAAACTATGAAACAACAAAACAATTTAAAGTTGAACTGAACTTCTCTTCAATCAGCTGCAACAACAACTGAATAAACTAACTGATGCCTTTGTGATCATGAATCTCTATTGAATACGATCGTTAAGGACAGATACTTTACGAAAAATGTATTTATTTAGCTGATTTTGTTTCGCATAGTATTTAATGAAACTGACATTTACTGATACCAGTGATGTTTTCGGTGAAATTTAAAAAAAAAAAATCTATCTGCATGTTACTCAAGTCTTTACATTTGCCCTTTTTTCAACCTGCAGCTTGTTTTCACAGGAAAGGAAGTTAAATTGGTTAAACAGTTAAATTGTGGATGATTACAATATAGGTACTGTTGCTCATGTAAATGTACAAAGTACTATTTCTAAAGACATTCTAAAAGTTGAAGGGTTGCAGTTGGCAGGTATTGGGTCTGATTTACTTGACTATAAAATATGTATAATGTAAGTCTGTTTCTTCATTGTATTACCCTACATCAATTTCATTTGTGAACATATATATATATATATATATATCAAATGATTTAAATAATATTACAGTTTGTGGGCACCCAATAGTGATTGTGATTATAATAGCTGGGCAGTTTACAGAGTGTACATTTTTCATCAGTTAAGATTAAATACTACTTAATTGAAATAAGTATTGAAAGAATATCCTAAGTATTGGTTCTTTGGGTTTAGGTTTGTAATTACGTCTGTATATGGGAAATGTGTCTTTGTAATTTTCCTTCTAGATGGAATTAAACAAAATAGGTATTTTGGGTGTTAGAGATTTTAGAATAAACTGAAACTACTCAGGAGTATCATCAGATTTTAGTTGTCGTACAAAAGTGGAAATATTTTTATAAAAAATACAGAAAAAAATACAGAAAAACTACTTATTGTGAGTACTTGTAATACATTACTTTCGAAAAATATTAAACATTTTAAGAATTGTGCTTGTTAACGAGCCAAAACTTTAAGGCAGCTTTTAAATATTAAAGCATTACATTAAAGATGTTTTAAAACATTTGTTTGGACTCTTAACTTTTGCTATAAACGACGTGACTACGTCATCCTGCAATGATGACATCATACGTCAGTAAACCCTTTAATTAACTTTAAACAAAACATCTCAACACAGAAATATAAACAGAGCTTCTCGTCTACTCACACTTGTTGAAGTAGGAGGGAGGTGAAATGGGTGTCAATTAGTCCCGCGGGTTAATAAATACACGGTTTGGATGTAAAAGTTCACCCAGCTGGCGGTAATGTTTGACCGCGCGGCTGTGACGCGTTTCCCCGCAGAAACACTCCGCGGCTCCGGCGGCGCGGCGCGGCGCAGGAAGTCCGAGCCGCTGGAAGCAAATGAAGGGGAAAATGTCGGAATTCGAGCGGAGAAATGTGAGACATTTGAGGAATGTTATCTCCGGACAGAGAGCGAATTTCAGAGACGAGGCGGTGAAACGCGCGGCGAGCATCCACATCATTTACAAAGTTTACGCACTTCACTTTTTACGCACCTAACGTTTCCAAAAAAAAACGCACCGACGCGCACTTGTTCGCAGCTTACCTGGAGAGAGAGAGAAAAAAAAAGTCTTTATCAGCAGGCCGGCAGGTGGACGAATATGATGTGTTTTTAATTTAAATTCAAAAAGTGACTCCGTTTTCTTTTTTTCTTTTTTTCCTCTTCTTTGTTTGTTTTCTGCTGCCTCGCCTCCTTCCTGGAGCCGCTAGTTTGAAGCGAGAGGAGGGCAGGAATTTCAGGAATTAGCCGTGGTATGACATGAAGCCTGGAAAAAGCCAGAGAAAGAGACCCAGGGAGGGAAGGAGGGGAGGGGAGGGGAGGTCTGACCGGTCAACACGTAATGAGGAGGAGGAGGAGGAGGAGGAGGAGGAGGAGGAGGAGGAGGAAGGAGCTGCAAAGGAAAAGGAGGGCTTTCAAAGGAAATCACATCAAGAAAAAAACTAAACAAAACATCAGTCAACTCGTGAAAGTCCCACTGACGTCACTGAGAGTTTAACAGAATTTAATGGGGTTTATGTTTTATTGTATAGTTATCTCTATTTCATTAAAACATTCTCTAAATGGCATATCCAGTCCCTTTAATACCTATTCACTTTATTCTAATAGACACCCACACACGTGGGGCTGTGTGGTGGTCATTGCTCTGACCTCACAGTGTGAGGGTGTGTTTGCAGTTCGAGTCTGGTGCTGGATCCTGCTGTGTGGGGCTTCAGTGCTCATCCCGTGTTCCCTCCATCAGTCCAGAAACATGCATGTAAGGTTAATTGGTCACAGTTTCTCCTTGATGTCAGTGTTGTTGGACTGGTGACCTGTCCAGGGTATAACCTGCCCACACATTGTCAGGGCAATATTAGAAATAAAGTCTGACTGGTTGAATAAAGGGACCATGAAAAACAAAGAGAAACACTCAACTCAAAAAAAAAGAAAGATAATTGAATAAAAGGTTAGTATTAGTATGATAAGGTTTGGATACTGCACACTGGGAGAAATAGTGAGTTCTAAAGTAACAGTAAAGTTTATTCAAGTTTACATGGGCTGCTTGGATATTAGAGCATTATTGGATCTGTCCTGTGTATCTGATTAAAAGTCAATACTGCACTGGAAACCTTGTTGGACAATAAATGTCACTCCATTCATGTAATGTACGATAACTGAACAGTTATTTAGACATTAACAGCTTGTTTATGTGTTTTCTTGGTTTATCCACAATGTATATTTTATGAGATCATATTTTTTTCCATCTACAGTCACACCTTGTCTTGTGTTTAATATGTATTTTAATACTAAATTAAGATTTTTTGCATGGTTTTCCCTCCACTGTCACTTCCTTGTACTCTTTGCTTATCACTTTCCTGTTTTCTCACATGAGCACACAGAGGCGATAATATTGCTGGACTTGGGCTTGTTGTGTAAGCCATTAAAAGGCCTGGAGGTGTAATTGTCTGGGATGTGATTGTAGACTTTGGACTCTGCAAGGCAGCATGTGCAGAGCAATATGAACTGGTTTACAGAGCCACCCATTGAATATTATGGGCATTGCAAGTCATAAGTGTCATAAGTTCACAGGCAGAATCCAAACAGCATACTTCACAGTCAATTATTGTCCCTATGTTCTTTTTTTTTTTTTTACATATATTGTTTGTCTGAAATGTGCTTTGAACAAATTTATGTCAGTGGATTGAATTCCTGTTCTTGACAATGGCGGCAGTAGTTGAACCTGAGTGAAAAATATCTCGTACTTGTGATTTTGGATTTTTATTTTGGGCCTATTTTTGCACGGATGTCCGGGTTCATGATCCTGGAGAATCTTGAGTTGTTTGTCCATACAGGGATTCCTTATATCTGCAGATATGCTAATATATAGTTGAAGAGAGTCTACCAGTGGACCTTTCTCAGCATTTCCTTGGAAGTGAACCTCAACCCGATGATGTGAGTATTTGTATTTGACATGTCCCATTGGGCTGTGAGCATCATGAGTCTGCTCATATCAATAGAGCTCTCTTACTTTCTGCAACTCTTTTCACACATACACCCATGTACATTCGTACATGTTCAAATGAATGAATGAATGAATAAACAAATAAATAAATAAATACGTTAACTTACAGTACACACACACTTTTACATAGAAACAAGATATTTGATGTCGTATGTGTAAAAACCAAACATCAGCAGTTTCAGTCCAGGCTGTTGTGGAAGCTTTGTCATACCAAAGTCAGTGAACAGTTGTTGATATTTAGACATGTCAGGACAGAAGTTGTGTGTGTTTGTGTACGTGTGTGTTTGAAAGCAGCAGTGGACTGTGGACCGACACACACTATGAGTTTGCCATCAAGAAAGAATACCTGCTTCGATTTGCTGATTTTTTGGGTGAAGTTTTATTCCAACACAATTGAGTAAAAAATGTACTTTAGATTAATACAAGTGTGTGTGTGTGTGTGTGTGTGTGTGTGTGTGTGCTGGTGGTCCAGCACTTTTCATTAAGGTCTCACTTCGGCCCGTTGCGAGTGCAGCTGGGGCACAAGGGGCATGCTCGCTTGGTAGCGCCGGAAGTGCTGGGGTGGCTCCTTGGGATGTAGTGGGCTCCCCTATCTAGATCGGGGGTGGGTGCGGAGGCTCCGCACTCTGTCCACTCTCGCAGGGCAGCTTATGTCGGGGCCCGGGGCCCCTGTGTCCCTTCTCCCTCTCCTGCGGTCTTCTCCTGGCTGGAGGGAGGGTCTTCTCTGGTTCTCCCTCTAGTGCCTTCTGGGCTGGGGGTGTGGCTCTCTCCGGGGTGGTTCGCTGGGGCCTTCTCAGATCTGCTGAGGCACACGGCGGTATGGCTTCGGGCCCCGGGGTGTTGCTGCGTGGGGATATAATGTTCATTAAGTTCAGAATACTCCGCCAGTAGCTGCTGGTATACACCACCCGTAGCTAAAATATTAGTAAAGGATAACGTTACTCCCTTAACCAGCATGCAGGAGTAAGAGGAGAACAAGACCGCGTGTACCCGGCAGCGGTTTGCAATAGAGTGCACAGAAAATCAGCTTCCAGGATGGGGATAGACACTGCAGCCATCACAAAATCCCATCCAAATTGAAACACACAGTAAAAAACCTGGTGCCAAAGGTACAATAGAAGTACCATTTCCAGAATCCAAAGGTGACCCATTACTGCTGCCTGCGAAATCAGTGATGGAGGCGGCGGTGATGCTCCACTGTGCGCCAGTATCCACGAGGAAACGCCTCCCAGATAAAGTGTCCAAACAGCAGCTGAACAGCAGCTTATTCGAGATCCCAGCGCTCACAGCCACGACCGAGCGCCGGGTCTGGCGTTTCCCTGCACTGGACGGTGTTGAGGCTGTGCTGGCAGGACAGCATGCGCTCCGTACAGCCGCAATGCCAGCAGAATCTTGTCTGCCTCCTCCGCCAACCCACGATAATCTTTAGTGCACATGAGCGGTGAGCTGGCCAGTACACCTGAGGTGGTAGTTGATGCAGGAACAGCTGGATACAGAGGAACGTAGCATCACCCAATCCCAGAGGCTCTAACATGTTCTCCATCAGTTCAGTGGGTTCGCTCTCTCCCGAGCCGTAGAGAGACGGCAGGTGCTCTGTTCATTCGGCATAGAACAACTGGAACAGCTGGAGGAGTTGGGTTTAAAGCACAATGTGTTTGCCCTGAGCCGGCGGGTCCCGCAGCAGTCCCATCCCTCAGCCGGTGGTGGAAGAATCCAGTGCTGCGACGACATGAATGTACTTTGTGTTGTTGGCTGTAACCAGTGATGCCAGTGGTGCTTTAGTGTATGATCACTTTTTCAGTAACGAGTAATCTAATGTTATTATTTACAAGCCAGTAATCAGATTAAAGTTACTTTTCTAAGTCACTGTGTAGTGTCCCACAGGACGTTGGAAAGGAGGACGGGTTCCTTTTCTATAAAACCACTTTATTACTTAAGAGAACAGGCAGAATATCCAGGCTGCTCCTCCAACTGGACACACACACACACACACACACACACACAGGCAGCTGGTGTGTCCATCCACCTTCTCCACTCTCAGCCAATCACAGGTCAACTCGCTCTAACGGTGACTTCTGGATCCTCATCACCACTGGAGTTTGGGTCTGTGGTTTTTCAGAAATCGGTTTCATCTGTCTTCCCTGCAGCTGTCTGTCTTTGTATACATTGAGCTAATAAGGAATCCCTGTAGACAGTAATAATTAATTTATATCAATGAATGTGGTTTTATTTTACTGAAGTGTGTGCCAATCACACGTTTTTGATGTGAATACTTTCCTTCAGGATTATTTTTACCTCCCTAATCTGGCAACGTATATGTGGGACGTTTCAAAATTGGTTAAATCAGCTGTATACATTGTTTATGACAGTATGAGTATTCATGAATTTTATTTTGTGAAGTTGTTGTTTAATTAAAGGTCACCATAAGACATATTAAAGGGAGGTTTTCATATTTGCTGATTTGTGACTGATAAATTTCACTTCAGAGTCTCAAAGCGATGACAGAGGAACTCTTTGTTACCCTGAATTTACCAATAATAAACTCATACATATACACTGCCTGCACATGAGAGGTGAATCCTGATCATCTCGTGTCTTTAATAGAAGCACAACTTTACAAGCTTCTGTTTGCTCTGATCGGTATTAATTCAGTAACGTTCTGAATTCACTGTGACGAATCCAGTCAAGTACCGCCGAAATATAGGAACATGTGTTCAGGACTAGAAAAACAGAGGAGATGTTTGCTGACGACAGTTCATTTTATTCATGAAGGTTCATTTCATACTCAGTCAACTTTAAGACGGTCTGAGCTATTTTTGTGTAGACATTGATGCTGACATTTACCCTGCCCCCCCCTCCATCCTCTATTGAACCCCAAAATGAGACCAAGAGATGCATTCACATTGATTTCCTTCTCCTCCTCATTTCCCCTTGGTCTCGCTGCTCCTCATATTCAGACATTTCATAAAAAAATGACATTTACCTGAAACAGTGGTACATATACCCAACAACCCAAAGTGGTCTACAAACAGCCTGGACTAGACTCTGTTAAATAAAGTGTATTACAAACTACAGGAGATTCCTTTCACTTTCATTTGACAGAAAGTTTAAAAAAAAAAAAAAAAAGAAAGAAAAAGAAAACTGAGATAGAGAGATTAGGTTTGTCTAAAAGGAATATAAATTAACTTTAAAAAGCCTCCTGTTGTCAAAGAAGTTGTACTATCGTATTATAAAAAGCCTCTATAGAAAATACTTGGAATGTAGAAGAGAAATATTGTACAAAAAGAGAAGGTTCAGTGACACACTGCTGCCTACAGCTTCACGGGTGCAGTTCGCGGCTGAGAACACCCCCCGAGACATTTACACTGTGCCGCGCTGTGCAGTAAGACACCGCAAGGACCGACTGTCATCTGTTAGACATTTAAAGCATTAGACTACTCACAGTTAGACGCTTTATCATGTTGGTGTTGAGTTCTGGTAAGGTAAACTCTTCACAACACTAATGGAAGCTAATGAAGCTGAGCGCTAAAGCCTAACTTTCTCCTTTTCTGTGAACTTTGTCTCCAGTTCCCTTCAGGACTCGTCCTTCTGACTTGAAGACACATCTCCATCTATACGCTCCGCACGTCTGGGAGGGAGTGCCTCTTTTTGTCTTCTTTTCTCTTTCAGTTGTTTCTCCAGCCTTCACTGACTCCACATCCTACTTCTTGGAGAGGAATTTCATCTTATTTCCTAGAAGAAAAAAACAAAAAACATTGTCATCAAGATATTTTTTCCATATAAACAGTTTTTTTTACATTGATAAATGAGTCAATGGGTCATCTCTTTGACTGGGGAAGAACATAATCTCACCTAAACCTTTGAGGAACTTGTTGACGCCTCTTTGCTCGCTCCCTGGCAGCGAGTCCAGATACTCCTGTGCTCTCACCTCAAAGAGTCCTGAAGGAAGGGTCACAAAAACTCCACATTTCACTTCATTTTGAAAGGTTACGCCAATCTTTTCTTGAGCACGTTTTTGTTTGATATTTATAATCAGGTGTAAAGACATATAGTCAACTTCTAAGCAACGTTTAATGAATGCATTGTAAACACATATGGATTATCATATTGTATGCCACCTAACTTCTAATTCATTCTCTATTTGAAGGTGCTCTGTGCTCTGTCTTTACTAAAAACTGTGAGATAATATTAAGAGCTGTGACTTACTGCTGCCAACTATTAATAATACATATTTTATATTACTGCATTAATATTAGGTGTTACATCGATAAAATCTCAGAATAAAAGTAAACTAAATTGAAATTTACGGGATAATTACTGGCTGACACAATAACCCCAGTTTACCAGTTTGTTCTAAAGTTTTTCATTGCATTTTGAAGTCTCAATGAGCCTCTAAAACATAGTTTTTTTTTTTATCATATTTGAGAACTTTTTCCACTCATAAACAGTAATGCTTTTTCTTTCTTTTTCTGTGACAGTCACTGAAAGCAAAAGAAGATAAAAAGGATACAAACCGATGCGTTTTGAAATTAATGATCAAAAATCTATAAAATACAACATAATTGGACATAATTTGCAAATATAATAAACACAACAGTTTCTATTTACTCTCAATTTGAAGTAAAATACCAGATTTAATCCTAAACATTGTGTTTTTGAAGTTCAACAACATTTCACTGTACTGTACCTCTGAGGCCCTGCCGGCGTAGCTCCCTCTCCTGGATGAAGCCGGTAAACATCTGGGTCTCCATGAACACCTCCAGAAACCTCCTCAGGCTCTTGGAGGTGACCGCTTTGCGAAACGGCTCTCGTTGAAAGGAGGAGGAGGAGGACGACGAAGAGGAAGATGGGCTGGGTATAGTGGGGGAGGAGACGGACTCGTCCTCCCTCTCTGCTCCGCCCATGAAGAGGGAGAAGTGACCCACCATCTCCACGAAGAAACGCACGAAGGCCTCCGATACCACTGTGCTGAGGGAGCCGGAGTCTGTGAGGACGCACAGGAGAGAGGAAAATAGAGAACAAGGTGTTTAAAGCACTAATTTAACTTTTCAATACCGACCTATCAAAGAATAATCAGAAGGAGTGGTTTACGAGCCATTATCGTGGCAATCTTTTTCTACATTTTAACTACTCATCTAATTAAAAAATAGTTTTGTTTTGGGGTTGTTGGTTTTTTTTGAGGGGGGGCGCACACACACACACACCCACACACACACACACACACACACACACACACACACACACACGGTCCCACAATTAAAAAAAAATTCCACAATTAACTTCAAATGCATGTTTTTGGGCTGTTATCAGAAAGCTGTGACGCTGAAACAAGTTCATACTTTTTATATCAGTAGTCAAAGTTAGTTTATTAAAACATTGGCAGTTTTAAGTGAGATGATTCACCATTGGGCAGATCTCCTTTCTCACAGGCCAGCTCCCTCCTCTTGTCCAGCACATGCTCAAGAGCTGCCTGCAGCTTATGAGGAAGAATTGAGTCCTCGTCATCCAGCTGTAGGAGGACAGCAAAGACGGTAAATTGACATATTATGTCCACATTTGTTCAGAGTCTCAACATTTGCGCTGAAGCTGCATCCTACAGTTGTGCTCATAAGTTTACATACTTATACGTATTAAAAGATATCCAAAGAATTGAGAATGCCAATCAGCAGTGTTCGAACACTGATGAAGAAGTGGAACATGAGGGATTCTGTTGAAACCAAACCGCGGTCAGGTAGACCAGCAAAGATTTCAGCCACGACTGCCAGGAAAATTGTTCGAGATGCAAAGAAAAATCCACAAATAACTTCAGCTGAAATACAGGATTCTCTGGAAAATTGTGGTGTGGCTGTTTCTAGATGCACAATAAGGAGGCACTTGAAGAAAAATGGGCTGCATGGTCGAGTCACCAGAAGAAAGCCATTTCTGCTCAAAGTATCCCGCTTCCATTACGGAAAACAGCACAGAGACAAGCCTCAAAACCTCTGGAACAAAGTCATTTGGAGTGATGAGACCAAAATTGAACTTTTTGGCCACAACCATGAACGTTACATTACAATAAGGCCTATGATGAAAGGAACAGCATTCCTACTGTGAAACACGGAGGTGGATCACTGATGTTTGGGGATGTGTGAGCGACAAAGGCACAGGAAACAAAATTGACGGCAAGATGAATGCAGCATGTTTTTCAGAAAATACTGGAGGAAAATTTGCACTCATCAGCCCGAAGCTGCACATGGGACGTTTTTGGACATTCCAACATGACAATGATCCAAAACACAAGGCCAAGTCGACCTGTCATTGGCTCAGGCAGAACAAAGGGAAGGTTCTGGAGTGGCCCTCTCAGTCTCCTGACATCAGTACCATTGAGCCACTCTGGGGAGATCTCAAACGTGCAGTTCATCCAAGACAGCCCAAGAACTTACAGGAGCTGGATGCTTTGTACCAGAAGAATGGGCAGCTTCGCCATCTGAGAAAATAAAGAACCTCATCCACAACTACCACAAAAGACTTGAAGCTGTCATTGGTGTTAAAAGGGGGCAATGCACGGTATTAACAACTGGGGTATGTAAACTTTTGATCAGGGTCATTTGGGTACTTTCTTTTGTCATTTTGATTTAAAAAGAGTAAACACAGTTGTTGGCCGATACACAGCTTCGCCCAACCATTAACCATGAATGGAAGAAAGGTTTTTGTGTTATCATTCATATTCTCGGAAGAATGACCAAGAAATCATAAATTCTCCCAGGGTATGTAAAGTTATGAGCACAACTGCACGACTGAAGTCGGTACCTGTCTCAGGAAGCGGCTGTTGCAGAGGTCAACCACCAGGACCTGAGCAGAGATAGGGTGAGGTCATTTCCTGCAGCTATTGTTCTCTGCAGGAAATGCCCAGGTTCGAGGGCAATAAAAGCAACAAAAAAGATCCAAGATAAAACAACTGTGTCTCACTTCTTCTATGGGAAGCTCTTTGAGACGAGGTAGCGAGCTGGAGAGGAGGCCAACGATGAAAGGCGTCGGGGTGCAAACTATATCCAACATGGACGGTGGGAGAACGGGGATGTACGTGTGCTGCCAGGTGAAGGGATAGAGGAGAGCCACGACTGCATGACAACACTGAGACAATGTGCTGTGGAAAGAGGGAAAAAGAGATCGTAATACCCGAATCAAATGAAAAATATACTATTACACCTCAAATAGATATTGAAAATATTGTGACAATCAAAAAGACAAATTTGCAGATTCTCAATATTCAGACTTTTAGATTTTACTTTTCTTCTATAAAACATGTTTTTTTTTCTTCTTCATCTTGGATATAGTGCTCTGTGACTTGAAGCTTTTAATCTTAGTATTTGTGACAGGGTTTGTTGAAGACGTAACCGTGATAGTGTGAAGCAGGGTTGTTATGTAGATGTTGACTTATTTATTCACAAAGAGATAGTGTGCAACATGGAGTTTGCACATTATCAGTTACCAGCTTCACACGTTGTAGACATGTTTTCAGCCCCTAAACGAAGGTTCACTTCTAAAAAAAAATCATCATCATGCTGTTTGTAGGGCCAGGAGTAAAGTTCCTTCGAAGACTCTCATTATTGTCTCTAGTGATGCTCATTGACACCAAACAAAAGCACATTATAACGCTGTCAGTGTTTTTAAGTGTGGGTTTAGTTTTTAACCACAAGGGAGTGCTGACGTGCTAAATCCCCCCCGAAAAAAATCCCTCCTCGACAAACATTTATTAATACAGAGCATGAGGTGAAATTTTTATTTTAGTTGGCCTCCACAAACTGAACTTACCCTGAGAGGAATATTTCAATCGAGGCTGATAAAACATTTATGACGCTACAAAGCAGCAGCAGACACAATCACACTGTGAAGTTAATGTTTCCCAGGTGTGCATCTGCCCACAGTTAATTCATTAAGAAACAAGATTAATGAGGTACAATTTCCACTGGATGGTACAGAGTGTGCAGCAGCTCTGGAGGGGAAATGTTTCTCATGTTAACCTGCTACACTGAACAAAAGATAAAGCAGGAGCACGACATATTGTTTCACACCTCGTCGGCCTCGACGTTCAGAGTGAGTCCACTAAATTTAAGTAAGACCAGTGAGCCTGTTTCTGCTGCTTCTTCCTGTTGACTCAGGTTTGCCACACCAGTTACAATAAACCCTGCTGGGGAGGATTTAACCGCTATTATCGTGGTGAAAGTTAAAGGTTTTGGGGGTGATGACGTCTCACTGCACACGTGTTGGCTCTGCTTTCATGCTTTCAGGCCAAACTCCTTCTTTCTGGTATCCATGACAGCTTTCCAGAGGAGGACTGATTGTTCCCCAGGCGACTGTAAAACACAACAGCATTCCTTCCTCTCACACTTGGTCGGGATCTTCTTTTCCTCGGGCTGCCCGTCGAGTTGAGGTCCTCCGAGGCCGAGCTCCTCTGAGTGCCAGTACGCCGCCTTCATTACCACTCACCCGTTAAAAGGTTCATTGAGATGTCGCACAGTAACTCCACCAACCTGAGTTTGTCAGCGGTGAAGATGACCCTGCGCTCCAGCAGCAGAGAGGCAAACACCCGCAGGAGGAGGCGCAAGTTCAAGGACGAGAAGAGACATTCAAAGTCCACATGCTCCAGGCGTGAATCCGAAGGGCGACACAGTTCAATCACCTGTACAGAAGACGTTGAAACACTGTAAGACGTACACATGAAGACACTGATGTTTTGGAATCAAGTATTAGAGTCTCACCTCGGTCCCGGAGCCGGGTAGGAAGTTTTTGACAGTGATCGTCCTCCCGGGAGCCGGAAATGGTGCCTCCATGATTCCTCTCATAAACGGCTGCACCAGAGCAGGAGAGATAGCCCTCCTCTTCTCCACTTCATCCAGGATCTGGATACAGCAGAGAAGAAGCACACACTTTGAGTGTTTTATGAGTCTCGATGACCCAAAAATGACGTTCTATCTGTCCATCCATACAGGTATGACTAATCATTTTATAAAATAATAGTTTGTTCCATATTGTTGCCTGTGAATCAGTAGAAGTGTTTCAGTGCTGTATCTGACTTTCAGGAAGAAGGACAGGAAAAGAGCAAATACTATAATGCAGCTCTACTTTTCAAACTGATCGAAATAGATTAACCCTTCTATTTTGTTCACTTGTCTCCTGAAGCATCTGTGTGAACATGGCAGTCCACCTGCAAAACAATCAGCACCTCACACTTTTTTTTTGTTATAACTATAGTGTATTTATGAAACAGACTATTTCAGCATCGTACTGGAATACAACTACTTTGTTTAGTGATTACAAATGGTGTGGTAGGTTTCCAAACTCAGATAATTCCAAGTAATATTTCCTTGTTGTGGGAATAGGTTGTTCGCAGTTTAGTGTCTGTCTGGAGTATTAGGTCAGATCATATGAGAGTATATTAATCCCAGGTCAAATCAAGTTAAATCAAACTGGTGTAATGTCAAAGAGAGATAGTTTACTGTGATGTTGAGATCCTGCAATATTGCATTTTTTTCTATGCCCGTAAAACCTGATCAGTATACATAGTGGTATTATGGTTTCCATATATGCTTTACAATAGTGTACTTTACAGTGCATTCTGTGAAATCACCATTGATCCCCTCTTAATCTGTATTGACCTCAGTGTAATGTCTCATTTGAATTCGGTCAGCCACGCTTTACTTTTTTCATTGCAAACTCATTCTTTCTGAATGCGTGCACAGCCACCGATAGTAAAACATCAACACGACCGATGACTAACATCCTGAATCAATAATGTGTTCTCCTCCACAAAAACATGACACACACACACACACACACACACATCTGCATGGTATAAAAAACACCCGCGTCACTGAATTCATGCAGAAGAAACATGGAATAAGCTATTGGATGTCTAAGTATGTATCCTGACTTATATAACTTTAGAAATGAATAAAGTTGGCTGCCAGACATGTACTCAGGCCGTTATGTAGGTATTTCTAGTGCTAATCAAAGGGAACCTTCTCCACTGCAGCAACCACATTAGTCGCACTTCCCATGTGTTGCTCTATCGGCGCCTGGGCTACAAGGCCTTGCGGAGAGTGGGTGGGGCTTTGGTGGTGGTTGTGGTATTTATTTGGTGGAAGTGAAGCTGCTGTAAGAGCTTATGCAACACGCGCAAATCCAAGCAATGTGATGGAAGATGCAGAATATATCTGAATAATCATTTTGCAAATGTTGTTGCTGTATAATGTTGCTACCTTAGAGAAGAGGTCGAAGCATCCCAGCCGGCTGACGATACAGTAGACCTCAGGAAGCCTTCGGCCTTTACCGCTGGGCTGTGAAGGGCAAAGGAAGAGAAAAAAGAAAAAAAGACAGCTTCAAAACACAAGACCTCTCAGACAGCTGCATCGACAGCAGTGGTTTTCAGAGTTGGGGATGGGCGTCCCTCTGGGGGAACTAGAGCGATGGAGGGGAGCTGCAGAAGCAGGAAAACCTAAGAGGGAGGACTTTTTGTGAGAATTACTTTTCTCCTTTTTAATTTCTGCGAAGAAATCATGACACGAATAAATAAGTGGAGGATAACAGCGTTATTGAGTATGACAGATATAAAAGGTATTTTGAACAAGAATTATCAAACGAGCATGTTTTGTGGGTACATTTAAGAATCTTCAACCGAATTCAAAGAAATGCATGAGAGGGATGAAAGACGTAAAAGTCGACAGCCTTAAAATGAAGTGTTAATGGCCCTAATGGCAGGAGCATTTATAGAGCATACCAGTAAACGCCGACAGTAGCCAAATCGCCTGCTCCCGTCTTCACCAGTCAGTACAAATGAGAACGTCTCACTGAGGGAGTAAAACAAAAAGGTAAAGTCATTCATTGTATGTGGAAACCTATCTTTAACTGTTGAAGATGGTTTAAAATCTCCATTCTACACTGAGTTTCTGGAAGGAAAAACCTGTTAATCATCTTAAGTGGGAGGTGCCTCAAGGCAGGTTTACTGGGAGAAAAACCCACATAAAACCACCGTAGCTCTGCCTGACAGGTATTCATCGACTAGTGACGACCTCCTCTACAGCGGGGAGCCTCAGCCGGGTCAGTGCAGGTGTGTGTTTGGCCGCCGCACACTCATCAAACATTTGGCTCTGGGAAATATTTAACCATCCCAGTCAGGCCTCTCATTATCCCATCTCAGAACAATGCAGACATAGAGAGGATGAATTGGATAACACAGGCAATGTCAAACAACACTCAAAGAGAAGTGTTTGGGTTATTCTTTAATAACAAACCAGGTGTGAGGTGCAGAATACACAACTGCTGGTATGAATTTGTCATTTTCATTGACGTCTGCAATGAAAGAACAGTCGTCTAAATGAGCGACTGGCTTTAGGGCTTTCAGTTTCTTCACAACCAAGTGGTTATTAGGAGGAAAGAAACAGGTGAGATATTAGCAGTCACCCAAGAAATTCCTAACTCCTTGTTTTGTTCAACTTCATACCGACCTTGTGTGCCGAAGCAGCAGCTTGAACTTGAACTGACCTGGGGAAATTGTCGACCGGTGCCCAGTCTTTGGCATCGGGGAAACAGAACTGAGGGATGACCTTCAGCTGGTCCTCAGTCTCTCTCATGAACTTGAAGCTCCTCTCGAGCTGGATGATACGAGAGAGAACATATGAATATGTTACACTGCTGGACGGATCACACAATTAAAGTCATGTACATCCTGCTGTACAAATCCAGCCTAATTCATATTATTATTATTGTTGAGAGACGAGTATCTAAATCAACATTAAGTCACAAAAGAGCTGCTCAAGGCAAATAACTTGTTTTTATACCATAATCTTTTTATGTTAATGTTAGATCTGTATGAGCCTCATCCACATACCTGTTAATGAACAAGTTCTATCATATTTCTATACAGTGTTAACATATTGTCGCAGTGTAGATGAGTACGGAAACCAATGCTTTCTATGTAGCTCGTTCCTGTAGACCGCTTTCTCCTCACTCCATACCTTTTAGCAGGATTTCAAGCTGTATAGCTGCAATATGGTGATTAATTCTTTCTACACCCATCAACTCTGCAGTATGATGAACAGCTTGATGTCTTAAATCAACCTTTGTGTTTGCTTATGGTTCCATCTTCTTACTATCTCTTAACCACAGCAGGTACAGAAACTAACTATGCAGGTTTCTTCCTGACAAAGTGTAGTTTTCCCTTCACTATATTAACTATTCTTACTCATGTGGGGTTGTTCAATTAATATCTAAATATTATCATTTATCTATTTGTTTTACATGTCCTGTCTCACACTTTGTTTCACGAGAGTTTCCACCATCTTTTACCTTGAGAGGAAACTGCTGTGTGACTTCTGGCAGATAAGGAACTCCGGCTTTTGTTTTGTGGAGTGCAACAACTATAAAATACTCAAAGAGCTTCCTCTCCTGCAGCTCCATCAGATCTCTCTCCAGGGTTCGACATCTCCCCGTCTGCCTCAGCATGGACTGGACGGACACCAATCGTTGGCTGTGAGCTGAAACCACACAGAAACATGCATGTTAATGCAAACACACAAATCGCATACGCAAAAGACATGTGACTCTTTCCATCTGTGTATATCGTGAATGATCTTACATGAATACAGATGCATTAAACACTAGACAACAAGCAGTCTAATACAAGTATTTTGTTATTGCGTGTTCTCACCTTTTAGTTTCTCCTCGGTGTCACTTTCTGACTCGCTGTTCTCATCTGTTACTAAAAAACAAAATAGAGAAGAAAGTAGGAAAAAAGGAGTGACTGGAAGTAAAAAATCGCATTGCTTTTATTAATTCACTGTCACACAAACTCATTTACAGTTTTGAAGGAAAAATTTAACTTTTCCCCGAGAAGTGAATACACACGAGGCCTTTGTGGTTTCGATGAGTGTCGGAAATAAATGGATGCTGGAAAATGTTGCTCCTGCATAATATGCTGCCACACCGCAGTAACTCAACTCAGTTAAAAAAAAAAGAGCAGATACCAACAGGCAATGTTGTTGGTTTAAAATTAGATATAGATTCATAAACTCAGAATCAGGTAAAGAAGCAGCATAATAGTGATCATTGTGGAAATCTTTAATTATTGTTATTCAGATGAATAATATTCATAACCAAATAATAACTTTAACAGAAATGTATAAATTCTCTAAGGTTTTGCTATTTATTTTCTTTAGCCATTTTTTTTAAAACTACAGCATCCAAATCTTTCGTGTTTTTATTCATTGTCGTTGAGGCATAATTTGTGGTTGTTTTTACTGTTCTCTTGGTACAAATGTTGGTTTTTCTGTGTGGAGTTTATGTGGGTATCGCTATTTCATTGAAGTGTTTTCAAAATGTAAAACTCAAGCCTTTTGTGTCATTCTTCACTTTATTTTTCCACAAACATCATTATAGAGTTTATTCACCTAAATTTAAAACAAGAAATGTTATTAAAAGCAGATCATGTTTGACTATATGTCTCTGTTTGAGGAGAATAAATCTACAAAAATTCCTTTCACCTAAATCAAAATGGGTCCAGATGTATTGATTACATTCTTTCTTCAAGTTTACTGAGATTAAAACACAGGATTTCCTCGTGGTAGGAAATAGTTTTGACTCTCAGCTGAATCCAAAGCTGATGGGATGAGAAGGTTACAAACAGACAATGTCACGTCTGAGGCAGGACTGTGGTGCAGTGATTAGCACTCTGGCAGTTTTCTCCCACAGTCCACAAACATGTACTTGTGACTCTAAATTGCCAGTAAGTGTGAATGAGAGTGATTATTCAGGGTGTACCCTTCCGGACTTGAAGGCTCACCTCTCCCTGAGCTGGATTCGGTGGATTGTGACACCTTCTTCATGCGTTTCTTTCCCCTCCGTGCCTCAAAGACCGTGTTGATTTTCAGCACCATCTGGATTTAAGGGGAGAGAGAGAAAAAAAAACTTAATACAAAATCTTCCATGATCATTTCAATACATTTTCACTCAGAGCACACTTCCTCCAAAGAAAAAAATCTTTTTCTGTACTTTCCTCATCTGGCACACAAGCAGCATGAGCTGACTAACAACCTCTCCTATAGTGGGATGCTGGACCATAAATCTGAGTGAGCCTCTCAGACGTCCATACCTTTGGGATTTTCTTCCTCCTGCGATTGTAAGGGTCCCCGGAGAGACAGGGGGTGTCATCGGGGCTGCTGGGTGTGGAAGGGGGGCTGATACGGGAAGGGGAGGAGATGCCAGTGTCTCTGTTGGTTTTGCGTAATTCGGGTACTTTGAAGCTTCTTCGTTCTGAGTTTTGTCTGAAGAAGCCAGGCTTGGAGCTGAGCTAGATGGGAGAGAAACATTGCAAAGTGGTTTTTAAAAAGGAACTTATTCTGTTAAATGTAGTTAGTTTTCCAGAGTGCAATCAGCTACCTTAGTGGGCGTGTCGGGGACAGGCGATGAGGAGACCGGTGAAACCCATTTACTCCCCAAACAACTTCTTTCCAGCTCTATATCTTCATAGGGGTTCTCCTTGGATGGAGGATCTTTGGAAGAAAAAAAAATAAAAAATCTAATTTGAAGCGTCATCTCTGTTACATAATCTCAAAATCCTGCCCTTTCCATTGGACACGTAACTCTTCTTTCCACATCAGTCATGTTTGCTTTCCTAAATGATTCCCACTCAAGATTTAGAGGAGAGCAGTGAACTTAACCTGCTCATATTTCACCATGATAAGATGTTTTCACAGCTCCATCTAATAGTAGCCACCAGTCCTCCCCTGCAAGTAAAGAGTGAGGCAGTTTCCCCAAAACATGTGGCTCTTTCTCCCTTGGTCTGTGTCTGCTGTGTCTCTTCCCTGCTCCATCAATTCTTCCCCCAGATGTAACCTGTGCGTGTGCAAATACAGAGGGACATTCAGTTCCCTGGTTCTTGTCTCTTGGAGGAAAACAAGGGATCAGTGAAATGTTTTTCACATTGTTGGCTGATGAAAACAAGTATTCACAACCATTTTGGTGTTGTAAAACGCTTCGCTGTAACATGCTTGTAACTCATGTTTATCATGACAAGAATAATGCAGATACAATTACGCAAGTTTCAAAGAACTTGTTTGGTGTTCCATTTGAAATACAGAAAGACAGTTTTTGAGCTGCAGTCTGTCTAGGCTGCTAAAAAGCCATCCATAAACATCAGTTGAAGCTGAAGTCTTAATGTTTATCATTTCACCAAACTCCTGTTTACTCAAGGTTAGTGTTAGATGAACTAAATTAGCAAACATTTTTATCTGAGCATTCAAGATTCGGATGTGTGTCGTGCATTTCAGCTGTTCTGTTCAGAGAACATGCAGATTAGAGTATCTTTTTCAAACCCATGTAACTTTACCTAATTGAGAAACCCAATGAAGAGGAACTTTTACCAAGCAAGGAGTTACTTTCTATTTTCAATAAATGTGAAAGTAAGCCTCCGTCTTTAAAAAAAAGAAAAAACAACTGGTAATTTCTACAAAGTACCAGTATTTTTGTTAAACATTGTTGGTGAGAATGTTCTTCCTCTAAAGATCAAAGACACAAAGAGAAACTTGGGCAAGACTTTGAGTATATCACAGTCATTCATCATTGTCTAAATAATCTAGATTAAATCTCTGCCTCCCTGAGGTGTTTGCAGAGTCGACAGTGACAGTGCGTCTTAGCTCCTTTAATCATGGGACGCTGGTAAATGTTTGGTTAACTGTTTAATGATCAAACAAACATTGGCACTGTACATAAGAAGGGGACTGTAAAGAGATCCAAATATAAGATGTGACATCACCCAAATATAATGAAAAACAGCAGCGATTATAAGAACAGGCTCTCATCAGAAAATGAAAGGTACACTGAAGCCATTGCCAGTAATGCCGCACGGCTCTAAGCTCTGCACATGCCCCCTGCTATCGCAGAAGCCAAACTGAGCTACAGTACAACCTCACACAACGCCACTATTGTACATTATGAAATTAAGCAGGCTCTTGGTGGGGTTGGCACAACACTGCAGACAATAAGGCAGGAGCATAGTTCAGGTTCCTGCATATAATTTTTTAATAAAAGCAGAGCGGCCTGGCTCCAAATTAAAAGTGGAGCAGGAAAAAAAAAAGAGCAGAGTTTGTCCTTCTCATCGACTCTGGGCTGAACTCACACACACCGACATGAAACATGAAAGTCAGAGGTCATGGAGTGTATCAGGAACCAAGAAGAAAAAGGCAAAGTAAAATGCAATGTTCACATTTTACACACAAACACATCAGTTCGTGGATTATGGATCCATTGGCCTTAAGGAGCACGATGTTGAAACATACATGTCAGAAACCTCACTTCTAAAAGCAACGTCAAATTTAATTTAGCCCAGCTAAACCAACAGTGTGACAAGATGTTATGTACCTATTATGTCCTCATAGACGTTCTCCTCTGATAAAGTGCGTGTGAGACCCAGCCTGGACTGAGCGTACCAGTCCACCCGGCAGCTTTCCGTTGACGACTGGAGCAGGTCTTCGAACTCGTAAGACTTCCTGATGGACAAAACGACACAAAAATGCAGGAAGGCTGCACAGTCAGCTCAAAGAAAAGAAATTGTGTGTGTAACTGTGAATGCATTCACACTGTGTTTTATCAGCCAAGCAGGTACACTGATGTTGCAGCATTCAAGCAGCAGCCTTATAACAGCCACATCTGTGTTTCATCATTGGCAAAGACTTCAGCCCAGTGGGATAAAGTGCACTGGAACATCCAGGGTTTCATACATTCCTATATAGTCGCATATTAGACTAATATATCAATGTATTAGGACAACTCGCAACAAAATTCATAATTTAACTAGATAGATAGATAGATAGATAGATAGATAGATAGATAGATAGATAGATAGATAGATAGATAGATAGATAGATAGATAGATAGATAGATAGATAGATAGATAGATAGATAGATAGATAGATAGATAGATAGATAGATAGATAGATAGATAGATAGATAGATATGCCTGTGTTAATCATTAAATATGACTGATTTTAAGTAATATATTACTGTTTACAATCACATAATGAATGTCTCGTAGGGCACGTTATAAAACAGTCAATGGTATAAACCACAGGTCTAACAGGTAAAAAAATGTAGGGTGTTGACGGGAGAATTACTAAATCTTTAAAATTTTAAATCTATTTTTCCCCAAAAATCACCCAGATGTTTTGCAGATCTCTGGTTTTTCAAAATCTCTCAGATTAGAGATTTATATTATTGTGCATTACTGTGATACAATGATTTCTGTTTCTGAGTGATTAAGTCGCGAACACCAAGCTGTCAATCATAACAACACATTAAAAAAAATAATAATTCTGAGTAGAAAGTGAAGTATATAAAGTAAGTAGAATAAATTCTTCAGCAAAGTACAGACACCTGAAAACTTCAGTCGAGATAGTATTTGTGCTTTGTTACTTCTCACCGCAGAAAGCTACCCATTCATCCCGATCCAGATTGCAGAGGGGGCAGTGCTCCTGAGCCACAATTTACCAGAAACATGAACATTAAAAACATTGTAAAATTGGATTGTATTGTGGAACGACTCCTCAGAGATGGACGACGCTGAGTCTGTCAAACAAATGCGGTGACTCTTTGCGTTTGTTAGGACACAGGCATATATACAAAAAAATGCACCCTGTAACGGACACTCAAGAGGGAGACAGCCTGACCAAACAAAGGGCTTGACACCGCACATGGAGCAGAGTGAGGCCTCCACATATGGTATGGAATGTAACAGATTCAAGCCAAGCTCCAAACAAGAGCTCAGACCACTGGAGAAAATGAACAATAGATGTGCTCCAATACTGCAGAGTTCACATTTCTCTGGTTTCCCCACAGAGCTCTGTTCATTTTATTGTAACCATCTGAATTGAAGTATTGAGTGGATACTTGAACTTTTCAATCTGCCATTTGACAAAGGCCGAAATGTGTTTTTTTTCTTTTTTATAAAAGGGTTTCAGATTTGAGGCTTTATACTTCACAAATGTGCCTTTTGTGATTGCGACATCTTTCACTATCGCTTTTACTGTTAAGGTTGAATTCCTTCGGAAGTAAAGCTTGTACATGACTCACGCTGATCTAAATGTTGTTCTCTCTTCGGAGTTTTGGAAATGAGCAATGAGTAAAGCTGATGTGTACATTCCTCAGGTTCAACCAGTGAGCTCATTTTGTGAGATATTTAGAAACTGGATGAGCTCACCAGTGGTTTTGATTTACAGCAGATGTGGGAGATGTTGTGCACCTCGGGCTGGTGGTTATGGGGGAGGAGTTACGGGATATGTACATTGAAGTAGTGCCTATGAATCCTGATTCCACATCCTGACCTTGTTCTGAGTGTTTCTGAAATACTGGGCATTAAAGTTGACCACATTGGTTATATCAAACTCCAAACAGTGTATAGTATCTAAACTGGCACAAGGTAAACAGACTAATTATATTTGCCTTACCTGTTACTATTGTCACGAGCTTTGTCAGTCCACGGTCTCCTGCACACCCCCGGGGGAGGGCACGTGGGTAAGGGTGGGGGAGGAATGGAAGGCAAAGGAGGCAAGTTCCTCTTTCCCTTTCCCGAGCAAGGCCCCGAAACTGGGGTAGTGGGCGGCGTGTGGTGCTGGAAGGTTCTTTGAGGTTTAGGTAGAGGATTTATAGATGGAGCACCTGGCTCACTGTATACGTTCTCCAAATCGCCCTCCCTCCATCTCCGAGACCCTTCATGTCGAACCATATCAAAAGTCCCAAAGATTGGCTCGTTGCCTCGCTTTTCATTTTCCTCCAACTCCTCCTTTGAAGGAGGGCAAAAATAATTCCCTGGAAATACCAGTGAAGGCTTGTCTGGAACATCTTTTGTTGCTCTTTCCAGTTTCTTAACGTGGGTTAAAACAGTTTTTTTGTCTTGGGGTTGTTCTACAGGTTTGGAAGGCCGAAATCCTCTTTCTAGTATCACATCTTTGTCTTTGTTTGTTGGACATTCCGGAGATCGAGGCCTTGGATCCCCCAGCTTTCCAACATTTTCCTTCCCTGAGTCTTGTCTATCCCAGCTGACAAACCTTTTGCTGTCCGTCCTTTGGACCTCAGAGGTTTTGGACTCTTTTCTCCTCACAGTCTCAGGCTCCTTCTGCATTGCAGTTAGTGGACATGTCTCAGTAAGAGCTATGGAGGCAGGCTCTTTCTTTCCTTCCCACTGTGATATCTTGTCACGGATGCTGGCCGTCTTGGCTCCTGTTGAGCTCTTGCCGTGGTTCAACTTTCCACAAAGCCCATTTTCCACGTTAGTGGTTCGTGAGTCACTTGTGGTGGTCGTGGTGGTTCTCCTGTGAGCCAGCATGGTGCCAAGATCACCTCGGCTGTCACTCAGGCTGAGAAGAGGGGAGATTGGAGGTTTGACGTCTCTGTCTCTGTCGCCTGGTGACCCACACACCTCTTGGGGTTTAGGCACCGCAGACGACGGGGCCTCCCCGACCTTCAAGCCGCAGCACTGGAGCCTACAAAGGAAAGAGACACATTGATTAACTCTCACAAACAAGAAAACACATATGTACATGTCAAAAAATGATCGAAATAAATCAATGGATCAATACACTAATGGGGATTGAATCAGAAATGATTTGATATTATGTATGAAGAGAAAGAAAGTAAACACATTTTGAGCTAAAAACATCAAATTTGCTGCAATAATTACAAATCAAACACGCCACCTTAGTTTTAGCAAAGAAGAATTTGAGTAATTCATCTATCTGATTTTGTTAAAGTAAAATATATTTTCCAGCCTCAGTGAAAATGTTCTTTTTTTTTCCCTTCACAAGAGTCAAAGTAGAGCATGACATAAGAAGACAAGTGACTTTGTTTTAAAACAAGTTTAAAATGCTACATAAAATAGAGAAATCACAGCACTTTTCCAAGCAAAATCATGCAGTTTTAGTGTCCCTTTTCATATGGCAGAGGAGTAAGAACAGGAGTAAAACCAAAGTAACAGAAAAAACATTCTCTTTTCTGAGTGACGCTGTGGTAGACATTACAGTTCTCAACACCATTGCCACCCCTACAAATTCAAACAATGAGAGATTTAATAGAAGCGTCACTTGCTGCCATCAGTGTACATAACAAAGCACCAGACTCCACATACCTCTTAAAACTGGCCACGCAATGTGAGCACTCACAATTACATCCAAACAGATCCTTGTTTTATAGGGTAAACAAGAATTCTTGTTAAAAGAGCTCAGACATCTGCTTGGTGCCTCTGTCTCAGCTGTGAGTCACTCCTGGAGCATTACTGGGTCATGACTGTTTGAACTCTGGATTCAAGAGTCAAAGTTTACAAGCCATACAACACACACACACACGCAGGCACACGCACGCACAGGCACGCACAAGCACGCACAAGCACAGCTATTTCTGGAGACGAGGTAAAAGTATACAAAAAAACCAAGGGGAGGGGCTGAAGTTTAGACGTGCAGCTTTTCTTTTCTACTCCTGACCCACAAAACGCAGTGCTGGCCTGAGGCCCATTCATCAAATGATTGAGTTTCCAACAAACAGAGGAAACGTGGCCTTGCTGTGTGACTTCAGATGACATTGCTGGATGTAAAGTCCAACAGTCATGTAATCTGAAGAAGGAAATCTCGTGGGGAACTGCTGATTCAAATTTCCTCAGAGACCGTTGAAGGAGAGACGAAACCTGACGTGGCGATCACCAGCAAGAACATTAAATGAATGTCTTTCAGGCTGCGCAGGGTTTTATTAGTGTTTGCCCCCTCCCCCTCCCTCCCCCTTTTCAGTCTCCCTTCACGTCCCCTGGTTCAAACACAAGTTTTTATTAAGCATGAAGCAACAGAGGGGAAAAATTAGGTCAAACAGATAAGCCAAGAAAGGGGGAGCAGGAGAAGAGCTGAGGGGGTCAAGCTATGAACTTACAGAAAAATTTAAGCCAATTGAAGATTTAAATTTTTTTTGCCCTGATACAGGTGAAACAAGATTGATAATAAAAAGTCCCTTTTAAAGAACTGAAGTCTTGTCAGTTCCAGCATGATTCAGTGGGGGTACAATGCAGATATGGGTTACTGATATTTTGCTGAGCAGTTCTGCAAAAGAAGACCCAACAGGCTCGAGGTTGCCTTTGAATTGGTCAAAATGATATATGCATATCAACAAGAATCCTTCCTGAGAACTTCGTCTTTGGTAGGAGACTGACCCTCAAAACAACAGACGCTGAAATCTTCCTCCTGATAATCCTCCCTATTGGAACAAACCAAATCCCTTCATTATAATCTAAATAGCACTGATGAATATTGCAAGAATGACAGAAGGGACCGTAGAGAGTGGTCATGGAGGCATTAGGCGGTGGCAGCGGGGGGGGGGGGGGGGGCAGAAACAGTATCCAGATGGCAGATGGCCAGCTATGCCCTGTTCTGCTCTCTTGCCCCACTATTGTTTTACTGCTGACCCTAATGGAAAGGGACGTCTTCAGCTTGCTTAAGAGCACTTCAACATTTTATGATGACAGTGGGAACTTTTTTTTTGTTTGTTTGTTACACATCCAAACAAGGTGTGCTTTTGTACAGATCGTTAGGTCCTTTATGGGAAGTGATACCACATTCATGTACTGTGGGATGTGGTTTTCAACCTGTGATCCGGGACCACCTTGGAGGGGGGGTGAGGCCATGGGCGCCAGAGTAGGGGGGATACTTTGCCTGCCCTGAGATTGTCAAAATTAGATTTGCACATGTTGAAGAAATAATACGACACATTCTCAAATCTAGTGCAGATGTCAGAAACCGCTTATTGCGTTTATATTGAAGGCTCCTGCTAGTGCGTGTCGGTGGAAGCAGGGGGTGTTTGGCTTCACAGTAATGCCGCGGCAAGTTAGAGATTGGAGAGCGGCCTGCAGCAAGTTTTTAGAGGCTATCTCAATGTTCACCCAACTTACAAAGAAATTCTTGTTCGAGGGTATATAGGTGATTCAAAATGGTGAGGTGCTTTGTTGGCTTTCAAGGAACGTACCCGTTGACTGATTGGTAGATGCAGTTCTCAGTGTTTGTACAGAGCAGCAGGGCCCTCCCACCAGTCATGGTGCTAGCAGCTGGCATCCTGCACAGACAGAAAAATAAAAGGGTCAGTCATTTAGAGGAATATATTTGTATAATGGGCTGAATGCAGCAGCTCCATTAAAAGCTTGTAGGAAAGTATGATACTGACAGGATAAAAAAAAAAACTGTGTTAATAAAGTATCAAAGGGAAATATTTACATGTCAAACTGTTGTACAAATGAAGTTTTTGTTCAACAAAAACGATGATGCACAAAAAAAGGCTAAAGAAAGAAACTACTTCTCAGGAATTTCTTCAAGAACCCTAGTTGGTCTTAATTTCACTATTTCTATCTGTTTTACCCAAAAAATAAAGATGGTCTGTTCATGACAGCTTCAGTATACATGATTCAGTTACTGTGCTGAATGAGATAGATCAACCATGTGTAGAATCTTTGTGTAGCTTAACGGAGGGAAACATGTCAAAGATATGTTGACATTTTTCACCCAAGGTAACATGATTGTAGAACAACTGACAGATTCAGTGGCATCTAGTGAGAAATAAGTCCCATTTAGAATTCAAGCTGCTAATTGTCTGACTAATTCTGACTAGATTTATACTAAATGGGATAGAATAATGTAATGAAGACTAACATGTTAAAGAAACTGACTAACTCTTCTTCCATCGTCCTTGTATTGCAACTATGAAATTCCAAGTAGTTTTAATGAGTGCTACCTTTAAATTCGTGAGGCGCAAACAAATACAGCCGCATTTTGAATCTAACCTATGAGTAACTTTAAAAGAAATGTGCTTTGTGCCTTTTTTAGTACTTTTACCTGTCGCTGATACAGTTCACATGTCTGTCTGGCAGTAGTTTTATTGAGTACAAATTGTCAGTATTCGTTTGCTGGGACCTCTCAAGTTTGTTTGTGCAAAGTGAGACGTACGTATTATGAGTCACTGTCCTGCACACATATTGTTGTTTCTGCACCTCTTATCATGCCAGCAACAATAATTTTTTTTATTAGTTGTTTGCTTTCCAGCTCCATACTTGCTGCTGTCTTTCATTATGGAGATGGTGTTGTTGGCAAATATGAGGGGACGTGTTCAACCCATTTTTAAAAGCTCGCTTGTGCATTTGTCAGAAACCAGATCCGCTTGGAGCATCGGCAGAGCATCAATATGTAACACTGAAGCAGAGCCACTGGAGCACGCAGCTCATGACTTGGCCTTTAAACTCTGGCAGAGGGTTGGATGAAGCGCCAGGCCCCGGCCTCTGTTTGGCAAAGAGGGAGGCAGAGGTCAGGGCAAAACTCCTGTGTGTGTCTATTCAAACATTTATTAAATTCACAGAGACAGTGATGCTTGCTTTGCCAACCTGCTGCATATTCAAACACAAAACCTCATATAAAAGCACACCTACGTAGATCCGCACTGCCTGCCAAAGGCCTGCTATGCCAGACTAACACATGGATTTGTGTGTGTGACTTCTACCAGATGTGCAGGGATACTTTAGAGTATTCACAGGCCGTTAAACATTTCCTGAGCTCTGCCTGGCCCAACTCCCCCTCCATCCTTCTCTCTATAAACCTGCATTAGCTAACCCCAACACTTCTCCTTTTTGCCCCCCTATGGGGGGGAATGTGAAAGCCTCATTCAGCCAAATTCCACAAATTGTTGTCCAAGTTGGCAGCAGGACAGAAAAGTCAGCAGGGAAAAAAGCTACAATTTTAGAAGATTATGTTAAAAGAAAAAAGAAAAAGAGCTGAACTCTTCCGTGAGCTAATGATATAATTGTCCCGCTGGTTTCAGTGTGTTGGAATGAATCAAAGTTTGTTTGATTTTTACTTCCAGAATAAAAGGCAAAATGGACATTCGGGAGACACTGTGGTCAAACAAGAAGAAGACTATATTAGTACAGTAAGTCATCTTGTAGCTCAAGCCATTCATTCTTTTGTTTAGCCCACCATCGGCTCGAGGCCGAGCCCCCCAGAGAGAAGAGAGAACGGGAAGGAGAGGGAGGAGGAGGAGGAGGAGGAGGAGAGAGGTTTGCGTCAGAACGTCACTGGCCTGCAGGCCCAAATTATTTTCAGCTGTGAGCTGAGTGGGGGTCACATGTCTGAGGGGAAACATCAATAGTTTTGTTTTTTTTCTTCTTCTTCTCTTTCTGAATATTTTCTTCTGACTAAAATTTGACACAGAAATGTACAGCAGAAATCCTGCGAGGAGAACGGCGTGAGCTCTTTGGCACGATAAACAATGCATTATTTAGTTTTCTCATTACTATTACCATTACTTGCTACAGGTTGCTACATTTCACAGGAGGAGCGGAAAAATGGAAGATATGGAGAGAGAGTGGCAAAGTTAGGGGGTGGGAGAGACACGGGTTGTCAAAACTAAAGAGGAAAGTGGATATTGTAAAGAATAATATAAGTATACAGTTGCACTCTGAAAACAAGTGCAGGCTTTTAGGCTCTCCCTTTTCATTGTTTGGAGCCCCAAGGCCAAAATAGAAAGCGTTCGTCAGCAGAGATTCGAGGGCCGTAAAAGGTATTTTGTTTAATTCAGACGATTGTGACTTATTGGGCTCAAACATTTCTCAGACTCGATGCATAGGCACAAGACAGTGCTTTCCCCTGTTCACACCCAGTCTTGACAAGCAGTAGTTCATTCTCATCTTGTCGAAGCAGTAAAATTGACAGCATTGCTAGTTTTACTGTGTTCGGTTACTGAGGAAACTCCTTTCGTGGGGCACACAGGCTTTTGTCTCCTACAACTATCAGCAAGTCTGACCTCCGGAGCATGATGGCCATCATAACAATGCAGCGGCTGAGGGAAGCCATCTGCTGAGGTCAATAAAAACATCACGAGGAGCTACTATCCAAAAAAAAAACCCTCCACCTGCCCCACCCCCTCCAGCCTCTGTCCTGCGAGGTGCTACGGGCCGTGCATGCTGCAGAGGAAATGGAAGTAGTATTGTTCATCAGCAGCTGGTTGGACGACCACAGAGTCCTCAGACTAAAAGTAATTCACAAAGTTTCAGACATTTTTATAGGACCATTAAAAAGACATTTATGTAAGTAAATAAAGTAAGACATAAGAAGGTATTTCCTTATATCTTTCAATCACCTGTTGCTTCTCTGCTTTTATTATTACTTATAGTTTGGGGTATTACGAGGCTTTTATTTGATACATTTCGGATTTTTAAAAAACAATAATTTTTTATTGCATGTACTGTACAAATTTCAGAGCAGTTCAACTCCAATCCAGCTCTCGGATTAATAACCGGACTGCACACAGACCTGAATAATTTAAAGACTCTAGTAGATGAACATAGCAGCAGCCGGGGTCAGAGGCAGGCCATCAAAGAGCACCATCAGTTGCATAACAAACCCTGCAGGAGATTCCTATCAACGGATGGACACTGGAAATCTGGAGCACATTCTTGTAAACATGCACTCAAATATATTGCCGTGTATAGCGTTGATCTAATAAACAGTAACCTCAATTATTGACTATCACCACTGAAAAAAGTACTTTAAAATGTTGAGTATAGAGATAAGATCAGAGGTTGTTATGTCTATTTATGTGTGCAAGTGCAGCATTCTTCTTCTTTTTTTTTTTTAAACTCATTTATGAACGATCCATAAACATACATACTGGTTGAACCTAGTCTGCCATGAAATCTTTAGCGATACCTCTTATTCCGTTTTCTCAGAGGCACAGTCCTTGCATTGACTATCAACAGTCTATGCAAGGACTGTTAGTCTTTTTGCATTGGCTCAAAGACTTAGATTTCACTTCAGCTGCAAGATTTTCCCCACGGGAAGTCACGCTGACAATTAACTGGCATTAAAATGAATGCGTCTAGATACACATGGAGGCCTTCCATTGATGATTCTTGTGCTGAGTCGACTTGTACATTGTGAAGTTCCAGAAGAGGCAACAACATCAGCCTGAATTCATCCACTTGTGATGACACACCATGTTTTATACCAGTGAGGTGGTCCTCAACTTTGTCAACAAGTGTTGGCTTTTCCTTTCTACTGCTCTATACTGTGTCATACAATGCAGCTCTCAGTTGAGACATGAATACTCTCAGTCACCCTTTTTTTGGTTTGTAGCTTTAAAGATGATCCCTTTTGTGGGTTAAAATGGGACGAAGTTTTGCCACTGTCGGCGGCCCTGTCGTCGTTAGCTTCAGCTCCATCAGACCCTCAGATAGCTGTCAACAAGCGGTGGGCTCGATGCCGTTACGGTGCTCTGGAGGCCTGCTCGTCTGTATCTTCACTACAGCTGCTTCTCATAAAGATTTCAACCTCCCCTCCGTTCGTCTGTCCAGCCCTGCAGGAAGAGCTAACATCATGACATCATCGCGGTCCCCGGCTTGCTCGTCCTCAATCTTTTCTCCTCTCTGTCTTTTTAAAAACACTTAAAAAGCACAACGACACTCACACTGCCTTTCACAGACATTGTTACTTGGATGGTAAATACCATAAGAGCACTGAAAATTTGTTCTGTGACACATTTCTTAAATCAAGTACTGTTGTTGTGAATATTCAAATATAATTAAAAAGTGCTATTTTCAAAACCTACTCAGAATATTAGTTACCTTTTACCCCCAGTGTACTGTATTACATTAGCAAATTTGATTCATGTGAATGAAAGGACATTTCTCTGAAGAAAAAAAAAAAATCACAAACAAATTTTATATGTGAAGCACTTTTTGCCTACAAACATGCAAATTAAAGTTACAGGTTGAAATGCAGTATTGAATTTTAACACACAGTTTGGGCGCACTAGTGGAGTAGTTAAAATGGTGTGAACTGAACTTAAGAAGGGATCAAATCACACACTCTAAAAACAACAAGTACCAAGAAAAACCACTTAGTTGTACCATTCTATTCTGTTTTTGTGATCTCCATCTCTGCTCAACACAGAAGCAAACAAAGAAGTTGACATCCTGTTACCACTTGCAATCCACATGAATCAAGCTTGAGCTCACGTGAGACATGGGAATGATAGAAGGCATAGACGGAAGAAAAAACATGATTTATTGTCCTCACTTTCCTTCAGCACACGGGCTTAGTGGAGGACCCCATCCCCTACGAGATGTAGTTCAGTTTAGCGCGTGCCAAAGCCTTGCCTGCAATCAATTTAACGCACCACTGGACATTTGGCCAGGAATGGCAAACTTGGCTGCACTTTTACCTCTCTGCCCTTCACTTCTTTTGTTCCTTTCATTCCCACTCTTTCTTTCATTCCCACCGACTCTAAGAGTTGCATGGAACAAGGTATGATAGAAGAACGAAAGGTGGACAAAAAGGGAAGGAAGGAAGCAGAAAGGAAGGAAGGGGGAGAACTGGTGTTTAATCCTTTGCCACTCTGCCTCTGTGCTGTGTTTTACATTCAGCTGATCTGGAAGCGAAACTCTTCATGTACAGCCAACCTGCTTTCAGCACTAGTGTGCCTGTTACTTCTCACATGTCTAAAATGAAGTTCTCGGTTGCGGGGATTTCACGATGGCTGACACCGTTGCCTTGACCTGGAAGGTTGAGGGAAAGAAGAAGCCGGAGAGGTCTGATGGTGAAGGAAAAAATGCATGTAGAGAGGAAGAGGAGGTTGAGAAAATAAAGAGCAGTACTTTATCGTCTCCTTCTCTCTGTTTCTGTCTTTGTGTCCCGTTCAGGGCCCCTGCTGCTTTCCCAAGCTGATTTGGCCTTGTGTTCAAGCCAAACAGGACAGCTCTCTGACTGTGTGTGCCTGTGTTTGTATCTACTGTCCATGTGACCGTGAGACAGAAAACGTGCCACAGGGCTGGACGTTACACACTCGCCGGCACACACAAACAATGCGAATACAAGCCATCTCATTGCCAAATACACTGTCTAAACCTATTGATAGTCCTGCAGCTCTGCTGTGTTGTGTCCCCCTTGGCCCTCCACACCCTCTCCTCCTCCCTCCATTGTAGGAGGAGGATGGACCTGAGACAGCATTGAAACTGGGTTAGCCACAGGAGCAGACAGGAACTGACGGGAGGGATACCACAAACAATTCATTTCTCCATGCAGGTTTGTGCTTATCAGTCTATTCTAAATATAACACAAGCATTCATTGTTGTACCCGTTATGCTGTGCAGTTAACATTGCTTGCTATTGTTGCTTATAACAGAGACTCCTATAGGCCTGATTGTCTACGGCCAATCCCACTGGGGGCTGGAAGTATGGTCCAAAACGTTACCTCAGTAAAGGCATCAGCATATTGTAATTATGACTGGGGTCACAAAGAAAACCACCGCGGATGTAATTATGGTGTACAGGCATGACCATGACTGGGAGCTCCACCACTCAGGAGGCCAGATAGTTATTTTCTTGTTTGTCTTTGTGCACTCAAGCAGATAGGAAGTGTGATGCCACTTCAAGAAGTGGAAGTTCGGCTGACATCCTGAGGTGAAGTCATCAGCATTCTGCTCAAAACAACATCTATCCCACAAATTCCCCTTGTGCAGTAAGAACTTTAGTTTTTTTTTTTGCTGATAAATGAGACGGCTCTGATCCCTACAAGGTCGAAATGGTAGAAAAAGGAAGGAAAACACCAGACAAACTCAGCAAATTCCTCCTTAAAGTCCTTGCTCAACTCCACCTGTCAAGAATCTTACAAATGACCATCCTTTAACTGTTTAACTACAGGCTTTTAACAGAGGAGACCTCCCCTTCCTTTGGAGTTTGTGGGTTTCATTCCACATTCCACTGACTGCAAATGGTGCGACTTGCGGGCTAATGATGCACTAAAGAGTTAGAGGTGATAAAAGCACAAAGTCAAGTGGAGCAATGAAGTGAAGTCAATTGATTGACCTTGTGGAAAATTGAATGCTTAAAAAAGTGTTTACAATATAATACTAATTCAAATATGCTACAAAGACCTTGATGAAATGACTCTTTACCAACAAGACCACCTTAAGGGGAAGACAAAAAGAAGTAGGAGGGTAAATCCAACTCAAGAGTCAGAAAAAACAAATCTCTCTGGATCCCTGCATCTACGCGAGGGTGTCGGGTGTCTTCCCTTCATAGAGGTGGAGCGTTTGTCGTCCAACTCCCTTCACAGACATGCCAGCCCCTCCTCTCCACAGCCAGAAAGCTCCCATCAGTAGAGCTCCTGACTCATCCGCAGTCTGCTCCCAATTACCCTGCTGGCTTTATGGTCCGATGGCCATGCCAACTCATCCCAAGGCCCACTTTTAAACAGCTCGAACCTACCAGCCAACATCGCACCCCACTTCACAACACTTCTGTCAAATCCAAATATTTCCAAATATAGTATGTTTTTTATCAAAAATCATTGTAAAGTTAAACATCAGAATCTGACTTTTTTAACGTTGTCAGCAGGCTGGGATAATCGTGAAAAGAACAATCCAGCATTCTGTAGGATATCTTGCTTTTATCTCATCTTTAAGTAAGTCCATGTCTAAATAACAATAATGCCTTTAGATATGCCGGCACATTTTGGACACACAGACAATTTAAACCCTTGTTGCCATATTCTGCTTTAACATTTGGAAGTTGTGTTAACAAGAGCATCAGCAATACTGTTTTCAAATTACTCTCTATTTTCAGACATTCTAACACACAAACCATCAGTTCCTGGCAAAAAAGCAGGTTGTATTCTTCCTCAAATCGCAACACTGTAATTCGGATGATGGAACTGCATTTGGCAAAGCTGTTGTGAGTATAAACGACCATATCACACCACATGTGACTTACAAGAACAACATAACTTCATAAACTCTCAGCGATCAAGGTCATGGTATCGCTGTTTCATGGCAATTGTAAGGCATTGGTCCTGCCTTACAAGTCTGACGGCTTTAAACTGTGGAATTGTCGGCTCCCTCTCATCAAAACACTGTGCAAGCTGACATGCACTGCACACATTCATCTTGAAAATGAAACTCAGGGTCCTTGAAGCTGCCCAGTGTTTACCTTAGGAATACCAATACTACTCATTTTGGCAGTTCTTTACATAAACTCCACAACTCAGAAAAATGCCTGAAAGGAAGAAAAAAAAATCCTAGCTCTGAGGCAACTGGGAAGGCGCATTATCCGATCTCTGTCTGCCGCTTGATTCAAACAGACATATTTCCGCGACTATTTAGAGAAAAATCTAATTACACATTCATTTTTGAGATCACATGCTTTGACAGTGGGCCGACTTAGGACTGCAAGCAGAATAAAACTTTGAGTTAACATGTTAAACATCTCGGCATCTGAAAGAATTCCACGAGAACGTATCAACACAAGAATATATCTAAAGAAAAAAAAAAACAGTAGAAGGTCATAACATGTCTTCCACCTCACATAATATGTGGCTCTATTGTTAAAAATACTTGATGTACATAGATTGTAAAGACATGGGGAAGTGTGAATTCATATTCAATCATTCATTGGAGAAAGATTAATTATCTGATTTTATACTGCCAATACACACTGTGGGATTTTGGGACATAATGATAGAAGCTGTCCCGTCTGAATCAGGCGCAAGCCAAAGTGAGTGTGCTGCAGCAAGCAGACAAACGCATGCTTTCGACAATAACCTGGCTGCCTCAGCACACGAACATTATTCTCTGGGTCACATATCACATTTCTCCTCCAAGCCACAGACTCTGAGCCGAGCTCCAGTGTCAAAATACTGTCTTTTCCCTCTCTTTCCTGTTTTTTTCCCCCTTCATTCCATATTTTTAAGGTTCCACTTGAGAATTCCCACCAGAGCTCCCCCGTCTCATCCCTGCTCCGCTGCAAGCCTGCACAGAAACAGATTTTTATAATTCAACCCACTGATCCCCGGGAGAGTCACGCAAGGCGAGAGCTTGGGAAAGTGCTCTTCCGGAGCGTAAACTCCAGCGTCGGGGCCGACGGTTTCAACCTCTGTGCACCCCCCTGACCGACAACTGTGAGCTTGAGCCAAGGCCACCAGTGGATGAAATAGTGAGTGAAATGGAGAGGGGTGTTTAGCACCACTGACGCAGGCCAAGCAAAACCAATGCAAAGATGTGCAGTTCCATCGCGCTCTCATCGGGAACCTCAGGACAAATTGTACTCAACACATGGAAAACATGCTTTGTAGTTTTGAATTTGGGGCCGTTTAAACTCCACTCAGCGAGCGGTGTTGTTTCAGGACTATTGCTTCAGCAAATCCTGATGGAAAAAAACTACTACCCAGCTTTCTCCATCTATCTTGTTAACCCTATGTTGTTGTTTCCAAGAATGTGTTTACATCTCATCACCATAACTCTGAAATTATTCATATCATTAGAATCAAGATTTTAAAACAATAATTGAGTTGCGCTTCGAAGTCTGAGCTATTAAGACAGTTTGAAGAAGCAATCCACCATCCAACCACATACAAAGGTTCCACAACTTGTCGCACCTTTGGAACATGAGTTTCTCGGTACCATTAACAATCAGACAGTGATATTGAAGAACTGCCAGGTATTGAAACCTGGAGTGATCTCGGATCAGTGAGCAAATATATTCTACAGCCGTCAACACCAAACAAACGCAGTCAATCTATTAACTAGGTTTGTAAACACCATTGCAACCGTCTCATATCCTATTGACATAACATATAAAAGGTGCAATTTTCCACAAAACAGCAGTGTAATGAATAATGATATCATCAAAACTGTAATTACCCTGGAGACAGACAAAGAGAAAAGTACCACCTTGCCTCCTCTCAAAACTAACGAGACAGTGTTTCGATGTGATTTGGTAAGATCAAAGCTCCTCTGTGTCTGCAGTCTGTCTGGAGTATCTACTCATTAAGTTGTTACACTTGAATTAACTTCCAGATACAGTTTTTATTTTAATTGTCACGAGAGCGTCTCGCTGGATTGACAGGTAAACAGCATTCCTCTCATTCTGAGCTAAGAGAAGAGAAGAGAAGAGAAGAGAAGAGAAGAGAAGAGAAGAGAAGAGAAGAGAAGAGAAGAGAAGAGAAGAGAAGAGAAGAAGGCCTAAATCATTGAGTTGCCTGGCCATATTGGAAATACATTGGGAACCAAGATGGACACATTCTTCCCCAGTCAGAAATCTTCACGTAAATCTTGTCTGTCCAAACTGAAGGTGTTAAGAAAACAGCAAATGCAGGTTCATGTGCGCGTGTTGTATGTCAGTGGATGTGTTTGGACGTGTGTTTACATCCATCTGTCTGTGCATGTTCTCGTCTATATTTTCATGCCTGTGTTTGAGGTTGTCAGTGTCGGTTTCCCGGCAAGTGTTTATGTATGTTGTGGCATATGTGTGTGTTCAGGCTTGTGCTCTGCTCTGCTCTGCTAAAGAGCTATAAAGCCACAGCAAGGGCCGGATTTACAAAGACTCTGTATAAAGCAAGCTAGATATATGCTAAGGCTAATCGATTGCTCGGTTTTCAGTTACAGATCAGTTGATCAGTTTTCATTCATACAGACACAACCAGAATAGCATAAAGCCGCCACCTCTGAGCCTGGTTCTGTAAAGGTTTCTTCTTTTCTTTACAAAGTCGCTTATGCTTGCTCATGTGGATCTGTTGGGTTTTCTCTGTAAAAGTGCCCTGAGATGACTTTATTGTAGTCGGCACCATATAAAAAAAGTTTAATCCAATCCAATCCAATCCAAGGGTTCTCGACATGGGTATTAGTTTCCCATGGTTCTCGAAGGTTTGATCCAACAACAAGCCATCAGAACTGTCGTTGCCTATATTGCTAGAGCTTGACATTATACGTTGGAATCTGTGATAATACCACAGTAGGATGGAGATAAAGCCTGCTTTGTCCTGTTGAATGTTCCAATTAGACTCACAGTCATCATCTCCGATAAAAACACTGTCCACTTTTTTCAACTAAAACAACTTTGTGGAAATGGACTTCCAGAAAGAGCAACATCAATGCAGGATAAAGAAATATATGTGTATATATTTTTGCATTAACCCATTCAGCGTATCTTAGAGCTGATTCTATCTAACTGAAGGCAAAAGCGGGGTCCATCATAGAGAGACTGACAATCATACACACATTCATACTTTTGGACTATTTACTTCCCAAATTAACCTCAAATGCCTATTCTTGGACCACTAACCACTGCACCACCATGCAGCACCTGTCCAAAGTTTGTCAGTGAAACCAAAAGCATTTGTAAATATTAAATATTTGAATGTTGCAATCCACATTCATGGGTAGCAGTAAGATTAATAGAGAGAGAAAAAACATTTGAATTACAGCCTTTTTTTTTTACACTAAAATCATAGTCCAAATATTTACTACCGATGAAACATTGGAATAAGACAGCATGCAGAATATGTGCATATAACTAATCATTAGCCTGAGTCAAGGAAACAAATGATAAACATTTGTTGCAGATCCAACTTGCAAGGTCCTGCAAAATGTCTTTCACTTTCACTAAGATTGAAAGAACTTGGCCTACCAGAAAAGCATAAGTGTGAAAGTTTGTTTGTGAGAACACAAACGGAAAGTATATAAATATGTCTTATTGCAATCCACATTCATGGTAATTTCAGTAATATTCATGTAGACACGAGACAAATTAGATTGACTGTTTTCAACTGTTTTCCATAAAACCATGATCCAGGTCCAATCCATGATCCAAAATACTGCTTGGTGGAGTGGAACTGCCAAACAGAGCAGCAGCCACAGAAAAATAGGTATTATCATGAGCATATTTTTTGCGGCAGATCCAGCTGTCATACCGCAACAAGATATTCCACTTTCACTGACATTTTCAGATATATGGCCTACCAACATTCAATCAAAGAAAAATCCAGTTGAATTAAGATTAAAGTTCGCCAATGACGAAACAAAGGTGAATGTAGATACTTTAAGTTCACAGCAGTGTTCACCTCAGAAATCGACTGGAACTGCTGAACAGAGCAACAACATACAGGTGGAAAACGTGTTTGTGTTTGTCAACATTAATATGTTCAAAAGGAAGAAATCATTCAATTTTGTTGTCAAACCTATTTCTGCAGAATTTATCTGCCAAGCTGAACAACAGGATGGAGTAAAATACGTGTATATACTGTATATGTATGTGTGTCAAAGTTCAGGATACACATAATGAGAAAAATATGGCGAGCTGCCAACTGGACAACTCACTGGAGGACCGAGTGCAATGGAATCTATTATCCATGCATGCATGTATGTATGTCTGCATGCTGGTTGGACTGTTTCAAGCACAGGGTTGTGGTAGTGTGTGTGTGTGTGTGTGTGTGTGTGTGTGTGTGTGTGTGTGTGTGTGTGTGTGTGTGTGTGTGTGTGTGTGTGTGTGTGTGTGTGTGTGATGAGGGCTGCTTGTGATCAGGACCAACCCCATGGCCATCCACCAACTTCACAGACAATACCGTTTGCCATAACTTGGACGCAAGTTGAATTCTGTGACCGTCACCACAGGACACATACTTTCATGGTATATTGCTGTGGCAACAACAGCAGAACTGACATGACGGGAGGTTAGCCCGGTGGGGTCTTTTAAGTGTCTGTGCCTCCCTACAGCGTGCTTGTCAAAAAGTAGTTCCTAGAAAGGGGGGGGGGCGGTTCGGACTGTGACCTCCTAAAGCCCTGCTGTCACTTCTGTGAGCAGACAACAAAAGAGAGGACAGATGTCACACACAGATATAGCGACACTATGCAAACAAACAAGCTGAACAGGTCACCAACCAACAGTCCTTAAAGACGGCCACCATTTTATGACAAGTAAAAAAAAAAAGTTTTTTAAATGAGAAAAACTACACATAAAAGTAAATGTTAACTTTGTTGTAAAGTCAGACCGTAGCGTCAGTGTGTGAGGCCAAACACAGCTTTCCTGGATGAATTTGCACTCCAGTGACTCATACTAATCAATCAAGACCCAATTCTCCACTTCAGTGTTCTTCCAGAAGAAAAAAACAAAAAACAAGCTGATTCAGTTGTGAGGGATGACAGAGTTGTCACGACACTAAACATCTGGTGCTTGGCTTTCAGCGCGCTGAAACCATCTTTTAACTGAGGAGACTCAGGACCTGTTGATTTGTTAAGTGTGCGCTTAATGTTGGTGGGTGTGCGAGAGATCATGGGTCACAAGGGTAGAATAGATAGAGTAGAAGATCACATAGGGAGGATGCCATTAGGCAATACTTTTGGTGAGAAGAAGAGAAAATTGACGACTGACTGTGTGTCTGAGCAACAAGTGAGTCATGTAGTGGGGGAGACTCGGAGTGTGTGTCTACATCCTGGGTGGTGAACACAAAGTGACAAACACCCTCCGTTCCCACTACAATGCTCATTGTCCTGCACAGCTGTCATGCAAAAAGCTTCTGCTCCAAACTCAGAATGTAGAAACAGCCACAATTAATTACATTTTTTGACAGTTTCTCACTTATTTCTGTCAGAAAACAGTCGGAGAGCTGCTGTTCCTCTGCTGAGGCAGCCGTTAGTATTATTATTCTATAACATTGGCTAGTATTAACCAATATTAGCCTGTGTGGACAGTTGAAGGTGCATTCATGGCCCATAGATAAATATTAGTTTATCTTTAACAGACCTGTTTGATGAAGACGACATGTTGGTAGTTTATGTCAGTTTAGCATATGGGACTTCAATAATGACTGATGACCTCAAACAGTTTATCACCATTTCACTTCCAACTAACTGATGTAACTTCAGCTGACCTTTATGAGTCGGTCAGTCATCAGACTCTTGAAATATTACAAATATTTTCTGTTTATTTAACCAGTAAAATAACTCAACGGCTTTTCAAAGAAGTAACTGTTTGCAAGCGCTATTTTTCAATAAATTGTCCGACACTGCAAATACCTGGCTTAACCTGCCAAACCACACATGAGAGTAATGCTGGTAACACACACACACACACACACACACACACACACACACACACACACACACACACACACACACACACACACACACACACACACACACACACACACACACACACACACACACACACACACACACACACACACACACACACACACACACACACACACACACACACACACAACAAGATTGCAGCCCACTCATTACAACCTTGCTGACTAGCAGACAGTCAGTCTCTGTCTCTTTATCTCTGATTCTATAAACCCTCTCTCTTCTCCACAGCGCCAGAGCAGCCAGCCCCAATTCAATAATCTCTCGGTCTTACCCAGTTGAGTAAATAGAGAGCCGTGACAGACAGCAGCAGGAGACGGAGTGAAAGAATGTGAATTTGTCCTCAGTGAAACTCCTGTTGACCTGCTTAAGCTGCTCATCTATCCCAGAGTGAACATAAAGTACGGAAAGTCGTTCCAAAGATGAACTCAACCTTACTCAGCAGCTACACCAGTCAGGTGTATAAAATTAAATGTTCCAAACACAGTGTGTTCCCCAGAATGTGTTGCTTAACGATTGCTCAACTGGTTGACGGCCTGTCAGAGGCCCACTGAAGCCACTGAAACAGATTAAGTGGACGGACCGATAACCATCTGTCACAACTCACCGCTTTGAGGACATAGCAGACATTCTTGCAGCACTGTTATGTGACGTGCGGCGGAGCAAAACTTAAAGGTGCAATATAGTCCTTTTTGGCCACTTGTGTCATGCTACAATAAAGGGCATGCCATTTGTTTAATTCCTTGTAATCACTCTTCTCACATATAAAGTCCACAAGAGCTCATTGTTTTTCAGCAAATTCTGCTGAAATCGTAGCAGGTGACAATTCCATATTGTCAGCTGTGCTTGTGAGCAAACAAGACTAAATTACAGTTCCAATGTGAATCCAAACAGTCAGCTTACATTGGGTGGAGGACAGCTTGGTTTTCTGTCTTGCTGCTAATGTGTCCGCGATTTTTAATATCTACAACAGAGGCAGTCAACATCAATGGGCAACTTGGTAGCCTGCAGGAAGTTTGTGAGTAGCCCACAGCTTTAAAAGCAGTGGTCAGTACAAACAACATGATTTGAAACTGTAATTATTGTAACAATCCTTTGTCCTTTGTATTACTCGGTACACTTGTACAAAAATTTTTTAAAATAAAGTGTCCATAGGCTCAATTACTGTAAATAATTCGATCATTTGCACACGGCTGTTGGCGACGTCACTTACACAGATGCACAGTCAGTTATAAAGTGACTTTTTGCCACCACCTGAAGCTGTGAACTGCTCTGTCCTCCCTGGGGAGGGGTCCACCCCTGCCTGCCTCCTCACAACAATACAGGCGATGCATGAAGAGGTGCCTTTGTTCACCGTGAAGAATGCTCATTTTACTTATCCTCTCCTCACTTCTCCCCCCCCCCCCCCCCCCCCCTTTGGCGAGCCCAGCTTGGAATGTGATGGTTACGGATCCACGGGAAAGTCTGTGTCTTGTTGTTTTCATTCAACAACCGCTGACTGTGCATGTGCGTTCACGTGTGCGCGGCTTGATCGGTGAGGTTGAGAGGAGAGACTCTTATGTGGGCAGCTGTGATGGACTTGGTTGTAACCGGCCACTTGGGCGACACTCAGCATACTTCAGCTGGAGCCCGAATGAAATACGGCTTAAATAAACACAGACAAAGCCATACCTAAACATTGGGCATCCATATTGCTTCAAACGAGCAGCACTGGAGTACATTCTGTACACACACACACACACACACACACACACACACACACACACACACACACACACACACACACACACACACACACACACACACACACACACACACACACACACACACACACACACAGCACTATACATTTAGAATGGAGGACTGTAAATGCAATACCAGAACAGACACATTGATTCAATGTAATGTGTCTAACAGCCGCTACAGTTTTGACCGTCTTTCTCAGGAAAATCATGCAGAAACATCAAACACAGGGACATTTTTCAGAGTGACAGTACCTCTCTGAGCTGGGTGAGCCCTGACGAAGTGCTCCTGGAGTAGTCTCTCATTTTGCGAAACCTGACCCTGAAGAAGATAGCATCCACTTGCATGGCTCCTTTCCTTCAGAGTAGTTTTCCTTTTTTTCCAGACTCTCTCTCTCTCTCTCTCTCTCTCTCTCTCTCTCTCTCTCTCTCTCTCTTTCTCTCTCACTACCTCTGCTCCTCACTTCTCTCTCTTTGCATTGCTCCAGCCAGTTTCGTCCACATACACATACTGAGAGATGAACAGAAGGCACAGCTCCAATCACCCTAGTAAAACAGAACAAAAAAGTTTGAAAAAGTCACAAATCCCTCCTTCTCCTCCTCCTCCTCCTCCTCTTCCTCCTTGGTTCTCCAGGCTCAAATGTTTACAGCTCTTTCTCCACTCTGTCTTTCAAACACTCACTCCGCTTCCTATCTCTCAGTGACACTGACTTCTTCTCTTTCTCTCTCCCCTTCTCAAACTTTTCCCACCCCCTCCTTTCACTAAAACCTCCCTCCCTCTCTCTCTCTCTCTCTCTCTCTCTCTCTCTCTCTCTCTCTCTCTCTCTCTCTTTCTCTCTCCTCCCTCTCCATTTTCCATCATCACCCCCTGCTGCCCCCTCCTTTCCTCCACATCCCCCTTCTCCCACCCACCTAAACCCCCCACTGTTGAACTAATCTGGAGCTGGCCGGGTGATTGGAGCCCTGGTTGCCAAGGAAACCGAGTGGAGGATTGCAGCAGGAAGGGGCAAAGCAGAGCACAACTGAATACATAAATAAAAGCCTCCCCCGGGAGCAAATTACAGAAGCCCAAAGGGCCGCTCTTCCTATCTCAGAGAGTGAACAACATGTTCATTTATTTTATCTCATCAAGAGGGTTTTGTTTTTTTCCGGAGGCCAACATGTAACAAACAGGCGTAACAACAAGTAAACATTGCTTAAATATTCCACTAAATACTTTGTGTGTTGAATACACAATGTGGTTGTGTGCGTGAGTTGAATCATACCGACCTCTCGCTCCGAGTGGAGGAGTCCGGTTCACCATCAGACCCAGACCTGCAGAGGGATTCAATATTCCTGAGCAAAGAGCAGAAAAAGAAAGTGAGAGGCAGGAAACAAGACAGAACATGCACACTAAAGACGGGTGGTATTAACTGTTAACCCGTTTAACCTCACAGGCCAACAGTCTCACAATTTCAGTGCCTCGGAAAGTTTCCCAGACCCGCAGTCTTTTCTCCTTCTTCATAGAAATGAAGACTTGAGACGCTTTGGACTCTCAGTTTCATATATAAGAGATTTTTGCTTTGTTGATTGATGTAGTTAAAACATCTTATTTAAGGAAAATTGTCAAAAAAATGTAAGCAATCAAAATTGTGAAATTATAGTTATTGTATGGTGCACATTTATAAGATCTTACCAATAAGGCGTTGCATATATATTCAAACACATCTAAATACATAAATGGCCATTTTCTGAGGAAAAACACCTTCCTATAATATCTACATATTTGCATGATTATTGTTTTAGGGCACATGCATAAGTTGTTTGGGTTAAAATATAATATCTGATTATACACGAAGGATCAACTAATCAACTAATATTATAAGCTACACTATTTTTATTCTTCCAGTTTTTTTATTGATAAATTCAATTTATTATCTTGAAATCAAACAATCACTCAATATATGTTGTTAACTTCGGTTTTCAAGACTTCAGTGGTAATTGGTTGAGAAGCATCATACCATAAATAATAATGCAACGTGATATAATTTCACTGAACTATTTTGCAGTGTCTTTCTCATATGCGGCTTGTTTAGTTTCAAACCATCAGAACATCTGTAAGTCACAAATAAAACCACACATTTCATCAGCTTGCGGCTTCTCAAGTGGAAAGTTGCATTAGATGCATTTTATTTTTCAGGTGATTTTAATTTTGATGTTGTCCAGTGGTACAGACTAATGATCGATTCTCAATCTCACAGTACCGGGTGAGACAAACTGAAAACAGGTTTTTGACAGTCCCTTCGCAGAAACATGTCAAAGCTGCATTCCTCCAGTCATTTCAATGAGCAGCCTTCATAAAGTGAGGAACAGCTTCACCTCAAACAGAGCAGCCATCCTGCTGACCTCTGAGCCTCGGCCCTGACCTCGCCTTTGAAATGCAAGCGAGATCTAAAAAGGTCTGCCTTGTCAATAGCGGTGGGGAGAATGGGGGTGGGAGGTGGAGGTTAGGAACATCTGTTTAGCGTTTATCCCACCTTATTGTGTTGCGGAGCCCTCTATCAGGCCCACAGCTGGGATCCTGGGAGCGGACTGAGCCCAATGTCCAGGGGGCTCACACCGTGACTGGGAACATGGCTACAACAAGTTCTCAGTCCTTGGTGGCGCATGGTGGGATAGTTGCTTAAAGCAAATTAAATGATAATGAAATCCCACCCGAGCAGGGTTTGTTTTGTCCCCTGCCTCTTCTTTTCCCCCTGCGACCCATGGACTGCTTTGGTTGTCATACTAACACTGCAGAAAAACAATAAAGCAGTTCATAAGTTTTTCCTCAGGATCTCTGTTCAGGAAAACAGAGTATCCCGTCATATTGACTGCGGCCAAGACAGCCAGCAGTTTCAAACACGAAGTCAGGCTGTAGGCTTAGGCTGCTGTCAATGATCAAATATGCAGTGTACTATATCCGCGAAACATTTTCAAAATGAAAGCCCAATCACATCGCCATGAATCTATTAGAACTCTTCTAAAGAATGACGTATTCAAGCTAAAAACCACTTTGTGAAAGTTAATTGAAAAAACATATGGATGGAATTCAAATATTCTTTTCAGTATGATAATAAGTCAAACTTTCATGAGTTGTCTAATCAATTTTGTCATTTATTCCGGGATATGACTCAGTTAGTATTACGACATTCTGGTGAGTCATTTCAAAATAAAATCGTTTTGAAAATTAGAACAGAACCAAACACTCTCCCTGGTTTCTTGTTGGTTCTACTCCAAAATACCTAGTTGTTTTGAGGTCTTTCCACATCACAGTGATAGTAGACCATCCCAGGATATCACGCAGTTAATGTTAGGATATTCTGATGTGTCATTTCAAAATTAAACATTAAAAAAACAAAACAAAACAAAAAAAAACACTTCATCATTACAACTTATTTCAAGTTGGAATAACTCCAGAATTTCGCATTACAGCGATTGAAGGCCATTCCAGGATACCACTCAGTTAATATTAGGAAATTCTAATTTGTCATTTTAGTGAGTGCTCATCTTTGAGAAACAATGTGAGTACCAGAGTAAAAATTTTAAAAGAGCAGTTTTCTCATTAATAAAATACTGTTAATACAGCTCCTATTAAGTTTCCTTGAAAATTACATTCTTTAATAGAAAATCCTAATTATAATATAGTAAATTAACAGCAATTGTTCAGCCCTACAAAGATTCATTCCACAGTGTTTTTGAAGACTTATTCGAAAAAATGAGGCTTGTGAAAGCAATAGCTACATTTTTAAACCGTAGAGTAGACTGTCAACAGTCAACGTATGCCTTTGGAGTATCATATAAATGCTGTAATATGGTACCGAATTATAGTTGAAAATATACATCATGAAACTTATGAAACTAAAAATATCTTTGTGAGGTATAACAAATGGGAAATAGTAGCCGCAAATGTCTGCCTTCAGTATGATTCGCCATCAAAATATCAAGGGATATGTCGTTTGCAGGTTATTCAAGTGAAGTGTTGCTGTTTTCTGAATGTAGAATGAAACACAAACCATTGTTTTCCATACTCAACACAGCCAATTTGCCCGGTCCAATATGGCGGAGCCTTTAACGTCCAGTTCAGAAACCAATATGGCGTCCATGTGTTTCGTCGATGGTCATACCGTGTGATGTGTCTTCATCTGGTGGTTAAAGAATGTCTCTGCAGTGACATCCATCAGCATCTGAAGGGTTTTAGTCTCGTCCTCCGTCAAATGGATATTTAAACCGTCGTTGCTAATAATAATAATTCTATATTACATACAGACAACTTTGGCAAAAGAGAAAAAACATACTATTGGCTAAAGTAATGAACACAAAACTAAGAAACTACTTTTTTTTCGGACTCTGACTGGCATTTTTAATTTGCAGCAACGTTATAACGTTGTAAGTGTCTCGCGTAACAATTTCATTTGTGTTCGTAATGTTAATTAACAAATTAATTTATCTAAAGTTGCATTGCGTCTTCATCACGTAACGACGGCGCGGTGACGTAGTTGTCATCGCACCCGGAAGTGAATCCTCCGGACTGTTTTGAATCAACATGCATGATGTTTTTATATTATATGACCCATGAAAGGTGTCTTTCATTCAAGAAGAAAACAAAATCCCAGCCCGACCTACATTAAGCTGCAGTAGCCGTCAAGGGACGTGCGCGAAGGTAATCCTGGTGGATCTGTAAAGAACACATTGCTCGTACTAGTACGGATTTCTTGTAACAATAACCAAGTTTGCGTGTCCTTTCAGGAATACTACTTTCCAGTCGTTTAAATGGAGAGTGCATTTTGTTCAGAATCTGGAGTCACCGTTCACTGATGATTTCGTAACCTCCAGTCACCTCCAGGACTCATCCAATAACATCTGACAGGATGGCCCTGATGGCCTGTGTGGCCAGAGGACTCCTCGACCTGAGGTCCACTGTTCACAGAGCAGGCTCCTTTGCCAGAGTCACATTGATCCAGAGGCCCAAGACGTGTTTTATGAAAAGAAGGGTGATTTTAACCCATATACCCAAGGTCACCCTTCTGTGTCTGGGGGCAGTCAGTGCATCATCATGTGCTGCCAGATGCCAGGAAGCAACTCTCCCATTATCCCAAGTTTCCAACAAAAAGTATCTGGTTAAAGTCCAAGTGCACAAAGTTATATTCCTCCTTCGCCTCGGCTTGCGAGCAATAATTCTTTTCCTGAAGTTTGGGCCTCTCCTCGTTCTCTCCCCCTTGGCTCTTGTGTCGACTCGCTGGGCCTCTTACTGGCTGGATGCACTCCTGTGGGTCACTGAGACGTCTGGCCCGACCTTCATTAAGCTGGGCCAGTGGGCCAGCACCAGGTGGGATGTCTTCCCTCAGCAGTTCTGTGAACGCTTCTCTCGGCTCCATGTCAAGGTGCACCCTCACTCCTGGTCCCACACTAAGCAGTGCCTGCGCAGGGCCTTTGGGGAAAGCTGGAAGAACGTTTTGATGTTTGAGAGCAAAGAGCCCGTGGGTTCCGGGTGTGTTGCCCAGGTGTACCGAGGCATGGCCAGGGTGGATCAGGTGGAGGATCCAGCCTTCCAAGCACTGATTAAGGAGATGGAGAAAGAAGACTTGCTGGAAGCTTGGGAGATCCCTGGCTTAGCAGGTGTGGCGAGGACTCTGCGGAAGCTCTGGAGGCGGGATCCCGAGGAGGACGGCTTCGAGGAGAGAAGTCTTTTAGGTGGCCAGCATGAGGAGGGCAGTGCTGCGAAGGAGCACCTGATACCTGTGGCTATCAAGGTCAGCCTCACAATAACAAAAAAACCCTTGTTTCACACTTCACAGATGTTACACCTCAATGAATTGTAACTTAAGTAGTATGGTTCTCATCTCGTTAAATATTGTTAAATGTTGTTTTTTAGGTGATCCATCCAGGCGTCAGGAGGCAGGTAGAGTTGGACCTGATACTTATGAAAGCAGGCAGTTGGCTTCTGCAGTGTCTGCCGGGGCTTAAATGGCTCAGTATGTGTGAGGTTGTCGAGGAATTTGAGAAGCTCATGACTAAACAGGTACTTTTTAAAAAATATTCCAAACGTGTGACGATGATCTGACATTTTACTAATGTGACTTATTTAGATAACTTGCAGTGAAATAGCACTAAACTTTTTCATTCCTCCAAAGTTATTCCTACAATTTGGGATGTTACTTTTCCAAAAGTAGAGGGAATCCCTCAAAGCAAGGTGCTTGTTTCAGATTGATCTTCGCTTTGAGGCCAAGAACATCGAGCGGTTCCAGGAGAATTTCCGTAATGTTGAATATGTTAAATTCCCCACTCCGTTACACCCGTTTGTGACCAGGAACATCCTGGTGGAAACCTTTGAAGTGAGTAAAAAAAAAATATATATATTTTTTCAGTTTAAATGCACCATGCTGCAAATATCCGAGTTATATTTGAATCTATGTCACTGATAAAACTGTTTTAAGGAGGGGGCATGTGTCAAATTGATTTTGATATTCTTCTACAAGTACAAAAAAAATGAAGAAATGTGATGTGAAAATATTCCTACAACTATATATACATATATTTATATAGAGAGAGATTTTTTCCATAATTGTTTGGCACATAATAAAAGATGAAGTTGAGACTTGGCCTGAAGGCACAAGATAAAAACTGGGGAAATGTGTTTAAGTGGTTATGTGTTCTGTAAAACTAACATTTGGTGATTTCATCTCTGAGCGCTTATTGTTTGAACTTAAAACTGTCACAACAAGTTCTCTTTATATTCAAGTGGTTTTTTCCTTCTTATCAGGAAAGTGAGCCAATTTCGAAGTTCCTGAGCCCGGAGATTTCCCCCGAGGTGAAACAAAAAATAGCCCGGATGGGAGTTGACACTCTGCTGAAAATGGTGAGAATTGAATTATTGATTTGTTCTTAATTTCTTAAACTTTTTTTTATGCTCAATTAATTGATCAAGCCCTTTTTGCTGCCGTGTCTGTTGAGCTGAACCGTACCACTCATTCGGATCCCTCCTCCCTGCTCCAGGTGTTTGTCGACAACTTTGTGCACGGCGACCTCCACCCTGGTAACATCCTCGTGCAGTCTTGTGCTCCCGACGCCGGGTCCAGTGCGGCTGCCGGTGCGCATCACGGAAAGGCCGCCCTCACTGACCTGTGGGACACGGTGGTGGTCAGCGTCCGGCCCGACCCGTGTCCGTTCCAGCTGGTGCTGCTGGACGCCGGCATCGTGGCCCAGCTCAGTGACCACGATCTGGCAAACTTCAGAGCCGTGTTCAGGGCCGTGGTGCTGCGGCAGGTGAGAAGAGGAACGCCGCACGGCTGAAAGGGTCCATGTTGAACTGTGGAAGGGTCAGAGCTTGCACATGGGGTTTCCATAATTCTGAATTTCAGTAAAAGAGTATTAATTAGCAGAAAGCATTAAACCTTTTCACGTTTCTTAACTTTACACTACATCCCAGCAGTTTTCAGCTCACGCTTCGTCATAGTTTTGTTTTGACTTCTTTCTTCCCGACGCTCTGTTTCTGTTCCCAGGGTGAGCGAGTGGCAGAGTTGATTTTGCATCATGCCCGAGATAACGAGTGTTCGGACGAGCCGGAGTTCAAAAGGGAAATGGCTGAACTGGTGGATCACGCCCTCAGCAGCAACAGCCTGTCTCTGGGAAAGGTAGAACCGCACATTTTGCTCTTTTAATGGCATCTAATCGGCCTCGTGTCTGCCCCACAGGGTCAAAGTGAATGGAATTGATTGGAGCCACATGGTGGTGTAGTGGTTCGCACTCTCACCTCACACTGAAACCCTAAGTGTGGTTCGAGTCCAGGCTTTCGCGGCCTTTCTGAGTTGGCATGTTCACCACGTTGCATGCATGGGCTTTCTCCAGCTCCTCTAGTTTCTACCTCCAGTCTCAAAACGTGTGGTGATTGATGACTCTAAATTGCACGCTTTCTTGTGAATGAGTGACCCTGCCTTCGTCTAGAGTTCACCGAGATCAGCGCCAGGGCTCCAGAAGATGGATCAAGCAGTACAGATAGAACTGAATTGAGTGGCTCATGATTTCAACTCATGGAGACTGTACTTCAGAAGATTTTTGTGTGTTCTGTTCGGTTTATAGATCCAAGTGTCGGACCTGCTCTCCAGAGTGTTTGGTCTACTCATCAAACACAAGGTAAAATGTTCAGAATCACTTTGCTCCTGCGTGTGCTCTGAGGTAGTGAGAAGCCCTGGCTGTTTTGATGGATTCATATTTTGGCTGAGTAAACGCTCCAGAGATATCTTAAGGTTTAGTAAAATGAAACATGTCATCACCGTTTGCTTCACGGTGTTGTCAGGACAGTGTAAGTCAGGCGGCTGCTGCACGAGGACGCGTCTTCATATCAGTTGTTCACGAGTTCTGCACTCGCAATGCCTCAATAATCCAAATACATTGCGTCGCACAAATTCCCAAAAAAACATTACAGCTGTGGAAGTTTTGTCACCCACCAACAGTTTTTGTGCATCTTTTGGTGCTGGAAACACACAACGCTCCAGAAAATCAACTGGAGGCCATAATCATCAAAATTGCAACTTCTAGACTTCAAGGTTAAACTAATTTAACGTAACAGATTTTTATTGAAATCTTCTGAGATGCACCTGTAAATATTTCCTCTCTGGTCTGCTGGGATTCCTCCGGGTTTCTGTGATGGAGGTGTGCAGGACAGTGAATTTACTGAACTATGACTGAGAGACATTGTGAAGTTTCAAACTTCAGGCTGAAATATCAAAGACAATCTGTAGATTTATGCACGATGGTCCTTTTTGGCGATGTCTTACAGTCTCAGATGTTATTTTGCAGTTGTATTTAAAGCTTTGTCACCGTCATCCATTGAGAATATTTACCATGCAGCACTCACTCTATAATGGTTGTTAAAATTTTTTTTAATTTCATTACAATATTAGTAAGTTATTGGGTCTTCTAACTTTGAATGGACTATTATATTCTTAGGGATTCTGTTTTAGGCCCTTATTGCAATATTGGTTTTTACTGGAACCGACTTCTCTGTGGAAGCGACGTCTTCCTATGTTTGGATATCTGAGCTTATAAGCAACTGGAAAGCAGGATGAACATTTTGAACCAGTAAAAAAACACAGGTGTTGAGGAGTCATGTTTTCATGTATGCTGCTTACTGTCTTTTTAGGTCAAGCTGGAGAGTAATTTTGCCTCCATTGTGGTCGCCATCATGGTTCTGGAGGGTCTGGGCCGGTCACTCGATCCCAACTTGGACGTCCTGGATTTGGCCAAACCCCTGCTGCTCAAGAACTGTGCCTCGCTGCTCTGATACACACTCAACACCAAAACCATAATACATACCTCATTTCATTTCGTGGAAGTGTTTTTATTTCCTTTCCCGTTTCCAGCACTCCTTCCTCTTGGGTTTTGCCATTTACTGTGTAGCTGACGTGAAAACATTTCACGCACAAACTAACTTCGAGGCTCCGTCAGCTCCGCCTAATGAATGACAGGCCCAAACGCCCGCCGTGGTTTAATGTGTGCTAATGGATGAGTCAGACATCGACAGACACACAGATGGCATCGGAGACCATTTGTAGTGATTTAAGGTATAAAACAAAATAGTGTGAGAATCCCCAGTCGATACTCAAAAGCATATTTTTACTTTTTAATGACTGATATTGATTGCAGGATGTCTTTTATCACTTAATCTTTTATTGTTTCATAGGTAATGTTGTCTAATGGACCATGTTTGCGTGAATCGCGGCGTACTGTATCGTTTGTTCCTATACACTACCATGACGATGTGAAAGGTCGAACTTTCCATTAAAACTGTGGGAAAACTGTATGAATTATTCATTTCAATAAAAAAGGGAATCCACAGCTAATTGGACTTTATCCTTTTCTTTGCTGCCTCTTGTGACCGGCTATACACTCTCTAACCCTTTTAAGCCAGACGGCAGCATCGCCAACGCAGAGAAGTCACTCCATCGAGAGCACGGCTCCATTAATTTACAATTTTATTAAATCTGTCAATGAAAAACACAGACAAGACGCGATTCTGTCAATGTCATCAGGAAGAACAGTCAGCATGGCTGAAAGAGTGAGATCAGGAGGTTTTGGTGCAAAAAAACTCATCACATACCCTTTATTGCAAAACTGTTGATTTCTTTTTTTTTCATAACCATCACGAGCCCAGATAGAGCAGCACTGTTCAAGTAAGGAGGGAGGGGAGAGGTGACAACTGTGTAAAAAAACCCAAAACAAAACAAAAAACTTTCAATAATATTAATAATAATAGTAATGACAAAAGAAATAAAAACATCTCTAATAGACAAACACAATCACCTCAGTATAAGACGAGATTTTTGTCACGGTCACAACAACCAGAGAAAAGTTGTTTTCTTTTTTTCCTATTTTTTAATGAATTAAATAGTTTTTAAAAATATCTCACCATTTACTTATACTCATCTTTTTTTTCCATTTATTGCGAAAAATAGGCAACTGGACTAATTGTGATGATGCGAGGTGTGTGTGTGTGTGTGTGTGTGTGTGTGTGTGTGTGTGTGTGTGTGTGTGTGTGTGTGTGTCATAGAGAAATAGAGATTAAGTGGAGAGACAAAGTGGAACGGTTGGCACTGAGAGCAGTAGCGATGCAGTACCCTCAATCGGCCAGCAGGTGACACAGTTCAGTCTGGACATCCCTCCAGGGTTGAGCCAAAGGGGAGGGAGGGGTTATCCCCCGCCCTCACTTCCACTCCATCAGAAGAAGTCGAGTTCTGCCAACAACAACCTCTGGATTTTCTTGTTTTGTTCTCTCTTTTTCTTTTTTTTTTTTTTTTTTGGAATGATGTTTGTGTGTTGAAACTTTGTCCACAGTCGCTTATCTGTGTTGCCAAATCTCAGTTTTATGTACAAATGTTTCAAATCCCTGAAGGACATCTACAAAGACAAGTGCAACCTCCATGTAACCATCACCTTTCAGGAGAAGCTCAGGGACACAAAAGGTTCCTCTAAAGGGCAGACAAGGAGGGAATAGTACCAACCAGATCTGGTAAACGCGTCACAGTAGGAATCAGCAGTACTTGGGGGGGGGGGGGGGGGGATTAAAGTCAGGAATGATGGCGGACGACTGAGGTTTGGGAATGTCAAAAAGCTGACAGAGAAGGGATTGTAAAATAGTAATCTTCGTTGGAGGGTGGCACCAAAATATCCTAATGCAGTTCTTTCTAACAGAATGTTGAAGAGGAGATGATGAAACCAGAAAGAAACCAGCGAATTGCAACAAACTAACCAAAGCGTCCGTTGTTCGTTTGTCATATCCCTTCATGCTGATCCGTCTATCTCTCCATGCAGTTTAAAATCAGTCTCAAAAGACCAAGCAGTCCTCCTCCACATGGGACTGATTGCTTTACTCACTGCACTTCAGCTGTATTTCTGTCAGTGTGGTACCCCTGGAGGACTGGCTGCCCTCCGGTTCCCTGTGGCGGCGCCCCCAGCAGGAGCATCGACGGGAGTCAGGGCGGGTGTGGGGGACGCAACAGACGACGACGGCTTTCGGGAACTGGATTCTTGGAAGATATCAGGGTGTAAACTTTTGAGTTCATTGCGTGGGTTGTCCTTCCAAGACCAAGGAGGGGTGGGCGGGACTGATTGAGGAGAAAGGTGTATGGAGGCAGATCTCGAGCACAGGCACATTTGCTCATTCTCATACACAGTAACACACACATTTGTCCGTCTTTGAGGCCCCCGCTGTGTAAAGGTCATGGCAGAAGATGAAGCTCTGGGTCGTCGGCTACTCGTTGACATTTCCTTCACATTACTGGAAAGACCAGCAGCTGTCGAAGCCCCGTGTCAGGATCCAAACAAGTTAAACTAAGAATTAGGAAGTGATGGGCGCATGAGAATGGCTGACATCTTGACGGCAGAAGAGAGCGCCTGACTTTTCCCTTCCAAGCAGCATCCATCCTGAAAGTATCCAATTCGTTTGGGGCGATGTTCAGGAAGACACAGTCACGGTATCTTCACCAGCTTATCTTTACATTCCTTTTGGGAATAGATGAGAGGATTTAAGCCATGTCACGTAAATGTGCGATGGGGATGTAGGACAGGGCAGGAAGAAAGTCTTTCTCATCTTGGGCCGTTTCTGTCCAGTTTCTTTCCACATTGTGGTTCCAAGGGCCGCCACCAGGGGGTGATGTTTGGGCTAACTGTTTGAAGGGACAAGAGGAGGAGGGTCTGATCCGAGTTTGTGGCTACGAACTGAGCCAGGGATGGTTGAGGCAATCGCCAGCCGAGGCCCTCTTCTCGGGGACCATCTCCAGCATGGGCAGAAGGAAGTGGGTGAAGTGGCCGGCGTCCTCGTGTGCCCAGCCGTACTTCTCCACCAGCACATCGAACAGGGACCACGGCTTCAGCTTGGTGATGTGCCGCAGCTCACCTGCAGGCACCACAATGAGGGGAGTCAGTGAGAGCACCAGAACATGTGGGGAGAACAAGACAGCAGTGTTTAAAGGGCGAGTCCACACAAATCACATCCTCTCCTTTATGATTGAAATTGGTGTTTTTGATTTGTTATTTTTCTCCTTTTCAAGGAATCTCACACATTTGGCTTTTTAAAACTAATGAAACAAAACAACATCATTGATAAAACTTAAAAGGGAGTTTGGATTAACTGAAATGGGGTAGTTCATAAGAAGGATCAAGCGTCTAAATAATTAGTCTGCGAATAAAATCCACATTCTAGAAAATCTCATCACATTTCCATCAGACTTCAGAGTGTCCTCCACCTTCAAGTGATCCAAGAAAATGTCTGTGTACGGCCGTCTGCGCCTGTAACCTGAAGATATGCCTGCATTCATTTACTGCAGATAAGAATCGATTGATAAATATTAGGTCTGACCCAACTTCAGATCCACACTCACAGACCTGCCATCCTAATTTACACGATCAAATGTGTATTTGTATATAAAATTAGTCTTACGATTTACTGCATCAGTTTCATTGTTTTCATATTTTGAGAAATACGTCTTCTTTTAAAGCAGAGGTTTCTAAAGAGTGAAAGGAAGATCCTCTATACAGATGGTCCACATTGTGGCCACCTACACCCCAAGCTCATTTTCTGGTTGAATGCCAGACTTACTCATGTTTTCTGATCAAACAAAATTATTAGAAGCTGTTGGGATGTATAGGAAATAAAATACCTAACTCATCCAGTAAGTATTTATATTTTGTATATATTGCATATAGTACAGTGAATATAAAAAAAATTATCCAAGGTGTCTTCAGGAATTCAGCAATAACATGTGTTCCTAAAACAATGCACATTTGGCATTTGGATTTTTTAAAGAATACATCAAAGAAAAACCATTGATAGAAACACATGATGTATTATTGTGCAGGGGTAAGTCGTAATTTATGTGATAAATGCATCTATAGTTTGAGTTTGTCAAACAAACATGGTTGCTTACAGTTACTGATGTAGCCATAAAATGATAAGTTTTGTTATAAATGAATAACCCCGCGAGGCAAAACGTTGTCAGCTGAAACTATATGAACATCAGTAATCTACGTTGAATGATGCAACTAAAGCTTTCATCACACGAAAACCAAGATCATTGTAATTGTTTATGTCCGTGTGGAGTTATCTTCAATCTTAGCTCATCAAGAAAGGACGTTACTGCTGAAATGTAGTTTTCTGGTGTTTCGTGTAAATGTGTGTGAATGTCAGGAGGATTTTTTTTCTTCGTGGGCGTGTTTGGGTGAACTGGCCATTTAAATCAGGTACCACAGGGTTTGCCATCATGCAGACTCCGGCCAAGTGACAGCTGATTTCACTAATTACTTCACCTCCACTGTTTGAAGGTTTGCTAATCAGTGAGGCGCTGTAACTATGGAGGGAAAGACTTGGCAGAGGCCTACTGGATCGGAGTGTGAGAGATGGACAGAGAGATGTAGAGCTAATAGAAATAGCCAGGCAGAGGAAGAGGTCCATTATTCAGAAGAGGAGGAAAATCAGCTGGTTGAATGTACAAGTCTGACAGAGAAGAGAGAAAGAGCGAGGGAATGATTGATGATGGGAGAGCGATCAAGACCGAAGGTCCAGTTCGAACCACGGCTGCCATGGTAACCTGTCTTTCCTCAGCGCTGACAAGTGAACACAACATGTGGAAATGAAACCATACATCAATAATTCCTTCACAATGTAGCAGACATGCATTAAGACACTGTCGAAAGCTGATTTCCAACATTGATATTAACCTACAGAGACGTCGCCATTGTTTGCGAACAAATAACGACATCATGGCCGGCGTATTCATGAGAGGAAATGTGCGCGGGTTTTAGAGAGTTGTTGTGTCTCCTCTCCATGTACCCGCTCTCTCTGAAGTTCAAGAAAAAAAAACCTGCATGCTTGAAAAGGAAGGCTGATAGGACTGTTCCACACAGCCGAGGGCTTTCAGAGCAGACAGGAGGAGCCCAGAGAGACACGGCCACAGAGTCAGACCAGATTAACAGAGCGCCGAGAGATAAAAGGGAGAACATTGAGACATCAAGTGTAGGCTAGAGACAACATCAAAGGCAAAATATTCAGGTCTCATGACACACTATGAAGAATGTATGAGCAGAAAGGAAAGTAGAATGAGACAAACTCAAAAGAGAATAAATGAAAGAGTGCAAAGGTTATTGGCTGTATCAAACACAGACGCTGCACACTTACCGGGCCCACAGAGGAGCAGAGTCAGAGACGTGTGTGACACACTAAGGTAAAGATCTCACGCGTATATACGGTACAACGGGACTGTGTCTTTAAGCTGTATTTCACTGGGCTGCGACATGCAGTTAAAGGAACTTGTTTAAAAACGTTCCAAAATATCTCGAGACCTTCGCAGTCGTCTCAAACCCACCTTGAACCCTTCTTAACTTCCTTCACAGGAATTAAAAAGTGTGAGAAATGAGACTTCATCCATGTTGGGGTCTTCCTCCGCCAGCTTCTGCTTTTATGAGCTTGAGATTATGTCTCCAGTAGTTGTGAGTTGTCGCAGTCCAGTGAGACTGAGGCCTTAATAACCATTGTGCACAGGTAACCGAGCTGACAGTTGTAAGTTCTGGGTCAAAGCATATGATTTTATTTAAGTATTAAGTGTTTTAGAACCAAAAACTGATCTGCTACCCGATCTACCGCTGCACTGGTTTATCTGAGTCTGTTTAACTCCTTAAGACTTGAAGACCTGTGTGACGCGAGTGTGTTTCTCTTCTAGGAGCTGAATGCTACCCTATCCTGTCTTTTTCCCACATTTGTCTCAGAAACTATGACACATTTTATTGGTTATGGACTTGAGTACAGTATGATCAGCAAAAATTCATCTTACAAACAGTGCTTCAGTGCCTCTTATTAGTTTTGGATCAAACAATTTGATAATTAAAAAGTAGGAACAAACATTTGAACTTTGGTTGACTTTCAGATAGAATTTAGTCCGATTGAACGGTTTTGGATATTGCCAATCTTTGTTCATTGTAACTGGTGACGAAAACCATGATGTTGAACATTTTAAACATAAACTCTGATCTTGTACAAACTTACCTTAACCTGGCTTAATGCAGGATATAGAGCCCACACTGCGCTACGCCAGCAACGCTACCTGATCCAGTTGTCATTACCGCCTGCTGAGTTCCTCCGACACTACGGCTAACCTCTTGGGTTGAAGCCCCCCTGTACACCTCAGCAGCCTCTAACCGTGGGGTCGTTTACCTTTCTTGGAGAAAAACTCTCGGCTGTACTTCCCGGCAGCGACCACTTTGCGTGGGACCTTCCCAAGGAGCTCCGTGATCAGAGCGATGTGGTCTGCCCACCACCACATACATCACAGAGGGAACAGCATTACAGCATGCACACGCATCGACACGCACTTACACTGGCTGGACGGAGACTGACACACACTGCTGCCCTCAGGTACGGCGCGGACACGCAACTAATGGATATTTCCATCACCACCCAATCAGTAGATTTCACTTGTTTTTTTTAAACAAAAGTCCAATCTATTGATGCTTTTAAATAAAAAGTCTTGAGTGTCTATAATCCCACCTCCCCCTTAGGCAATTGTGTGTCTCAGTCCCTGCAGCTCTCTGGCCAGCGCTACCTCTTCTGTTGAAGAACTCCCGGGAATATTTTCCAGAGAGCGCAAAGTGCCTCGGAATACAGCCCAGCAGCTCTATGATGTGGGCTATGTGGTCTATGGAGGAGAGAGGAGGGTGGGAGGGGGAGGAAGGGGCAGGGAGGAGGCATGGGAAAAACCCAAGGAGGAAGGGAAAAGAAATGACGACAGAGAAATACATGGAAAAGCCGGGGAAAAAAGGCAAATATTTAAAAGAGAGATGGAGAAAAGAAATATTGTGGACAGGGAGTTAACAGAAACGGGGGGTAGTGGGTGAGGGGGATCACGGGGTGGGATAATAAGAAAGGGAAGAGGAAAGAGAAGAGAGACGGTCACAGATAGTAAAGGAGAAACACCCGTGTTAGTGAGCTGTGCCTCCACAGCAGAGGTGACGACAAGAAATGAATAAAAATGACATGCATTCAGATTTGTTTTGAAATGAACGGGCTGTGTCTTTAACGCAGGATTCAACAATAAAGACGACACTCGCCAATTGCCCGAGTAAAACATGCGAAACGGACATAAGCAATTACAAAAAGAACACGCACAATTTCAAAGAAATGAAGTGGAGATGAAGTAATGGATGAGTGTAAATGTGTTGTGTGAGTCCAGGTCACAAATGAACGAGAATGATCAGTGGGTGAACTCTAATTACAAGTACAAAGAAAAAGTCATGTGACCCGGGCGCAATTTTTCCGGGAGGATCTCGGGGGAATCCACTTGGTCTCCTTTTTTTTACAGGGATTAAAGCTAATTTACCACCAGAATGGGGAAAAAAAGACCCACACCAAATAAATATATAATAAATGTCTATTAAAATCAAAGTAAAGCAGATGCCAACTCTCTCTCAAGATTGGTGGCAAATTTGGTTGATATCCAACTTCCGGACAAATTCTAGATTTAAGATCTGTTTGTTGACGTTGTTGGGATCAATAGCCAATAAAAAGATGTATCGGAGTCATACTGGCATTTGGCTTTTAATTTAAAATTGGATGTCAGGTGGGGTCGTTCCTTATTTTTACAGAGACACTCAAGGCTTTGCACTATTGCTGAATTTACTATTCTAATGTCTTCCTTACGTTCCCCTCACAGCCAGTGCCAGACTCGTGCATTTTAATCAAGTAAAAATTTGCCTGAAATGCTATTTATTTCTATTCTGTTGGAAAAGAAAGAGACCCTCGCCCTCTATGGATACTCGTAGTGTCACATCCATTTCTTGGTTTGTTGCAGAAAAGGTGTAAACAGAGGCTGTCTGAACTTTTAGTGTCTCTGAAAGTCCTTCGGTGTTTCCATGTGAAGATTTCAGTGAACAGCAGGATGAAAATGAGTGGAGGCATAGCAGCAGAATTAAAGGACAGCTGACAGTGGATAGGAGGGTTTGGGGAGAGGGAAGGCTGTACTTTAAACTAATCTCACTTCGGGGGATCATTTCTATCCACTTTCAATACTTCCATCTTTTTTCTTTGAACAGCTTGGTCTCCATTGTTCAGATGCGTTTGGCAGAAGTCCGTTGGACAGTTGATACATTTAAAACTGTGCAGTGTTGTCAAAGGCCCTTATTCTTAGAAAGATTGGATGCCCAAAACAACCTAAACGTTTTCAAATGGGAGGAAATGTCCACTGAAGCACATTCTAACAAACAGACTTTAAGTCCAAGGGACGTATGAAGTTCTCCCAAACGCCAGTGAAGCAGTGATGGCAAAAATGGTGCTCAGCACACAGAAATTAGACAATATTCAGAACATAGATTTGGATATTTCCTAAACTGACTACATTGTAAAACTTTGGGAAAAGTTTTCCACCTGAACGTGACTACCCAAAAGCAGGTTTAACTACAGATATCAACAGAAAAGCCAAAACACTTGTGTTTCCAATCATGACAACAGCAGCCACCGAATACATTACAATTAAAGAGGTGAAACCAGAAGCGCCAATAAATAGTACGAGAGAAACAACCTGGGGATGTCACTGTCTCCTAACATTACACACTGTGTTGCACATAAACATAAATGAGTAACGACAGCCACACTCTTTTGAAATCCACATACTTATTTACCTTTGTTCTTAATTGGTTTGGCTGATTGATTAACTGGTTTCCTTTTTGTCCTCCTTCTTTTGTTTCATTAGCGTGATCCTCCTTCTGACTTGGTAAAGTACAACAACTGTATCACGGTGTTATAAAACCAGTGTAATTACAAACAGGTTCCTATTCAGCCAAAGTTAGACAGCCGCGTCTAAAATCAAAACCAGGACATCCGCACCAATCCGTCTGAACAATGGAGAAGAACTGCGAAGTCAGTCAACGACGAGGCCATTTCAAATATTTCAGACACTTTGCTCTTACTTATTATCACATATTATTGTTCATTTTCAACTTAACATTCACACTATTCATAACAGTCAAAACTGATTTCATTTTCTGTACGTATATGGAAAAGGTTTTGATGCTCACCCTCATCCCGGGAGTAATCCTCTCCAGAGTGGGGTTCAAACAGGTAATCTCCAGTGGCGAGCTCAAACGCCTGCAAGGAAACAAGTGTGCTCTTTTTGTTCCCGGTATGTCACATGTGGATGATTACATGCATGTGCTGTCCTCACCATGCACGCAGTGCTCCAGATGTCAGCGGGGGTACTGTAACCGGCTCCGATCAGGACCTCGATGGAGCGATACTGTCTCGTCTGGATGTCCTCCGTGAAGTGCTTGTGCTGTCGACGAGAGGAGAAAGAAGCTTTCTCTAGTTAAATCAGGCTAATGCAATAAGACTTATGAACCACACAAATACGCCTCGTGAGTCATTTTTATCGTTTGAAAAAAAAGAAAAAAAACTGAATCAAAATGAAAAACGACAGTGACTAATGTCAAATGAAGTTACATCGATGTCATATTCTTGGGAGTCAAAACCTTGTTATACAAAGTCACTGTTGCTTTGTTTCTATTTGTGTAATTACTCTGTGTGCTGACTGCAGGAAGTCACTTTCTGCCAGAGTGTTCACATCTTGTCCTTTATAAAAGACAGCCCACTGAAAACAACAGTGTCATTCAAACACTGAGGAGAGTTCAGGGTTTGACGCCACATGTGTTCTCCTCTTCTTCCTCCTTTTCTTTTCGTGACCTGAATCAAGTGTCCTCCACGACTGAAGCTTCTAATAGAGCAATTATTTAATGGTATAGCAATATTTAAACACTTGTAAGCAATATATATATCCGTATAAGTTACGAAACCCTCCTTCGAGATATGAACAGCAGCAAACAAAGTGGCAGCTGTCTGGCAAATTTTCTTTCTCCCTCTCGTGGTTGATGCACGAAACAATTCTTTGTCTCTTTTCTGGACTCTAACAGCAGCAATAAAGCACCACTGCTGTTACTTGTTTCTTATTGTCATGTGATTGCTGTAAATTAAAAAAAAAAAAAAAAAAAAAAAAGGGACCTGTGGCCAGTTCCCAGCTGCAACAACATGTGATACGAAAACGTCTCTCTTATGTATTCAGAAGTTCTGCTCAAAAGACAAGGAGTCTTACCACCCAGCAGGCATTTCCAAGATCAGCGATTTTGACTCGAATTGATTCAGCGTTGCGAGGGTCTAGTGGGTTTATCAGCAGGTCTGCGGCTCTGGCCCTGACTGGAAGGAAATAGATAGAGAGGAATGGTGTGGGGTTCAAATATATAAAGACACAAGGAAACATGCAAGGCATCGTGTTCACTGGGTAGTGACTATAAACACCACCTTCACAAGGGATGGGGGGAGGTGGGGGGGAGGGAACAAACCTGAAGCAGATGATTTGGCTGAGGGGAAAAAAAAAAAAGGGTGTATCTCAGAACTTGCTGTACTCACAAGTTTTATTGACAGTTTGTTTCTACTTACTGAGCTCCAGGGACCCTGAAACAACCCTGGAGAGAAAATCTTTGGTGTCCAAGTTGATGATTTAAAATGAATGTTGTAGGTGGATGAGTAATGGTGAGGATGTGTCATAAATAACAAACTAGAGGTGATATTTGAACATGAAAATGAAGAAATATATTCAAATTTATTCTAAAGGACATATACTCATAATGCAGTGAGCATTTGTTGGGTAATTTGGTAATGTACCTTAGACTCTTTTCTGTGAATGTGCGTTCAAAGAAAATTCACTAATATGTACATTAAAATTCATTTTCGAACAGAAACCGCAGGTTATTTGTTTATTTAGCGTATTTAGCAGCAATAGGACATGAAATAGTTGGATTTTTATACCCTGTGCTACATCCCGATTCAAAAAAACACTTTTTACTTCAGATAACTTGTGTAAATGACCTTCATAAATGTGATATATTCAAACTGTGTGCATTCACAGGAATTGAAAGATGGCATGGTCACCATATCAGTTATTCCCTACAAGGTTCAGCAAGCTCCCAAACTTGTCAGGAAGCGTTCGATTGGATATCAAAGGACACTTTACCATTTGAGATATAGAATTTCTGCTAATGGGGATCACAAACAGAATAAACATCATTTCTGCATCAAATCTAAAGACCCCCCAAAGTTCAAGCAGAGGGAAAAATAAAAGCTGCTTTGTTGTGTTGCAACCGAACAGAAACTGAAATGTTCATATTGACATTGAAGTTTGATCTAAAAACATCAATAAAGGTTTTTTTTAATGAATCCCACTGTCAGGTCTCAGGAATACTATGGAAATAAATTCGGATCAAAAATCTATTTGAAATCTAGTAACAGAAATGCCTTTTCATTTTCAGATTAAAACTGCATTTTTGACTGATAAATAAAATGAATAATCAATCATCCAAACTGCATTTTCATTTTCAACCTCAAGACTGCTTATTCTGTGACTTAAAAAGAAAATGACTTTTGTAAGATTTAATTTTCAACAGTTTAGATGTTTTATTCTTAATTTTATCTATGAGTCCAAAAGGCAGTTTTTGTTCACTTCCATAGAATACACATGTAATTCTTAATTTGGATTACAGAGTTAAACCGAATACAACTCAAATTTGCTTCAAAATAAGAGAAAATATATCAACTTCGATAGAAACCTTGGACACTGGCAGACGAATTGAGCAAAGCGTCTGAGAGAAGATTGAAAATATGGAACTACTGCTGAGTCCGTCATCGTCCATGAACGCCTGTAGAAATGCTTCTTGCACGAGACCCATTAATCCAACCCAAGAGCACCTTTCCATGGCAACTTTCCAGGAGCAATGACCTCTTGCTGCAGGATATGAGCGCTGCCAAATTGTACAACATACATAACGTGGGAATACTTTCCAAGTGTCCTCAAAGTTCAAACTGTGTTACACAACTGTGTGTTAACAACAGTCAATACTTGTGCCACTGTTGGTGCTTGACCATCAATTACATGTGAGGTCGTAGCGTGCAACAACCAATGATGTAACTCCTGCCAATAATATAATAACTTGCCAATTGTGTTTTATAATATTTGATCCATTATCATAATAACACAACAGAATTGACATCATACGTTATTACAAGATTGAAGTAGGATTAAATCCTTAAAAATGTAATAACTGCAGCCGATAATGTAATAATACATGCACAGGGCTGCATTTCTTTTCAATAAAGGCTTTGTTTTGCGGGTTTTGTGCAGTTTGCTTATCAAAAATAAATATATTGGATGGGATAGTCGTCATATTCATTGGTTGAAAGTGCACACTCGGCAACATTCTGAGCCATGGTTGGAAAAAAAAATCTTACTATATATTACATTATAAGGAAGTTATTACGTCATTGGCCATTATTACATTATTGGTTATTACAGGGCGGTTGTGTTAACAGGAATATGTAGCGTTACTGGTTTTTTCACCTATTTATCGTGGTCGTACAACTTTGAGGCTTACTTGTGGACTTTATCAATGAGTAAATCTATCGAGGGAAATATCCGGAACTGCATCATCTTATATGGCTTCACTGACTATCACATGGCATCTGCAGGGTTAGATAATATCGCCAGATGAGTTTGTGAGGCAAGAAAAGAGGATTTCATTAGACTGACAGGCAACATTTGGCCAATCAGTTTACAGAGAATACAGGCGATTAAATAGTTACAGAAATCTGTGAATCTGCAGTACGCACTCTGCTTCTACTGATGCATCACTCAAGAGTTGGATATAATGGTTAAAATAAACATGGAAATGTTTATCATGTTCACTTTGACTGCAATTCCTCTCATGATTAAAAAAAAAAAAAAAGGCCTTTATTTGGACAAGAGTAGGAGTAAATGTGTGAAATTGTGAAATGTGATAAACACTTGCGACTCACCTTTGGGTGTGTCTCCTGTGCTTGAGGATGACACAGTGCGGCTGCGGTCTGCAGAGGGGCTGTTGGGTAACGGTCCAGCTCCTATGTCGGCCGTTCCAACAGAAACGGGGTTATCTGGTTCAGGGTCTAGAGGCAAGTCAGGGAAGATCGGCAGCCTGCCCTGGTGCTGCTCGCTGGAGCCGTTCGTCAGCACCGGCTCGCTCACTTCGCCGTTGTACAGCTCATACCCGGAGCTGAGAGAGTTATCCCTGTCTGTGTAGCTGAGCTCGGACTCCACCAGGGGGCAGAGGAGAGGCTCGGGGGTGGGCGAAGGAGGCGGAGGAGTGCCCGGGTTGGGCTTCAGTAACTCGGAGCCCAACAACACGTGGCCATTGGTTTTGGCCAAATTGGTTTTATTGTTGAGGGGTTTGACAGGGGAGGTGTTGTCCGTGAGGAGTTCAGTGGTCGTGTCCTCATCCTCGTCATCCTCGTCATCTTCTTCTTCCTCCTCCTCATCATCATCATCGTCATCATCATCCTCCTCCTCCTCCTCTTCTTCCTCTTCCTCATCCCCCTGCTGCTCCTTTGGGTTCTCTTCCTCCACTGCAGCCTCCTCTTCAATTTTGGTCTCAATCTTTGGCTCCTCTGCCGCATCCTCCTCTGCCTCAGTCTTATTATTCTCCTCCCCTTCCTCCTCCTCTTCCGCTCCTCCCTCCACCTTTTCCTCTGTCACCACCTCCTCATTCTCATCTTCTGTCCCTTTCAATTTCTCCTCCTTCTCCTCTTCCTCTTCCTCCTGCGGTTGTCCCCCATCCCCTTCCTGCCCCTCCTCCTCCTCATCCTCCTCCTCCTCCTGCTCCTCCTCCTCTACCCCTGGTTGTGATGGATTGCCATTACGTTCCTCTGAGGTTGGGGGAATAGGGGCATCTTTTTCAGCGACAGGCGTGGGTTCCTCCTCCTCTGCTTCATCGTCTTCTTCTTCATCATCATCTTCTTCTTCCTCCGCTTCCTCCTCCACCTCCTCATCGGGGTCATCATTAGCAACGTTCGGCACCTCACTCTGCTCCTGGGGAGGCGCTGCACCTAACACGAAACAAGGAAAGCAAGGAAGTGGGTGGGAAGGAGATATACAGTAAGCACAATAAAAGGCAGTGTGGGCAGAAAGAAGAAGAGCGGGAAAGGAGAATAAAAGAGGGAAAAGCAAGCATACGAGAATGAAAGAGATAGAGTGTGGTGAGACAGTGTGGAGGAGGGAGACGGAGAAGGATGGTGTTTTTTTTGTTTTATTTTGTGAATCAACCCAGCCTCCCTTGCTCAGTAGGGCGAGTGTGGGTTGAGAGGTTGGAGCCAATCCACATCCTATTCATTCACAGACAGACTACACAAACCTGCACAAGCACTCCACACTCACACACGTTCACTCAGGATGGAGACCTGCAAGAGCCTCTGCTCTGCTTTAGAAAGATACGTCTTAAAATCTTAAAAAATAAACTACATTTTCACTGGTTGATTTAATACCTAGAAATGTCCACCAAGCTGCTGTTAAAGTTTTCTTTATCCTATCTTACACTGTGAAAGTGGGTCATCCTTCCACACTGACCTCATGAAACCCTCGCAAGAAATGTATCTCATTCATTTCACAGTGCCATATTACGACACAAATGTCCATCAAAGTCTGAAATATACTGGTGTAAAACCTATACAGAAGGTGGACACAAGTTTTAAGAGAATTAACAAAACACCTGACAGGCACCGGTAATATGAATGCAAATAAAGTCAAATGACAAAAGAAAAACACTAATTTTCCAGGTCAAACCAGCAGCTCTCATCAGAAAAGCCTCCCAGGAGCACAGAAGAGGACTCACATGTATGATTGGTCAACCTGATAGGCCTCTCCCTTTCGCCTCCCTCCTCCTCCTCATCTTCCCCGTCCTCCTCATCGTCATCGTCGTCATCGCTCTCTCCCAAGGCCATGCTGGGGCCCGGAGGCTTGGGCGGCTTCTGCAGCGGTGAGGACTGGTTGTGTTGGCTTCCCTCCTTCTCTCCCCCCTCTTTGGCTTGCTCCTCCCTGATCTCAGCCTCTCTCTCCAAGGCTTCAATCTCCAACATCCGCCTCTCCAGCAGCTCAGCTTGCCGCTTCTGTTTCTTCTTCAGCTTCTTCTTCTTGTTCTTGGAGATCTTTCCCACCTGGGATGGAAAAAGAAGGGAAGTCACAAGGAAGCAAAACACAAATGAATGGGAGGTATTCAAGAAAATGACTGGTGTGGTACAGATTTGATTGGTGGTTTATGGCTTATACGTAATATCTTGCGTGTCATTTGTAGCATTAAGTGTTCATAAATAAGTAAAAAAACAATTTCCTGGACGAATATGATAGTTAGAATTAATAACAGATGTATGATGTTTTCTTGACTGTGGTGTACTCAGTACATTTTCTGCATCTTTAACAGTTGAGGCATTACTCGAACTTCATATTTTTATTATTCTGCTTCAACCTTAATGCGTATTTATCTAGCAATGTACGTATGTATTTATTTATTTAAACCCCCCCCCCCCCCCCCTCTAATTCTTATTTTATTTTAATTAATTTAAAAATATTTTTCTGACATTTAATGGTGCCTCCAGTTTTTCCCTTCTGAGGGTTTCTTCAGCCATTTGTTTTCAATGAGTAATGTTATGTTGTGTTTGGGAGACGGGAGGTTGTTTTTCTGTTCTTGTCGTGTAAAGCACTTTGGGTTGCATACTATTCATATGTAAAGAGCTGTACAGAGTTTAATTGCTTGATCATTCATTTTCTGTGTGTCTCTCTGTGTTTTTATTTACTGGCGTGTGTGTGTGTGGAGTATGTTTGAGTGTGTATGCATGGCTCTCGCTTCATACTCACATCTGTTGTACTCACCGGTTTGAGCTGGGGCGCTGTGCTAACTGACAGACAGAAAGAAAAACAACAGGAATCAAACACTGTGAGGTTTCACCGACATCAATCCGTAACGCAACCGAGGTGATAGCTCACTGGGTGTTTTTTTTAAACTGGAAAGCAGATTGATTCTGGAGACTTCCTGTAGGTGAAAACTGGAGAACAGCCTGTCCTTTGTAGATCAGGAAAACCACCAGTATGAATAGTTTGATCCACTTATGCTTTCCCCTGATTCCGTACATTAGAGTACATGTGTATATGAAAGATCTAAACATTGTAGCTAAATAAATCTGCAATATTTTCCTTAGATAGCTATAAGCTCATTATAACAGAGTAAAAGAGAATATAGAGCCCCAATGCATGTGCCGCATATCGAGTTGTTCTCAGGGAGAACAGAAATAGAAGCCAGTTCAAATTTGCTGACGTCAGCACAAGATTTATTTGTTTTGCGTCTTTAATCACAGATGGATTCGGTCACCCTGGACTCCTCTTGCTTTGACAGCTGATGGTCCCGCGCCCAACGTTGCACATGTAGAAACGTAAGCTGTATAATTTGGTTACCCTAAGGCTCAAAAACGACTCGTCTGGCTGATGCAAGCAATTGACAGCTCACTGAGGGGGGTAGGGGTTCACCGGGGGGACAGGGTTCACGCTGAGTTCGTCAAGTACATTTCTTTTAAGAAGTTCTCTTTCGCAGAGGAGGAACTTGGTGACGAGCGATGGAAGGAGAAAAAAAAAATATCTGTAAAATACCAAGAAGGGAGCAACTTGATGAGGCACGAAAGACTTTACTCTGAGTTCTTTTTGTGAAACACTTCAGTAGTAATAATGATCTTTGAGATGGAAAAAATAATAATAAATCAACCTTTGGATAGCATGAGATTCATTCCTTTCATTGCAAATGACAACACAAAAAAAGATCTGGAAAATAAGCAGAGGATACACAGCTTGTTTAAATCCACTAAATATAACAACCTAAAACAGTTTGAACCTCAAAACCTTACAATATTCGCATAGTGGTAACAGCATGTGTGTATAGAATTTCTTTCGGGTATGAAGATATAAAACGTTTTTATTGCTTCTTCTTAGTAATTGATAGTTATTATTTTGTTTTCGCCTGCTTTTTCAGCTGATTATTCATTGAGAAAAAAAAAGAAGAAGAAAATGGGGGGAAAAAAGTGAAACTTTCAAACAAACCCTTAAGCATAGCTAGTAATACAGACAGGTTGACTGAAATGTCACAAATTTATTTACCACATACAACAAATAGAAAAGGTGAAGTGGTAAATAACCTCTGATAATAAAGGCTACTGCTCTTTTAAAGGTCTGGCAATTACGGAAGATATCATATTTTTAGTGTCTCCTTTCAAGGTACGATTTAGTTGGGATGTACTCCTTCTAGTCAGCTGCTGATCTATTTATAAAAATGTACTTCGCCTTCACAGCAATTAAGTCTATTTACCAGCAGATTACATATGAAAAGGCAGCACAAACTTCACCATCTCACATTTGTTCAAATCACTGAGCGCACACAAGTGTGTCCGAACGTCACATTCAAACTCTTGCTAATTCACCTGTAATTCACTGTAGCCTGGATAACATAAGTGGCATAGATGTCAGGGGTTAGAGTCACTGAGTTGTTAATCCTGTGGTTAGAAATGAGCTCCTAACGAATGGGGAAGCTTTAACATCTCAGCAGCATCCAAATATAATCCTAAGAAAGAGAGAAATACACCTAACAACACCACTAAAGATGTCTCATTTGTTTAACTTGAACTTCAAATGCATTTCTTATGGCTCCACCACAGATTATAAAGCAGCACCTTTAAAATACACACTGGGACTGCGTTGGTGTCCTTACCAGCAGATCCTGATGGCGGAGGAGCTCCAGCTTTCTGCCATTCCGTCGCCTCCATGGCCATACGCCTGACAAAGACATCGTCTACACACATCAGGATGTTCTCCGGCTTGATGTCCGTGTGAATGATTTTACATTTTGTATGGAGATAATCCAAACCCTGCAGGACCTGCAAACACAATAAGATAAAAAAGACACACATTTTATGACTATTGCTCACAGTTGAAGCATGTGCAGGCTCAAATAAGCACTGCCTTGCTACCAGTCCATCTTCATCTCCTTGTCAGCTACTTCCCCTCTCAATCCTTTTCTCCTTCGGGGAGCCAGATTACTCATTCGTCTAATGATTGTCGTTTTCTGAGAGCAGAAAGAGGAAACTGTTGATGTTTTTGTTTCGCTGTTTCTGCCATTTGTTTCTGTCTGGAGGCTCAAAAGTGAAGACGAGAACAGTCTCATCTAATTTCATCTCGTCTTGAGCTCGGCGTTCAAGAGGCTGGCAGCGGCTGAAATGATTTGACCTCTTCACGCGCTGATCAGGTGAGACAGAAACGCCTCAATGCCCCACGGCTGACAAAAACAGTGGTAATGAGTGTATCGCCATTAGGCATTTTCTTTTCACTCAGAGTTCATCTCTTTGAAACTGTATTCGAGAGATGGAAAGAAATTAAGTAACTTTTTTAAATATCAGCCTGAATACAAATGTATAGTATGCATTTCACTTTAAGCCTGTTGCCAACAGGTGTGATTTTAATGCCCAAAAAATGTACTGAAATATTACTCATTGTCAACCCAGGAGAGCTCCTTCTGATTGGTCAAATATGTTGACATACAGAATATGAATGCGGTCAGTCCAGTAGATATCACAGTTCTGATACATTTGCATTAAATCGTGCAGCCCAAGTTTGTGTCCATAAAAGTTGTGAGGATGAAGAGGAAAAAAGCATTGAGATAGCAAAAGGTTAATGGGTGGCTATGCTCACTGATGTACTTGGTCCCATGCAGACCCTAGCTCGCAACTTCTGCTCAGTTCTTGTCGGTTAGCTTTTGGGATGTTAACGGATAACCGTTTCCAAATAAATGCCAAAAAACAGCGAAGAAATGTCCCATACAAAGCGGATGAGAGAGACTTAATAGGTGAAATCAAAGGAGATCAGCGCCTGTTGCCATGGAGACGTTCCAATCTCAGTGTTTCACGCAGTGATGTTGCTCCCTGACAGGGGAGTTAGCATCAATACGAGCTAACAGCTAACAGGCCAGCAACGCTAGCTCAGTTCCGCAAACAAATGTGGCTTTGGCGAAGGTCTGCGCCCTACTGAGTTCTAGTTCTCAATGTTTCAGCTCAGGACACTTTGAGAAAAAAAATCTTATTTGATAAAGGTTGAATAATCTGTGCTTTAAATATGAGAGATTTCATGTCCGTATGATGATAGGAAGTGTTAGTGCCACTACCTGTTTGATGATGCTCTTGACACACGGCAACGGCAGACCTTGGTAGTTGGATTTAATAATCCATTTGAGCAGGTGGTGACCCAGCACCTCAAACACCATACACACATCTGACATGGGGAGTCAAGGATTCACATTATTAGAACTCTGTCATGCACACAAACGCGCGTCGGGTTTTAATCAGGATACGTATGCCGTTGACTCCGGAAATCTTGAAGTCATCAATCAGCTGAACCACCATGTCCTTGTTGGGATCACCGGGGTCACTTTCTCTCACCTGGAGGACAAGATGAGCAATAAGACAAAGTCAGTATGGCAAAGATGAAGAGATGAAAAGACACAAGTAAATACAAAAAAAGACACAGACAGATTAAGAATAGATTCAAACTCGAGGAATCAAATGACTGAAGAAGGCTGAAACAGAAGAGAAAAGAAAAGTCTTGAAGAGAACAAGAAGGCAAGAAAGGCACATGAAGGAGGTAAAGATGCTGAAGAATTCACTGGAAGATGACTGTCCTCTGTATCGAGCATGCAAGATAAATAACAAGTACATCCTTAGTGTTTGGTGTTAACAGAGAGACAAAATAAAAATGGAATATCTGAGGTGTCAATGAAAGAAAAGAATGAAAGGTGGAAATAAGAAGGAAACAGAGAGAAAAGAAAGAATGGCGTTGAAGCACAGAAGAGGAAAGAGAGAAGCGTGATGAGAAGGAAAACACATCATGAAAGAAATTCCAAACATTGAAAAGGTCAAATTAATCAGATTCTCACGCATCGCAGCAGTTTGATCTCATCCAGGGCCGTCTCTGTGTAATGCTGGGCGCTCTTCACCACCTTCATCGCCACAAAATTCTTCACTCTGAAATGCCACACACACACACACACACACACAAAATACACTTTCACTTTAGACTGACTCACTTGGACCAGGTTTTTGGAGCCAGCGATGCTGATTACCAGGATGAAAATAGGAATTACCACAAGATGCAGTATTAACTAGCAATTGTTCGCACGGCCCACACTGCCACTGGAAATGCATATGTATGAGTCGAGTGGCATTTTATCACAAAGGAACAATCTCAACTTTATGAAATGATAAAGCATTGACAGACCTCTGTTCTCAAATGGCCCACTCATGCAAGTTTTGATCGACCGACATCATGCTGGATATTTAGAAGTGCTTGTCCTACTTCTTTATCTGCTATATGTCCTTATGTACGTCTGTAGACTGAATTCTTGGTATTTTAGCAACACCCCAGGAGACTGTGATGGCCAAATGTTTAAGATAACGTACTCAAAAAAGCATACACGGATTCCCCTTGAAAAGGATTCATGACATGTTGCATTTGTCTGGACAGACATTAACATCTAAACCCTTGCTGGACGTTGGGAGTCATATAATTATCATACAAATTCTCATCATGAAGACGTCTCATCAGAAAGGCTTCATCGGGACTGATAGGAGTTAGGAATACTCTGACCTCTATAATATATATAACTAATATATACATCCTGATGTGTGTAGACTAATATATACAAACTGCTTGACAGTAATTCTAATTTCTTCATAACATTGTCTCAAAACAGTCAAACATTGTTAGCTATTGCAACGCTATACAAGTGCAAAACATCTGAAAACATGATGCTTCTGATCACAGTGACAGCAACCATCAGGATGCAATTAAAAGAAATGCTTTGTTTTAGAGAGAGAGGAGTGGTGTATCATTTGTAATTTGCTTTGATAAAAGAAACAAATGAAGACTTATGTCTGTGGCAGGCAAGCACAAAATGGACAAGCATCAGATGAACATAAAACAACATCAAAATATCTAATGGTGAAGAAACCAAATCAAAAAAACAGACACAATTAAAAAATAAAGGGGTAAAAGAAGCAAAAGAACAAAGCAAAAGAACAGGGGAAAAAAAACAATTATTTACCTGTCAAATGAGGAGGTACAAAATAAGACAGTACACTCCGTGCAAGTTACATAGAGTGAAATAAAAGGATTTGCTACAGATTGTGACTGAGTGCCGACAGTAACTCAACCTCAATCCACTAGTTTATGACCACCATTAGTGTAATTAACACCAGTGACATGAGTAAATGAGTTTGTGCGTGTGCGCGTGTTCGTCAGCGAAAGGTGACACTGGGTCGATGATACGGCCGTCCATCCAGCTCGGTTGCCACGTTACCACAGCAAATAACATTATAGTGTGAATGGATGGTGACAGCGCAGGGTGGTGTGAGTGGCAGCTGATATCAGAGGGATGTGTAAGAGCCTGGCAAAGCCTGTGTGTGTGTGTGCGTGCATGCGTGCGTGCGTGCGTGCGTGCGTTCGTGCGTGCGTGCGTGCGTGCGTGCGACACAGTTGGTATTAAGCATATGAGGGCTCTTTCTGAGTCATGACATGTTTCTGGGGAGTATGGGTGGGTCTTTAGTGTGTATGTGCATGAGGGAAACATGAAGCAGGATCTGAAAGCCTATACTATACAATGTCATGCCTGTGTGTGTGTGTGTGTGTGTGTGTGTGTGTGCGTGCATGTGCGTGCATGGAAGACTCACTGTATGTCCCAGCACAGCCATACGGTGGAGAAGTGGCCCCACCCCAACTTCCTGATCACATGGTACCGCCCGTTGAACAAATCCCCGATCTTCACCGGATGGTACCCTCCTGAGCGAGAGAAAGACAGAGATGATGAAGGTTACAGTCAATGACATACTATTTATTCAAGAGGAAGAGGTGGAGGAAGAGCAGCAGTGGAGAAGGAGGAAGGTCAAACTGAGAGCATGTGAGGCCTGAGGATGATGATGGGTATTGAAACAACCGAGCCCCTGGAAAGCTCAGAAATAAACATCACTTTGAAATATTCAAATAAAAGCAAGAATAAGTATTTTCTTGGCTGATTCATTAACTGAGGAAATTGTCAAAAAAGTGTTCATGTGTTCAGGGGTGTGTGAATAACCGTTTTTTTTGTTGTTGTTTAATTTATCAATAAATATGCACCACATTATGGAGATGACAAAACTATATTTAAAAGTTTATAAGCTATGTTATTTTCGTTTGGAAGGTTAAATGTGTTTTATGATTTCAGCCAAATGTCATCTGATGCTTGAGGGACAAAAAATGTCTCTTTCGGTCATAAAGGTTGCAGACCCCTGACCTGACTAGGGCAATATGAAACACTACAAATGAAGCCTGTTATACATTCTTCCTTTGGCTATATTAAATATAGAGTTCAAGTTAACTGAAACCCTTTTTCAAGAACAGCTGAATACATTTTATGATCATGTTTAAGTCTGTAATTTGCGGTGCTGTTAAATGACTCTGCACATGCGGAGAGGCGATTCTGAAGGTTAAAATAATTCATTCCACTACTGAGCACATTCTAATCAGCTCTGCATCATAATCTAAAAACTGAGTATCAACTGGCAATGAATTTAATTAAGTATAGGTAATTAATGATGAGCTAAGGCAAGGGCAGCGCTGACTTAAAGGTTAAGAAAGTAAGCTTGTTTCTGGAAGTGGGTTCGAATGCAAACCGGGTCATTATTGTGGGTTACTGAACAAGAGACTCAAGAGTAGAAAAGCTTTGCCAAATCAAATATATGGCTCACACCATCCTTATAGCAGACCCCGGATGGAGGCAGCCAAAACGCACCACCACCAATTAGTTGGGTCATTTTGCAGACGACTGGTTGTTTTTTCTATTTGCTGTGGGAGATATATGAGTGAAGACGGGGTTTCCTGCCTCCACTGAATGACTTCCATTTCAGGTGGGGACAAAACCCGTCCTTACTCATTGTGCTTTTCTAGCATAAAGCTTCGGCTGGATGGCCGAATGAAAGACAGATCAAAATAATGCAGTGCTGCATATTGTCCTACTTTTATGAGACCTTCAAAAACAACACCTAACACTGAGAAATAGGAATTCAGGATGGGAAGTATCTCACGGGATGATGAGTTCAAATAAAACAACAACCGGAGCCTGTAATTTAAAGTTTTTTCTCTTTCAGTGAGGTTCAGGGACGACTGCGAGGGAAGATGGAGATCAGCTTGTTCTTTCCACTGAGTCACACATAGTGTGTGTATGACCAAATGACAAGTCCGACTGAGATACAGTTTTTCAAAAAATGATTTAAATCTTTATTCATTTGCAGAAATACATTTTTCAAATCACAAAATGATAAGGATTAACAATGAACTTTTGTTCAGCTGTCATTGTATTTAAAGTGCTATTGAAATAAAGTCGACTTACTGAAGTTTAAGATTATCCTGCCAAAGACAAACAGGAAACAAATTTCCTGGGTAAAGTCTGACCTGGGACACACTGGCTCATCCTGTAGCATTGGGACATTCACCAGTGGCCTGGTCGCTTTTTAATATTAGAAAATGAGCAGTCTGAACTGCCAGTCTGACAACAGAAAGCCAATTAGAATGCAGGAGATTAGTCATAAACCCTCTCATCCTTTTTTACAATCTCTATCTCTCAGTTTTTATTAAATGTGACCCTTTCACAATCAAAATGAGTCAACAGAAAGTCCCCGCTCACAGATTGATCACTTTATGAGTAAAGACAGAATAACACATTAGTTGTAGGCAAATGAATGCACATTTACCATGTAACTGTAACACCTGAGGTTTGTCTGTCGTCTCCCAATGGGAAGGTTGCCGGTTCATCTCCCGCGGAACACACGTCAAAAGTGTCCTTGAGCAAAACGCTGAACCCAAAGTTGCTCCCAATGGAAGGACTTGCTTGGCAGCTGCTTCCATTGGTGTGTGAATGTGTGTGTGAGTGTGATGAACACTGTAAAGTGCTTTAGGACTGCTGAAGCGGTGGAAAAGTGCTATATAAGTGAAATCCATTTACATGTAGTTAAAGTCTGCACCACTAACAAGAAAACTTAACTCAAAGTATGTCCAAACACGTAAAATATTAATTGAGATAAGAAAGGAGGACTAAGTAGTTGAAGGTTTTTAATGCAAAATTTGGCAAGTCATTATATAGAGCATGCAACCGTCACAAAATCTGTCATGAAGTTCTTATTCTTAATATCATGAAGATAAATCTCTTATTATGTTCTTCTCAATAACTCCAAAGGAAAAAACTCTGGGCTGGGAAAAGGCCCCTGACCTCCAGCATTCTCCTGCTGCTGCCCCCATTAAGTTCTTTGAAAGCACTGACATATTGCATGAACCTGATGAAAGAGAGACGGACAACAAGCACATATCCCACACTGCCTACAGACAACAGCTGTCTCTGGATGGAAGCATAAAACGTCCTTTTTCAGGTTGCATTGTGGCATCGCATCTACAAACACCGCAACTTCTATTTATAAAACCTGCTCATACCAATTTAGATTATACTACAGCATTGTACACACCGTGTACACTTCTCATGTTGAAGAAAGAGAGAAAACATGCAAGGAAGAAACTTTTTTTTTTTTTTTTTTAAACAAGAAGTGCATGAAATACACAAGATATGGATCACTTAAGTCTTTTATCTTATAGAGCTTTCTGACAGTGGATCTTCCTAAACTTCAAAATCAAGAGTATTTCCACATAAAGAAAAACAAGCTATCCAGAAAAAAAAAAAGCTCCCTTTGTGTTTGCGGTGGGATATGAACAAAGCTAATGACTACAGCTCCTCACAACAGATATAGAAAGTGAAAACGGTCAGCTGAGAGATTTTAGAATGGCAAGTCCCGTCTGCGTGCGGAGTGTGGCTCTGACCTTTGCAGTAGTCCGCAGGATCCTCCTGCTCCTCATCATCGGAGCCCAGGATCTCCTCCTCCGGCTCCGGGGGCCCCGCCGGCTCAGGGGGAGGTGGAGGGGGTGGAGGGGGAGGAGGGGCGCTCACCGGGGATTTCTGCTGGGTCTCAGGCCTGCGGAGACACGGCAGCAAGACAAAAAGTTCAACGTTCCATCAGAGCAGGTCATTTTCACTTTGCGCGCCTGTGTGTGGCTCTAGGTGTGACTCACAGCAAGCGAAAGCAAACTAATACCCCGTGACATTTTCGTGCGTATAAATGTCAGCGCTTAAAGTGGTCAAAACTGCTGGTTCATGAAACCTTTTACATTTTCTGTCCTTTTGGGAGAAAACAAAATTCACAGAGTGACGTACTCTGTGACTGCTTCAGACAAATGAAGCTAAATCTGCAGGTGGCATGCCCATCAATATTCGGGAATAAAGTGTTATTTATCAAATACAAATGGATTAAAGCTGGGAAAACTCAAATATAAAATGGAGAGAATTAGTCTCTGGAAGTTACAGATCATCAAATACCAATAAAGCCCAACAAAGTGGTGTTTGGTTTGGTATTTTCTGCAAGTGAATGACCAATAATATGCACATAATATGCAATTGTCTTAAAACTAAATGCTAGTAATCATACAATATTTTACTTGAAAGCTTTAATGCAGTAAAGTTCCATAGATATCAGTCTATCACAAAAAAGTAAGCAAACGTCTGTTTGATAGTTTATCCCTTGTCAGAATCGTATACGAATAAAAAGCCCCAGAATTCAACTTGCTTTTAATAGGGATCAGCTTATATGCCTATAGTGAAACATTCGTTATGATGAAATTAAACAGAATGACCATAAAGACTAACAGCGTCCCAGAACAGAAACATAGCTGCATACGGTTGAAGGATTGATAATAGTTTTAAAGTTGAGAGACAGTCAGGTTAAACCAATCCACTCCCACCCAACACCTCAGAGATAAATCAGCACTTTAAAAAAAAAAAAAAAAGCTGTCCAAAGTAAGCCAGAAAGAAATGATATTTTCACTCCTGTAAGTGTGTGGCACTGGATGACACTAACCTCTCAGTCTATGGTCAGTCCGTTCACCTACTGACCTTTGTAGACTTCACTCTCTTTTTCTAAAATGGAACTGAATCCGCGAGAAATAAACTACTAAATAGACTGCAGAGCAATGGCAGCCTCTTTCTCTTGACCTGGCTACATTTTGACCATCTCGCAGGCACTTTTATCGACCAGGTAAGGGAGTCTGCGTTCTACATGAAGCCACACACACTGTAGCTCTTTCTGGAAATTTTTGGAAGCGACCCTGTAATATTTCTTGTTTCAGAAGATCCCAACACGTCTTCTTGAGTGGCTACATCTTCTGCAGGATTTGTATTACAATACAACACACAGACAATAGCAACTATGGACACTCGTGTGTCGCCAGTTCAAAGAACACAAACAAAGGCACAACATATCATGAGTACCATCATAATATAAAAAAAAAAAAACCACAAGCACAAATCAAATTTGTGCATATGAAGAATCCTATAGTGGTTACAGTAATTAATGTGGTTCAGCTAGAATAAACCAAAAGAAACAGATTCCTGGGGGAGGATGAGATGAGATGGGTCAATGGATTATTTACAGTATTTCTATCCTAGTGGTTGTGGTGTTAGTTCAGAAAAGTACAAAAATAGATTTATTTGGCAGTAAGTAAAAAGACAATTCCAATCTTCGTATTGTAGCCAAAATATTTTTTTCCAGCACATAACTATGTATGTTAAGTGCTTCACAAAACGTATCAAACAGTAATTACTATCACCACAGTTATTCTTCTTAACAAAAAGTCCCTTAGCTTTTAGTCTACATCGTAAAGTACTGTTTGATGTAATGATGAAAGCACACTGGGAGCACCCATCCACGATGATATGCTTATATATGCTCATATACATAACCCTAAGTTGCTGGAATATTTTTTAAACAAGCAATAGAACAAACTGTCCAAGGACAAGCTTATTTTACAAACGGAATTTATCTTTATTACATTTTTAACAAAGTCAATACTAACATGAGTTTTAATTGAATAATCAATCGTTATATGCTTCATATTCTATTATCTTTCTTTTTTTTTTTTTTTCTTCACAAAAATGTAATAAAAAAAATTTATTGGGTAAAAGGCATTGAGACCCTGAGATATTTTCTCCCACTGCAACTCTCCTGAAGCTCTTTAGCGCACCCCAAGAGGCCCACACACCCCAAAAATCACAGTATCAGTGCTAAGTATCATTCGCGTTCGAGTTCGAGAGTCACATTTCTGACCATCTGATGACGTTAAGCCCATTAATCTCTCTTGGTTTAGCTTCAAGCAGCTCCTCCTGAGGGAACGCTCTCATTTTTAGCTGCTAAATACTCCCCTTTATCATTTGGAGACGCACAGGTGGGTTTCTCAAGCTTTATTACTGAGGGCTACAGCCTACTATGGTCCAGAAAAACATTATTAAAGTGCTGACGGAGAAAAAAATCTGTAATAAAGTGACCGGCTGGCAAGTTAAACAAAGAGCTGAACTACATAAGGTCCTGTGGAGCCACGGAGAGCAGCAGATTTGTGGGATCATTCCCAGTTTCCTCACTTCAAATAACCCCTGATCAATAGATTTTGCAGTTTATATATTTTAATTAAAAAATATAAATCGACCATAGCCCAAATATATTTTTGCAATCCCGCAAAATGATGTTTGATGGATGCAATGTACAGATTGATGTATAGACAAATCATTGATTTACAATCATTGGTACATAGAAAAAAGCTGATCTTCTTAAGATAACTGTGTGTCTTTATTACAAAAGAATTACAGAACAAAAAGCAGGGAGGTCAACAAAAACTTTGTCCAGTGCTTCACCTCAAACTACCAGCAAGATGATCAACAGCTAAAATTAAGATGGGAACCAAACATAAACACACAAAGCCAGGGCTTGTGAGCTGTTATGAAAATGCGGTCACAGGCACAGACACATGATGGAGCCTCTTGGTGCGTTGCCATGGCAACTCCAGAGCAAAAGGGGCGGTGGGCAAATCCGGGACTCAAAGCACTAATGTGGTAACAAGGCACAACACACACACACACACACACACACACACACACACACACACACACACACACACACACACACACACACACACACACACACACACACACACACACACACACACACACACACACACACACACACACACACACACACTGCAGCAGCAATGCTATTTTACAACTCATATATACACACACAGAAGTTGAGGGCTGTGTCCTTGCAGTAGAATGCTACTTCCTTACCAAAGCAGTCACGTAGCGTGTCATACATCACATCTATAAGTTCCATGCTTTTACAATGGCACATCTCGCCACTGGATGTATGAACACTTCGCTCTCCCGACCCCCCCGAAACTTTTTGGACCTGAGCCGAGCAGTAAAAACACGAGTATAGGACAGACCCCGGCGTCTGAAAGGCGAGCGGAGGAGAGACGGTGACAGAATAAAAAGGAACCAACCCGGAGAGCAAACAGATCTGTGATTTGTCGAGATAGAGATGGAAGTAAAAATGCCAGAGGACGACTCAGGCAAGAGGGAGAGCCAGGAGGGCAAAGAGAAGCATATCAAGAGGACGAGGTAGACAGACGAATGGACAAAATACAAGAAAAAAACGGACAGAAGCTTTACAGAAACATGAGAATGCTGAAAATCTAGACGCAGATATAGCAGGTGAGGACAGAGGACAAAGAGAGACAAAGGCAGAGAGAAACACCAGCAGTCGATTGAGTCCAGTGACACCAGTCAGAACAAAATGGAGACATAAACAGAGACAACCAGAAAGAGAAGGAGCCTGTCCAGAGGCGAGAGAAACACTGTACACTGCACTGCACTCCACCTTACATTAGCCTGAAATACAGGTGGCGGTGGGGGTGGGAGGGGAGCAATAATGCTGAGCAAGTGGAAAACACCAGAGACAAGGATGTCAACAAGCTCATTTACCAGCAGCAAGACACAACAGTGAACTCGGATAACTGAGGTGCACAACCTTCAAACATTCACTGTTATTTGTTGAATTTACATACGTACATTAACTGCCCCGCGGTGTGGTGGTAGGCGTTATCGCATCGCAGCGAGAATATCAGTCAGTGTGTTTACACGGCGTCCCTGTATTCCTCCGGGTGCGCCGATTTCCTCTCACAGTCCAAAATCATGCTTTCGAGGATAATTGGTGTCTCTAAATTGACTGTATTTGTAATTGTAAGTATGTGTGATTGTCTGTTCCTCTGACCGGCGACCTAACCAGGGAGTAACCTGCTTTCCCCCGGTAGTCAGCAGGGATTGGCTGCAGTGCAAGGATGAGCCTATAGAAGATGGATGCACGGCTATACCGAGCATGTGATACACTGAAGCTCCTATTGAATATTTCATTCAGTCATTCTCCATTGAGTCTCCTAACCTATTTCTTTTGCCATCATGGTGGTTGGAAGCAATTGTAATAAAAAAATGACACTGTCAGAATTGAAAAGAAAATCTGGACTTATTGAACTAATTAACACCTCCTAACAATGACTAAATACCTAAACACATGCGCAATTATTTCCCAATACCATCCAGAGCAGTAAATTTGAGTCTGACGACAGACGGAATAGTGGATACTTTGGAAAATACCATATCCCTGGCATAGTTATTTATTGTGGACTTTGCAACAAATTTAAATGCTGATTTATTTTTTATTTATTTTTTAAAGAATTAGTAAACATGGATAAAATTGTAATTGCATTCATTCACAATATGCTAAATTGTTGAAGTTGGTCATGTAAATGAGTGACTTCAATATGTGCCAGATCCACCAGTGTTGAGAGGTTTTTGTCTTTAAATCTAGCGTGACAAGTACCCCACACTGCTAAAAGGAGCTCTAATCAATTCACTTCACTAATTAGAAGTAATTTTCACTCCAGGAGCAATGATTCAATCCTCAGCTGGTGACTCTGCCGCTACGTTAGTGACTTGGGTATCTTTGTTTTTTTAACCGTTTACAGTTTCGATTTCGCAATGCTTTCCAAACTGAACTGCGCCTGTTTATGGTTGAAATCACCTCTATTGGGATCACTATAGACATCAAGTACAAACTGGATTGTATCAAGTCTTTGAATTTCTCAGTCTGTTTCGTTTTTAATCGTAGTACCATAAAACCACAAACATTTCCAAGCATGACTGAACAGGCCATCGTCATACAGTAGGTGCTCACCCATTGCAGTCAGGCAGGGCCATCGTTCAGACACAAACACAAACACACCCTTTTCATCCTGATAATGAGGATAAGTGTCTGCGGCACCCTGAGCTTGCACCTTTAGGAAAGGTGATGGTCAGGTGTGTACAGTGTAAGTATTTTTGTGTTCATACAAAAGAAAATGGGCGTACGTTTGGATCACTTAGCCTTAAGGGTATGATGACACTCATGCAGGCGTTCTATCCTGTTACGGGTCACGGGGCTCTGGAGCCGATCCCATCTTGTTATGGGCGATGCAGGACACACCATGGACAGGTCGCCAGTCTATCACAGGACAAACACACTGGGACAAACAACCACACATACTCACATTCATACCTAGCGGCAATTTCAGTCACCAGTTGACCTCACATGCATGTTGTTGGACTGTAGGAGGAAACCCATATTTTCCATAAACCCACTGCGGTGTAAACAACGATATCTAGGCTACGGTTACCTACTGAGAACACCTTCTGTCAGGAGTCCGTCAGCCTTGTAACCCTGAACTGTAAATAACTGCAGAATGTGTCTTCCTCCGTTCAACATCTTGTTGAGTGTGTGTGTGTGGACATGCCCAAACTGCCTCTTTCAACCATCAACCATGTGTGTGTGTCTATGCACAAACGTGAACACACCAACACACACTGGACCTATTCTTGAGTCTCAGCTTTTCCATCTCACACCCTGCAATGGCATCTACTGCCCGACTGTTAAAAATTCTACAACCCAGCATGCTTCTCTGTAGCTGGCATGTTGTGTCGTATACTATCCGACACAAAAGAAAAATATTTTTCATGGCACGTTCAGGACTAGTTTGAACTTGAAGAGTTAGTGTTTATGCCCATGTCTAATGTCCAACCTGCATTGCTCCAGTCATCCTGATTGCAGCGTTTACGATGCGCTGATGGATGCCGTGAGCACCGAACAAGAACAGCGATGTAAAATGATTTCATTTGATAAGATCCACAGGGAGATGATGGAAAACCAGGATGCCACCAAAGGCTGGATTGTGACCCGATCATAAAGCAATTTTTCCTGCCTGTAAATTCCTCGTCACTTCGCACTTCGTAAACGTGTCTGACCAGATTTACTGCTGCAAGTTGCAGAGTTGACACGACAGGACTGAAAATACCATCATAATAGATGTTAAATAATTTCTAGATTTACCCTCAAAACAAACACTGATGTTTGATGCATCAATGCACAACAATCTGCCATAACAACATGACTACCATATTGTATAAGCCTTCTATTTTATAGCCTCATCAACAAATGCATTTTGTATCGTGACACTTTTCGATCAGACGTCGATCAACACTCAGGCTCCCGCATACGTACCTCACTTAGACCAGGAACAGCTCATCAGAGCTGGAGTTTAGCTGCTGCAGCTTGCAAGATTGGGTCAGAGATAGTCTGATCCATCTGAACTCGTCACATCTAATGAAATCTTTATGCTTTCCCATTTTTGCAGTTTCAAACACATTGAGGACACCGTGTGCACTTGCTACTCAAAATATCAAGCCCACTCACAGGTGCCATGATAAATCCTAGCAGCGTTATTGACTTCAACTTCAGTGGGCATAATGTTACAGCTGATCTGTGCAATTACGTCTTACAGTCACTGTAAGACTAAATTATCAGTAATCTCTGGTGGTGATAACGATTTTGCCTCTATGTCATCAAAAAATGACAATTGTATAACTTCCCAAAGAATGGTGCCTGTGACTGATGATATCCACAACTTCTTTTTTAATACTATATCTATATCTAACATTTTAATACTATATCTATCTTATACCAATATCTAGTTTATATCACTCTATATCTCATCAAAGCCATTAAACTAACACTATCTGAGTAAACAGGAAATCATTTAGAAGACATGCTGGTTGAAAACCAGAATTGTACTATATAGAAAGTCTCTGAGAAGTTAAAATTACTTGGGCTGCCAAATAAAACTAGTGGCAGCAATTTGCCTCTGTAATAAAGAGAAAGTAAAGGCTTCATATTCAGGCCTGCTGCAATCATGCCTGTTACGCTTGTGCTTTTCCACTCTATCAAAAGATTCCTCCTAGATAAAGACAAAACCATCCGCCAACCACCACTTATTGTCAGAGACACCCATGCACAACGATATTATATATTTACTAGAGTAAAAGTAATTTCCTACTTTTCACTATTTATAATCAAATGTCAGCATCTACTTTGCTTTCGCCTCATCACTGCACATCCTGTCTGGGTCGCCCAGTCAGGTGAGTCATCAGTTTGAGCCCTGAGCTGGCTGATTCACAGAGATTCCCATTATCACAGGAGATAATCAGTCACCGCTGCGTTGAAAACTTCTTAAAAGGACCCATCCGGGCGAGGGATACACATGCCTTTTGAATTTGTATTTATTGCGTGTGAACGTTTGAGGTAAACTCCACAGATGACGCATTCATACAAGGAAAGCATGTGCTCTATGCCGACCCAGTGTGAGAGTGTGTACGTCACAGATTCTTTTTTAATAATACAGAATATAACCAAAAGCTGGATCAATATATATTATTAAAGGGTAAGTTGTCAGTATCAAAGTCAACCCCAATGTTTGTCCTGACTTATACATGAATGCATGCACAAATCAAAATCAGTGGGGTCATTTTAGATTTTACTGCTCGCACATAATCTATTGCTGATACTTGTTCTATTTTAACTGAAGTAAGAACGCAAAGGCAGGAACCTTTCATATTATAGCATCTATAGACTGATAATTTCCTACTAGAAGCTTAATGATATACTCTTCATAATGGCATAATATTTTTCAAGCATTTCGTCACTAGTCACTTCACGTGTTGATTATACAGAATATTACAACAAAAATCTATATTATAATACATTATTAAGAGGTAAGCTATTGGTACAAACCCACTGTTAGTGGCTGCAACTTTATTGTGATTTATACATGAGGATAAACGTATCATGTTCGTTTTCATGTCAAAATTTCTTTGAAATGCTTTAGTTTATCATCCCACATGGATCCAAACTAGATCGTGATATATTATTAAGGGATAAACTACCCTGGGACCTGCTTCACAAGGGAAGCCGACATTAAAAGAACTCGCCAAGTCAGAAGTGAAAGCTGCAAAGACTCTCTGTGCCTGTAAACAGCCAAATAAGTGAAATCCAAATAGACAGTTAAACCAAAGAAAAATGAAAGAATAAGCTGTCAGTATAATCCTTTGACCTAAAGTTACTGACTGCAACTAGTAGATGTACTCAATGCAAATGTACAACAATTGTAAGCCAGTGGGGTCATTTTGCATGATTAGAACTTTTTCTGTTGTTATTTGTTCTCGAAAATCTCTAGAAAAACAAGCGCAACCTACTGAACACTGCACATGTTTTTCAACAATATAAGTGAAAACCTTTTTTGTCAATTCAATGGGCTGAGCAGAAGGAACGTGTGAATGGCCTTTTCTCTAGTTGCCTCTTGCCTTCTGACTGATTCGGTCTAAAGTTAGACGGCTTGACATCAGTGGCATGCCCCGCTGCTAATGAAGGAGTCACAGTTCATGGTTAAAGCAGCCCCGACCACCGAGGAGTCCAACTCGACAGCTGACCGCTCTGGAGTTCAAACTTGATGACTCATCCTTAAACATATCGCATTATCACCAAGGTAACAGGTATTCCTTAGCAACAAGAGCACCGTCCTCCACTCTCAATGTTAAGGCGTGGGTTTTTAGACCGCGCGTGTCCTTCGGCACTGATTACCCATTCCGATGGTGGCGTGTCTACTTCTGATTGATTCATCGTTTATCTCTCCCTCTCTGCATCTCGGCCCGTGTTGGCAAGACAGCTGACTCACTCTCTCCTCTCTTCCTCCGGAGGATTTGTCTGCGTGCAGAACTCAGATCTCACCGCTATTTTCAGGATGCAGCCTGACGTCACTGGCTGCAAAGCCCCCACATCACAATCTAAAGCTGCACATCGTGGCTCCGCAAGATCCAGTTTCATCCTACCAGCCGACCTTTGAATGTTGTGAAGTGCAATAAAGGTGTTGACTTAATCTTAAACTTTTTTTATACAAATTTTGAGTTCAGTCGAGGTGACCAAACCTAATTTAAAGATATACTCAACATTGTTGCAGATTATCTGGATTGTGTAAATAAATGATTTTGTTTCCAATTCTCGCGAGACGATATTAAAATATCTATATTTGCACAATTGACTTAGCTAATAATAGAGCGGTTTTTTTCTGTAGTTGCATGAAACCTGCATTGCATTGCCTGTTCACTTCCAACCAGTTCCCTGGGCTACTGTAATAACTGAATTGCCCTCATAGGGATCAATAAAGTGTTTTTATAAACACATCAGTAAGCTCTGCTTAAGTTTCGACAGTACAACAGCCAGTTTACTGAATCTAGGCATTTTACAGCAACAAAATGTGTTTCATTAACAGCCACACACACTGCAAGACCATCAGTTGCTGTACTGTACGTCACACTGGGTTAACACATCAAGTAGTTGGCTTTAACTTGCAGGTTGAGTTGCAAAACATAATATGTTTACAGCAACAACTCACTGCAGCCTTGCCCAGTGGTACATGTATCTTCTAAACATAGTACCATGCTCTAAGTAAAACCCAGGCTCATGGCTAAATTGGCATTTGTCACACCAGTTTATAGATACTGAATTGATTTTTTGGGGGTAACTCCCCTCAGGCAGCAAATGGATTAAAAACCACACGCATCGCTGCATTGACTGCACTCTGGAGCAGACACAGTATCCAGTACGAAGCATACTGTCCAAGCACAGTATATATGCAAAGATCGAGATCTAGAGAAGCCCTGTGGCATGCATGCACGGTTGTGCTGGTGCACTAAAATAAACTCGCAACAGTAAAGCACTTCTGCGACAGCCTGGAAAAACGCTAGAAAAGGATTTGCCTTCCAGAACAGGAACACTGTTGCACATGGCTAGTAGGGGTGGCACGTGGGCGCAAAACGAGGAATTCAAGTGACATGACTGCAAAATGCAGGACGGATCAGTCTTTTTAGATCTGATCCAGCATCCACATCCTCAAATGCACAAAAAAAAAAATTGCACATCAAAACAAACAACATTCACATATCGATGTTGTTGCGTGCTGCAGCCACTCCTTTGCATCATGTGTTTTCTGTTCCCTGTTATACAAAAAGTAATTACCTTGTGTTTATATTACACTTCACTCAGTATAGAAGCAAGCAACCCTCAATCTCTCACCCACCGCCGCTGGGCCTCTCCTGTATCTTCGATTGCACGGTGCACATACTGTATACATTACATTGAGAACTCCCTTCTCTCTCCCTCTCCCTCTCGCTCTATAGTGCACCCATTCACTGCCTTCTGTATTTATACATTCCAACGACGTCAATCAGCCACAAAGCCCCATATTGTGGAGGTTACATCCGCCCACAGCAAGAAAGGCCATCGCATGAAGCCACGTGCATGCATGTAACATGCTGATATAAATATTCTGTAGGCTGACTGTGATCCTTCTTTCAAGGGACTTCTGTGATTTACATAATGTGCGGCATATTTACAGTATATATAACGTGATGTAACCATCCATCCATCCATCCATCCATCCATCCATCCATCCATCCATCCATCCATAAACATCTCCAACTGCCCTGACAATGACGGCAAACCAAAACTACTAATACGGATGCATTAATTAAACCTATCAACATAAATATATCAACAAACATGTAAAACTGCAATTTTATCCACAACTGTAATGGTAATCAAACAACATTTTGAGACTTTAGAGAATCGTTTCTTTTTAACCGACAAATTAGTAGACTGAAGACAGTTTTCACCTGACATGTTTCGACTGCGTCTGCAGTCTTCCTCAGTGTCATCTGACGTGATATGAATTGTCGCTACAAACCATCTTTCCCTGCTGATTTGTCGCTTGTATAGAAACAACTTCCCCTAAAGTTATAAATGACAAAATGTACATAACTAGGCAAACATTTATAGTCACTTTTAAAGCAAAATACTTGTCAGTCGCAGTTGTGACAATATTGTTAACTATATTATATACACTATACTGGCCATTAGCAACTGCTACATTACATACAAGTAACTAGACCATGAACTGATCGTTGAGAAAACTACCGAACCGTTAAACTCATGCTCAGGCTCAGGCCCAGGAAATGACAAAATTGTTTCAGAGCATAAATCACTTATTGCCCTTATACCAAAAAATTTAATACATTTGTAAGTAAGAAAAACTAGCACAAACATTTTTTGAGTCTTTGTGAAATACACTGGAGTATAAACTGGGATATATTTTCAACAACTATAAATGGAGCCTCATTTTAATTAACAATTCACCATGAGTTACAGTCACCACTATAACTCAGTGTCTTCATGTACATAAGCAGTTTACATGGCTCATGGCAAAATACAATTCTGCGTATTAGTAATAAATGAGCCAAGTTGATATTGAGCTGCTGCTCCCGCCTGCTCAGCCCTCCCCTGGGGATTCATTGATAGCAAAGGCCCAATTTCCAGCAAGGTAACATTAATCCTGAATGCTAACACAGCGTTATGAGTTTTCATATGGAGGCTCTAAATCAGTTCTCATAATCACTGCCAATCAAAAAGGATGTCACCACTAATGAGAAATATATAACAGTGCCTTCAAGAGAAAAATAATACACATAGCATGGACCTGTCATTCCACCATGCAGCACAGAGAGAGAGATGATCAGGGACCGAGCAGAAAGACTGAGGTAACTGTTGTCTGACGTAATCTCAACCATCAGCAGCAGACATAGAGAGAAACACTGCAAACACAACTTTATGAGCTCATTGTGAATATAATCATCATCAGTCCCCCTCATAGTGTCATCAAACTATACAGAAACTTCACATGTCACTTGTATCTCATATTACCCATTGTGATGTGTCTGTGAGTGTTGGTCAGCACTGGTGTCTCACTGTAACCTTCCTTGTTTGGATCGACGAGATGTTTCAGTGTGACGTTTGTTTATTCTGTGGTATTGTGGCTTTTTCCTACGATCCAAAGACATCAACAAAGTTGATAGCACTGAATATCAATGTGAACGTGTGTTTCTAGGGTGTATGAGGCATTTACAGGTGAACAGCTTGCACAAGTCAGTTTAGTTCTGTAAATAATGTACCTTTACACCATTCGATTTAAAATGACTTCAGATGTATTTACATTTGTAGTGAAATTGGTTAAACAGAATTAAGGTTTTTCCTATTTAATAATGTAGAAAGTACCACAGTGTTTAGATTGTGGTGGTTTGGGTGAGTGGGGGTGTTAGCCAGGCGTACTAGAGCCCAATATGTAACGACGAGCCAAAATGAAAAAATCAACCTGAAATGTTATAACAGTACATTTTAGAACAATTCAGGTGGTTGTCACATGTTGGGTGGTTGTTACCTCCTGGACTCTAACAAGACACATCATGCAGCAGTATTTAACGTTTTTAACATGTTTTATTTTCTTAACAACACACTCTGGTGGGGGAGGGGTGGGGGACTTAGTCTCAGGTTCCTCATGGGAAGATCTTTCTCTGATGTCTCTTTTTTTTTCTTCTCCTCCTCCTCCTGCTCAGCTTCTCCTGCTCCACCTCCTGCTGCTTCTCCTCCAGCTCCTTCTCCCCCTCCAGCTGTTTCTCCTCCAGCTGCATCTCCTCCAGCTGTTTCTCCTCCAGCTGTTTCTCCTCCAGCTGCTCCTCCTCCAGCTCCTCCTCCAGCTGCTCCTCCAGCTGTTTCTCCTCCAGCTGTTTCTCCTCCAGCTGTTTCTCCTCCAGCTGCTCCTCCTCCAGCTGCTTCTTGTCCAGCTGCTCCTCCTCCAGCTCCTCCTCCAGCTGCTCCTCCTCCCACTTCTTCTCCTCCTGCTGCTCCACCTCCTGCTCTCTATCAGAGGTGCACACCACCTCCATGTCTTTTCCAGAAGATTTCACATTGACATTTTTATCTTCTTCAGTCAAGTTGTTCATCTCCTTTTCTGGAGTGCTGATCTTCTCTTTGCTGTTTTTCAGAATGTTCAAACTCTTTGCTGCGACTGCCATCACTTGTGTCGCCGGTGCTTGTCTATCTATGGTGGGAGCGCCACATATATACTGTAAAACACAAGCAAAGACAATCATTAGACCCGCTCAATTACATTTTTACAGTACCTTAGAAAATGTTATTGTGGTCTTCAATCTCACTCTCATTTCTTTTACATCCAACATTACATTGTTTGACCTAGATGCACTTGAAGTGCCACTAACACATGCAGAAATTGAAAGGGCCAACGAATCCCTTCTCCTCCCACTTCAATTGCAATAAAAATTCTCTTTAAATTTTAATATACATGTAATCACTCTTTTGATATAAATATAATCACTACAAAAAGTATTGTGACTAAAAGTGTGCCCTAGATAACATCGATTCATAATACTTTGTTGAGCTTGTCATATATAAATGACGTGTTTCCAAATGTATTGTCAGATTTAACATAAGAACATGTGCACTGTTGGTCTAGTGGTTAGGAAACATACCTGTCATGAGGTTTGGGTTTGATCCCAGGAGGTGTCACTCCCCCCATTGCGTCGCGTCATCTAGAGGTTTGGACATTTATATGACGTCCAGACAGGGCGTCCATGTAATGTCCAGGAAAGACTTGGTTGGTAGAGCGGTCCGTCTCCCAATCGGAAGATTGCAGGTTCAAATCCCATCTCCACCTGCCCGTGTGTCGACGTGTCCTTGGGCAAGACAATGAACCCCAAACCACTCCCATTGGAGTGGCAGCGCCCTGCAGCCTCCATTGGTGTGTGTGACTGGGTGAATGTGATGAAGAATTCACAGACACCTATAACATGAGGCCATGATTAGGCCGACCCCGACAGGCCAGAGTACGAAGCCCCGATCAAGGCTGCTTGCAGCTTTTCTTAGGGACTGAGCCCGAGAGGCCAGGACCCTTTTGTATTTCGTGCATTTCATATTATTTTTTCTTTCACTCCTGAAAATTTGGCTATTAGCCCAAATTTGACAAACTAAACACACTCAAAAGCTCACCAAATTTGGCACCTCATCAAGACTGGCAATAGAATTAAGGACATGTCAAAATGATGTCCTTAATTCTATTTTCAGGTAGATAACATTTAAAAGGGGCCAGAGGCCGTGGTTGGGCCAGAGGCCGTGGTTGGGCCAGAGGCCGTGGTTGGGCCAGAGGCCGTAGTTGGGCCAGAGGCCGTGGTTGGGCCAACCCTGACGGGCCAGGAGGCGAGGTCCCGGCCAACGCTGGTTGCAGCTTTAATTTTAATTGTTATTTTGGGTTAGTGTGGGCAGATATTTATCCTGGCCTTTACCCAAATCTCATTTCAAATGACTCCAAATGTCTTTATCTTTCATTAAAACATAAGGAAAATCATGCTGCTTGAATTTAAATGCCTTGTTTCAGAGCTCTACATAAGTGCAGAGATTCGGTACAAAATTTGGTTTTAAATGGATCAAGACAAAACTACACTTCATTATCATTTAAACAATGCTTAAGGTTTGGAATCATATTTATATTTCCCTTTCTGACAGATTAGCAACTTTGTTGTAAACTTTAAAGTATTCAACTTGTTAAAATATAATACAACTAATCTTCATATCTTAGCATATCTTTTATTGGTAGTGTTTTACGAATGCATCAATGTAAAATGTCCCAGTTCCCTTTGGACGATCTGCTCTGTTTGGATTGATCCTCTTTGTCTTCACGTCATTAGCCCTGTCAGTCTGGTACCACGACTCTCGACCTCTGCTTGTCAGTCATCCGCTCCTCTCTCCACAGTTTGGAAAACATCATTTTGTATTTTTGGACCTTTCTTATTTAGAAATGACACAAACAAAGATCATAGTGCAATACAATTATTATTTCGAACATTATTCCGGTCAATCCAACTAGCCCTCGTCACTCTGTTCCTCATTTCGCTTTGCCAAATGTTCAAATATTGATCCCAAAGACAGCAACTAGTCAAATGACATACTCCAAACAGCTTAGCAGCTGTAACAAAAAACAAAAAACAAACAGCTCACACCCTGCATTTTCTCTGTCCATCCAGCAATCCTCTGACATCCCATTTCAATCATGTCTTGCTTTTATCTGTTTCTACCTGAGATGAAGGGCTCGGTGGCGCAGACGAAGCACGCACAAAGCCAGACCCCATTTCTTCTTCGCAGCCATGCACGAGTTGAACTCCAGAGGAGAGAAAAGACAAATGGATGGCTGAACAGCGAACACAGATACAGCAGGGCGAAGTGGGCCCGGCCCTGAATTCCTGCAGAAGTCACATGGAGATTTGACACCCACCTGCTAAGGCTTCCTGCTCTGTGTCGACGCGACACGATGAAGATATAGGGGCAATCATTCACACAATCATGCAAAAAAAAAAAAAACATACTGGAAAAAAGTATTTCCCTGAAACTCCCACCCTCTTCTCACCCAATAACACCCAGGGAAAGACATCCCACAATTTGTAAAATACTGCAAGGTGTTTGCTGTAGGTTGAGCCGCATCTAATTAAAGAGACAAAACAGTACAAATAGTTGAACACAAGTGGCTCCAAAACAGGTCAGAAACTCAACTCCAGTACATTTCTATCTGCGTGATCATTAAAACAAACCATAATACACTCTCCAATGTCAATTAAGCTTGAAGACAACACTGTTACCAAAAATACTTTAAAATAAGGAGTTGGATGTCAGCTCATTACCAAACCAGTGTACCTAGAGTCAGAGTTTTACATATTGTTGTTGTGACCCAGTAAGACTCTGGCCTGGAGTTTCCCAGCAGTGCAGGATGGTGGTGAAAAATTGAGCTAATTAAAAATAATGACCTGTGTGGATTGTCTTTTATATCAATTTTTTTTTTTTTTTTTTTAACAGCGAGATCAGCAAAAGTTATCTCTAACCATTTCCTAACTCACCGAGTTGTACTTCAGTTTCAAAATGTGGGACAACCCACCTCCGAGGTAGGGGTTTGGAGGATGCCTTTTCATATTCTGTCCTATTCTTAGTTTTTTTGTTTTTTTAATGGAAACACACATTTTCAGAACTGATTTGTTGAGCTTGAGAATGAAATTGTGATGTCGTGTGGCCTCATTTATCTTCATCTTATGGTTGCATATTGTAAGATTGACCGTGGAATGCAGTCGTGCAACACATACCAGTGGTGTGGATTCAAAGTGTGTTCAAAACATTCCTACGCCACGATGCGTCTGACAGTGTCTGCAGCACCGGGGATGGCTTAAGGTCCATTTGGGATCTTCTTTCTGAGTATCAAGACACTTGGTTTCATTAAGTTTTCTCTACAGCTTCTCATTCATAGTTGCCACTGGTGGTTTATAACAGCTTTAACTCGTCGTTGTCAATTATGTGATCACTGCACTGAAACATCAGGCCCAGTTCACACATTTTATGAACTGAACAAAGCCAGAGCGACTGTATATAGTGTTTCATCCACACACAGACTGTGTTTTAGTTCATTAAAACTGTTAAGATTAGCAAAAGTTCCTTGTCTTTGTGCGCTGGTCTATACGTGAAATTCAGAGTAATTTCATAATAATATCCAGAAAACAACTACATTTTCATTTAATTTTACTTGCAAGTCATCATTCAGTCTTCACCACACACACATTTGTGAAAATGCAACGGTCTTGAGGCTGGGAAATTTTTTCTCATCTCAGACAAAAGAGAGGCAATCGTGACGATATCTTTTATCATTGGACTTGTGTCTGACAGTGAGATTGGTTTGTTAAAGGCCAATGTCAGAGTCATAACACCACAGACTGACAATTATCTTAGAGATGATAATTATTGTGTGACAGTGTTCGAAATTTCACTCCTTTTACTAAACCCCACAGTCTGACTGCTGCTATGACTGACGACGAACAAGAAGCAGAAATTGACATGATGATCAAACAACAAAAACTTCCAATATTTCATTTGTTTGATGACGTCCTATCCGCAACAGTAGGTCTGTTTATTAGCCAGTTAATATCTGCATTCATAGGTACAAATCTAAAGCCTTCACAGAACAAAGGTTAAACGTGGGCATCAGAGTATCAGGGTCAGTGTTGATGTGGCATTTTCAAAGTGTCGCCAACTCCATTGTTAACAAATAAAAACTAAAACTTGTCTACTACCTATAGCTCGCTCATAGTTGTGAATAAAACCGCTGTCTTTTGTTTTGAACGAGTATTAAAGTCAGAAGTCTATATTTGGAGCTGTTTTTTTCAGGATGCTACAACCATTGATATGATTTACTAATCCTCATTTCAGTTCCCTCTTGAGGTCGTACTAATTAGTTAGACAAGCTTAATGTTAACAAGTTTAGAATCCACAATGAGGAATTTATGACTTCTAATCCAACAACAGCTGATCACACAAAGGCAATACATCTTTGACATTTGGTTATTTATATCCTGCAAGGGATAACAGCTAAACCAGATGGGATTCAGATTTGATCATTTGGTCAGATATTGCATTTGTATTTGGTGCGATGCCATCAAACTGCAGCACTACCCACCACTCTGATGGTATTAGCTGCTGCTGTCTGACCACTGCTGCTAAACTTGAGCCCTGGATGTGAGCAGAGCATGTCGAGCTGGTGTGTTAGGGGACTTTTGCGGGTCCAAGGCTCAATATACTCCTCCCACTCGGGCCAGTGGAGAGAAATGAAAACACACACACACGACCATCCGGCAGGATAGGAGACAACAGCTGAACACTGTTCTCAGACACAACAAATGAATACTGTTCACAGTTATGCAGCAGACCGGTGACTCAGTTCTACAGAGCTCTGAGGAAAGGGGTAATGTGTGTGAGTACGCAGGGGTTTATGTGAATGTGTGTGTGTGTGTGTGTGTGTGTGTGTGTGTGTGTGTGTGTGTGTGTGTGTGTGTGTGTGTGTGTGTGTGTGTGTGTGTGTGTGTGTGTGTGTGTGTGTGTGTGTGTGTGTGTGTGTGTGTGTGTGCAGGTTTAAGGGTAGCAGGAGACAAAGGGAGACGGGAAAGTGGTGCCTTCAAAGGAAAACATGTTATCTTCTGACGAGGACGTGCATATGCAAAGCCGCACAAACAAACACATGTCTCCCAACACAAACAGGCCATTATCATTCCAGTGCTTCCACGCTGCAGCATCAGTCGAGATTAGTCCCCCGGTGACCTAGCATTACCCAACACACTGCGCAAGCCTGCAGAGAGCCATCTATCTTCCCTCTCCATCTTCCCTCACTTTCCCTCCCATCCTCTCCTTCCCCTCAATGGATTTTTGTTTTTTTGGGGGGGGAATCTCCGTCTCTCCTGAGGTTTCTGCTGTCCTTTCCTGTTCTTTGCTCTGCGTCTCTATCAAGTCATTCTCCTCTTTCCCAGCCTACCTACCACGTCTTTATCATCTTACCCAAGTTCCTCTGTGGGGATCATCTGTCTCCGAGGGCTATCGTTGAACCATGTTCCTCTGCTCCTCCTCCTCCGAAAAAAAAAAGAAAAAAAAAGAAAAATCGTAAACTTCCCCTCCTCTCACTCTTCTTTCATTTCTCAGTTTCTGCTGAGTATGAGTTGCACTGTCGTGGCATTAAAGTCGACTCCAGGAAGGCTAATATGCTGATGGCAGATAGCTGTGAACTAATGAGAGGGAAAGGCCCTAGCTGCATGCTAACCATCTTCACTGCAGCGAAAGTTATTATACAGTATGATTAGGGGGTCGAACAAGAACGCTCTCTTGGTTGTTTTCTTCAGCAAATTCCTGTTGCATAATAGACATACAGTGAACTGCTATACAGTGAACAACGAGCATCTCTGGGCGCACAGCTGGTGGCTAATAACGCACAACGATTGCAATTCTGTTGTTGGCTGGATATCGGAGAGCTTATAGTGCAGAATTAGTTTATGATAATAAGCTGCAGTCTCGCCACTGTTAGAAAAAAAAGCATGTGGCTTAAAGTTTTATTAACGAACAACAACGGGGGACCTGAAAATGAATTGTAACGACAAGTTTTGCGTGAGACCGTGCCAAACGGACAGGTAAGAAGAAGAACATGAAAGAATTTAAAAAGAAAAATAAATGGTTAAGGGTTTGGAGGACAGGAACAGGGAGAGAGTGAGTGATATGAAAATGACCAATTAAAGTGCCATGCAGGAAAGGCTGGAATGTTGTATATGTAAACACACCCAAGTCAGCAGGAACTGGACGCAGGAGCTACAGCAACCCAAAGCAGTCAAAGTGAAAAGAAATCTTGCTGCTCATCGCCTGGATCTTATTGCAAAACACCTACTTTTCCATTCAACACAATAGAATTTGAGTAATACTTTGCTCAAATCTTTCACCACAATCAAGTGATTATCATAACAGAAAACGGTCTTATATATAACCAGAATGTACAAGTATTTACATTCTCTACTCAATCAGAAGTGTCAATACTTAAATCTTTGGTAATCATACAAATTAAATTTCTTTAGTGAGGTTAAGTGAACAAATTGAAGGTTCTGAAATGTACTCTGTTGCAAAAGAAATATGAATTGTTAGCTTAATGATACAAAATTACTTATTTTAAGGTATCCTCAACCTTTTTGGGGAGAATTCTGGAATGTCAAACAGAAAGTTTTGACATTCCAGGACTTTTGTCACTCTTTGTCAACTTCTGCAACTTCACTATTTATTAACGTCAGAGGCTTTGATCCTTCACTTTCACTCTCAACAGTCCTCGTAGGAGTTTAAACAAATATATACAGGACAGTTTCTAGAATGTCAGCACAAAGTACAGACGTTTGCATTCCAACATAAGCAGGGAAATAAAAAAGTCATTACAAAAGTCAAAACTGACGTAAAGAATTACATATTTGGAAAATCTAATACTGAGTTACTTGGTATCTTTATTTGTATAAAAGGGTGGGTGTGTGTGTCCTTGAATCAAAGTAACGTTGTAGCTGTATGTTGCCATTATAAACACTGACAAAGCACTGTTATTAGTATATGTGTTATCTACTAATAATATTTGAGTTTTATTGCACCACGTTAAGAAACACATGGTGTTTTCATCAATTCTCACACATCTGCTGATACCTCACATGACCTTTGACCACAGATTACACATGCTGACACCACAGTCCCACTGAGACGGTCTTGGCAGATCAAGTGCCCGGGTTCGGATCACATGACCCATCCGTGGGGACGTTGCCATGGCGATTGACACACTACTCGTGAGGTGTCTTGTTCCTGGGTGCTGGATGTTTGACTCAGTGATTGTTATTACTGATTAACCACATAGGATTTCACTGGAAATTCCCAGTGCTGTTCTGTGGCGACACGGCCATGCAGGCCGGTTAGGTTAGTTCGTGGTGGCTGAAAATTTCAGGGCAGTTTCGACAACACAGTCCCACAGACTGTTTTATTTACCATATCGACATCACCGAAAGCCCTCGCAGGGATAGGGGAAATGGCCTGCATGCGTTATCTGCTTCATCCGTCCCAAATCAAACAAGAAAATGAGGTGGCAAGAGAGAATGTAACGGTATTATCCTCCGTTTCCCCTACAGACATGCAAAGGGGCTGTTGGCATGGCGGGATAATGGAGGCCAGAAAGCCAGACAGGCAGGGCAGGCCTGCTAGTTTGCTAGCTAGCTCGCTGCCACGCTTCATTAGCTATTGTCATGTCGCGGAATAGCTGGGGCTGCTCATGCTTGTGAGTGTTTTTGCACACTGTGTGTGTCTGCAGTGATGTGGGTCAGACCAGAGAAGATGGTGGAGGCCATGTAGGCCAGTCGAAGCCACATACAGAGAATGTGATAGCTGCTGGGTGCAATGCTGTCTGCTGTGTGGACCGGGCGTACCGACCAATTGGAGGCATTTCAACACTCCAGACGGCCTCCCCTGCTCATCTATATGCCCATTTATTTTCCTTTCTCTCCCCCTTTTTCTGAAGTTACATCTCCACCAACTTAGCAGTTTTTTTTTAAAGACACAGTAGGGGTTTACAGACAAAAATACTGCAAATCATGACAGGTGTCTCTGAACATTGTGTTGTAAATAGGGTAACAAAAGCAACTTGCCCAAGTATCCATCTTTTACAAGTAGGTATCATCTAATCCTCAGTTCTCTTTTATTGATAACTAATACCCTGTAATATGTGTGTAATTTAGTTCACTCTGTTCGGGAGGAATATAATTGGGGGGCGTTGCTGGATGGATGGATGGTTTGACTGACCTATTTACCGTCAATCCGGGAAAAATATAAATAAACTTGCATCAGACTTGTTCTTAAAATAGAAATCTTCCCCCTCTGTAACATGGTTGGGGATGTTACTCTTTTCATGGTTAATGTGGTACAGTGAGTTTTCCAGAGCAGAAATTTGGAAGAGGCAATATTGTGAATACTATCAATCAGAGTACTGTTGCAGAGGCTGAAATTGAAGAAGGCATCTGTTTATCTTGTTTTAGTACTCAAGGCTCCAAATCGAGACAAATGTAGACCTGGGACCTCCTAACCTTTTTGAGGGGGGGGGGGGGGGGGGGGGGGATTCTTCATTGAAGTTTTGTTTAATCCTCAAAGAAAGTCTGAAAAGTACATAAGCCTCTCTACCCAACAGCAATGTTGATGGCCTAAAATGATGTGCTGCCTGTCACCCCTCAAAAAAAGGCTTTAAGCTGTTCATACGCAATGAGGATGTCACAACAATTAAATATACTCGTGCACATGCGCACACGCACACACAAACACATACAAACACACACACACAAAGTCGTTGTCGTCCATCCATCTTCAACATGCCTCAAGTGCCAGGTTACACAACAGGGATCGTCTTCCTAATGCGAGTGCTCCACAAGAAACCTGTCACTGTGCCACTTCTTGCTCTTTTCAGCCCACGACACGTCCATCCATTTACTTCAACACACATCAAGTCCACTTTGCCTTATTGTTGACAAACATGCCAAGGCACATACCAAATGAAGTACTCTCGAACTGTGTGTGTGTGTGTGTGTGTCTGTATGTTGTCTGGGGCCCAGATGGTGTTGTAGACAGAGAAGCTGTGTTAACTGGTCTCAAGACACAAAGCCAATATCGATACTGATGTTTCATACTCAAACAAAAACCACTCAGCAAACTGAGAAGTAGATCAAACTGCTCTTAAACCCCAAATGAATGTTTTTGGAATGTGGGTAAAAACCTATTCATGTACCATAACAAAACGAAAACTCCAAACAGACGTATGGAGGGTATGTTTGCTGTGAGATGCAAGTACAAACCACTACACCATGTGCCCCAACTCTTGTCGCATTGTGTGTAATTCCACTTTAGATTCAGTTAATTAGTCTTTATTGTCAGTAAATATAACCGTAAAAAAGAATCATTATGTGAGCTTCAAACCTGGATCAAGAAGTCGACTATCAAAAACAATTCAGTTCACATGCATATAAAATGCCCTTAAGTATCATTAAGAAAGTACTCAAAAAATGTAATGTACTGTATGTCTTTGTGGGTGATCACATACATAACTTGCATCTGCACAAATTCCATCATTCTCACATCATTTGCCAAATTACTTTCTGTTCTGTGGCCAACGTAAGATGACTGCTATAATTACATTACTATGTGTAAAATAAATAAAACATGTCCAGATCACGGAAGTTATAGATTCCCCCTGACTCCTACTGCACAGTTCAGGTTGTGGCACTAACTGAAAGGTTGACTATGCTTGACAATGAAATGAAGCATTATCCCTACTTATACAAATAAACCTTTGGCCAGTTCCTGAGTGACCAATCATCTGCACAAAACAACCAGTTAGCTCTTGCATAGCAGTCATCTGAGTAGTTGCAAGAGTTAAAAAGGTTACCCATGTATGCAAGTGTGACTCTTTGTTGTGACCTGTCATGCATCAGGGGGCTGCTGTATTATTCTTAATTACAGGCAGGCTGCTTTGGCCCCAACAACAGAGGACAAGCTGCATGGTGAAATCCACAGACCTAACCACACCAGAGCTGCCAGATGATACAATGTTATGAGGGTGACACAATTCTGTTTTTTTTTTTATTTGTGTAGTTGCTAAAAGTAGTTTTCATTCATGCATTCTTATTGGCTGTTTGTGTGTATCTAAAGCCACTTCCATTTGCTCCAAATTAAACTTCACTTCATGGGTCCAGCATAACAACACTCTCCTCTGTGCCCAACTGTCCATGTATTAATGCTTAATACTGTTAGTGCCCATTCATTTTTGCTTTCAGTGTGCCCAGTGCACTGTGCGTTTACATGTGCCAGTCTGGGGCCTGGCACTAGGTTGTGTGGATGGCAGCTCTGCCTGATCGTACTTGGCACAGCATCAGTGGCTACCTGAGTCATCCAGTCTGCCTGCTCCTCACCCTCCAGCACCCGTCAAATTGAGCTCTTTCCACTCCTTTCACCAAACTGAAATAGGAATGTGGGATTCTTCCAATTAAATCTCAATGGATATAGGCTGTGCATTCAGGAGAAAGAGGCTGCGCACACATGACTTTCTTAGATTCCTTTTTAAGAGTCCCTGCTTTCAAAGAGATATAGCAATGACCAACAAGAAATATTTTGCTCCTAAACATCTCTTGTTTGTGTTCTCCCATTTTTTAAATAAGCACAAACTATCAAACACTAAGGGGACGCAAACCTTCTTAATCAGGATCGTCTCAGTGGCCAGCATAAGTTCAAATGCATTGTTGACATTCATGTTGGAACATCCAATTAGGCATAAATAAGTACAAATTTAAAAAATATACGACATAAGAGGAGGAATAGCTTCTGAATCATAGCTAGGCTTGAGCGTCATCCTTTGTTGTGATATATGCAGCCATAACAATCGTGTGTGTGTGTGTGTGTGTGTGTGTGTGTGTGTGTGTGTGTGTGTGTGTGTGTGTGTGTGTGTGTGTGTGTGTGTGTGTGTGTGTGTGTGTGTGTGTGTGTGTGTGTGTGTGTGTGTGTGTGTGTGTGTGTGTGTGTGTGTGTGTGTGTGTGTGTGTTTCATTAGACACAGTATGCCATGTCACTGATAATGCCTTATGACCTTGCTCGTCATGCTATGCATCATTATTGGCTGTTTCGCAATATGAAACACTCTCAGTTGGCCAACAATTTGATAAACCTGCATATGTTGTGTTTTGTTAAGAGGTGCCATTGTTCAGTGATGTTATGCACTTAGGTGCGTCATGTGCTGAGCTGTTGTCTTCCACTGCTGCTGAGATGCATTGCTGCTGCTGCTGCTGCTGCTGCTGCTGCTGCTGTTCATGTTGACGTGTGTTGACACTTGCTGTGTAAGCTCTGTGCAGCATGTGTATATGCTGCTGTGTGCATATGAATGCATTCTTGTTGTTATTGTTGTCTTTGAAGACGATGCAGCTTCAAAAGGCAGCGTCGGCTTGAGCCAGAATTCATGCGAAGTGGTGTGAACAGGATGAGGTTTTAAGTCGATGTGTGTGTACTGTACATGCTGCAATGTGTATTTAGGCAAGGATGCTCTCTTTAGGCAGATATTTCTATTTCTACAGCACCAAAAAACCATGAAACACTGCATTTTTCCTCACTGCTGTGACCCAGACAATAGACAAACCCAGCTTAGGGTACACAGACAAGAAACTGAAAGAGTAGAGACAAAACATGGAGGTGCAGAGGGGGATGGTGGTGCTTGGTAACGGTGTGGTGGGAAAACACAAAGTAGCAGATGCAAAAGAAGGACATGCACGTAGACGTTTGGGGACAAAATGATAAGGACAAGGAACGGGGGAAGGAAGAGGATGAAGTGTTACCTTTCGGGGGACGAGGATTTCTCCGAGTTCACGGACATGAGCGGTGCCTGTTAGCCGCTCTCTGGCCGAGGGACCACAGGAGACGGCGAAATAGAACAGAAAGCTGCTTTCTCTCTCGTTTTTTTACTCTTCTCTTCCTATCTCTCCCAGCTGAGCAAAGGAGAGGAGAGGGTTACTGCCTCCCCTCCTTCTCCTCCTCCTCCTTGTCCTCTTCCCTCCTCCTCTTCCTCCTCTCTCTGTGTCTCCCTTGTCCTCTTGCTCGGAGGAGAAGAAAGGATGGAGGACAAGGCTTCCACAAAGGATGATGAAGGAGCAAGCTACTGTGCAGCTGTCTGGGTGTGGGTCTGCCCGTGTTGGTATATGTATGTATGTGTGTGTGTGAGCTGATAGCAAAAGCAGTAATGTCAGTCAAGCGCCCCTCCTCATGCATGCGTCTCTTTCCTTCCTCCCTCCCTTTCCTTCCTTCCTTCTCCTCCTTCACCTTGCTCTCTCCCTCTCTTTCTCCTTCTCTCTCTCTCTCTCTCTCACTCTCTTTCGCTCTCTCTCTGACACACACACACACACACACACACACTCTCCCTGTAGTCACTGAAGCTGCTTTAAGTCCCCTTCTTCTTTTTGTCCCGGTCCACTCTGGTATTGCTGGTTGGACTGGGTGATGAAAAAGATCCCGATCCACACTGTGTGTGCCCCTGTCAGTCTCGCTCAACCTTCGTTCTCTCCCTGTCTAGCTGGCTCTGTCAGGCCTTCTGCAGCTCTGCACAACAACAGAGCCCAGAGTGAGCTGGAGTATTCCACTTCCTGCCCAGGCAGAGGGGTGTCGGCTTGTCACGCCGACGGAGAATTTGATGCATTTTTCCTTGAGGCACACTCCTCTCCCCCTGTTTTCACCTCATAAATAGTCCCTCCCTCTGACTCTCTCTGCCTCTCTCTCTCTCTGCCTCTCTCTCTCTCTGCCTCTCTCTCTCTCTCTCTCTCTCTCTCGCTCTCTCTCTCCCAATTGCCTTATTACGACATCCTGTATCTCAGGGCAACGCTGCACAGAGCTGCCTTGCTCTCCTCCCCTCTTCTCTTCTCTCTCTCTCTCTCTGGCATCCTCATTTTCTCTGAACCTAATTTCCACCTCTGCTTTTTTTTTTTTTTTTTTTAAATGCATACCACCGCTTCTATATACGTGCACACATGTGTGTCTCGTGCCTCTCCTTGTCTGCATCCCTGTCTGCCTCTTATTTTCTCGCAATCTCTCGGGGCAGATGGGTCTGCTTCTACATGAGTGAACAGCTCACTGAGAGGTAGCCAGAGGGTGTGCCACGATGGGGGGTCTGTGTCTGTCTCTCAAATCTGACCTCAATATTGCTGTGTGGGTTTGCGGAGGTATGCGTGTACTGTACATGCAGATTTGTGTGAGAAATGCACGGCGGGGAGGTTCGAGGGGCAACCGGAGGTTAATGCGTCTGACTACGCCTCCAGGAAAATTACAGTTAAACACAGGAAGAAAATGTGTAAGGTTCGGCTTTCTGTAAGGGAGCTGAAAGGACACGGACAGGATTGTTGCCAACAAAAGCTTATAAGAGTAAAAGATATGTGGATTAAAAGAAGATAGGCGGTAGGGTCGGGCAATATCAGCCATGAGAAGATTTGCCACCAGATATTGTGCTGTATGTTTTTTTTTTTTTAAAGGCAGCTAGCCCTTTAAAATCTCTGCGCTTTTTAGGTCATTGCAGGCAACGATGCAAATTAATAAGCATGGCTGCTTTTTGATGTTATTGGATTGAATAGATTCTGCATCAGTGTGGCGACACACTTTTTTTATTGTGTGTAAAAACCAAAGGCAGACATTTCTTTCTACTTATTAGACACGCACGGCTTATAAATGGCTGTTGGCCAGTCAAATTAGTGAAAATACGATTGCAGCGATTTGAGGGTGAGTTAGTATCACTAAGAAGAAGGCATCTTTCATTTTTAGTGAGATATTTTGTACACTGCGAAGTCTCGCCGTGAACATTAGAAAGAGCCGCCACTAGGGATGCCTACATCTTGTCGGCTTAATGATGAAGAGTCCGTCCCCTTGCTGGTCAGTAGCAGAAATATTGGTTGGTTGTTTTTCATTTCGTGTACAAAGCTACTCAACTCTCATGCGGCCGCCCGCCAGAAGTCAGGAGTAATGTGACCTGTTGTTGCTCCCGTGGACTAAAGATTTAATGAATTTAATGGAAGATATTGAGCCTTAATACATGAGATGCAAAATAATACCCTCCTGAGTACTGGGGGACTCAAAGTGCCTCATACCTCAGCAATATTTGGAATGTGATATAGGTGTTGAATTTTGTGATTAAAGGCTTTAAAGGGCTCTTAATATCCAAAAGTAGTTCTGTTTAAAATATGTGATTTACTTTTGTTTGTCCTGTGATCAACTAACCTGAACTTCATCCATAATCAGCTGGGATTGGATTCCGCAGCCCTAAATTGTATAAAGTGCTATAGATGACGTATGGATGGATGGATGGATGGATGTTTGAGGTCAGAATAAGGTTGAGATTAGGCAAGTTTGATGTTTTGATTATGAAATGGATGCTAAAGTTGTGTGTGCCCTTGCTTCTATTCTAATAGTGCACATATTCCTATTGGGAAATGCAGTACATTGTACATGAGGACATGAGGTTAAGATTACAATTATTCATCAAAAAATTCCAGCCTTGTTTAGAGCATTTTCCTTCCTTTTCTAGACTAGTCATTGAGCCTTATTCAAAATATTAGTTTTGTCGAGAGAGAAATTAGTCTTGGGGAATGTCTGGAGATACTGGACCGGACCCTGATGCAGCATCAACAGAAGGCGATTGACAACCTTCCATTTACTTCTCGGCCACCACTGACCAAGTATATTACAACACAAGTGCCTTTTGAATATCCATAGATCTACCATTAGCTGTAATCTCGTCACAATTACGTCTCACTACCAACCGACCTTAGACCCCTCACTGTCTGTCAGTCCTGGGGTTAACACAGTATGTCTCACAGCTGCTTTTTCATGGTAAAGCCCAATCGCAGCAGCCACATGCATGAGAAAAAGAAACAGAAATAAAACAGGAACACGATGATCCTCTTTCTCTCCCATCTCCATACACTCCACTTTCCCACATAAAAGGACTACATTAGGCACACATGTCTCTGAGCCAAACTATTGTCCTCATTCTCTGTGGATGTGGGCCAGTGGGGGGTAAAGTACACTCTCACTCTTGGTGCCTCCAAACAGCAGGAAGAACATCGAGCTGATATGAGGAGGTGCACTTAACATTTATCCATTCATTTTGGGGTGCCTGGTTGATTTTCTCTTTTTCTTTCTTTTTTTTTTTTGTTTTGTTCGTGGGTCTCGGGGGTTGGAGTCAGTTGCAGAATCATTGATAGAACCTAAGATTTTAGAAAAAGGACAAATTACCACTGTGACAAACACTCTTTCAAGCACTGTCAGGATTTAACAATGTTAATTTAACCAACCAATAATTTATAAATTTATGTGAAAAATACAATTGCGTCTTGAAAATATTAATAGAAAAAATATTTTACATTTAAGCTGCATATATTTTACGTTACCTACATTAAAATATTTCAGACCTTTTTTTATTTTTCACTTAAATCTTAAAATACAACAATATTTTAAAGGGTTTTTTGTATATAATTTAAATTTTTATCATTATTTAAACAGAGACCATAATTATAATTAAAAGTAATACTTCAAGCTGAAGGCAATAAACTTTTCAATAATATTCAAATTTGCGAGAGGCACCTGCGATTTCTGACCATAAACTATTCAAGCGTTGAAACTTATACAAATACAAAATCATCTGTTACTTTTCTGCACTTCATTCAACTTTGTGGCGGGGCCCTGAAGCAGACTATGTGCAAATACAGGACACAAACTGGACAGATGGTGTTACCTACCACTGACTATTTGGACTGTGGGAGAAAATGGGAGTAAGCTTACCCAAAGCCACACAGAGTGAGGAGTGTGACATACATCACACCAGTGTGCGGCTGCTTATTTCAGACATGTAAACACTAGACAAAACAAGAAACAGTTTCATAACAGGAACAGAAAAAAAAAAAAAAAAAAGGATTTGTCTTCACAGGCCTGGTCGAGTCTTTTGATCGAGTTAATCGATACGTCTGAAAAATCAACGACTGAATCAAATATTTAAGAAAATGATATTCAGTTCATATTTGAATTCTTGCAAGCATATTCTAAATTGTGTTGGTTACACTCCGATTTATTCGAGGATTCTTTGTCAATGTTTCTATAAAATTCTGTATAATTTGTTCAGCATCATGTCATAATTTTGCTTGTATGTCTTTCTACAAGTTTCCCTTGTGCATCCGACCATATGGGGAAATCCTCAATCCACTCCCCTCGTTTCAGTGAGAACAGTGGTACCATCCTGATGTCACACTGTCACCTTTTTGTGAGGATAACTTGTAAGGGAAGACTTCAGAGTGCCAAAAGTTTAATAGCTCATTCATGTAAAATAAACATGTGCGCGCACACCTCAGGATAATTCTCCTGGGCATCAATTTGCAATTTCAAAGGCTGATTCTCACTCTGTTTTCAAAAGAAGGAGCAAAAGAAGAATAAGAAAGAGGGGGGGAAGGAGGGAGATGATGACTCTCATGAGCAGATATATTTTAGGATCTGGTATTGAGGCTGCCGGGAGCTATCTTTAAACGGCCTACTTCTCCTCACTGCCTGGTGGATGCGCAGGAGCGAGAAGGGGTTTACGCACACGCGCGCACACACACACACACACACACACACACACACACACACACACACACACACACACACACACACACACAAAAAGGTCCTGATGCAAGCTGGTACTGGACATACAGTACATACAAAAATGCAGCCAGAAGTCAGTGCAAAGCATAATCATGAGCACAAGTAAATGCACAGTGTGTGTGTGTGTGTGTGTGTGTGTGTGTGTGTGTGTGTGTGTGTGTGTGTGTGTGTGTGTGTGTGTGTGTGTGTGTGTGTGTGTGTGTGTGTGTGTGTGTGTGTGTGTGTGTGTGTGTGTGTGTGTGTGTGTGTGTGTGTTGCTTGAACATATTCAAGTAAGATGCTTCTTCTTCACAGTGACTGTGCTCTTTGCGTCAGTAGCCTCATTGTCTCTGTCCGCAGAGACAACACTGCCCCCAAGTGGTAAAACGCACAGAAACTGGCCTGCCCATACTCAGTTGTGTGTGTGTGTGTGTGATAGTTTACACCCAAACTGCTCTCGACACACAGATTGATTGACATACTGATAGCCTCTGGTCTGCCTTACAGCACTTCATTTCCTCTACTACAGACTTCCATATGGACCCCGCTCGTCTGCAGGGACTCTATAATTCAGACTGCATCACGTGGAGACGAGCTGTAAATCTGCATGTGCGCAGGAGGCGAGAATAAATCCATGCTCTTTGTGTTGCAGTGGCACATTTCCCGCTGTCAAAATGCACACAGTAAAAGGAAATTTAGATTGTCAGATTAAGCGTGGAAGCACTAAAGCTGATGGAGACGTACAACTCAATGATCTGAACAGATTTCTGAATCAATAAATGCTATTTCCCTCTCAATTGCTCGCCAAATGTCCAGACAGTTAACCAGAACAACACAAGATACAATGAAGATGAAACTTGTGGGAATAATCACAAGATTAAGAGGATATCATATAATCAAGCTGCGTGATGTGTTGTTTAATTTTTCATAACGCTCACGTCTACCAATAGGCCTGTTTTATTCAAGTGTTGTAATCGGTCACGTGAATGACTGAGCATGCAAAATACAACACCAGGATTGCCTTGCTCATACAAATATCCATCACATATTTGATTTGTGACATTGAATCGGAGCCTTGAAACGTTCCACTCTCTTCCTCCTGTTTATATCCCGTCACTCTACTTTCTTCCAGCTCAGCAGAAAAGTGCCCAACTTCTCCCGCAACACAAACACACACAATAACACAAAGAGCCCAGCGACCAGCACCAGTGACGGGTCAGAGCTGAGTGCTCGTAATTCATCCAGACATACACAGGGAAGCATCTTGCACTTTCTGTGCCTCATTACCCCCGGGAACGCACTCTCAAGCAATATGTTGGAATGTGTGCACCTTGCAAGACAGCCCAGGTGTGTGCCGCTCGTGTGTGTAGGAAGTGATGCGAGAGGCAAAAGGGTGTATATAATTTAGCGAAAGATCAAGGTTGAAGGTAAACCGATCGTCTGAGTATACGTATGTATTTTGGTACTCAGGCTTGTGAGCAGTCACATTGTGGAGACTTGTCTTATCAGTTAGAATCAACAATGTTCCCATGACATAAATACCTGTATTTTGAATGAACACTGGGTTTGACGGGCCACTCAGGAGTGTTCTGGTTTGCACGTTTGCCTGATAGCCACACTGTCTCCAGTTGGAGTCCCGGTTGGTCTTCAGAGCCTTTCTGCTTGGTGATTGCATGTTTTCTCTGTGCGTGCTGGGGTTTTCTACGGGTCCTCTAGGTTTCCTCCCACAATCTAAAATACAGGCATTTGAGATTCATTGGTGTCTCTAATTTGCTGGTCGCTGTGGATGTGAGTGTGAGTGTGATTGTCTAACCTGCCTTCATCCATAATCAGCAGCAATTGGATTCAGTAGTGCTGCATTGGATAAAGTGGAGGAGATGATGTACGTATGGAGGGATGGATTTAGTTTGAGGTCAGAATAAGATAAAGATTACTAGTGTCTGCTGTTATGATGGGGAAATGGATGCTAAAATAGTGACGGCTGAGGTTATAATTTGGTAGAAGGATTTAGTTGATTGTCAGTTAAGGATTGGGTGATGTGTCGTCATGGTATATGTGTATACATTAGAGAAGCCGGTACAAGGATAGAACTGTGTGTGTGTGTGTGTGTGTGTGTGTGTGTGTGTGTGTGTGTGTGTGTGTGTGTGTGTGTGTGTGTGTGTGTGTGTGTGTGTGTGTGTGTGAGCTCATTAACTAAGTGGTGTATGTTTAATTGATGAATGAGTGACCCGCGCCCTCTCGTCCTGCACTCTGACCTCAGCCGTTTCACCACAGCTAACAGCTTTCAGAAGGTTTTATCACAGGAGGGTCAGGAAACATTTCACACCAAGCTCAAGAGAGGTGGCAACACCTGTGTTTGATCAAAAATAAATAAATAAATAAACGGTCTCATAAAGCGTCCTATATTTGTAGACTTGACAGTCCCTTCTGACCAGTTGACTGTGTTTGAAGCACTTTTAGTTTATTTTAAATTCCAGAGCAATTTCTCCAACAAAACTTTAATGACACTACCTTTAATTGAATTTGGATATGCTTTTACACTACATTTTGCAAAACAATGGCGCTTAAATACATTCTTATGAAACTGAAAATATTATATAGTATTACAAAATATTCCATATTTTTCTAAATGTGTAATCAGTTGGGGCCGTATTTCAAATACAGCAGCTACAATCCTGAAGTATGATTTTATTAAATTGTGTGTGTGTGTGTGAGTGTGAGTACACATTGACACACACGATAGATAGATAGATAGATAGATAGATAGATAGATAGATAGATAGATAGATAGATAGATAGATAGATAGATATCACACAATACATGACAAATATTAAGCTTTCGTCCCCTGTTCACTTAATAGAATAAAGTATTCCATCATTTCCAACATGGCACATACAAGTCAAGATAAGCAATACCAACAAAGAATCACTTCACCACAAATTCTGGGACGTGACTGCCCTCTATTGGTTAAAATAAGAAGTGCATGAATGAAATTTCAACCTGCACGTGATGCTCTTTCTGCTTTATACAAGAAGGCATCTATAATGGTACACAGGGCACACCAGGTAATAAAAAGAATCACTTTGGGAGACCAGACAAGGATAAACGGAAGATATTTCTCCTCTTTGTGTGGCTTTAAAGTGTGCAGAGCAAAATAAATTAAAAGAATTGGCAAAAGCAGAGGAGTGCACAACAATGACAGCCCTGTGTGTTTCCGACGTCACAGCGTTGTGATAACAAATCTGCAGCAGAGAAAAAAAGCAGGCCTGTGGTCACCAGCGAACATTATGTCAACACAATGAATGTGATACTTCAGCTCGCAGAAACACTGCTGTAATGTCACTGAAATAGCTGCAGAATGGAAGTTTATTGTCTCTCAGTGAGATCCAAGCCTTCAAGTTCTGGGGTCAAGCAGCAGCCACATCCAACAGGCCACCAAAGGACAAGCCAGAGCTGGAAATATGTGCCTCAAAAAAAACCAACTTGTTTCTGAATTCCAGTTAAGAATTAAACATTCATAACCTAAAAAGTTGAAAGTTTGATATGTGGAAAAGATCCATGGGGCTTCCTGTCATCAGCCTCGATTCACTGGCAAGACAGGAAAACACAAATTGGTACAAGACCAAGCAACTAGGACTTATGTACATATGGCCCTAGTTACTGGGTTACATGTGCAATTTTTAAAAGAAGCAAATCACCAATAGAAAGTCTACAGCAGCTGTGCAACAACAACAACAAACACAGAAGTTTTTGGAACACACTCTACTTGCTTTATTGCTGATGACAGTTTAACACAAGTTGCAGATAAAGTAGGGCTGCATGGTATATCACAAATGTATGGTTATCATATCAACATTTACAATACACATTTAAGATTGAGTTTCAGTAAATGATATTTTTATGGATTCCTACTCTGTATGCCAATACATCTGGCCAATCACTTAAGCGTAGGCTGTGTAGACAATAGATCATATTTCTTGTAATTAACAACATATCATATATTACGACTTCATACCTGGTGTCATAAAGCCAGACGTCAGAGACACAAAAATGAATGGAAAAATATTAAAAACAAACTTTCAAAACACCTTTGGTGGGAACTGCAGGCGCACATGCGATGAAATAACTGTCTGACTGTGTTGCTGTGTATTTGTTGCTATACAAATAAAGTTGAATTGAATTGAAAGTTGAAATAAGGCAGAAACAAAATAGCGTTGAAGAGAAACTGCACTGTTATTTCATTAATGCTTATTTATTAAGCACAAATCCCACAGACATCAACGTCACTGTGTTTATTTATTGCAAGCCATATCTCGATTGCAATACTCAACGGCATTATCGCACATCAATAAAACAAAGATGCGTCCAGATTTGATGATTTTGGAGACCCGCTCAATGAGGCCACCAGACTGCTTAGTGGAGCCAATTACTCAATGTTTACAGGAGCAGCAGCAGCCTTGACAGAAAGAGGCTGATGCACAAACTGTGTCGGAAACACACACACAAACAAACAAACACACACATTCTCTCAGGAGATATGGGTTAGTGTGCCGAAGCGGTGCTGAGACAAATACCTTGTGGCTGGACTGCAAACATGAGCAGCGATAGGAGCCAACACCAGTAATTCAATGTAGCAGGAATGAGTATTGATTCTGCCGAGTTGTGCCTGAGTCTGCATTCATCATATTAGCAATAATTACTGGTTAGCAAATGGGGAAAATGTTTAAATGTGTTGAACAGCACTGTGAACATGAGCAGCATCTTGGTAAGTCATCAGCAAGCGTCCTTGTTTTCCATGACATTTTGGGGCTTGTGCTCAACGATACTTATTTTAAGAAGGGGGTCATTACTTCAAATCAATGGTGCCGGTTCACGGTGTGCAAAAGCTATTAGACAAATGCTGAAATGACACAGGAGGAGACGGATTATTTTCAAAGAGTTGACATCGCGTATCCTGCACAGGGTGTAACCAGACACCGACAACACAACCAAGAATGTATAAAAATGATGAAAGGCAGTGATGTTTCAGGGTAAATCTTCCACTCAATATTTCTGACTCGCTTGCCAAAAATTGCATGTATAATCTTTCCGTTTGAAGAGTACGTGTCTGTGAATGTGTTTACACGGTGTTCCTTTACCAGATCGAGACCAGAGGAGAGAAAAGATATGAAAAATATTTATTCTCTCATTTGAGCCTTCTGCTATAATCAGCCAGTACTGATTTTCTGGCCTGTTTAGTCTTGGGTTTAGATTTTCAGCTCCCCTGTCTAATTTGCTGGGGCTATATATAAACCTCGAAGGAGATCTGTCAACACTACTCTACTTTAATCTCTGTGTGTTTTTTTGAGGGGTTAAAAAAAAAAAAAAAAGGTTAAAAATGGGTTTCATTTGCAAATTCTACACAGTCACATCAGAAAAAGCTTTAACTTTGAAGACCACAGAGTGAGCTGTAAGGCCAACATGCGTTATATTATCAACAACGTCTCCCAAATGCTACATAACTCAAGGGTCAAGGCAGAATATAGAGCTGTGGTTTGAGGACCTTCAGACTGCAATGGCAACTATGCAGTCTGCATTTTAAAGAAGCGGCCGAACAGTTTAAGGCAGACAAAACACCGAAGGAGGAAGCGTGACGTTTTATAGGCCTTTGTTCAAAATAAGTCTGATTACAGGTATAAAGAAGGTTTATAGAGAAGGACTCACTAAGTTAAACAAAGAGATGGATTAGGGAAAAAAAAAAGAAAAAGGTAGAAGAGACACATGCATCAGAAGCTGCGCTATCCCCCATTAAGTCTGAAGGGGGCAGTGACGAGTGCCTCGATAAGGTCTCCAACCTCCCCAGCTGCTATAAGCTCCTGTCCTCAAAGAATTACATGCTCTAGTAATGTCTTCCCTTCCTCTTCCCGCGATGACCCACTGGCCCCCCAACTGCAGAACTGGACAGCACTTCACGAGCATTACATGAAAAGGAGGCAAATCCTTGAAATTCATCTTTGCTGAACAAATCCTATTTGGACCACACACACACAAAACATGGGAATCCCTCCCTCTGGGTCACACTGGTCTTATCTCCTCATTCAGTATGATCGACTCTGTAGATTTGCTCGGATCTTGTGCTTCGCCGGCCAGCACAAAGCTCGTTAAGGATTTTCCTTTAGTTCTTAAAAAGAAAACAACCACCCCTGGTCAGACAAATGTCTGGTTTGCAGAAGAAAGCAAAGCCAAACCAATGTGCCTCTCAAGAAATTGACAATATGTGAAGCAGTTTGAACTGCCGCAAAAGAAAGTTCCGACGTGTCCTATAATGATCCAGCACAACCTCACTAATTCACAGCCTTTGAAGAGGGAGCTTCTGTTCAGGTTCTCCCACTCACACCAACTGGAGTGCCCTATTTCTAAATTCAATCAGTCAGCCAGCAATAATAGTGTAATAGTGTGCACTGTGGCCATCAGGGAGATACTCATTCCCACTCAGACACCACAGAGGAAACTGCCAATATCATATTACAATTGAATATGCAACAATGAATGATCTCATAGACACAAAGCTTATCTTTGTGACGGTACTACAAGCCCAGGACTTTATCTTTACCATAAACTGTAAAACCTCTGTGCGGACCGACAGTCATTTAGTGTGTTCCTCTCCCAGAATTCAAGTATTTTAGATGGATTTTATACAAGACATGTGGAAAAATATTTGGTGTGTGTATGTGTACAAAAACCCAGTTTTATGTATTTGCTGGTACTCGATCTCAGAGGTTGTATACTGTCTTTGCGTATCCTGCTAGAAAGAACAATGTTTTTGTATTACTGATATATGAGACATCTACCTCCAAACTGGAATGAGATAATCTTGGGACGTTTTCCTCTTCAATATTTTGCATGCATACTTCATTCATCCAAAGGGTTTCCATCCAATATTGATTCAATTTTTCAGCTCCAAAGTGGCTTAAATGTTTTTAAGAAACAAGTTGGATTGACTGTGGACCTCTACCCACACTCTTTCCTTATAATACAGCAATTCAAATGCACCATTTGTCATCTATTCATTGTTACAATTTGGTATTTTATTCCAACTTTTTGGTTGTTTTTTTTTACAGAGCGCTTATGAATTTCTCTATGAATTATTAATGCCAATTGTGAAAACAGAAACGTTTTCAGTATCCACAAGAAAATAAAGTCGGTGTTGGTGGCTGAGAAGGCCTCATGTAAAATGTAATCTTTTTCTATTTCTTGTTCCACAAACTAACATTTTTGCAGCATCACTGCATTAGGTGTTGGTCATGTGGTTGTGGTAACAGCTTATTGTGCTGTTCCGAAGTGGCAGGTGAAATAAGTTAACGTCTATTTAGGCTTTGATGGACAGTCGGGATCATCCTGATCAGCTGTATAGAGGTAAAATTCAGCACCGCAGGCTGACGTGATGAAACAGGTCACAAGACATAGTGGGTGTGGCTCACCACAGTGAATAAACAAAAACCCAAATGTGACTCTTGCGTTCGGTCCTTGTCATCTGCCAGCCGACTGTGTGAACTGTTGTCCTGCAAGTCTAACTTGTACTCGCGTGTTTCAAAAGCTCTGATAATTTTGTAGACCAACTAATGAACCAGGCATGTTCTTTTACCAATTACCAGTCCTCGTGGATCATAGTTGTGTAGAAGTGGTCGTTATAGGCTTTCAATCAGCCTCCACATTCAGCCACCTATGAGCTTTCCAATCAGCACAGCGGTTTTTCTTTTTGCTGTGCCTCTTTTCTTGCTTGCAGCTGCCTTATAGAACCTCCTTTTCTTTTTTTCTTCTTCTTCTCTCTCCACTTTCCTTACTCACTCTCTCCAATCTGAGCTTCCTTGCTGCAATTGGTTGACCACAAAAACATGCCCATACAGAGAAAACTCTGCTCCTTCTCGCACGGTCTATATCGCCGTTGCCTATTCTCCCTCTTTACATTACGCACAATCTCATACTCATACTGCCTCTCTCCTTCCTTTAGCTCCTTCTTTCTACATGCAGCTCACACGCTCGGCTCTCGAGTCTGCCATCAGCTCCATCCAGGCGGGCCGCAGTATTGATGAAGGAGGTGTTATAGGCTGAGCCACACAAGTCTGCTGGCCAAAGATCCAATCGCTGAGCTATTCCTCACACACATCACATAGCGGTCATCAAACCACCAAGCCCTCTTCAGATCGGACATCTGGTACACTCTTCGTCACTCCAAGCCTTAGACTGAGAATCGATTCAATTCATTACCAGCCCAGCAGGTCCAGAATCAATAAAGATCATTCGATACGGAAATGAGCTGACGTGACAAATAACCAAACACAAACAAGTATTTAAATGCTAGTGACAACCTAAAAGAAAAGTTACAACATTCTAGAGCTTTAAATAGTTTTCGAGCCGGGAGTGCGATGAACCGATCAAGACCTCTTTGATATCTGTGCCGTAGATCAATTGCCAATCTAAATGATGAAACCATAAAAAAAGACAACGTGGAGAGACGGGGATCCAATCTGTGTCCCAATTCACTCCATTTCATCTGTTCTGCTTTGGTCTGTGCCAATAAAAAAGCCATGCTGGCATTTATTGATCATTTCACTGCTGTGAGAAGAGGTACACAAGAGCACTCTGTGAGTTCAGATTAAGCTGAATGCTTCAAAGCATATTTCAGTGTTGTTTTTCCTGAGAATATAACCAAAACAACCCAAGGGCTTTTTATAAGGAAGCGCTGGAAAATTCACCATGAGCTGAGCCAATCACCTGATTTTAATCCAACTGTGCTGAATACCATAAGATAAAAATAAGCCTCAGTATTCTTTGTCAAAGGATTCAGAGTTACTGGAACATTTTTCACAGAATATTAAACAAGATAGTCTTGCGTATGTGCTCAGTGTCTTGGCCACTATGCCAACCAAAACCAGTCTAAAACCACCACTGGCCAAAACACACCTCCCACAAAAACTGATTATGGACATATATTTTTACCCAGAATGCATTAGAAAATTATTTCTTTATGACAGCGTCTCTTTGTGTTTAAATTTGCATTGCTGAAGGTTGACTGTGGTCATGACAATAAACCAGGTACTCAAGCAAGATGACATTTCACTGTCATTTAATGTTTTGCACATCAATGACTCAAAGCACTAACAACTATGACTATTGTTGGTAGAATATATAAAAGCCTAATAAGCACTGTCCAGCACAAGTGTGTTGACTAATTCTATAAATAGTAGGGCCCTTCTCTGACCTCTGCAGACGTGGGGTCCAAACATACCGGGGCGTATCGGACATCTGCCTCCAAGCACGCTTGTCCTTAATCAAATCCTCTGATTCTAATCCTGTAGAATCACCAATAATGATGTGCTGGTGGTAATTCAGGTAAACTTTGCAGCTTGGCAGCAGTGTGGCAGTTTTGGTTTCCATCACACACAAAACTACAGTTTTGCCAAGTGGATTTCAGAAGCTTCCAACTTCTGGGTTGTTGCCACCAGCTGTGATGTAATGTTGAGCGATGAAGTGAAATACAATCCAGAATAAACATTTATTTGACACGTCTGGTAGCATCCCCAAGGGGAAAAAAAAAAAACAATAATCCCTTCAATCACCAATCGGTACAAGCGTAATATGTGTACATTGTTATATAGACTACCTGTTTTCGGCAAAGCACGTCATCTTTGCATGGGTGACTGTAACTAACATTGAGTACTGTTCATCTAATAGAAAAGTGCTGTTTAAGTCAGATCCATTTGCCAATGTAAACCGCTCTGCAGAATTTATCATGTATTCGCTTCAGTGATCTATATACAGTAAGTGAAAACGAGCTATAGCTTGACATTGACTTCATCAAAGTCTCTGATGGCAGTGAATAAGCCCTGTCTCATCTTGGACAAAGTTCTGACCGGCTGCGGTTCAATCAATGCAGTTTACAGTGCGACGTGTGAAGTCATAAGTCAGGCTGGAGTCAGTTCATTTCATGCTGAGGGGGCCTGTTGTGCTCAGAAGGGCAATGCAAACTGCCCGATATATATCTCAAGAAGAGTATTAGCATTTAGACTCACAAGTGCTCTGGCTGGAAGGAAAAGTTATGAATAATGAAAGCTATTATACTGGTGTCATTTTTATGCGCCTTTTTCACACTCACTATCCCATCTTGGTATGCTAATGGCGATCTGTTTTATTAAAAGGAGGAAAATCAGATTGAATCTCTGCCACTGAAACTTGCAAGGAGCCGTCACCTCTTAATATGAAAAGCTGGAACATTTGCAGGGTCTGATCTTTATTCTGGACTTTACAAAGAGCTGAAGAGAAGAACAGTGCACTGGCACTAATGGGCAGCCAGCACTGAGGTAATAAAAACCACAGTACAGAAAACTTAAACATTTTGTAGGTGCTACAGAGCGGCCACCCAGCTTTTCCACCCAACTCCTGCAGCATCTGTTGTTCCCTTAATCATGGCAACTCGGACTGACTCTGGTATTGTTGCCACTGGCTTCACTGGAGTCACACTGTCCGGGTTTCTATGGCAACGTGCACAACAAAGGGCACGATGGTCCGGTTATTTGAAGTGACAGTCTAAATTCAATAAAGGGAGAGATGAGAAAGTGAAGAAACTAAATGGGAAGGTGTAAACTATGACCCATCACTGCGTGGGACACATCAGAGAGAAAAAGGGCTGTTTCTTCAGCAAACTTCAAGGCACTGATGTTTTCACTGCCACCCTTTAAACAAAGCCTAATAAGGAGAAAACTAATTACACATTAAACACTGGGCTTTCCCAGATATATCAGAAGGTCTGCGGTACAAATAAATAAAAATTGTTTTATTCCTAAATAACTCGCATGAATTCTCAGTTTAAAATCCAAACTGTTTCAATTTGAAACTGAATTTGCCCCCATTGAAGTGCATAGTTCAATTAAAAATGTATTGTCCGTTTTTTAAAGCTCATGTTAGGAAAGTATGAATAAAACTACAGCAAACAATGTGATAATGATGGATGGATGGATGGATGGATGCACCTTTTGAACTTCAGATGGTTAAACCCATAGTTTTCTTCTCTTCTTTTGGCTTTGACTGCATAAGAATGACTTTAGTCAAAAGTCGATACCAGCAAGTTCTCACATCAACTCCAGTACGTCTCTTTGGAACACACACGCACGCACAAACACACACACACACACACACACACACACACACACACACAAACACAGCCTGACTCATTTCCACACTGAAAACCAAAGGCCAGATCAGCAGGACAAACTAAAAGAGAGATCACATTACTCAATGCAGACAACAAACTGAACTTCAAAGGGCAACCCAAGCAAAACTTTCGGGCAACAAAACATCTCCTACTACTCCACCTACAGGCATTGCACATCTTTATGTTGGCATGCATGCACGCGCGCGTGCACACACACACTCACATAATACAGTCAACACTGTGTTATGTGAGTGAATAAATCCAATAAATAGCACCACAGCGCAACTGTGTACACACACCGGCCCGGCCCGGCCCCATATGTGATGTGTGGTCAGCACATTGAAGAGAAGTAATAAAAGCTGGAAAAAGCCTTTGAAGACCGTACTTGTAGCTGAAAGGCCGATACATCAGTTTCTTTGCACCGTGAACGTGCTCTCCTCAGCAATTCATGTAGTTGCACTCAAACATGTGACTGGTCCACCTCCTGTGCGGATGATCAGAAAACAACAGTGAGCATGCAGTTCCTCGCGGATGATGCCTCTGGGTGGAACAAATATGGTATATTTCTATTTCTGAATAAATGGGAAAGTTACAATCATGAAACACAGCTGAAATGTGACATTTCTACAGTACGTTTCACATCAAGATTGTATGAAAAGGTGTTAAAAGACAGTAACGAGGTTTAGTTCATAAGTAGCTATGAATGTATAAACAGTGAAAGGGCCAGGTATAAACCTGCATGAACTACAGGACAATTCTTCTGTGAAAGCAAGTACGGTATTCATCTAAAAGTATAGTGAGTCCTGTTAGGTGCAACTATTGCCACTGGGGAAGCAAGGAGGACAATTCTAATCTACACAAATACATATTGTATCATTAGATAATTAAAGGTGATTACATAACTGTCATGACTCAGGCAAGGTTTACTCTGTGTAACACAGATAAATATTGATGTGAAACATCTATGTGCATGTGCACGGATTCTGTTTTAGTTTTTAACTATAATAGAAGGTTATACTGTTATACTGTGTGCTAACACAAGTCGCCACAAATGGGTTCTTCTAGTATCTCCTCCTCTCTGTTAGCGTGAGTATGCTGTGCAGACTGAGGTCATGTCAGAGGTTAAAGAATCTAAAAGGTGAAGACAGACACTCTCACAGCCGAAGGCTTTCAATGTGCATGCAACCTTCCTGTCTTTGTGTGCATTTCTGAATGAATCAGCTCTCAAAGCACTATCCGCTCAAGTCAGGAGACATCAAAGTCAAGGGACAATGAACTGAACTGAAACCGAGCACCGTCTACAAAGTATCAGTCACCTGGGTACATAACAGAAGAGATATGAACGTCTGTTTGTGGGTGAAAGTGTGGGAGTAAGAGGGTTTGTTATGGTTTACATTAACAATGGCCCGTCTAAACTGCATGTTTCTGGATTAACGTTATTATTACTGCTGAAGAATAAACTCACTACTGAAAGGTGAGTAAGAAGCCAAATGTCAAAAAAGAGAGAGACAGAAACTTTGCTTTAAGGTTCAAGTATAAAATATAAATGATGTCCACTTTTCCCCAATGTGATTTTGAACCTGACCTGGATAGGTTTCTCAAGCAGGGTGAGATATATGTTTAGATGGATGAATGTCTGACCCGTTTATTTTTCATGGTGTGAAAGAAACAGCACAAAACCAGTGGACAGGGATGATGAGAAAATGACAAAGTTGCTACAGGACACATTCAAGTGCATTTTATATGCAAAAGTCTATTCCATATATTTTAGGTGGGCTGATAGGCAGCAAAAAGCATTCAATGTTTTCTAATATGTTGATGATTTATATACAGTAGCACTATACATCCCAAACTTGAATTGAGTAGGAAACAAGCTTTGCACCACCTGGCAACAAAAGATCAGGAAAATCACTTGTAAACTGTAAAAATGTAATTAAAAAACTGAAATGATGTTGATAGCCTAATACTTAAGTCAGGCCACACAAGCTATAACTATAATCTCTCCTGGCATCATCTCAAACTATACATTTGATAAAGCTGTCTAGATTGGGTCACACTATAAACTGAAATATAGGTACCACAATTTTAATTTCCTTGTAAATGGATACTTGAAATGCAATACACATTTTTCGGGCATTTTCTTCATTGCAAATTGGATTCAGTTCTTTCTGAACGACTGATACAATATGCCATATGTTGGGACAGGATCATGAGGCACCAAGCATTTGTAGTTTCACACCAGCCCTGTTGTCTCACTTTCTTCTGCTGTGTTTTGATAACCATAAAACGAAATGGAGGTGAGCTCATACACACCTGGTTCAAACCACCTGAAGCCTGATGTTTCTTCTTCTTCCAAAAGGAGTAACATAAACTTGTAGTTAATATCATTTAACACTATGGCAACATTTAACATTGTAATATCAGACATACTGCTTCAGAGGAGATACAGAAAAGCAAAAGAGGCAAAATTCCTATAGCCTGGAAAATAACAAGTAAAAGTTACAACTCAACATTGAAAACAATTGCCCAATAGAAACATTGCCAAGATATGACTGATTCTGTCAAGGGAAAGAACAGTTGGTCAGCAAGCGCTTTCATCTGTAGCACCAATGTTAATAAAATGCCTACATAAAAGTGTTTCTTTGGGAAAACCCTTGATGGAGGCAAACAGCAGTCTGAACCTTTATCCCCCAAATATATATGTAAACTTTGTATCTATGAGAGGAAATACAAAAAAGCAAAAGAAATAAAACCCTGAAAACAATTTCCATAAGCAGAAGGTGCTTATACCCTCAAACCTTGAAGAAGAGACTAGAGAGCTACCGTCTGGGTCCAGCCATCTTCTATATCGCTTTATCCAACTTAAAAGTTGCAGACACTGGAGCCAATCCCACCTGACTACACTCAAGACTCAAATGCATGTGCTTTGTATGTGGGAGGGGGAAAAAGAGAGTACCCAGAGAAACGCCATGCACGGGCCCGATACAGAAAAAGCTTCAAGCCTGGGCTCGAACCCATAACATTCCAACCGTGAGATGGTATTTTTTTGTACTAACAGCTACTTCTACAAGTCTGGCCATTGGAAGTTCCTTTGACCATATGTAGCTGTTTGACTGTCCAACCACATCCCACAGGGAAATGAGAACATACCAATCAAATGACAATTTATTTACATAACATGCAATACGCGAGCGTTATTTAAAGTTGAAGATGTGAGCATTAGTTTCCTAACGTACATTGGTTATGCTTGTGGGTGGGGTTTTTTTTTTAACCTCGAATATTCATTGTTGGCCAAAAATGCAAAGAAATACAGAAAAATGGAGCAATCAGACTCATGTAACATACTGCTTGTTTTCATATTGATGAGAATTAAACAGTCCATCCACAGTAGTCCTGGTTTTTTGTAGAAATCTTTCATGACAGTTATGATGAACGTGCAGCAGGACACATCTGATTGCTGTGTCTGAGTCATGTGCATGTCTTGAGTGTGCAGCCGTTTGGGGGCGTTTCTGCACCTTCCTGCAGCCCCCCCGGGGTGGTCGCACCGTTGGTTTCACCTAAGTGATGCCTTCACCGGCAGCCGGTGACGTCGCTCCAATAGCATCGTGCCATGAAGGAAGCCCCCACTCTCCCCACGAACATTCGCATGCATTTTACGCAGCCACTGCACCTCTCACACGCTAAGGCAGTCGGCTAGAAAAAAAAAAAAAAAAAATAATAATAATAATAATAATAATAATAATAATAATAATAATAATAATAATACTTCTCATTGAAAGCCTGACTCAAACCAGCAGCAGATCCGAGGAAAAGTTACATAACACCAAGAGAGAGAGATTCCCCAAACAGGCAAGGAGGCGTTTTACTCCTGGGCCGTCTGCTGCTGCTGCCATCACTGCAAGAGGATCACGGAAATGAGCCGTCACGTCTCCCAAACCTTCCCTTTGTCACCCCCCCCCCCCCCCCCCCCCCCCCCCCCCCCAGTCTGATTATCAATCTGTGTGCCATCGGTGCTGGAAATCCGGGGGGAGGGGGGGTGCGGTGCGCAGCCTGGAGGAGCGAGGGTCGTACAGTCAGGTGTGTCCACATACACAGCCCTCTAATGTAAACGATAACTTCCCACACCCTGCAGGATCACGCCAAAAATACCCATCTTATACCATATGCGTTCACAGGCTTCCCCGCCGACGCACCGGCAGCCGCGCCGGTGTCACACAGAGACAAGACCGGCTGTCAACAAACCAAACCCCGGCAAACAAACACTCCACTCACTAAGCCGGACAACCTCCATCGCCGCCGCCCAGCTTACCGCTTATGGTGACCCGCTTTATCTTTCTTCCCTTTCGGCCTCCTCTTCTGGCCTGGATGGCCATCACTGCCGGTCCGAGCGCGCGTTCGTACGCGGGGCGCAAGCGACGTCCGAGTCGGGGGAAAGGGTGTAGGAGTGTCGGGGAGAGAGATACAGAAACAACAAACACATCATCATCACGGAGATCTAAACGCGTGGCTGTTGCGAGACATGCAGCGTCGTTTTAGCGTTGCACACACACAGTCCATGCACAAGACTTTATTAACATGAAGCACAGTCGGGAGTCGGCTGGCACAGCCGGGTGAGAGGCTGACAGATACGCACCTTTCCTGGAGCTCATGGTTCCTACTCTTGCTCCGCAGAAGCGGACAGCAGCGACAGCCGGATCCTCTCTCTCTCTCTCTCTCTCATCTCCTCACTCTCTCTCTCTCTCTCTCTCTCTCTCTCTCTCTCTCTCTCTTCTCATCTCTCTCCTCTCTCTCTCTCTCTCTCTCTCTCACTCTCTCTCTCTCTCTCTCTCTCCCTCTCTCTCTCTAGCTGGCAGTAACAGTAACCACTTTGCCTCTGGATGACATGCGCTCCCTCTGTCGTTAGAAATAGGAGCGGCGTGCAAACAGCGTGGCTCTGCGTCGAGGTGCGCTTTTTTTTTTTTTACCTCAATGTTCGCATCATCAACGTGAGCGAAAATCACGTGGGAACGTGTGTGTGTGTGTGTGTGTGTGTGTGTGTGTGTGTGTGTGTGTGTGTGTGTGTGTGTGTGTGTGTGTGTGTGTGTGTGTGTGTGTGTGTGTGTGTGTGTGTGTGTGTGTGTGTGTACTGGTTCGAACCCCCACCCCTCCCAAAACATGCTCTCACCACCTCAACATTTATAACAAGCCTCAACATTCATAATAAATTGACTGAGCAGGTTATCTTATGAGAATATGAGTGAATCATTTTCTCTGGCTCAACTGAAACTAGAGGTCAGGGAGGGAGGAAACAGGGCCAGACCAGGTGGTCTCAGTTCCAGGATGCTCAGTGACTTTATCTCAGGTGGTTCTGTACATTCATCACACCAGTTCATACAGACATCAGCGACTAAAAGAAACCTAAAATCTTACCTTTAAAAAAAAAAGCATTCTCTTAAATGTCTTCTATGGTTCTCCTTTGCCATGGAATGAAACCGACAACTTTTGCATTGAAACTATTTTTTATTGACCTTCTACATTTAGTTTGTTTTTACGTTGTAGCACTTCGAGAGTGCCCAAATATAAAGTGTGTTACAAATAAAATCTGTTGTTGTTGTTACTTTTAATTACCTGGGTGTTTGCCTCACACATAAACGTACATTACCTGTACAGTAAAGATCAGAGCCGACTTCATCTCATCTCCACTTACCCCGTATTTTCACGACTATAAGGCGCACATAAAAGTCTTAGATTTTCTTCAAAATGTGCGGCGCGCCCTATGGTGCAGTGCGCCCTATGTGTGTGTTGTTGTTGTAAAGCGGACGTAGTAGTGAACACCATGAGAACGTTAAAGGGGGAAGTGTGGGCGTGGATTGTATATAAATGAACGGGTATGTGCGTTATGCAGAACATCGTTGTTTTAACAACCCTGAAAATGGAGAAGAGACACGCTTATGAAGCACAGTTTAAACTGAAGGCCATCAGCTACGCGGAGGAACATGGAAATCGAGCAGCCGCGAGAGAATTTAAGATTAATGAATCGATGGTTCGCAAGTGGAGGAAGCTGGAAAACGAGCTCCGACAGGTGAAGAAGACGCAGCTGAGTTTCCGCGGACATAAGGCGAGGTGGCCCGAGTTGGAGGAAATACTCGAGCAGTGGATCATCGCACAAAGAACGAGTGGGAGAAGCGTTTCGACGGTCACCATTCGACTAAAAGCAGTAACGCTAGCAGAAGAAATGAAAATTGAACATTTCCGCTGGACATCGGTGTGAACCGGCCGTTCAAAGTAAGGCTGCGAGCGGCGTGGGAGCGATGGATGACCGATGGAGACCACAGTTTCACTAAGAGTGGAAGGCAGCGCCGGGCGAGTTACGCCACAATTTGCAAATGGATTGTAGATGCTTGGGCTAGCGTGTCTGCTGGCACTGTTGTTCGAGCTTTCGCAAAAGCCGGCATCATTTCCAAGGAGCCGCACGGCACGGAAAGTGACTCTGACAGTGAAGAACAGGAACCTGGTATGTTTGATGGAGATTTAGCGCAGCTGTTCAATTCAGAAACAGAGGATGAGGAGTTCGATGGGTTTGATTGATGACGATTACAGGTAAAAAAAATGTTAGTACTTTGTAATCAATACTTAAATAAAGCACAACCAAACTCAGTTTTGCTCCCGCTCTATTTTTAAATACGCACACTTGTATGCTTGTGTGCGTGTGTTGTTGTAATGCGGACACCATGAGAACGTTAAAGGGGGAAGTGTGGGCATGGAACCCGCGCCCTATGAGCAGGTGCGCCTTATGTGTGTGTTAAATGCAGTAATGGCACACATAACTGAGACTGCGCCTTTTAGTACGGTGCGCCTTTTGGTCGTGAAAATACGGTAGTTAAGGTCCTTCTATGACACAGTAGTTACAGGTGCCAGGTTTTCTGCAGAGGTCTGTTGCTGCAGTGGTTGCATGGATAGAAAAGAAGTAGGCTACATGCCAATAGTCTTTTGTCTCACAGGCAGTCAGGGTCTTCAGTCAGTCTGTCTGATCTAGTGTATGTAGGTTTATGAATGTATATATTGTACGCTGACCCTGTATATACTGTAATGTTTTAATATGTCCCATTCTGTACACACATAATTCGTATATTGCAAAATATACATGGTGACCCTTTTGCATAGGCCATTCTCTTGTATGTAGTATTTTTATAATTTTTTTATGTGTACCATTTCATATTACTTTGTTACAGCGCTTATTAATACTTTTCACCTTATTATCTATTATTGTCACATATCTATCACCGTTTCAACAATTGAATTTCCCCAGTGTGGGATAAATAAAGTCAGCTCTTAAAATGGCCATCAATTCCACTGTATAAACAGATAAATAGTTTGTCGCTCTGGATCCCTCTGAATACCCTCTGTATGGAACAGCAAAAGCAAAACCTGTTGTCTGCCTGTCTGGATCTTTAGATCCATCCGTATAGATTTTTATACATTCAGCATATGACACCTCAACACGTGCTGAAAACGCTGCCAACAGGTCAACTTTTCTTTTTGCCTTCATTTTAAGCTCCAGCAAGTACAAATCTATACACGGTGCCTATATTGTCCACAAAAGGTATTTCTGGCCAAATAACAGAAGGACTAAACTTTATTTGACTGATGCCCAACTTTTGCACATACTCAGCGCTGTAACTTCCGAATCTCATAACACGCCCCTCGTCCTCCCAACAAGGTTGCAGCACAGCTCTTTTTTTGAGTTTTTGAGGCAGAGTCAAAAACAATACACCCATAATCCAACACCGAACGAATCATAGCGACATACGTACATGATTTTCAGAGAATTCTGACGAGCTCCCCACTTGACCCCACTGAGGCATCTCATAATGTTGATAACTTTCTGGCACTTTGTTACAATTCTACTGATATGATCTCTCCAGATAAGCTTAGTGTCAAACAGTACCCCCAAAAACTTAAACACATTGACCTCCAATATCCTTCCATATAGCTGAAGGGACACCTCCTCCGGGACCCTCCTGTTTTTAGTGAATGCCATACGATTTGTCTTCTCAATAGAGAACTTGAATCCCCAGCTATATCCCCACCGCTCTACTTCAGTAATGGCTTCTTGCATTCTGTATTTAACGTGCCCCAGATCTCTTCCTCTCTTCCACAACACCCCATCATCTGCAAAGGAGGGAGCTTCCAATATCTGGACGAACAGTGGAAAAAGACATTGTTAATCTTCAAGGAGAACACGAAAGGACGGATCACACTTCCTTGTGGTGTGCCATTTTCAACCTCAAAACGACGGGATAACACACTACCTACTTAAACTTGAATAGACTTACCAACCATAAAACTTCTAACCCATCTGAACATTCTTCCCCCTACCCCCATCTGTCTCAACTGTAGTAAAAGCCCCTCCCTCCACATCATGTCTTAAGCCTAAGTCAAAAAAACACTGCCAGTACAACCTCTCTATTTTTCTGAGCTTTCTTAATTTCATTTTCTAGGCACACTACAGAGTCCATGGTTCCTCTCCCTTTCCTGAAACCACTCTGATATCTTGAAATAATGCCATTATTTTCTGCAAAATACCTCAAGCGCTCAGTGACCATTCTTTCCGTAACTTTACAGATATTTGATGTCAGCGCTACAGGTCTCCAGTTACCAGGTTTAGATGGATCTTTACCTGGTTTCCTTATTGGTATTATCACAGCCTCTTTCCATACTCTGGGGAGTCTCCCTTCCTCCCACACCCTGTTATAAAGCCCAAGAAGGGATTTCACACCCCTGTACCCCAAGTGCCTTTACATTGTATAACATATTTGATCTTTCCCAGGCGCTGTGTTATGTACCTGCCTTGCTAATTGCTCTATAGAAGCTCGTCTAAAGAGAAATGAGAGTTCATCGGGCACACGCTCATATCACCCACATTATCCAACAATTTTGCAGACTGCCTCAGAGTCTGCTCGCTACACCTTTTGCTTTCCGCCGATAAATTTCCAGACCCCATGCACCTTCACAAAGGCCCTAAGTAACATTTCTGACTTTTCCATATCTGGAATAGCCTGATTTCCAAGCATAACCCTTCCCGGCAAAGCTTCTCCTTGAAATTCAAGCACCACAGTCTCCGTGTCCTGTCGGATCTCATCCACCCATGATTTCATGCGATATGCGTCCAAAATACTCCCTCCCCTCAGATTTGCTTTAATTTCTTCAACTCCGATATCCACTGGTACTCTAGTGATGACACCTGTACGCCATCTGGTCTTGTTTGATCCAACTGTGTGTCTTAGCCACCTGCTCGTGGGTAGTGCACCCCACTAACAGATTGCCATCCTGAATTCCATTCCACCCGTTTTCTCCCCAAAGCGAACAACACACTTAATAAACTCTTTATCTTGTTGATCAGAATCATCAGACCTGCTCCTCTCCCTCCTCTCCTTCCTCTTCTTCCGTGTACCTATGGTACCCCTATGGTACCCCCACGGTCCCCCTCACTATCATCCTCCCCATTCCAACCAATATTACTCTTTGATCCACTCACGGAACAATTACTCCTCATCGCTTCTGCTCTTTGTCCAGCGGAGGAAGCTGCCATCCGTGAGCAGCAGTTGTAAAGATGCGAAGCAGAAAACTTCCCAGAGTCTGACCGCCGCTGCCAGTCACAACAATCAGCCGAGCAGACTCCGACACACACTCGATCACCAGCAGTTGTACACAAAGCGCCAATCCAGCCCAGCCACCCTTCTGTCAAGGATTTCAGATCCATGACCCTCGTCTGTGCTTTACTGTTGCTGTCATGACTCCACAAGTGTTTCCCTGCTGCTCTGCTGGCTGGCTGCAAACTGCAGAATGGATTTCCTGAAGGGAGGCGGATCTCAATGAGATGAGGAGTAATGAGTCAGGAAATCCAATCCACAGTTTGCAGCCAGCTAGCAGGCTAGTGTAGGAGCTCTGTGCTATCCAACTTTTCATGACAACATGTCGCTGTTTGGACGTTCCGTAGTCACGCTCAAAACACCGCAAAGCAACCCACCAACTTGAATGTTTGCAAAGCCGTAGTACAGCGAGTCGGCCTCTCTGCAGCCAGGCGTCACCGTTTTAAAACGCCAGCTCGCCGAGGAGAACGGCATGGACCGCAGCATCAAAACAATGAACAGCAGTTCCTCCATGCTGGAGCAGGAAATTCACACCTCACAACCGTTTGAGCTGCGTTAGTGCTGGAAACATTGCTGTTTGTGCTGCGTTGCTAAAGAATGCCCCCAGGGATTAATAAAGTGATTGAGGTTTAAAAGATATAACAAGTATATTATGAGATGATGACGCCACGCAGACACCCACATTGTCCAAATTGAACAAAAATAGTTTGCACTGTTCCCTTTTCTGACCTTATACTAACCTCAAGTTGCCTTTTGAGAGAATGCATGCATACATTCGTACATTTCATACTTGCCTGTAGAGAGGAGTTTATTACAGCCTCACATAAAATCAACAATAATGATAATAATATCAAAACAAACCGAGCTCTGGTATCGGAATAGTATCGGTATCGGTAGATATCCAAATTCAGGTATCGGGATCGGATCAGAAGTGAAAAAATGTGGATCGGTGCATCTCTAATTTTGGGTCTGGATTTAGAGTTAGCCTCATTTTTTGATGTTAACTCTGTGGCTGAATCGGTACATATGAATGACTTGGCCAGTTTATTATCCATCACCCAACAAAGTCCCAAAATAATCCCCAATATTTTTGCTACTAGATATACTGTCATGTAATCTGGAATTCTATACCCTTTTCTGACCTTGAAATCAGGAATGAACACACCAACAGCAGGGTTGATTTTATCTGGGTTGTTAGATCCGCCTGTGTAAATTTGTATATGAGAGCTCCATTGTTTCCCAATATGAGGCCTGACAATGTTGTTCATGCACTCTGACTTTAACTTGTAGCTTTTTAGTATGAACAGATCAACATCTGGGTTAAGGAACAGCCATGATGGGATGACTGGCCAACAAATTAGAGAACAGACTTTAAGACTAAGTCCGCCTATTTCTTCTCCAATTTGTTTCCAAAATAAGGCTTAAATGGTTTGCAAGAAAATTCCCAATGTTGATCTTGCATACATTTTTGTAAGAAATGATTCGTCAAATGCTTTTATTTTCATGAAGTGCCGCCTCGCCCCGTGATTGACGGGTCTTTTGACCTACCGCGTGGAGGGGGCGGGCTCTCGGTGGGACTTGTTTCCGGAAGCACGCACATGTGGGAAAACTCTGGCGTTAACAGCCGTACGGTTCCTTTTTGAACGCCTCCAGACACACGTGAGTTAATCCACAATCTCGCCTACCAAGGTCAGCATGTAGACTCTTCACAACATCATCTGAACGCGGGGGGTTTTCTGCCAGAAACATCAAATTGAGCCCGCGTTGTCAGCTAGCTTGTGCCTGCTCAGACGCTAGCCGCTTTGCTAAGTTGTGTCAAGTGGAAGTGTGTTTATATTCTCTTATAGATCCTGCGTCTTCGTAGGGCGGCTTTTTGCTACCTTCTCACAAACTGTAAGGTTTTTCAAAGATTTAGAAGTCATTTTTTTTAATCGAAGTGGATGCAATTGTCCCATTCTTTTCGGCTGTAATTTTGATTGACAAATCAAAAGTACACTTATTTGTTTTTCACAAGGATGTATTTGGTGACTTCAGGAAAATCCGTTTGAATCTAGTAGGTACAAGTCATCTTTAGACATAATTGTTTTTCCTGTGTTTTTCCTGTTCCAGCTTGGCTTTGATGGCAGAATCAGAGCCCATACCTGTCCCTGTCCAGGTCGGTGAGAAGAGAGGCTGTCCAGAAGGGGAGGAGCAAGAAACACCGTCCAAGAAGACAAAAGTTGATAAAGATCACAAGAATGGTCGCCCTGCAACCAAAGATGAGGAGGAAGTGCCCGGAGGTGAAGAGGAGAGTAATGGGGAGGAGGAGGAGGAGGGTGAGACCTTTGCCGATATGATGAAGCATGGCCTCACTGAGTTGGATGTTGGCATCATTAAATATGTCAGTGACCACCAGGGCTTCTCAGGGATCCTGAAGGAAAGGTTGGCTGATTTTCTTCACGGATTGTCATCATCTTTTTTGAAGTGGTTCAATTCATTTAGTGTCACTTTTTGTTTATTTTTTTACTCAGATATTCAGATTTTGTTGTGAATGAAATCAACAAACAAGGCAAGGTGGTGCATTTGGATGACCTCTCTATCCCAGCAGAGGCTGAGGTAGGATATCACATCTGAGTCATTACTAACATACAATTTGTTGCAAGTTGAAGTTAATGTGAAAGACTAGCAATCTGAGATTTGCCTGCAGGTGTTAAGTTCATTATAAAGGTGCAGTTAGTGATTCAAATCTGCTTGAATGACTGCGAGTTTATACAAAAAATAAACGAGACCTTTCCAACAGTTTACGGATTTGTTTATACCTGGTAAATGTATTTTCTTCCTGTTTTTTCAGGAAGTTCCACAAACTGAAGAACAGCCAAAAGAATGTGATGTACTGACTGAAGAGCAGAAAAAGCAGCTCAGTGAACTGCAGTTATTCACTAATAAAGAGGACAATGTCTCCATTGAGGTGAATTGGTACAAGTTTAACTCCTTTTTCAGTATTTTCTCAGTTCTTTTTGAGAATGTAGTTTTCTAACTATTTTGTCGAATATCTTTAGGTGATGGATGATACAAAAGAAAAACGAACGCTTGTCCACAAAGCCATCAAGACGCAATTTCCTGGACTTGAAACGAAAACAGAAGAAAAAGAAGGGCGCAAGTATATTGTGGCATATCACGCTGCAGGGAAAAAGGCTTTGGCAGGTATTTGATTGAATGGCTACAGTATTCTGAACTATTATAATGTATGATCCAGAGATCTATTGCATGTCCTTGGTTGTTCTAATCATATCTTCCCGGCTGGACCACATGTAGAGCAGAACAGTAAGCCACAATGCATGCACTTATGCATATGCATGGTCAACACACCTGCATGAGACGGTTCATCTTTGTTAGTCCAAGTAGTTATTAAACCAGAAGCAGTTTGATTGTGGACTGACCAGTCTGAGGGACTGGGGTGGGGGGTGGGGACCCTGTGCACTTGTGTTGCATCAACCATTTGAACGCTCCGCTCTCAGGCCAGTGCATGAGATCTCACCCGTCACGTCATCACACTGCATTAAATCATAAAGTTATCTTTCTTAGTAATGTCATTCTATCCTCCCTTTGCTTTTCTCTGGTGGATAGAAGTCAAAACAGCTGCAGGTAAGACTTTGTTGTCTACACGGCAAAGAGAAGTACCGCACTTTAAACCCATGTGGAGTGAGGCACAGCTAACGAAATGTAATAAGTTACTCTTTTTTTTTTTTTCTTCGTGTTAAGCAGTGGAGTTATTGGAAGAGAGAGAGAAACCATCCTGAATAAGACTTGTGATATTTAGCGTACTGTTCAAAACATGTATGAGAATCTGTCAAACACCGTTTAAACTGTATCTTGATCTTTAAATATATATATTTTCAAACAACCTTTTTTTTTCTTCCCCCTGTCTTTCTGAAAGCTCCCCGGAAACACTTTTGGCCGAAAAACCGTGGCAGCTATTGCCACTTTGTCCTGTACAAGGAAAACAAAGACACGATGGACGCCATCAATGTGCTTTCCAAATTCCTCAGGTCTGATTGATGTGTGTTCTAAAAAAATACGATCTGTTGATACCCTGATAAGAATATCATTGAAGAAGCAGAATAACAACTATAAGGAGTTTTAATAATGAAGCCCTGTCCTATCTGTTCAGGCTGAGACCCAACATGTTCTCCTACATGGGAACCAAGGACAAGAGAGCCATCACCGTGCAAGAGATCGCAGTGCTCAAGTGAGTATGCATTGCTCCCAACTAAATACCACAATGATAATGTTTTTTGGGGTTTTTTTGTGCGTGAGCTTTCTGCAAGCATCGGTAAATGAACATTTTCACTGCTCTCCCAGGATCACAGCAGAGAGGCTGGGCCACCTCAATAAGTGCCTCATGAACCTCAAACTTGGAAACTTTAGCTACAAAAACCACCCTCTGAAGCTGGGGGAGCTGCAGGGAAACCACTTCACTGTCATCATCAGGTCCGTACATGTCAAAGGATGCAGTCTGTGATATTTCCTATTTATGCTAGTCACTTGTAATTCAAGGGTGAACTGGAGGGACGTCAGCAAGACACTTGTGGACGTTAGTTAGCAAAATCACATGTGTTGTTAGTTTCTTCTTATTAAAAGGGAGTGTTTTTTAAAAAATAAAATCCTTTATGCCAGGTGCTTGCTCAGAGGGAAACTTATTTAAAAACATCGGTTAAGTGACAAATACTAGAGTTGGCACTGTATAATTTTAGATAAATCTCATTGAAGTTGCTATATTGAAAGCAATGATGAACTCCAAGAAAAGCAAATGACATTAAAGGACAGGACATCTATGATGCCGACCTAAAATTATGTTTAAATTTCTCCTTTTTGTTTGTGCGCAAATAATGGCCTGACCTTTGACTCTGCTTGGTTGCTAACTGCTTCCAGAAAAATAACAAGTGTTTTATCCATTTGCAAACCAGGAACATCTCAGGGAATGACGAACAGGTCCAACAGTCCATGACATCCCTCAAGCAGACAGGCTTCATCAACTACTTTGGCATGCAGCGCTTTGGCACCACGGCTGTTCCCACCCAGCAGGTTGGCAGGTGAGCTGCGTGACGGGTGTCAGCTCGCTTCAGAATATCCTGACACGGCACATTTCGAATGAGCCGTAATCTAAACGGTTTTGTTTTTTTTCCCCCACCTCTCATTGTCGTGTACAGGGCTATTCTGAAAAACGACTGGAACCAGGTTGTGGATTTAATACTGAAACCTCGGCCTGGAGGTAATCATATATTAGTGCCCTTACTTTGTTCTCCCGTTTCAAGTGTTTTGACAGTGATTAAAACTTTTTCTGGATTGTTTTTCTGCAGCAGAGAAAGGGTTTCTGGTGCGGTGCCGGGAAGAGTGGGCAAAGACTCAGGACCCAGAGGCGGCGCTGAAAAAACTGCCTAACAAGCGCTGTGTGGAAGGACAACTGCTGAGAGGCCTGTCTATGTACGGCAAGAAAAACATCATCACTGCCTTCGGACTGGTTTGTTATTATTTTTACTTTGTACAATTTCCTCCTTCAATAACCCGTCGGACTGCTCATTATTTCAAACTATTATCCCAATGTGCTCTTGTACTTGCCAGATAAGCAAGTAGGAAGCTGTGCTGTACCAATTGTAACGATATTTATTATGTCATACCTCCATGGTGAGGAAGATCAAATATATCGCACCACAATCGAAAACATTCATTTATGCCTGAAATTGATCATAATCCAATCATGGTGCCCTTCTTTCTTTCTGCTGGCGTTTTGTTTGATATTGTCCATCAAGCACAGACATAAGTCTGTCAAGGCTTTATTTTAGTGGCATTTTCTATGACATTCTATGAAACATTTTGTTCCCTCCTGTATTTTTGTCCTCCACAGATTCCTCGCAACAACCGCTTGATGTACATTCACAGCTACCAGAGCGTGGTGTGGAACACCATGGTGAGCCGCAGAATCGAAGCCTTCGGCCTCAAAGCTGTGGAAGGGGACCTGGTGCTGGAAGGAAGTTAGTAATCCGTCGTTTTATACAGCAGTGTCGCATTGACGATGATGTGTATTGTGCTCCACCGTCTTGGTGTTGGTGAGGACTCCTGATGAGATGCAGCAGACTGACCGATTTATTCACTGAGACCTGTGAACACACCGTTACAATAATCCAACGTGCTGAACAGAAATGCATGAATACGTTTCTTTGAATCTTGTTCGGTCAGAAATCCTTTAATTGTTGCAATATTTTTCAGATGTTTGTAAGCCGATTTCGTTATCAGTGTGTTAGTTGAATTTCAGCTCTGAGTCCATAATTACACACAGATTTCTGATTTGTTGCCTCGAGTGATGTGTCAGGATGAGCGCTGACTTTTAACCTTTCTTCTTTGGAGCCAAAAACACTTGCCTCAGATTTTTTTTCTGGGTTAAGTTGTAAGAAATGGAGTTTGCGCCATACATTTTGAAAGGTCAACAAGCTCAGCGAAACTAAATGATCTGAACACCAGAGTCAGATTTAATGCCCTGCAGCCCTTCAAAGAGTTTGTTTTAGTTTAGCTACAAATCGAATGTAATGATTCCATGTAGGCTAGAAAAAGGGAGTTCAATGCAGAATAAATGTGTTTATGGTTATGTGCAAAGAAATTGTACTATTCAACATGAAGTCCATTGGATCGTACTGCAAGCACAGCTGTTATTATGAGAACATGATACATTACAAGATGAGCTGAAGTTCCATAGACTGCATTCTCAACCTCGGGATCATTCGAAGAAGGATTGTTTTGATCCTAATATTGTTTGTATGTTTTTGAAGCCACGGCACGCGTGCTGTCTGCAGAGGAGGCTGACAAACACTCCATTCATGACATTGTGATGCCTCTCCCTGGCTTTGATGTCATCTACCCCTCTCACCACGGTAAGAAGAGTCTCCGTGCAGTCTATTATTTATTTGTGTTTTGGATGAAGAGGGAGACATGATTACATGTGTGACTGGACGCAAACTGAAACTGCTTGTTTGTTAGTCGGTAAAGGCTACAGCGAGCTGCTGACTGCAGATGGGCTGGACATCGACAACATGAGACACAAAGTGAAGGACTACTCTTTGGCCGGAGCGTACAGACGCGTCCTCATCAGACCCACCAATGTCAACTGGTTAGCACGCCGTCTGTTTCTATTTTAAAATATTTCTCTTTTCAAACGTCGTACTTGTCTGTTTCACAGAAGATGACCCTGCGTACAGAGAAAGTGTTTCAGCGACATTTGTTTAATACAATAAGAGTTGTCTGTCCGCATCACGAGCACCGCTTGCAACACCAATTTATAGCTCTGCTTGCCGCCACCTCAATCTGTGGTCAAGTCTATTTTGAGTCTCCAAAGGACCTTTTCTTTATACTAAATACATTGAACGTGTATTTGCCAGTTTTAGGCCCCGTTTACACACCAATGAAAACAGGTGTAGCAGCAAAACTTTCTTCACTTTCGGGAGGTCCGTTTACACGACACCAGTGTGCCTATCCTCTGCAACTGCGACGTTTTTTTATGCCGGGGCCCAAGGTGGAACTTTTCTTTCACCCTCTCGATTCTCCCCCACAGAGACCGCCAGAGGCTATACAGTGCCGTTACTGTGCATGCGCATCTCCCCCCGTGGTAAATAGGTCCTTCTGCTCATGTGCCAGTAACAAACATGGCATCCCCCATAGTGGTGTGACTCCTGGTCTGTATTCTAGTTTTAGTCCATATCTGTAGTTTTATAGTTGAAATTCCCCTAATGGCATTCGATTCCTCGTCTGTCGATATGAATGTCGCCTACTGTCCATTGTGTTAATGTGTAAAGCCTATTGTTTTCTGCACACATGTATGTGTGGTTTCCTTACAAAAACAAGCAACAGCCTCTTTTATTTTGAGGCTGCTTATGATTAGTGGACAACAGCTTTCAGCTCCCTCAGAGTTTTGTTAAACTATTATCAGGAGTAGTTAGTTAGATCCAAGTGTTTGCAGCATTTTGTTAATAAGTTACTTTATATCTGCATGAAGTTCTTTGTGAGTCTCCATAAACAGGGAGTCGCAACTGTGTGATGGTTTTACAATCATTATTTTCCTTATGCTGTCATGGTCGTCTTAGTTTGATGGCGTTGGTACAAATATTGATTTTTTAATGTGTTTTATTTTTTCATATTTATGATGAACACAAAAGACACTAATTAATTCACACTATAAATAGGATTCGCTTGAACCACGTGTTGCACTTTGCACAGAAGCTGAAACAAATTTAGACATAAGCTTGACTGAATCTAAACGTCCTCTGACTTCAACTTAGTACAGCTCACACTCTGCTTTCTGTGTGGACAGAGTGACGCCCACACATTTGAAAGAAATATCCTGTTATTGTGTACTTATAACTTTGGCCTCTTTACTCCATACCTCTGCTGATTCCCCTTAAAATGACGTGTTACGATTGATATTCTGGTTGTTCTGTACAGGGAGGTGATTCAGTACGACGACCCCAGGATCTCCCTGGTCCACAGTGACTTTGAGATACTGGAGAACAAACCAGCCCCAGTCTTTAACACAGGTAAGTCTATTACAGGTCTGTCCTCATTTGTGTATGACTTGTGCAATTATGCATGTGCATTTAAAAACATCAAGTTACAAATCTCTCACAGGTTTCTTTTCATTATGGATTGCAGCTTTCAGAATGCATCAAAAAAGTAAAATGTTTGTGAAGTGTTCAGTTGTTCACCCAGTGTGGTGCAGATGGACATATCGAACTACTTGTGTAGTGTTTTGCTTTTGGAAGGGAAACTACAGCCCTCTGCTGCAGGAGGAGGTTTGAAGTGTCTTAACGTTTCCCGGCGGATTCTACATTGCGTTTGAACGTAACAAACCAGCAGCAAATGAAAAGGCACCTGAAATCGTTAGACACTCCGCTGCCATATTCTGGGTCTCTAATTTCCAAATGCTATGCCCTGCTGATGTTCGTAATGAGAAACAGCGCTTTAAATAAGTTGACTCACATTTGCACATCAGTTTGAAATCTTTGATTTCTGTTGTGGTCAACAAAGAGTAAACCATTTCGATGTTTGGAGATTTTCTGACCGTCTTTTTTCCCCCATGGCAGAGGGGAAATATCGGGCTCTGCGGATGGAGTTCTCCCTGCCTCCTTCGACCTACGCCACCATGGCAATCAGAGAGGTGCTCAAGCTGGACACAAGTATCAAGAAACAGACTCAGCTCAACACCACCTGGTTCAACTGAGGCCAAAACCGTGCCAGGTTTGAACTGGACTGCAGAGCACCGATATTTACTAGCTACTTACTGTTGTGAGTGTTTTTAAAATATACGATTCATTCTTTTAGAGATAATTTGGGTTCCATATGAACCTAAAGGTCATTTCTTTGACGTACAAAGAGTTTATCATCATGCAGCTTTTTTTTTTTTATGTTTTTACTTCCTCTGAGATGTTTTTGTGCTGCAAGTGATTGAGCACATTGTCACGGTTGTTTATGTAAACCTTGTGCTTTCGGGGTGCCCAGTTATCCCGGCTGCACCTGGTGCCTCGCCTAAACCTTTTTGTACAGAAGTATTATTTTTGTTTTGTTTCAGCTTTAGTAGTGTGAATTGTAAAAAACTATAAAAACAGAAATTAAATTGTCCAGAGGTTTAACATTTGAGTCTGTCTGCTTTATATATATTTATCGAAGCACGTCTTTTGTGTAATACAACATATTTTTGGTTTTCTCTTGTTTATACTGAAGATTTTATACATGAGGTGTGGAGCTGCGTCATGTGACTAATGTAGTATCTTTGCCTCCCTCTACTGTTGGTTGGAGAAAGCGATTTCTCCACCTGCACAATTTGGGCTCTTATCAGGCTGCTGCTAGTCAAAACAGGCTCTGTTGAGCTGGCCTTCTGGCACAGCTGGTAGGATAAAATACCCCCCACTCCCCCAACATATTATATTCAGTTTACTGTTATTTCTGCCTTCCTAGTTTTCTCTTTTTTCAGTTTTAATACCGTTTCGTGCATGACTGACAGAAACTAAACTAAACCTAAAGAAGAAAGATCCTTGTTTCTTATAACAATCAACAAAACTCATTTGAATAACCCTGACCGTTTTTCTTTTGCATCACAAAGTTCACATTTATTTTAGTGTGTGTGTGTGTGTACTTTCAATAGAATTACTAGTTGGACATTAAAACCAGGTTGTCTGTGCTAGAAAGCATTAGACTAAAGGTTTTTGATCGCGATATTCACTGCAGAGTTAATGAATATAAAACTGAAGTCTTTGGTGTTCTCAGTTCTCAGTCCTACAGAGGCGAGTGAAGATCCTTGTAATGGACAGAAGACCAAAGAATGACGAGTAAAACCACAGCTTATGAGTAAAGCTACATCATTCACAGTGCATTATCACTGTATTGTTCAAACTTGAGCAGTTTTTTTTAAGTAGTGATACATTTTATACACTACTCGCAAAAAATTAGGGATATCCTGCTTTTGGGTGAAACCTCAGGATAAAATTCACTATAACCTTCACAGATGAACTTACTGTGCTCTTCTTTAAACCTTTGTATGTCAAACTGTTCAATGTTTCACTACTTTTTGCATGACCTGTTCTGTTCTCTAACAAAGCTAAATGGCAAAAGTCACAACAGATGTTTCATCCATGAATCGACCAAGACACATCTTGGTTCAATTAGGAGACGTTACCAAACTAAACTGTTATTGACTTTTGTTTTCATAAATAGAGATGAGAAAATCACCTTTGCGTACTCCTCGTTCAATGCCCTAGATTCATGATGTAATATCACTGGAGCATGAACTTTTTACGTTTTCAAAAAACTTCACCCAAAAGCCATAATTTTATGCGAGCAGTGTGTATCATAATTTATGACAGGTTTGAATATTGAGAGATATGGACCTTTGCTATTGTCGTACCTTGGCTTACTTTATTGTGTATGTTATATAGTTTCGAGTAAATTCAAACAAGACTACACATACAACAGTCGACATCATAGAGTAAATCATCAATCAATATTGAAATGTTGCATAATTTTGAGGCTTCTTTGATATTACTGGTATAAATGTATAATATATTGAGTGTTCAGCTCATTTTCTTAGATTTTCTTTGTCAAATCCAGTTTTCAGGACTTTTAGGAGGCACACAGTTATCATAGAAAATCTTGAAAGTGCTGCCAACATAAGTTACTCTTTTCAGGAAGTCCTCCAGCTGCTGCACCGTCATCTCTCGGACGTTATTATTCTCCCTGTCATTGAGCCCATGCGCTGCAAACGCGGGAAACTTTGAGCGCTCCGAGTAAGGGGCGCTGTGGTCGAAGTCGATGCAGCAGTAAGCCGACCACAGATCGGTGGGGATTCCAAGGCGGTTGATGTTCTTGCGGCGGATTCTCTGCCCGGAGGTGGTGGCCCCAGTGACCACGAAAGCGGTGCCGCGGCAGTAGTTGTTGAGCCGCTTGCGGATGGCGTGCTTGTGGTGTTTCCAGGGGCCGATGTTGAACTCTCGAATCTGAGGAACCACGTTTGTCAGAGTGTAGGTGGCTGCTTTGTCGTCCGGTTGGGCCTGGTGCTCGTCTGGGTTCAACTGTCCGCGTTCAAAGATCACAGAGTCGGAATAGTCATCAAGCACTGCCTGAGCATTCTCAAAACCCTTGTGAGCGTTTTCGGAAGAGAACTGCTGCATGTCTTTGCAGTCGGACGCTGAGGAGAGCTGGCAGAGAAAACAGCTGTCATTCAAAACAAACGAAAGTGGAAATTAAAATAAATATATATCTGCTTCAGTCATCTTTACCTGAGGCTCATACATCCAAGGGACGTCAGCCTTCGTGGAGCCATCTGAACGCTTGAAGGTGTAGGCAGAATAAACAGGAAGGCGGTTGAATGTGTCGTACAGAGTAATAAACCGTGGTTCCCCTTCGTAGAATTGACAGATCTTTTTAAAAAACTGCTCCTCAAGCCCCTGAGGCAGCGTCTCCATATAAAGGAACTGCTTGCACTCAGTAGAAAGATGTTCCTGCACCTCTGCCCCTGCCATCGTAATGATAAAAACACAAATAAACCACTGATGTGCTGCAAAGAGAGTCATTCTTGAATGTGTCCTATATCTCCTCAGGCTGTTTAATCCCTGATGCTGGTCCGCCCTCTGATATATGCTCCTCTGTCACTCACTCCATTCAGCGCTTATTATGCAAACTCTTATCTGATTTCCTTTTTCAAGTGGCCAAACCAGCATGTTCGATGAGTCATGAAAGAGGCACAGTTAAATTCCTACATCTATTTTAATATGGAAGGTGCTGATAATTATGTGACACCACGATGTTCATCCTCGGACAGAGCTAAATGACTATGCAGCATTTCAAAGGACAATTTACCGAGCAGAGTGAAAAATACTCGTCTTTCTCACCCAAGAAAAACATAACTGGTTATTATTTTCATTTCTCTGTACATACATATTGAAACTGTAACGCCTTCTTGAATTTCTAAACGATACTAGTAATAACATTCAAAGAAACTATGATAAGATGTGGCAATCATTAGTTGGGCCTGGTTGAATTACACTGCACCCATGGTGAACTCTTGCCCGTGTTGCGTCCCACTGGGACTCTCAGCCTGAAGTCATCCTCTCAAGGAAATGCACGGTGGTATTTACTTTACCCTTTATTTTGTTCTCAGCAAGCAAACTTGTGTGTGTGTGTGTGTGTGTGTGTGTGTGTGTGTGCGTGTGCGTGTGCGTATGTGTGTGTGTGTGTGTGTGTTTTAGTGAGAGAATAGACTGTGGAATGTTTTTGAGGAACATCTGCTCCAATGAAAGGCTGGGATGACCACATGGGAACAAACACTTCCTGTTTGCTATCCGAATGTCCCAGGAGTGACACGTTAACTTCACAGCAATCATTCACCCATCAGTCCTTCCATCCAACAAGGATTGACGTGTGGTGTTGTAGTGTGCTGTGGTCAAGACACAATACTGCTTGCGGAGAACTTATTTGAAGCTTGAAGCTGGATGACTTTCTGATACCCTGACACCAATATCATGTTTGAGTGCAAACTTGTACAGATTTAACACGAACTACAAACAGAAGAGCATCGTTCACCTTTGTGTCTCTCTTCTCCTTGTTTTGCCATCTATCTGCTATCACTTAAGAAGGATCAACATTTATTCTGAGAAGTGATGACCTTAATATTAGGCTTTCGATTCACGCAAAAATTGATATTCAAGCAGGAAAGTCTGAAACATTGGCATCGCCAAAGAAACTGCAGCTGTAAACTAAAGCCCGAGAATATAAACCTGAATACAGCAGAGTCCACAAATACAACTAACAGCGGCCATATACACTTGACTGCAATTTGGGACCACAGTGTCAACTTTCCACTGACGACCATTTGGTATTAAAAAAAATGACTGTAACACTCATTCTCTATTGAACTGTGATTTGTGTTATATCTGAATTTATATAGGTAAAGTAACTGCACCGACTTCACACGTCAAAATAATAAGCACTCTTAATTCAGTATAATTCTAGACAGTAATACGAATGTACTTGTGTCAGAAGAAAAGAATCAAAAACCTTAAGTCAAAATACATTTTTGATATTTTCAATACCACAATAATAAAGGAGCCAGCTGTATTAAGTCTTTTTGGACTAATTTTTCCACCTCTACTTTGTGGTTCCAGGGACTAGTCATATAGCTTTTTTTTTGTTTTGTTTTGTTTAATAAAATCTTTTAGATGTTTGAAACTACTTCAAATATTGTATTACTTACTGTGTAATATATTTTGAGCTGAGTCCTCCTTAACAGCAAAGATCAGCTCCAAGATGATCATTTTGTACTGGGGATCTGCCAACGAATTGTTCACAGGCCTTTTCACAGTATTCATGACGGGCGATTGCCTCTATTCTGATATTGCGCTCAGGCTATGAATGTGAGGGCTGTTAGCTGTTATTTGTCTTCTGTGTGGGTCGTTACATTTGATTTCTGTGTACGCTGTGTGTTTGAATATGTGAGCCACAAAGAAACAAAGAGTGCAGTTGTGTTTGCACATATTTGTGTACTGTAGGCGCATTTGGAAGTGTCTGTGTCTGCCTGGAGAATATGAGCAGCCCAGGGGATGGGCAACTCTCTGTGTGTGTCTGTCTCCGTGTGTGTGCTGCTGTAGATGTGTGTTTGTGGGGGGAGGGTGGTGGGAAGTTATTGTGTCTCTCGGGAGGTGAGTGTGTTTGTATTGCGGGGGGTTGATGTTTGCAGGTCTTGTAACTCTCTGCTGGGGTGGTCTTGTTTGAGGACGAGAGAAAGGAGCTATCTGGGTGGGTGTGTGTGTACATGTGTGTGTGTGTGTGTGTGTGTGCGCGTGTGTGTGTGTGTGTGTGTGTGTGTGTGTGTGTGTGTGTGTGTGTGTGTGTGTGTGTGTGTGGAGGGACACTGATATACACTCAATGTCTTCAGTCAGCACAGTACAGATGTGGAGATTCAGAGAGAAACAGAAGATATCTCTGACAGAAAGTGAAAAGAAAGAGGACGGCAAGAGAGGACTCATTCTTGCTCCACAGCGGCCATCAGCTGAATATCAGCATCTGCAAAAAGAGCTTGTCCAAAAGACACCTGAGGTGAGTGCCTGTTAGGAGCTTTACCAGAATTATTCTCACGACCACTTCTCACTAATTATCATGGGTACCAAATGCTTATCTGCTTTAAGGTTCCAACTTCACACTATTGGCCCATAAAACAGAAAATAACTATTTCTACCTTGAGCTCTATTCCTCCACACAGAATAATGAGACTGACACTGGGCACGTTGGGATTTTATTTATTCCTTCCGTTGTTTCGATGAATGCTGATTTAAAAGTGCAATTCTTATTTCTTGAAGGTATTGGTATGTAATGAAATGTTTATGTATTTTTACTGGGACACATTTCATTTCACTTGCGTACTGAAACTAAATATTCATTCATTCATTCGAGTGCAATACACACTATTGAACGTAGAAATAATGAAATGGAAATGTTTTACGTATATGTAAATACTGAACCCTGGAGGAAGTTTGAAAGTATCATGTCTAATAACAATTCCCTTAAAATAGTTCAAAACGTTGATGACCCTCATTTTGAAATAGCAGAACAGCACGATTTGATTTGATTTTACTAACAAGGTTAGCTGTATGTGTTGCCTTTGACCAAAACCTTTCTGTTTGACTTGCATGCTGCCGTCTATGCTACCTTTCTACTGACACCACGCTGCTTTTCTATGTCACCAAAGTCTATCTGGCTTCCTTGTGTCTCTGTCCAACTGTCTCTAACTCTTTGTAAACATTAGTTAAACAAAGTGGGATACAGTCTCTGCAAAACGGTGGCGACTAATGTTCTGGATTGAAAAACGTGTATGCGCATATGTCAACCGCTATATGTTTCTGTTGTTGTATTAATAAAACCTTGTTGTGTTTCTTTGAATTTTCAGACCATCCAAGTCAGCAGATAGAAGAAGGAAAACCAAATTCAGGGTTTATTCATATCTGCCATCATTTATACTCCTGGACCACCAAATCAGCTGTACCAGGGGAGGAGTTTTCCTTCTCCACTTCTCCACAGCGTCTAGGAGGTTCATGGCATCCCATGACATTTAGAGATCAAAGAGACAGACAGATGTCAGGCACAGGTCTCCTCCAATCCCCGGCTCCTTCTCTGTCTCCCTACTTCCACTGTGACTACAGTGAGTGGTCGCCCACCTATTCCATCATCCCCTCCATCTACCTGCTGGCCTTCTTGGTGGGCTGCCTCGGAAACAGCCTGGTGCTCTGGGCCTACTTGGACCGAGCTGACGGCAAAAAAACAAGGAGGATGGAGAAAAAGCAGCCACGAGCTGGGTGGTTCTGCTGCCTCTCTGTTTTCGGGGCCAGTCCGCAGAGCATCAGGAGCGATGGCGGAGCTCATTGCATGTCTCTTTCTCAGACAAAAAAACCCAACAGTGGATATTCTTCGGGAAAAACCTACAGACCTTCCTCTCAATCCTCCTCTTCTCCGCCCTCCAACCCTCGTCCCACTCGCTCCCTCGCAGACGCTCTGATAGCCAGTTTAGCATTAGCTGACCTGTGTTTCCTTGTGACTCTGCCCCTGTGGGCCGTCTACACAGCGTTGGGATACCACTGGCCCTTTGGCCAACCCCTCTGCCAGATCAGCAGCTTCCTCACTGCCCTCAACATGTACGCCAGCGTGTTCAGCCTGAGCATGCTCAGCGTGGAGCGGTACTGGGTTCTGACTGGACGCCGGCCCTCCAGCCGCCACACCCTGCAAAGCTGCCCCAAAAGGGCTTTGTGGGTACTGGGAAGCGTGTGGGTCGTGTCTGGAGTGCTGGCCCTTCCTGGTTTGCTTCTGCGCTCTGTACGGGAGGTGGAGTTCAGTGAGGAATTGGAGGATGATTGGCAGCAAGATGCTGTTGATCGATCTGTCATTCTTTCCTGCCAAATGGATTACTCCATGCTTACTGGAGCACAGCTGGAAGAGGCAGAGAAAGAGAGGGCAGAGATGTGGTGGGCTGCTGTTTTGAGCCTAAAATCAACACTCATTGGGTTTCTGTTGCCACTCATTATATTACTAGTTTGCTACTGCTCACTGGCCCAGCTCCTCAGCAGACATTTTGGGCAGGGACCTCGTCCTGACCGCAGACGCCAGCGCAGACTCCTCAGGGTCATTGTAACTTTAGTTTTGGCTTTCTTCTTGTGCTGGCTACCTCTGCATTTTAATAAAACTGCGTCCCTGCTGCTGGAGTTTGGGTTCCTCCCTTACTCCTGCTCTTTAGATCGTATTTTGCTGGCCGCTCACCCGTATGTCACATGTTTAGCTTACCTGAACTCCTGCCTGAACCCTCTTCTCTACGCCGCCTGTGACCCATCTTTCAGGAAGAGATGCAGGGGAGCTCTCTTTGGGTGGTGCAGGATGACCAGAAAAGGGAAGGAGACGGGCGAAGGAGACGAGGGTAACAAGAATGGAGTAGAACCAGAAAAACAAGAAATGAGCTCAAAGTTTCGCACAAGGACACAGGAGGAGACGGAAGACAGTATAGAGGACGGAGAACCAGAGAGGGTGGGTGACTTAGGAGTTGAGTAAGAGCTGAAAAAAATATGTGCTGTGACCCAATCAAATCTAACATCATCTCAAACAAACACGATATTAGGTTATTCTTTGTCAAAAGCAACTTGGTATATATACTGGCATATTTACGCATGTACCATTAAGGATAAATCACATGAGAACAAACCCCCGATGAAACCAAGTCAGGGGTCACCATGTTAAAGAAAAAACATCCATATCAAATGAAGATGAACATTCAGTATATATTTTGGTTTCCCATTATTCCCACCGGAAAATGAAACTTTCCCAAGGAAAGACAGGGGGTGTGACCTGTCCAGGTCCCCTCATGAACTCTTTCTTTATCTTGTACTTTTAAAATAGTGCTGCTTGTTGATTTGTGTTGCACGGTTGGTGGTCTAAAGTACTTTGCACAAAATTGAATGCTATTTGTGTTTGGCTGATTACTCCTATGTTCTAACAATGTTTCTTGACAATTAATCTTTTACTGTTGAACAGTCTGTTCATTGCCCTTTTAAATGATATCACTGTTTTAAGGAGGATATATTTGTGGAATGAGCAGCAGACCTAAGCATGTGGGGTGTGCCTAAATGATCAAAATCTTCTCTGCCAATGCCGCGCAGCTTTTTTGTGTTGTTTTTGACTCCAGTTTGGACTTTTGGTAAACCCAGGTTTGGCCAACGGTGATGAAATTCTCCAAACATATTTCCACATTTCCACAAACAAGGCAGCTGGTTTATTAGAAGCTCAAACCAACAGTCAAAACCCAAACCAAAAACAAAGGCTGTAAGGCATTGTCTGGGAAGATTTGGATTTTTTTTTTTATTGCCGCAATCCATATACGTACTCTGCTCTACTGTTCATCCCACAAATGCATGTTCCTTACAAATATACAGTATCACTATTTGAAGGAGCAATAAAAAGGCTTTTCCATTGGTGAGATGTATGGAAGTATTGTCACACCAGGGAAATGTTTTACCAAACACAAATGTTCTTACTTTTTGTGCATTGTTTTATAAGATCATGAGAATCACTTCAGTTCACTTCAACTTTATGGATATAGCACCAAATATAACACGGTTATTTCGAGGTGCAACAAATCCACATGAGGAAGCATAAGCAACTGTGGAAAGGAATAACGTGAAATCACTTTTTCCTTGAATTTTTATTTTTATTTTTCATGATATTGCTATGATATCTCAGTTGTCACTCTATTTGGCATGCCTAGATGAAACTAATGTCTTTTTTTTTTCTTTTTTTACAATTCTTGTACAATAAATCCTGTTTAAAATGGTGTTTCACCTTTACAGTATTTTCAGACTGCTAACCTCTATTCTATTCTGCTGAAGTTTTCAATATAGCGTTTTCTTCATTTACATCAGTAAGCACAGCCTAAATAAACACTCAAAACATGTTGCCAATTTCTCCAAGAGTAAAATAGAATGTGAGGAGGGTCGAGGCAACATGCATCATTTATACTGCTGGCATAAGGTTTTGTTGAGAATATGCAAAAATGAAATAGTGTCAAAATTAGCAGCAAAGCAGAAGTAAACATTGGCCTTTATGTGGCTCCTGTCTATGCCAGGATCTGGGCTTGATCCGTGAAGTAGAAGAAAAAGAAAAAACATACCTAGACAATATGTTTCAGGTGGAACTAATTCAATGTGATGTGTGAACACCTAAAATATTAAGTATCTCTATCCATCAGCCTTTCAGACATGACTTCTTAGTCCATTGCAGAGCTGAGGCACCAGGGAAATAATGGATGTAATATAATAAGTAAAAAATTCTTATCATCCTCATAAAAACCCTAATAACGCTATTTCAAACATTAATAAAAACAAAGATGGAACAAACCGCAAGTGCCTGACTTACTGTGAAAAAAACTAAAAGTGAGTCTCTGTACTGTTGTGTTTGTCTGGCGCTTGCACCTGTGGTCAGTGAAGGGACGCGTTAAAGACTGGAAACACACTCACCAAAGGATGTTTGCTTGTACAAAAGACAGCAAACAAATGCCGTTGTGTGTTGAGCAAATGAAACAGAAATGTCAGGTGATGGTTAAATCTACATGACGAAGCAATCTTTATTTGCACTCAGTTGGAAATATTTTAGAAAAATAAATAAACTGAATTACAAGGCTTTACAGAACGGTGCGCTTACTTAACATGTAAGGTTATAATTCCATGATTTTAATAAGTCGTGATCTATAGTTGGCCGGTCCAAAGCATGAAACTCCAGGGCTGAAAATGAATGCCTCTCAGGCCTGCCCTCAGATAAAGAACTAAACTGGTTAGAGGAGAACCCCTCCAGCAGAGGGCGACTGTGCATGCTTCTTTTAACTATTTGATTTGTCAACCATCTCCACACACGCATGCAGCGATTAATCAATGTTGCATCGGACCACTTGTTCGTTTGCAGCTGCAGGCTTGCAGCCTTAGTCCAGACACACTTTTCAGTCCTTGTCTTGTCTGGAATCGGCAACACTCGAGGGAAATGGCCACAGCGCTTATTTACGATGGAGAAATGACCAGCCACAAACTCCTCTGGGATGAGTAAGTATTAGACACACAATATTATACTTCATGGTTTAAATTCTTGGACATAATCAAGCAGACTACTGTAATCAGACGCTTGTAACTAGTTTACTACATGGACGCCCTTTTCGCTACAACTCTGTTGTAATCACTGTAATCACTCTAACTAGTTGATTACTTTTTGTTGTGGGGATGTTTCCACACTCACATTATGTGAGTTAGTAGTTGATCATTTTTAAAAAACAAAATAAAACAAACAAACTACAAGAGAGACCGATATTGTTTTTATTTTTATTTTTCCTGTTGCTCATCGGACCCATTTCAGGGTAGTACCAGGATTTTATGAACGCATGAAAATACTTGAAATTTCTTCGTTCTTCTGAATTAAACGAACATCTATAGATTCGTTTTTCACTAAAGTGTTTGCGTGACTCTGTTATTGTGGTGTTTTTAATCTCTTTGCTGGCTCTGGCTCGATGCTACAACAACAACACGTCATGTTTGTTTGAACGTTGTTTTGAACTGACTGGTTTAGTTAGTTTTAAAATCCACAATTTACCTTCTAAAACGCCTTTGTTTTTCCCATCGCTGCCGTTCATTGTTTGTCCTTCCTTGTTTTGTCTCGTCGCGATTCTATCATGGTTGTGTCAACTATCCTGTGAAACTCTTGAGTTATACCAATAATCTTTTCCCCAAATGTTTGGATAAAATAGAAACATTTTCAGAATGTACTTGCATGTCTTTGCACTATATATTTAAAGAACACTACGTTTTTCAAAATAAATCTTTCTTCAGGTAGTAGGAGAGGGGCCGACCAACAATCACTGCCCTATTGCAATATGTAATGTCGATATTTAAATGTATTGATTTGTACTTGCGCTCCTTCCAATGATCTCAAACAACTGAACTTTTGATGTTGACAGTTTATCAGTATTCTAAAATAAAGACCAACAACTCTTTGTATCTTTTTGAGTTGCTGAAACAAAGCAATTTCCTGTAAATGATCAATAAAGTTCTATTCTCTACTGTTCTATTCTATTCAAATGTATTCTATTAAGGACGTTTACAGTAAATCTGTAAATAATACCATTACTCATCAACAAGCAGGCAACTGGTTAAGACCATCAAATTATCTTATTGGAACATAGAGAAGAGTTGTAGAGAATTTTAATAGAAGAAGAAGCATAATGCATTGCTTTCAGCTTCAATGCTGCAACCTGACTGCTACTTCTGCTCTGTGATGTCTGAGCCAGACAAGGATACTGTTTATATGAATGTATTTACACAAGTACTGTGTCAAAAACAACCTGCTGCTTTAAGATTCTGACTGATCTGCTGAACCTGTGCCATTTGGTTATCAATCATCAATCCAGTCACCTTGTTTGTACCACTTTGCAGGGCACTTGAGCCAAGCCCATCAAACTGGGGAAGAGGCGGGGTAAACCATGGTCATCTAAACTGGCAGTCATTAACAATCCATCTCGTTACATTTTATTTGTTCAGGAAAACACATGCTCATAAAGATTCACAAGAAAACTAATACTGAAGTAGTCAGCATGGTCATTACAATGAAAACAACAGTAAAGGAGGAGCCCCTCACAAAAATCCGCAATGTAATTTAACTGATCTCTAGTTAAATATACTGTATGTGCCCACAATAATTTGACGATATCACAGGAAAGATACATTTTACTGAGAAGAAAGTAGAGAAGCTGCCAGTTGTAATGGGATCCAGGCTTGATAAACAGAAGATTTAGAAGAAACTCAATGATTTGAAATCGAATATTTCAGAGAGGAAAACTCTGTTCTGCTGATCCGCGCTTCTTAATAATGAGAATAATGTAATTATCAAATTTTGATGTGTTCAAAATAATGCTGTCTTTATCTCCAGCCCATTATGTAAGATCGAGGTACCTGATCGTCTGACTGTGAGCTATGAAGCTTTGGTCAGGAGTGGCCTCGCCGATCGCTGTGTCTCCATTCCAGTCCGAGAAGCCACCGAGGACGAGATTCTGCTGATTCACAGGTCGCTTCTGAATTCAAGAACTTGCTCGTGATTTTGAGTAATTTAAACTCTGCTCATAAATTCTCTTTAAACACCTCCGATTACTTATGTTTTCCTTCTGCCACTCAGGGAAGAATACCTGGAGAAAGTGAAAAAGACTCCACACATGTCTGTGGAGGAGTTGAAAGACTTCAGTCTCCAGTTTGATGCCGTCTACTTTCACCCGGTTAGTCACGCACACACACACACACACACACACACACAATCTTTTTCTTTTTTTATATACTGTATATCTCATCTGTGATCAGGACTGACTGGCTGTTTACCTGCATTGTCCCATATTTTGTATTTGCTCTCCCAGAACTCTTATCACTGTGCAAAGCTGGCGGTGGGGGCTTCACTGCAGCTCGTGGACCATGTCATGCTGGGGAAAGTGAAGAATGGCATGGCTCTTGTCAGGTGAGGCGACTCGGGGCAGTCTTGCTGTGAAATACTGCTTCACAGGGAGGAGACTTGTTGGTATTGGTGCTCTGTTTTTGTATTGTAAACTGTTGTTTCACTTCCTATTTGACCTGGACTTATCCTTCAACTCCCACATTAAACAAATCTGCAGGACTGACTTTTTTCACCTCCGTAATATTTCCAAAATTAGAAACATGCTGACTCAGAGTGATCTCGAAAAAGTAATCCATACATTTGTTACCTCCAGAGTAGACTATTGTAACTCCCTATTATCAGGGTGTCCAAATAACTGCTTAAAAACCTTCAATTGATTCAAAATGCTGCAGCGAGAGTCCCGACAAGAACCATCATCAGAGATCACATCACTCCAATATTAGTTTCTCTTCATTGGCTCCCTGTTAAATCTAGAATAGAATTTAAAATCCTCCTTCTAACTTATAAAGCTCCTAACAACCAGTCTCCATTGTATTTTAAAGAACTGTTAGTCCCATATCTCTCCCAGAAGAACACTCAGAGTGCTGGATTACTGGAGGTTCCCAGGTTTTCTAGAAGTAGAATGGACAGAGGTTTTAGCTTCAGGCAATTAGTGGCTCGTTATCAAGCTTTCTGCAGAGCCTCATCATGAGAAACTCAGGTGTGTTTGAGCAGGGAAACATCTAAAACATGCAGGGCTGCGGCCCTCAGGAGCCGCAATTGCCCACCGCTGCGTTATTTAGACACAGCGCCACCCCGTGGGCACATTTCCCCTCATTTGGCTCCTACACTATCATCATATTCGTCCATTGAGGATACATACTCTGCGACTCTCTCGCTCAGTTATGGTTGTAAAAAATCTTTTACTATCTTATTACTTCACTGGCAGTTATTGGCCATTTAGTTTCTCCAGGGCAGGTAAAAGAAAATTAAAAAAAACATGGAAGCTGGCAAAAGTATTTAATTGTGCTTCGAGCTGATATGGAAATTACTGTACCTTTATATGAAATGCCATTTTCTCTGTTATCTGTTTACTTCAAACTTTCACTTTTTAAAATTTTCTGTGTAAATATAAGCAAAGCACTGAGGCAAGTTCTGTTTCTTTTCAAAGGAATGATGAGTAATCGGCCATCATTTTTGTCTGCATACATTGAATATTCATGGCTGGTTCTTTTTTCTGTTGATAGGCCCCCAGGACATCACAGCACGCACGATGCTGCCTGTGGTTTCTGCACCTTCAACAATGTCGCCATAGCAGCTCAGTATGCCAAACAAACATACGGACTCCAAAGGTAGAACAGCCTTTCATCTTTAAATCAGTTCATGCAACCATCTGGGGGATTCAATTCAATAAAAATCACCTGCATATGTTCAAATCGAACATCTTTTTCAGAGTGTTGATCGTTGACTGGGATATACATCATGGCCAAGGGGTGCAGTATTGTTTTGAAGACGATCCAAGGTGACTCTTTTTCTCAGGGATGATTGTGAAGTGTTGACATTTTTGTTGTCTGCCATAATCTTATATTCTATGTTCTTGCTGTCACTTAAAAAAAAAAAAAAAAAAAAAAACATTTCCCAGCGTCCTCTACTTTTCTTGGCATCGCTTTGAGCATTCCACCTTCTGGCCTAATCTCAGTGAATCAGACTACAATGCTGTCGGCAAAGATCAAGGTGCAGGGTTCACTGTTAATGTACCATGGAACAAGGTGAGAAGGTGCTGCAACAAAACCTTTGGATGTTTTAGTTCACTTTCCTTAATAATTGTAATTTATGTTGTTTTGGGGTTTTTTGTTTGAACTTTTGCAACAAGAGAAATAATCTATAGGCAATGATTTTTATCTTTTAAAAAAATAAGAAAATATTTTAAAAAATGATTAGTTTGATATTATTGGAAGGATTGCCAGTACAAATCAATACATTTAAATATTTTTGTTACATTTTGCAAACATTTTACTGGATGTGAACTTAATGTAACATCAAATCTGAACCCCTGCTCTGCCCCCACACACAGTCTTTCATTAGCTCTTAAAATCGTTATTTTCCAGCATTTTTTTTTCTCAAAGTTGTATTCAGTCTAGAAAGTCTAGAAAATATTCATGTATATACAATTTGCTTTGGGGACAATGTGTAAAAAAAAAAAGTGTATGTTTTGTCTTATTTTGAAATGATTCATTCAGACCGTCTCATTCGTCATATTTCAGGTGGGGATGAAAAACAGTGACTTTCTTTTGGCCTTCTGTCATGTCCTCATGCCAGCTGCATATGAGGTAAGTCATTTTGTAAAATTCATCTTTTACAATGACTAAAGTGCAGCATTCAACCTGACAAGTCTGACTTTGTGCATCTTTTTAAAAGTTTTGCCCAGAATTGGTTTTGGTATCTGCTGGCTTTGACTCAGGAATTGGTGATCCGGAGGTAAGACATAGTTTACCACAACCAAAGCTGAAGTACAAGTTTTAAAACAGTATGAACTCAGTGTTTCCTCCATTTCCTTTTTAGGGTCAAATGCGTGCCACTCCAGATGTCTTTGCACACCTGACTCACCTCCTAATGAATCTTGCAGGAGGGAAAGTGTGTGCCGTGCTGGAGGTCAGACCACACACACACCGTGTGCTTAACATCAAACACACTTCAGTTGCAGCTCCATTTTCCTCAAAGGCCGGGTTGTAAAATGTTACACTGTGCTTTCCAGGGTGGATACAACTTGACTTCACTCTCCCAGTCAGTCTGCCAAACAGTCCAGACTTTGCTCGGAGATCCAAACCCTCGACCTGACAATCTGGACAGTCCCTGTAAAAGGTGTGTGTGTGTGTGTGTGTGTGTGTGTGTGTGTGTGTGTGTGTGTGTGTGTGTGTGTGTGTGTGTGTGTGTGTGTGTGTGTGTTCCATATCGGCAATTATTAATTTAATAATTTAACAATTTTTTTGCTATCTGTCAGTGCGCTTGAATCTATCCAATGTGTCCGGTGGGCTCACAAACAGTACTGGTCCTGCTTCAGGCATGCAGGTACAACTTTCACATACTTCAGATTCTGAGGACCTCAAAAAGGTCATTGTCACTACCGGAGGTGGCCCTTATGCACAGACTATCAGCCATAATAGAGATGAGTGTGGCTTCTAATTTGATTAAAATGATTATTTTTTAACTCATGAATTTTTTTACACCTGGGAATTAATTTAGTAATACAGTCATTTCAAATTTAATACAAGTGAAAGCTATTCTTGAAATTTTCATTTAAAGTTTCTTTTAATCCAGAAATAGTTTTTGTTTCTCAAACATCACTCCTATGATATTCAACGTTTACATAAATATGCCTCATAACATTTAGATATTCAAACTCTGCCTCCTCTGGATGGATATGCAATTCAGATTTAGTTAACAAAACAGTTACTTTATATGGCCAAAGGCACAACATCAGTTTGGCTGCTCAGACGCTACTCAAGAGCATTTTAAAACAACCTCAGATGAAGCCAAAGTGTTGTACATAAACATAAAGAGTAAGCAATAAAACAACAAAATACAGTAAAATCAAGTCAACGGGGTACACTATCAGAGTACTCAGCATGCTTCATTATTATAAAATCTATCTTTAGTAATACAATGAAAAATAATATCTCTTTTCAATTCTTACTGTATAACTAAATTAATAGAACTGTCAAAAAATACCCTGGATAACTGTTTTTAAAAACAAAAATCAATCTTTAATGAAATAAGTATTACTGTGTCTTCAATGCTATTCTGTAACAAATAGTAGCCTCCCAAAGATCAATCAATCAATCAATCAACTTTAATTTATAAAGCCTATTACAACACGCAAGGTGACCAAAGTGCTTCACAGTAAAAACAGTCAGTAAAAAGGAGGGGGGAAAAATTTAAAGACAACAAGAGTAAAAACATGCACTATATCAACAAGAATAAAATCAAATTGAATCAACATAAAATAAAATAAATAGGATAAAATAAGATCAAATGTCACCATATTACTGTGTATGAAAAGCCAGTCTGAATAAATAGGTTATGAGCCTGGATTTGAAGAGGTCAAAGTCGGTTAAGGTGCGTATGTCAGGGGGCAGTTTATTCTAGAGTCTGGGGGCAGCATTTGGCTAAAATGCGAAGTTGATAAAAACCACACTGTCCATCTGTTTGTCGAATTTAAAACTCGGAATACAAAGGAACATTATCACCAAATAGGATGTATTCTGTTTTGTCCTCATTTAAATGGAGGAAATTTTTCCCCAACCACAGCTTAATTTCTTTGTGCAGATTGGTGTTCTAAATATAGATGAGGAATTCAACCGTTATCAATCCTGTGACCGGAGTCTGTTGTTTCCCCTTGTCTCCTTCTTCCAGCCAACCTGCCCGAGGGCCAAATCAGCACCAAGCCCGTTGGATTGGCAAAAGAAGAGGAAGAAAGCACAGTGAAGAAGGCAAAGGAGTGTGTTTGGCCTGAGCCTCCAAAACGTGTTGCTCCTCTTGTGCGCACTGCTGTGCTCCTCTCAGATGATTCAGTTTGTCCGGAGGGATGTGAACGCCTCACCTCCTCGGACAGTCCCGACCCGGACGTCGTCAATGAACTCAGGTGTGGATCTGAAGTTGCTTATCAGGGATGGAATCAATCCTCACTCATATGCAATTCAAGCCAATGTCTTTTCCTCTCTGCACTCAGGGAGAACTTCCTCAAAGGTGACGGTGACCGCGAAGCTCTGTCAGCCCTCACTGACCTAATTACCTTCATGGAGAAAATGGAGAAGAATGAGGTGAAGCCATGAAGTCTTTGCATGTAGTTTTGGCTCAGCTGATCTCTGTGTGTGTGTGTGTGTGTGTGCGTGCGTGCGTGCGTGCGTGCGTGCGTGTGTGTGTGTGTGAGCTGACGGAGTGTTTAACTCTTGTCTTGCAGATCTGCAACGGCTTGGCCGTGGTCCGTGACATCACCATGGCGGTGACGTGTGTTGTGCAGCAAGTCACCAAGGCTCCAAGCAATCGGTATACATATATATATATATACAGTATATACATTACCATTTAATCTTAGTGTTTATCACCCAGTGAGAGTTATATGAAACGATACCACTTTCTAAGAATCTGGGACTTGTAAGCAAATGTCTATTTCAGATATATTCCAATATTCTGTGTATTTCTTTTGTTGTTAATATGTTGTTCTAAGGTTTATTTGTCACTTTGTACTCAAAGTATCACAGTTGCACGTTAACAGCAACATAAATGTATTTTGAAGTGACCGGAAATGTAAAAATTGCTTGCTGAGGATGTTTTGTTCTCAGTGGTGCATTCTGATCGGTCCCTGCATGTCTTCCCGCAGGGTTTTGGTCGTGTGTGTTGGCGACGGAGAAGTCCCAAGTAACATTACAGGAGACGGGTGATCTTTGCTTCCCCTCTCAATATAAAGACTTGTCTGATTGAAGAATTGTAACAGCAAGAACAACATGCTCACAGTGTCTCTTCCTGTAGGAAAACACTGATGGTGCAGGTCGGCTGCAGAGAGACCAAGCGGTCCGATCACAAATCTTACATTCCTGTGTGTTTAACGAAGGTACTGTGGACTGCAGAGGGATGAATATTGATTCAACAGATTTTGTAGTGTTAGATTTTATTTGCGCATGTGTTACTTGCTCAGGTTTATTTTCACGTCTTCATCATGATGGTCAAAGTAACATTTATGTGGTAGCTCGTTCAGAACTCTTAACGTGGGGATGTATGTAGAACATGGAGGAACTACATTAAATTGTTTGTCCCACAGGGCTGCAGTGACTTGTCGGGGTTCATTCAGGCTGTGTTTGGTCTCCTTTTGCCTATGGGATATGAATTCAACCCCAGTCTTCTTCTCCTGGTTCGGATGCCCGGGAGTGACGTTTGTGACCGTATGTGGCAGCAGCTAACTGGTCTGCTGCAGAGCCTGGCTAAAGGACACATGCTGGTTCTGATGCAGGTAAAAGACTGTACTGGGAATCGTACACATCCTGTGGTTCTGCATATTTACGGCCTTTTGTGTTTTATTGTTGTTTTGTTTTTAATTTCAGGCAGGTGAGAATAGCTGTGTGAGCCCAACAGCCTCTTCTCTCCTGGGGAACCCGGCCCCTCCACTGGGCCGGCTTCAGGCCCCACTCCCACAGGATGTGGAGGAGATAGAGAGGCTGAGACTGAAGCTGCAGGTCGACTGGAAGCTCCTACAGAACACAGGTGAGACCGCAATATCAGATAGCAAAGCATTTCAGCAACAAAGGCCTGCTATACTCTAACTGGACTTTGTGTCCCCTGAAAACAGCACGAGATGCACGAAGGAGTGATGAAGTCTGAAGATGAACGGATCTTCTTCTGATTGATGACATCTTCAGAAAATATATGTCTTGAATAATTGTTGTTTTTTTTTAAGGTCTTTTTTATTAAAAATGAACTGTATGGGGGGGGGGGGTTGAAGCAAGTTGAACAATAAAACTTTTTCTTTTTAACACTTGACAACAAAATAAATTGGAAAAATAAAAATAAAAACTGCCTCTGTATAGTCGTACACAGTCAGGTCGACATTTCACTCAGATTAAAGTGAGCAAAAACAAAAAAACAACCCCAAAAAGCAGGACATCAGTATATCTTGAGGTAAACAGTTTGTGTTTTGGATCCCGTGGATAGTGGACTCTTATCACCCAAACACTTTCAAAATCAGTTACAATAGTAAGGGAATGAGTAAAGTATCCTTAAAGCTAAATAGTCAAGTAAACAATAAGTAAGTGAGTGTTAGAACCGAACGGGAAATCAATTGGGAGATAGTAAATTCACTGAGAAAATAAAATAAGGCTGAATAAAACAAAATGATATAAAGCTAGTCAGAGATCACTGTTGTGGGATTCTTTTGGAACTTCAGGAAGGGTGTCAGGAGAATTCCCTAGTAAGATCCTCAATGAGACAGAATACACAGGAATCAGACTGAGAGTGATTAAAGAAAATTGAAGAGAATTTCATTACATTATTCTTGCAAGAAAATATAATTTCACAGCACAACCCTTAGTGGGTGTCCAGGAATTTGTCTAACTATGAAGTCAGACTTCACCTTCTTCACAGAGGTTCCAAAAGTGCTGACACAGGTCATCCTTGAAACACAGACTGCAAAATTACACATCATTCTTTATGAGACAAAAACAAGATTTCCTTAACAACGGGGTGCCAAGCTCTATAAAACGTATTTTCTGATCCTTGTGTGGTCAAATGGATTTTCTCGAGATTCAACCAGCTCATTGTGTCTCTCATCCAGTGCGAGGTTGAAGTAAGAGGGGTAGGATCTCTACGTTTCAGTAAAATGGGCCAGCAACGAAATAAAGGCTAGAACTTTTGCTTTTGGCAAATCAACATCTGGAGATATGCCAAAGACAGCAGTCAGAGGATTTGGCTGCAGTCAATGGTTGAGGAGGTTTGGAAATAAAATGTCCAGAATGTTGTTAAAGTTGGATGGGTGCAGAACATATTCAAAAGTGAACCAAGAGCGATTTTACATTTATCACAAGTCGCCTCGACATCAGGGTAATTTACCAGTTAGTTTGATTTTTATAAATGTGAATTCTATGAACTGCTTTGAATTGTAGCAGAGCATGTCTGACACATATGAAAGAAGAGTATATGTGTTTGAGGACTGATTCCCATGTGTCATCTGTAAACGTGGCATTAAGCTCCTGCTCCCAAGCAGTTCTGATATTTATCTCAGAAATGAGGTTATAGAGCTCAGACATAATACCTTTGGACGTTGGGTTGTTGGAGAGGGTTGGTCGGAGGGTTGTGAGCAAAGTTTGGTATTAAAACTCTGTACTTGGTGCCTAACTAGTAGGAACCTAAAAAAGTGTGTGTTGGGGATACACAATGTTTGGGTCGGTTGGCAAAAGGAAGAATAGTGATGGTCAAAAAACAGATTGTCGGTACATTTGACATTTTTGTTGAAGTACATCTTGAATTCAACAGCAACTTTCGAAGGGACAAAGAGATGACCAGAGACAATAGGACTTCTAAGTGAGAAAATGCTTTTTGAACTGGGCCCAGATATGAGAGGACTGTTTTACCAAATGATTACCACAGAAGTTAACAGAGGATAGTGGAAATGCGGTCCACCTTTATGCCGCGCTTCAGCAACTCGTTTTTAAGGCTGGTTACCGTGGCCTGTAGTGAAATCATTTCATTGGACTATGCTGATAATCCGTCCTTCATGTCCCACATGTCCCACATGTCCTACATGTCTACTTTCACAAGGTTGACTTCAGCCCATATTGCCTTCATATTATTGGAGAAAAAAAGCAGAATACAATGACTTGTATATAAGATACTGACTTTAATGTCATGTTTCTGCATCAGGACAGAAGTCATATCATCCACTGCCATTCCTCGTCTTGCAGGTGGGTGGCGCTGTGGCGGAACCGGTGCAGCAGATTGAGGCTCGTTACTCACATGTGACTTCATTGTGTTGATGCCAAACCACCACAGCTTCTCTAATTCCAGCTGTCTGTCACATTAGGGGTTTGCGGGTTTTCGCTGTGATTATCCCCCCCCCCCCCCCCCCCCCCCCCCCCGGTGCCTGAGTGCGCCACAGGGCGGAGTGAGCGGACCAGTACCGGGCGGAGAGCAGAGCGCACCGCGCCGCGCGCACACACCCGCACTGAATATGTCCGGGACTCCGGCCGCGTCCGGCAACAAGATGAAAAAAGACGAGTCCTTTCTAGGGAAATTAGGAGGAACCCTGGTCCGGAAGAAAAGGTCCAAAGAGGGTGAGTATTGTTGTGGTTTTTACCCGTGAAAGTGTCCCCTGATGTGATTCTATGGTGCGCAATCACATGATGCGCTATTAAGATATTCTCCTGCGGGACATCTCAAGCGGCTTAGACTGCCAATCTGATCCATTTACCTGCTTTCATCCCATTTTATCATATGTTATCGGTGTCGTTCTTGGTTAGTCATCTGGCAGGTTTTATATAAAACGATTCACTGTAAATTTTGATCCATAAAAATGTGAGCTATTCCTATTCTGAAGAAGGCAAGACAAAGCAGCCTCACATACACTTAGCATGAGGTAAGTAAATATAAATAGATCACACACACTCTGTAGCCTGCGACAGGAATGCAAGTTCATGAAGATAAAGCTGTAAGAAGATTACTTTATTGTGGACAGTCCAAACTCTCTAGTTTATCATACTGGCTTTCACTGTTGGGGGTTATTTCTGGTTCTCACTGTCTAGTCAAAGGAACAGCTGCAAACTTTTAACACCTCTATGTGTGTGTGTGTGTGTGTGTGTGTGTGTGTGTGTGTGTGTGTGTGTGTGTGTGTGTGTGCGCGCGCGCGCGCGCCCAGTCATGTGTTTCCCATCCCCTGCTGCAGGCTCACAGTAGCGCTTTAATTGTTTAGGCGTCTCTTTGAATTTTATAATTCACTTCAAAAGATTCAAGGTTGACTCTCATCCAAAAAAGAATACGAATAAAAATTCATGATGGACAAAGCACAAAGGCTTCTGTTATATGATTCAGCTCTTAAAAACCACCACTACGCTTCAAAAAAAAAAAAAAGATAGCACAGATTGACTGATGAGACTTTTCCACACTTCAATGTCAACACATTTTTTCCCCCTGCATAAAATGATTATAAAGCCTATGCTCTTATGCATGTTCATGTATTTTCAGTGTGTTTCATTGGAATTTATAATAAACATCTGGCCTTTTAGGCTACCTGGCAGCATCTTTCTTTATTTTATATGCTCACTGAAATGTTGATGATGGTCATCATACCTGTTGGTTATGGCCTAAATACACACATTTGGCTTGACTTTACAGCTTTAAAGTTACTTAAGGTGATATTAGGTGACTGGAAAGAAGTAGACACAGTAGTATAGTGGTTCCCACGCCTGCCTGACAGTGACAATATACCCAGTTTGAGCCTGCTATAAGGCCTTTCTGTGTGAATACATGTTTTACTGCATTTGTTGTCTTCATGTACTTTAGTATCTGCCCACAGTGTAAAAACATTCATTTGGGGTTAATTGGTGACCCTAAATTTCACTCTATATTGCAAATGTGAGTGTACATCTGTGTTTGTGTGTCTTTGTGACTGTTGTTTTCCGGTTGATGGACTGGTGGTCTTTCCAGGGTGCATCCTGTCTCTGCCGATAATCAGCTTCCCAGCCGGTCCCTCGTGGCACTCAATTGGATAAAGTAGTGTAGAAGATGGATTGTTGATTAGACAGCCATCCTGGTGGATAATTAGAACCGGAGAGGTGGAGCTCTGTGTATTGAAGCAATTAAACTAATCTGTCTGCTTAAAGACAAAGGAGCTCCAGATATTGTAATGAGTTTGATTTTCTCAGTCTGACTGGGTAAATGCAATAAGTTATATATCATTTATATGTCCCCTTGTTTTTGGTTCCAGAATATCGAGTCCAGTTCAGAATAAGATATATGTTTTAAACCAGAGGTCAAAATAACAAATTTCTTTTCCTGACATTGCTGTTTCTAACTTGTAATGTTGGTCACTTGTATTTTAATTTGTGTGTTTTCAAGAACATTGATTTACTCTTTGAAGAAGGAGCCTTTATCTGTTTTTTTACAAATTGCCATAGTGTAACCTTTATGTACTTTATTGTTCATTAGAGAACTGCGCTTTGAATGTGAAAGATGCTTCATGCCTGATATTGACCAAAAAGTAATCCTGTGTATTTTCTTTCTTGAAATTAAGTAATTAATATTATCTTGGCCGTGCATAGTTACACATAGTGAGTATTCTCTCCACCTCTCCTACAGAAGTAGAAATAGAGAAGACTTGTATGGAAAAAGAAATCATCTAGCCTAAATCTTTTTGGAATGAATCGTATTAACAAAAGAGTTTGTGTGGCGCAATTGTCGGTAACGCTCTTGCATCACAGTGAGAATATCCTTTGTTTGTGAAGATTTTGCATGCTCTCTCTCTCTCTCTCTCTCTCTCTCTCTCTCTCTCTCTCTCTCTCTCTGTGCCTGGTTTCAGGTTTCTGGTCACTTTCTCACTGAATTTGACTGTATGTGTGAATATGAGCATTTGTGTCTGTCTCTGTGTTTACTGTGTGGTGGACTGGCGACCTGTCTACTCACAGTATTAGAAGTGGATGGGTTGAATTCAGTCAGTTTAAAGGTTTTCTTTCTTATAAAGATATAATAAAAAGCTATTTAACCTTCATTCTGACAATAAAACAAACAAACAAACAAACAAACAAACAAACAGAAAAACCCCTCTCTGAATCAGAGCAGTTTGCGAGGACTCCTCCATGTTGGACTGGCAGTGAACCTGAGCGTGCACTGCCCCTGTGTGGTCAGAGGATTTAAAGCTTGTGTGAAAACACAAGTCAGTTTAAAAGACACATGTGGCGTTGTTTCAGTATGAAATGAATGTACTAGAAATAATCGTTTCCGAGAGCTCAGAGCATGAAGAAAGCTTCCTGCTGTGGTTTCTCTTTTATTTCTGAGTGCGTCTTCCATGAAGGATACACCCAACAGAGACGAGTTGCCACTGGAAAAGGTTTGAATAATCACAGTATTACAGACATGGCCTTGTGGTTTCTCAAACTTTGCTGACACTCCTCCGTTTATACACGTCCTCCTCCCTTTGCTGATACTGTGGAAGTGCATGTTGCTTGAAACATATGTGGCTCATACTATTGATATGACTGTGGCCTTTTTTCTGTCAATGCAGATAAAACTGAAAGGAGGTCTGCCTTTCTCTGACAAGACTCAGATCTCATTGTCAGCAACAAGCAATGCTGTAATGATAATTTAGTGAGTGAGGAAGGACAGGATGACTGTTTAGTCACATCCTGACCATCTTAACAGGAGAAAACACTCTGGCAATGTGAAAAACATTAATACAAAAAGGGAGTTGCTGTAGGATGGATGCTCATGATTGTAAGTCAAATGTTATTGTTTTTTAACCAGCAGATATTATTTTTCAACCATTTTACCAAAATCGCGAGCTCTGCAAATGTCCATTGATTGTACAGAAAGTATAAACGACAAAAATTAAGGAATTGATAATAATAATAATAATAATAATAATAATAATAATAATAATTTCAACTGAGAACCTCATATGGTGGTGTTAGTTTGTATTATAATTTTTTCTCATACTTCTAAGGAAAAAATATACACTAGTTTTTACAAAATAGTTATTAAGATATTTGTCATTTCAATCTGGTGTAAAAAGATTTATTCTCCATACAATTTAAAGTTGTCCCAATAAACTAGTGAACTGATGTTGTTATGTCTTATTTTTACGGTTTTAACAACATGATGAAAGTGTATTTCTACCTGTGTTGTTTCAGTCCTACCAATAAATGTAAAGCTAATTCATTGCGCAAAGGTAAATGTATTTGTTTATTACAAGGGTTATGATGATGAGAATATGTATATCTTCTCTGCAAGGTCAATATTACTATCAGAGTGAAAATAATAGTTATATTAATGGCGGTCCGTCGACACATAAATGTAGGATGAACATGGCCACACACATACAAACACACACACACATCATAACTACTATATTATTGTCCAACTTAAAATTAATGGACAGAACATAAAACAATACAAATTCCATTTACTTCCATTTTGAAAACAGAACGTTTTTTTGTTGATGTAATTTCATAATTCCTAAATTGGTAAACTTCTGCTGACTCATCCCAGGTAATTGTTTTAGGAAGCTGCTTTGATCCTTTCATTGCAAGTCTAAATCCTCATTCAGAGAGTTTGAATGAATTATTGAGTCAGTTATAGCAATGTCAGTTGAAACCACAGGTACTAAATGTAGGGAGGAAGAAGTCATGAGAAATATAAATAGTACGGATATATGCAAATGCTTGGCCGCCTCTGTAATTAGTACATCCACTTTTACTTTTTGTCTGAAGAGAAGTGGAAAATTTACATTATAAACAGCACATCATCTCAAAAAGAGCAATCACTGCTATTGTGCATAAAAAAGAAAAAACAACAACCCACAAAACGGTATTATTTCTTTGTATATGTGTAATGTATATTAGAAAAGCACAAGCAATGAATATAGTAGATAACATAAAGTATGGAGTAAATATGAAGAGTCGCTAATGACTTGCATAGTTTTAACTGTCATTCTTAATATTGGCCGAAGGCCCCCTGTGGAACAGACTCGGTGACTCTGTCATCTCCTGCCTGCTGTTACTCACTGGAGCCACTGTTGGTGTAAATAACCAGAGCTATATTTAAGGTATTGCCTGTCTTCTCCATACTGCCGCATTATTTATATCTTTCCGCCCCTGTTCCACACTAAACTGCCTCCTCCCCCTCTTCTCCCGCGAGCAGCGGCAACAAACGAGATGCGGTTGATGTCAGTCTGGTTTGGTGTTTATGATGGAAACCGGTTGTACCATTCCAAACAAATACAGTCATATGTTTTCTGTTATCTTGACTATGTCGCTTTTACAAACTAGTTAAGAGAATCTTTCAATAAATGGTGCATAGCAGCTGGCAGAAGATGTTTGATATGGTAATTGTAATCTTCTTGACTGTAGGCTTCCTTTATATTGATTTACTTTAATTCTGTTAACAGGATTGCAGCCATTGCATGATTGATTACCTGCTGCTGCAGCAAAACCCATGAAAGACTGTTCATAGTGAAACAAGTCTACTTCTCTGAATGCTTCACATTTGCTGGACGGCTGCTGAATCGAGCGGTGAATTAAAATTGTGACTTTTTGTCTACTGTTAAACTGCCTGCAGATAACTGGTGTTTCCTGATGATGGCTGATGATACATCTTATTCCTTTGGTGCCAAAGAAATCCGGTCACATGTTTCTGTTACCCTAACTAACTACATAACTACCTTTTTCATTAAGTTGAGCAAAGAAACTGGTCCGTTATCTTCAATGAAATACAGTAACAGGGTTGTTCGTGGCTGCAGGCTTTGCTCATGACTCATTAGTGTCATTCTGTTAACTGTGTTCACACGGAGAGCGACGAAACAAGTCAACTCTGAAGTCGACAGATTCAAATTCACTGGACAGCACCGGAATCTAACAGTTAGTTACAAACCTGAAGACATAAAACAGAATGTGTTGCATTTAAAACCTGCTGGATTTGGAAAATGCGTGCATGTGCAGCAATTACATTACCTGATGTTGAGCAGTGTGGTCTGTCATGAGTCCACTGCTGAACGGTAACTGTTGCATCTCTGCCACTGAGTCTCCCTATCATACACACACACACACACACACACACACACACACACACACACACACACACCCCTCCCTCACCCTCTCCGGTAACTGGACCGTCGACGTGGGGTGGAGGGTTGTGACAGAAATAAACACGTGATGACGCTCTGGCCACTGCTCAGCTGCACTGACTGCCGTTCACACAGACACACAAACACACACGCACTACCTTTACTTTGCTGCGATTAGGACGAATCTGCTGGTTTATTGAGGGGACATGGCGGGGCTGCTGTGTGGGACCAAGAGGAAGAAACAAGGTAATAAGAAGTTAATGTTTGGCTTTGAGGAACTTGAAAGTAGAAATGGGGAACCGGGACCTGTTACCTTTCAGTGCAGTGCTGGGGAACACCCAGCTAGTGCAATGTTGGTCTCTGTCAGAGGTCATTAAGATGCTTCGTTTAAAATTCCCAGGCAGTAAACTGAGCTATGTTTTATCCTTGTTGCGTTTTAACACAGAATTGCATGACGCTCCAAACTGGTGTCCAGCCCGGTCCAGAGCAGCAGCAGTGCAATCAAATGCACACAGACGGAGGAAGCGGCACAACGATGATGGCTGCTCTGTAATTACAGAGCAAAGTGCTGATCTGTAGTGATATTCAGGGCTCCAGCAGATTTTTAGCCCTTACTTGAAGGCTGGATCAGATAGTAAGTCTGTGGGGACCCTTTCCTCCTGTTCTGTTTATCTCCCTTTCATTCATGCTTTGAAGGAGGGATTTTGTTCAGATTGCAGTGTAAACACACTGATGCAGGCTTCCACTTTAAAATAGGTTTATTTCAAGCTTCAATGTGAAGAAAAACTCCAAGAAAATACTTTTCTTTCCTTTTTCTTAAGCCACGCAGGCTTTATAAATAGATATTAAGTCAGTAAAATGACAAATTTCAGACTATTGAGTGTGTCCCAGCCTGTTACAAAACTGAAAGGCATGGAGATAAAAGCAGCATCGCCATTAGAAGTAGAAAGCCTTTAAATCCCTGGAGTGTCTCATCTCGGGAGATATTGATTTTACTCAATGATAGACTCGAAGGCAGTTTGTTTATCGGCTGGCCCCTTTTGTGTTTTGTTGGCATTACTGATAAAATTCCAGCGGAATTCTCTTTCAAACCACATTTTCAGAGCATGTTGTCCTAAACACACTGCAACTTAAGGTCTAGAGTTTTCTGTGAGGTGCTCAAACCAGAGCTTTGAGTGTGTTGTTGAAGGACGCTGCCCAGTGTAATCTGGGGGAAGGAAAAAGCCTCCCGTGGCTGGAGGAAAAGAGGGAAGTGACAGACGTTTGACACCTCTGGAGGAGCTCAAAGTGTAATGAAAACAAACATTTGAACTCAGTGTTATGCGCTATATAAACCACCACAGCAGCTGTGTTCACTTTCTGCAGATCAGAAGATTTAAAGTCAGAAATTCGACTGTTTGATTATGGTTTCAGGCCAAAGGCCCTTTAGTGGAATCTGATGCTTTGTCTGAGTATTGTCAAGTTAAGATTTGTTTTCAGTATTTTTCCCAGCTCATATACTATATGATAATGGCACAGTGGTCTCGTGGTTAACGCCTTCAAGTCACAGCTAGATAATGTGTGTACCTTGCCTTCAGAGTTAACCAGCTGGGATCGCTTCCAGTGTCCCACCACTGAAAGATGAATGCTGGATGTATGTTAACGCCAAGGTTAAAATAGTTGAATAACACACAATTTTACACACTTTCTTGTAATGAATCTAGTATAAGCCAGTTGGACGTGTGCGTAAACTACAACCTCGTTGGTAAACATGTAAATTAAGGAATATCTTCAAAATGTCCTGAAGCCAAATTGAGAAAATGTTCTGTTCTGTTTACCTGTCTAGTTATTAAGTAAATCCGGTGTCTCAGACTTGCAGTTCGTTTGACTATATTTAGTATTTTATCTCACTATTATTTGTGTGCATTTGGAGTCAAACTGAATATACCTTGTCTTTGTCACTTCTTTCCACTGCCATGTGCATTGAATCGAGTGGTTTTCTGAAATGCATGAAGAGGTGCCTGCTGAGGCGGGGCAGAGAATGGAAATCCTTTAGAGGCCACAACTTTGCCATTAAAACACCAAATCTCACCACCAAGTGATACTACCAGTCTGTTGCCAGGTGTCTTCCCCTACTTCTCTCCTCCACTGTCTCCATAACGTTTGTGCTGTTTTCTTGTCCCACCAGTGAGTGATCTACACGAGGAGGGGAAGAATGCCATCAATGCTCCTCTGCTTCCCACTGGGACAGACATCCATCCCGAGGACACACTGCTTGGTAGGGACACACAGAATCAAGTGTACTGTTGGTGATTCCTCCAGTGTGTTTTTCAAGCTGGGTGTCAGCGGTAGCTGAGGTCACAGGGGGTAAAATGAATATGTTGACACAACTTGACTCATGGGGACTCTGACAGTGGAGCAGCAGGAAATGAAAGTGGGTGGAGTGGAGACGCCCGTGTCTTCACCAACCAAGTAAATCACTGACATGAATGCAAAAGGAACAATGTCTATTGCTTTTGTGTCTAAAAAAATGTATTTATGTGAGCAGGACATATTGATCTTTTATTTTGAAATAAGGGACTGAATATGGAGAGGAAAACATGTTGATTGTTGCTTGTTTTTCTGAATTATTCAACATTGTCTTCCACAGAGGAAAACGCTGAGAGGATCATGTTGGATCCAACATCAAGGGACAACCTTAAATTTAAAGACCTTTTGAAGGTATTGTGATTACATTTTGCGCACAAGTACGTATCCACGTATGCTTGGCATGGCATAATATTAGAATAGAAAGTTGGCACAGAGAAACAATAAGCAGAAAACCGAATTCTGCTGTTCACCCAGGTCCTGATTGACTGGATCAACAGTGAGTTGGAGGAAGATAGAATCATTGTGAAAGACCTGGAAGAAGACTGTTACGACGGACAAGTGCTACAGAAGTTATTTGGTGAGACGCTGCTTAATTTCATGTCCCCTTTGACGACGTACCCTTTAACCTGCCATGCACAGGAAGGACGTATAGGAGCATAGAGCAGTAAATTAAAATACTCTAAAGCTGATTGTAAATTAGCTTGATTATTTATTTATTTTTTTACATCACTCTCTCATCCATTTAACATACTGTACTGGATTAAGAGGAACAACGGTCACAATAGCTGATTGTATTGACTTATAACTTGCTTGAACATAAAATCATCATAGAATGCTTCAGAAAATGACAGAACACATGCATGTCATAGATTCTTTTGAATGAATTTATTGTGTATTATTACGATTGATGGAGTTGTCAGCTCTCTTGCCTCAGAGTGACAATTTCCTCGGTTTGAGCTAAATGTGGATGATCTCCCTGTCCCTGCATGCGTTCAATGTGGTTTTCTCCACAGTTTGAAGAAAAACCAAAACATGTTTCACATTAATTGGTGATCCTAAAGGGTCCCTATGTGTGAAAGAAAGTGTGCGTTTGCCCTGCAATGGACTGGCAAGCTATTCAGGTTGTACCCACTTTCGGCAATAGTCAGCTGGGAAGTGTGCCATTCCTTGATGACCCCAAATTCAATAAAGCATGTCATTGATGCGTAGTTCCTCTTTTTAAGCAAGTATTGCTCACCTGTTTCCTGTATTGTAGTAAGACACAGTGTCCTTGTTCCAGTGGAGGTTTCCCTCTTGTGACTGTTGTTTGCAACTGCAGTCGCATCGCTATAAAGAACTGAAGTCATGCAGTGTAAATCAAGGGATTTACTCTCTCGATTCTCAAAAAGTTGAAAGGAGGTATGAAATGTATAAAGAACAACAATTTTGCGAATCTCATTAAATCTTATTTAATTCTCAAAAAGCACAATGCAGCTTAGTTGTGTTTCTATCTGCCTTTTTCAGCCTAATACACAGCAGGCTATGTTGCAATTGTGTTGCGACACTTTTCATCAGAACCAACAACAACTTTTGTAGGACTTTGAGCTACAGGTGCTCATCGGATCAGATCCCACTGGTCGGCTTTCACTCCACATGTGCGAGATAAGCCCACCTTTGACCCCATCTCCAGGTCACCTTTCCTTCCTTTGACCACTTTTGACTGATACTGCCCCCTGCAGACCAGAAACGCTCCATTGCAGTTTCCCCAAGTCTTCTAACATGACAATTAGTCAAATTACACAAATCACACAAAATCAAGCAAAGAGAGCAATTGCAGCTTTTATTTTGATTGTTTTAGATATGAGTGGTGTCTCACACTTGACTGAAGTAAGACTGTAACTGCTCCTCAACAGTCCAGACATATCCTCTGGGAGTTTTTGCTCCAATGTTTTCCACCGATGGATGATTTTTACTTTATTACATGTCACCTTCTACTGTGATGCCTTTTTATTGTGATGATTCAATTACCATATGGTTTAGAATTATCTTTCTGAAACCTGCATTGTTCATGTATCCAATGATAACAAACACATTTATTTGCATATGTTGCTGAAGTGTCAAGAAAAACTGTTGGAAACAGTTTTGTTGATTTAGGTGTTATTTCTTGCTTTTTCTTTGAGCCTTCTTTAGTTTTCACACTCTTTTATCACTTTTGTACCTTATGTAATCTCACCATTATATTACATCAGTGCTGCTTGCAGTGGCATTTTCATTTTTTTTACTTTTCATATTTGAACCTACACTCGGGAGCTAAGCCTCCTAAATCCTGCGCCTCATTCAGTACTTGGAGCAGTAAAATTTCCCTTTCTACTTATCTTTTGTATCCGCTTCCGCTGAAGTTCTTCAGCATCGTTATGCCTGTATTTTGCAAAGACTGGCGCTCATACCACCATCGACCAACATTTCTTTGAAACCTTTTATTGTTGTATTTATTTCCGGTAATAGCTAAAAGAAATGACAACAGACTTCTCAGGGCTTTTGAGGTTGGGATGAGAAGATAAACTTCATTCTTCTCCCATTATCGGATGGTAATTTCTTGTGTATTTTACATAAAATGTGTCGTTTTTGTCTCTTTTGTGGTTGACAGAAAAGTTGTCCGGCAGGAAGCTGAACGTGGCCGAGGTCACCCAGTCGGAGATCGGCCAGAAGCAGAAACTCCAGACGGTTTTAGAGGCCGTCAATGATATGCTGAGGCCTCATGGCTGGACCATTGAGTGGAGTGTGGACTGTGAGTTTAAGCATGGCTTCTGTGATTCACAGATTAAACTGGTGCCTCGTCAACTGCAGCATGTAACTCAAAGACACAAGAGCAAAAGCTCTGAATCCTATTTATGGGTCAGGCCTGCATATCCCGGGCTACGACTAAATCATTTTGATTTTTCCTGGGATCTCAGATACGTTTCAAACAGCTTAACATTTTTTTTTCAGACCTAAACATTTTGTAGCTATACTATATACACTGAACTTCATGTGTTAAATGCCCCTTGAGTACCCAGTTTTAATTCTGTCCTCAAACATAAGGATTTCTCTTTGGAAGTAATGCCGTACTTATTTAAATTCAAGCTTCATTAATTCCTCTGTCAGTAGCAGCTTTTCACTTTTTTTCCTCCCCTTTGGTCTTTGTAAAAGCACCAACTGTTATCTTTAATGTCCAAAGAATTGCTGCTCACATTGCTGCATGAAGGAAGCTCACAGTCTTCCATTATGGTTTATTGTTTTTCAGCCATCCATTCGAAGAACCTGGTGTCTATTGTTTATCTGCTGGTAGCTCTGGCCATGCACTTCCAGGCTCCCATCAGACTGCCCGAGCACGTGTCCGTACAGGTGGTGGTGGTCAAGGTAAAGTGTCCCATCAACATGTCGAGCAAAGTCGGGATAGGTACAGTTTATATATAAAATATTTGATATTGAGTAGTTGAAATAAGTTTAATACAAAAATGGTTATGCAAATAAGACAAATTAACTCCAAATCATTTATATATATATATATATATATATATATATATATATATATATATATAGAGTATATATTGTTTACTGAAATATCAATTTCCTTATCTTCCTTTCAGTGTCCTTATTTTTACTCCTTATTTTTACTCAAACTAAGGCCTCTCACACTATTCACTAATAAAAAGTCATTGCAATAAGGATGATTAGGCATCAACAAGTGTATTTTTACTATCATGTTGAAATTAACGCCCCTCCCCCCCCTTTTATTTTTTTGTACACACAGAAACGAGAGGGCATCCTGCAGACCGGACTCGTGACCAAAGAGCTAACCAGCACTACAGAGTAAGTTCTGAAAAGTATCCTCTCCTGTTTTCTAAGCTGTAATGTAAAGTAACACTACTACGACCAGGTGGGGCAGCAGGTTCAGTCATGACCTTGAGTGTGGGTGACTCAGGTTATGTGATAAAGGGCATCCAGCTTAAAAACCAGCCGGTTTTACAGTGTAAACTGCAGCTGAATAGAAACTCAGTTACTATTGTTTCATAACCCACAAAGTAAAATAAGAATAAGGATTGTAAACATTGTGCGATTTCTCATTTTATCTTCTCTCTCTCATTTTTTGTTTGTCAGAATGATGATGGGCAGATTCGGTGAGTGTCACAGGGTCTTCGTCATCGAGATTTGCTTTTTGTTGCTTTGAAAAAATAAGCACGGTAATACATGTAAGGTTGTCAGATCACTTTAGCCATGAATTATGTCTTCCTCACTCAGAAATAGCCTGATACATACCTTAATTGTAATTCCTCTATGCAGTTTAGGTGTTAGATTAATGACATGTAATCCATCAAATGATGAGACTAGGAGTTGACAGGGAGTGGATTTTATTTTCCTTTAGACTTGGCCATGTCAGCGCTCTCCCTGATCTAAGATGTACATTTAGAGGACGGATCTGTGAAGAGTATTGATCTCCTTCTATTCTTGACATGCTTGACATTGTCCAACATATCCAGCCAGTAATGTATTCATAACCTTTGATTTTCTTTTTCTTTTCAACAGAGAGAGATGCATTTGACACTTTGTTGGATCATGCACCTGACAAGCTCAACGTGGTGAAAACGGTAAAAAGCCATTTCCTTTGTGCAGTGAAGGATTTATTGTGTGACATCAGTGTATTGAAGTATACACTTTAATAGTGAAGAAAAACGATTGATGTATTCTTGGTTCTGCTCCTAGTCTCTCATCACCTTCGTCAACAAACACCTGAACAAGTTAAACCTGGAAGTTACAGAGCTGGAGTCTCAGGTGTGTGTGTGTGTGTGTGTGCGTGTGTGTGTGTGTGTGTGTGTGTGTGTGTGTGTGTGTGTGTGTGTGTGTGTGTGTGTGTGTGTGTGTGTGTGTGTGTGTGTGTGTGTGTGTTAATATTGTGTCCCATATATTGTGTATGTAGTTTGCAGATGGAGTGTACCTGATTTTACTGATGGGGCTGCTGGAGGACTACTTTGTCCCCCTGTACAACTTCTTCCTCACTCCTGAGAACTTTGATCAGAAGGTGATTTCACCTTAAGGCTGTTTTATTACGTATTTCAGGAGCAATATTGCATGTAAAGGAACTTTTTGCTCTTTTCCAGGTCCACAATGTTGCCTTTGCTTTTGAGCTGATGCAGGACGGAGGCCTGAAAAAACCCAAAGCCAGACCAGAAGGTAAATCACTTTTCCACGATATTACAAAGTCAAATTAAAGATAGAAAAACATACATTTTCTATTTCGTTTTCCTTCAGACCACAGTAATAAGACATTGAGTTCTTTATTTGACCATTGTCGTGTTGAAGGTTGTCCAGTAGGTGGAAACCTTGCCTCAAGCCTCAATTTTGAAAAGATGCTGCTGCCGAGTTGCTTTTGTCTTGACATTTTAAAGACAGATTTTACTAATACATCAACATTTTATTGTTTGATCTCATATTTGTGTTTGATTTTAGTGGCTAACTACGATTTTCCTGCTCATTTCCTGAACAGAAAGAATTTATGGACCTGATACAGACGATTCCTCACTTAAACTATCAATAGGTGAACTTTTTAAATACAGACATAGCAATGAATAAAATACATTAAATAGGTTTATAACCTTGATATACTAGAAAAACTCAAAATGTGCGAGCTTATTCTGAAACATCACATTTAGAGCCAGAGATATGGATCTACAATTTTAAGCAGCCTGTATTTGTGTTTCTATTGCACAGCCTTATATGTAACCTCTTCTCATGTTCTACCTCCATATAGTTCATTCATTTTTTGTTTTTGTTTGTAAACATCACATGTTACATATCATATAGTCAATGACCTATATTTATATTTTAAGCTTTTATCAGCCAAGGGATGATTTTTGAACTAACTACTACACCACAGAAAATAGAAACTGTGCTAATTATGAAGATATATTTATTATTTTGGTAGTTTTTCACATAGTGGCATCAACCCGTGTGAGCTTTTTGCTTCAGCAGAACATATCCTGTTCATAGTCTGTGCAATTGATGACCGCATTTATCTTAAGAATACGTCAAACACTGTGGCTGAACATCGGCGCTGAGAAAATAACTGCAAGTGACCGAATCTATTTTTAAAACCACACCCAAATGACTCATGTGAGTTATATTTAGTTAAATTTTTGTGTAAACGATACAGTAGGAGTATTGTAGGAGTAGCTGTCAGTAATATAATGGGCATTTAGAGAATTCTTACGATTTTGAGGACTTTAATGTTTCGAGATTTGACTCTAAAACTGGCATCTTCACACTGGCTTCAACAATTTCAACAAGAAATATCTGGCAACAACACAAATTTTAGTGAGAGACCAATGAAGGATTGATCAGTTGTTTCTGTTTACTTCAATTTCAGTTTATTTTCGATGTTCAAGAAGCAACAGTGGTCAGTATACACTACTGTATATACTATACAAAGTATATGTAAACACTCCAGCTTTGGTTGTTTTTTTGTGCTTATTTTTTCTATATTTCTTTCCATACCATCCATCAAAATCATGTAAGATATTGATTGTCAATGTTGATTCTTTTCTCTCTTCAAACATTTTTCCTGTATAAAAATGGTTTGTTTTTATTGATAAAGGCTTTTTGCTCACCATAAACAAGCAAGTAAAGAAATACAGACATTAAGATGTTTAAACTACCTACTATAGCTGTTGTTTGGCTGGTCTTGTAAAATAGACTCAAACACCACAGTGCCTACTAAGAGAACAAAAAGTACTTTTGTGCCTTCGAATCTCCTGGTAATGCATTTAATAATAATTATTTACAAATTCTTGGGAGATGTTTTTAAGCTCCGTTTATTTCCCAAAATACAAATAACCTTTTGAAGGAAAGCTGTCCAACAGAAATCATAAATGAGGCTCCTTTGCATTGTAAACAGGATTTTTATGGTAGCACAGCCAATTTATTTTGCGCCTCAGTGCCCGGCTGATCCAAGTTTTTCTCCCATAATTTTAGCTTTTATACACGTCAAACCTGTTTTCTTCCAAAAGTTAATGATCTCTGCTGTTTGCTTTCCAGATGTGGTCAACCTGAACCTCAAGTCTACCCTCAGGGTCCTCTACAACCTGTTCACCAACTACAAAAACTCTGAATGAAGTTCCGCACTTCTATTCCCCTGACGTTACTCTGAACGCTGCCCTGTGCCTGCAACCGACGTAATACATTACAGCCTGGACACCGGAGACCAACTGGGACTAAAAGTCATCATAATATAGGACTTAAACAGACCCGGGGGGGGTGAGCCAGGGAAAGGATCTGAATGTTAGTATTTAATCTTCCCCGAATGTCAGTATTTATTTATTCCTTCTTCGGATGTTAACTGCAGCGCAGGAAGCCCTGCAACCTTTAGCCCTGCATTTGAATACACAGGAAAATGTTCAAACTGGAAAGTATTCTGAATTTCAACTGAACTGATTGCCTTAACTCCAAGGGCTAAAAACAAAATACTGCTAACAAATCTGTATTATCTATATGTGCTTTGTATAAATATTAAAGAAATTGTTGGATATTTTGGGAAATATCATTCTTTCTTTCAAAGTATTCGAAGAGACGATGGATTCTTCTGCTCATGTCTGATAGAAGCAGAATTTCTGAGCCTAGGTCAGTTTAATAACACGTTAAGACCTGAGGTTAAATATGTATGCACCACTTTATGATTGTAACGTGTGCCTTGCCCCTGCAAAGCTGAACACAATGTAATCTCACTTTGTGACAGATATTTCTGCAGGTCATAATGTATTTTACTGTACCGTAGGGCCCCTAAAAACATCACATCCCTATAATCCATCACGTCAAACAGAAGTCAAATAGAAATGTTAAAGACATCAAACCAAAGTGGTTATTTAATGTTGGCTATTTGAGACAGCAGAAAGTAAAAACTACTGAATCTGGAGCCTAAAAGAACCATTCAGATGCCTTTTAAAAACAAATTACTTCACCTTGCAATACATACCAAACATTAAAATATTGATACAGTACAACAAAAGAGTTTCTTTTAATGCTTGATGCCTTTGAACTTCTTTAAAACACTTTCGACGTGGCTGATATTAAAAGTATAAATAGCCTCCCGGTAGTGATAAATATACATGTATGTAATGTATTATTTAAAGAGCTCTTATTATTTTAACTGGAGGACAATCAAGATGTGCCTATTTAAAGTAAACAGATAAGACTGAGTACATATGAGTGAGTCTACCTCACATCTTACAAAAGTAACAGCATTTTGTAGAGTTTGCTTCAGACCTGGTGATGAAGTGACACTTTTGATTTACTCTATAGGTGTAGCTCGGGTATATTTGTCTTATTCTGCTCTTCGTTGTCCTGTGTTCTGCTACTTCCCACCCTCATCTCAAGATATGCTAATCAACTTCTCATTATCAGACGCTGAAAAATACTTATTAGCATTTTTACTAAGAGCTGAGTCTAATGATTTGGTGCCACTGCTGTGTTTGTTTGCAGACGGTCAGCTTCGCCTCTCACACATCTTCATCTGCAAGCACATCAAAGTGTACAAATTAACATGTCATATTTATTTAATTAGTGTGGGGGGGGGGGGAAGTGTGAAGATCTTGCCAAAAATCAGTAAAAATCCAAGCAAATAAATATATTTGCAAAAATATTAACCCAGAAAACTTTTGTGTAATTGTACACCGTGTGATGTTACGTCTGAAAACCATATACCACGCTCACTTCTTGATGTCTGTGGGAAGTGTGAAGGATTCTTGTTTGCTCTGAGCTATGCACACAATATTTCATGCCGTATTCTAAAAGCTGAAGCCTTAAGTGCAGTGTGTTGTCGCTGTCCCAGGAGATCCCCCGTCAGAGTTTCTTCTAATCGGCCCGCTCCTTACAGCCAGTCTCAGAGGAGGCCCGGACCTCTCGCTGGCCCCGCGGTGCCACCCGGAGACCCGCTGAGATGTACAGTGCATGAACGCGTCTTAAGAAGCGGGCTGAATTATTGAGTGAATGAATGAGTCGATCTACGCTGACGTAGTTCTGACTGCGTTTCTTTTATATCGTTTGCCTATCAAGAAATAAATGGCTGGAATCAAACGGTGTTAGAATTTCATTTTGATCCTTTGTTGGTGTGATAGGTTAGATTCGCTTTTCTTTTGGATGAGATTGGCTTTTGAACAGCCAATTCCTGCAATTTGGGTTCAGCTAAAGGAATTATGGGTTTATTTTAGGCTTTTATTTTCTTGTCTCAATCCTTTGTTGCTATGGTAACCTTCCACATCCCCCAAATTGCCCCTTCGTCTGGCTGACGGGTGGTCTCTTTTTCTTCTCTTGAACTACGCCGGTGCACACACAGAGGTTGCCGTCTTGTTGTCTCCGTCTCTTTCTTCCCTCTTTGCTGCGCTTGTTGTGGAGGAGACGGCTGGAGGCCAGACTGATGGCAAATTGATCCGGCCGGTCACAGATGGAGATGGGTGAGTGAAGCCTGAGTGGCTCAGACCTCCGAGTGTCACGTTTCTCCCGTTTCTCTCGTTTCTCTCGTTTCTCCTAAAGTGTAGTTTTCCAAGCAAAACATTTTTTTTGCCCAAGAGTCCCCCCTCCTCTACACGTCTGTATTATCAAAGTCAGAAACACTGATCGTGACACGGAACGTAAACGCCCTCATCAGTGAGGCGCTCAGCTGCAGAGCCAGAATCGAAAGAGGAAGTGCAAACTTCTTCGCCTCCTCCACTTCCTCTTGTTTGTGCTTATCTTTCACCCCTGTGATCGGTTTTCTTTTAAAGCAACTGTACCAAACTGAGTGCAGCCGGGCTTTTTGCATTAATAGGATTCACAAGAGCTTCCACTCAGGTTGAGTGCAGCCACTCCAGTTCTTACGTCGCTGCTGTGACACTATGCACAGTTGACATCAGTTAAGGAACCCAATTGAACAGAAGTCACGCTTTTCTGTGGCGTTGCTCCCCGAGAGCTGAAGGTAAGCTTTTTAAAATTGACTTTTTTGTTTATGGCCTTGTTTGAAAGTTAGTGTCAACATCAAGGAAAGAGAAGCAGCAGCACATGCACACACATTAAAAAAAAACAAAAAAAAAAACCCAGAGAGAGAAAAGTTGCTCACCTTTGTCTTTGCTCTGCTTCAGATCCAGGAAACAACAGCCTTATGCACCCCAGGTCACGTCTGTTATGTCAGACTGTGTTACTTCATGTGTTTTCATGTGCTTCTATGTCTCCAACCATAAGACTGGAAATGTCTAGAGGGAGAAGTGCAGTCCTGCAAGTCTGCTAGGATCTACAGTGCTTGATGTGCTGTGTGTAACACTGAGATAAGAGAAAAGGAAGTGAGGAAACTAAACATCTTCCTCTCACAGTTTGACGTGTTTTGGTCCAGATCAGTTGGAATCTGTGCTTTTTCAAAAACATCTCACATCCTCAGTGGAGCGTTGTATTCAAGTGGAGCCCAAGACTGTTTTTCTTTTATACTTGAGAAACTGAAATTGAAATGGGGCAAAACTTCCTCTGCACAGTAACCTGTCAGTTCAATCAACATCACACCACGCCGGTCAATGAGTCAATCCCCACAGCAGTGGCCAAGAGTCGAGCAACACGACCGAGGACACGGAATGAGACTTTCTGCCAAACACATTGCTGGTCAAAGCGTTTCTTCACTCTGGTGAAGTTTATATTTTCGCACTTCATCTGAAGGGGTTTGAGCAGAGTTAACCCTTTGCAGGATTTGTTGACAGGCCGGCCAGCAGCAGTGGATTTCTCACCTTGAGGGGGAACGATGGAGGCTGACATCTTCCTGTATCACAAAGAGGAAGACACGCTGGATGTTGAGTCTTTTCAGGGTACGTGTGCGTTTAGCAGACTGGAAAATCTCCAAGCACAGGCTCAGTTACCCGCCCGCGAAGCCAGTCAATCTCACTCTGTCAGAGTTGATTGGAGTGCCAAAGTGAAATGGCATGTTTCAGCTCATTGACGTTAATCCCTGATACAGACATCAGTGGAAACCATGCTGCTTTTGGTGAGAAGCGTCACATCACAGCTGATTCAGTGCTTCAGTTTAATCTCATCAATATCCATGCAGTCACCGCTCTAGAATTGTGTGAGCGGCAAGGCTCGGTTGGTAGAGCGGTCATCTTCCAATCGAACGGTTGCAGGTTCAATTCCCATCTCCACCTGTCCACATGCTGAAGTGTCCTTGGGCCAGACACTGAACCACAGCTGCCCCCATTGGAGTGACAGCACGTTGCATGGCTGTACCCTCCGCGTGTGTGAATGTGATTAGTGATGTAAAGCAATTTGGTACTGCTCACACGGTTGAAAAAGTGTTATATAAGTGGTGTAATCAAGAATTCTGAAGATAAATATTCTATTTATTTCACATAAAAAAAATATTTGGGTTTTATTGTTTATATTTCTGGCTTAAGTACTGTAAAAAGAAAATACACTATCTCAAAATGACAATATTGAACAATTTCCAAAATATGGAACATATATTTTAATGATATTTTATTGTTTCCCGAGGAACATGTCAGGGGGATCAATAGGATATGAGAAACACTTTAATTTTGAATTCAAGTACAGTCTTCAGTATGACCATACATATAATTCTAACAACAAAAGGGGCGTTCATACCTCATGACAGAGTGTAACTTTTGTATCCTTCTGTTCCTAAAAGGGATTGGTTGTTATTAATGTCTGGACCAAATTAATTCTGAGACCAGACTCTTGTGTGGGTTGCTAAATCCTTCCTACTGAGCATTATATGTATATTCCTGATTTTCATCTTGGTTTTTTTTTCTCTAAAATTATCACATTGTAAAAATACCACATAGATGCTTATCCTCACTTCCCCTCACAGGGGATGGCTCTCATCCGAGCTATGGACGAAAGGCACCCTGGACAGTGTGCAGATCCATTACTCATTCAATGCATGTCTTCGGAGTGTAAGATAAATCATATTCTGTCCAAAAATCTAAACAATAAAGCCCTACAGCCTGGAAGCAACAAGCCACCGTCTTTATGATTGTGACATAACACTATTGAACCCTACACCGCCGTGAAAATTGAAAAAGCTTAATTGTGATTTTACAGTGCATTGCAGCTAGTTTGTTCACTTGCAAACAAGATGCTTTGTCAGTATTTTTGTAACCATTCAGTCTTCAACCATTTGGTAGAGCAAGGGAAGTAAGGATCTACTTCAGAAAGTCCTGGTACTCTGCAGAGAATTCACATTGATTTTAAATAGTCGAGTACAAAGAGCTTCACTTTGTTTCAAAAAAGGCCTTGTGCCGTTTGATAATGCCAAATGTTTAAAGTTGTGGTTTAAATGAGATGTGTCTACATTTTAAAGAACCTAGTTCTGTTTTAAAAAGTGTGTGGTTAGAAAAGTCAAGGTGGAATGTTGATGTTTTAGAATTAAAGGTCTATGTCTTATTTAGGGACTCTGGATCCATTTTAACAAGTGGAGCTCTCATCTGAAAACATCATTTTTCCTTTTTTTTCAGATGAGATGATGTTAAAAGCTTAAAAAATTGGCTCCATTGGGAAACATCTGTCTGTAACTAAACAGAAGTGAAAATAAAAACAAAACATATATGTATATGTACAATTCTATGGCTCATTATCCTAATTAAACTGTTAAATATTTAAAAAAAAAAAGTGTATTTCACGAATAATGAAACACGTTTTCACATACAGGAGAGAAGAGAAAAGTCATTCAGCCAGCATCTTTAAAAGACCCCAAACTTGAAAAGCTTAAGGAGGTAAGAAAACTGCAAACAGACGTTCATTTAAGAATCTGTCAAAATGTGAAATCAAAAGCTCCTCCAGGAAAACCACAGAGCTGCATTCATGAATCGCATACAGCGATATTTACACATAAAGCAATGAAGAACACAAATAATATCACATGCAGTGAAAATGAAATGAACATAATTACAAGAGGTGACAGGAGACAACTCTGTCACAGCAAGGAGCCAGATATTAAAGCACAGTTTAAGATGGCAGAACTAGAAACTCAAAACAAAGCTGACATGTCTTGTACAAGAAGAAAACAAAAGAAATGTCAGGCGTTCTCAAGCAGTGTTTTGTATTTGTCGGCATTTTCACCTAATTTTAGATCAAATTATCTTTAAAAATGTATTATAGAATTCACAAAAGATTTCACATGGTTTCTTTTTTTTTTTTTTTTCATCTCACTGGCAATAGTGGTTGGAACTGAGAGGGTTTGATGTGTCTGACTATGTGATGAATCGTGTCTTGGTAGGCGCTGGGTGATTGGATCAATAGGACTTTGAGAGCAGATCACATAGTGGTTCAGAGTCTGGAGGAGGATCTGTACGACGGGCTGGTACTTCATCACTTGCTGTGTGAGATAATACACATTTTGATATTCCATTAATTGCATGCCTTCCTTTTATTCCAATTAGAACACTGAAAAAAAAAAAAAAATACTGAAATGCTGACTCTCTCCATGCAGCCAGACTGGGTGGTGTGCACTTGTCCGTGGACGAGATAGCGCTGACCAGCACGGCTCAGATCCACAAGCTGGAGGTGGTCCTGGAAGAGCTGGACAAGAGACTGGGTCTGCAGGACGGCAGCGGGATCAAATGGGACGTCAAACGTGAGTCACGCAGCTGACTGTGCTTCAGCAGCTGAGCAACAAGTGAACAAATGTTCTCTGCTGGCACACATTGCCGCAGGATTTGGTGTTAGCGCGATACCGCCATATAAGCTTACGCCAACTGTGAGAGATATTAGAGGAGATAAAATGTGCTGGCATTATTTGGATCCCTTTAAATCACCTGTTTGTGGGATTATTTCACATTTGCTGCGTTGTGGAAATAAAGAGAGGTCAAGTTAAAAGCTGGATTTTTGAACACACGATTTCTAAGTCAAATAATCCCGTTTTATTATTTTATTGTGGTAGCAGTTGCACACCAAAATAATTATGGTTGTGGGGTACAATACAATCATAATTCTTGGAATCAGTTTGATTCAACACATTTCTGATTATGTCCAAGTGAGTGTGACCTTTGGCCTCTTCATATCAATGCAGCATCTCTGCAGTTTCCCAAAATATCTTTCCAACAGCTGTCAGATCACGTTGCCAGACGCAACTTCTCTTTCCTGTCCTCCTTCCTCTTCTTTGCACCACCGGCACCGGCTCCTCGCGCACATAAAACAGCTTGTAGCAACACAATAACAACAACAACAACACAATATAGTAGAGATCATTTCATACAGCACTTGAGAGAGACTGTGGGCGTACAGCCTGGGGATGCCGCAGCAGAGGATTTCTCAGAAAGAGATTCTGAAAAATAACAGAATACTCTGTCTTTGCCTCACAACTTAACCTAAAAGGACAGAGATCAACTTCCTCGATGGATTGATCTCATGTAGCACAACAGAACTGGATGATCAAATTCATTCGATGAAATTAACACAGTAATGCTGGATTATATTCAGGTAGCTGCAATATGGTGTGGGCTGGCAGGTTGCCAGTGCATCTGTATGGAGAAAAGAGGGCCAGGGACACATTCACGCCACGGTGACACGGCAATTTAACCGGGAATAATTCAGCTGCGAAGCAAGAACACGAAAACCCACCAAACACATTTGATTTACAGGCATTGTCAAAAACTATCTGATGTATTCAGAGGTCATTAAATATAAATGTTATTTTCCAATTTTCTCTGTTTACTCGCTCCTGCTTTGCTCTGTTTTCTGTCACATCAGTGAACGCTTGATTGGGGTGTGTTTTGTTCTCTGTTTGACCGTCAGTCATCCACAGCAAAGACCTCCTGGCCACTCTCCATCTCCTGGTTGCCATGGTGAGATGTTTCCAGCCCGACGTGGATTTGCCCCCGAACGTCAAAGTTGAAGTCGTAGTCGTGGAAGTGAGTCTCATCTCGAACTCGAGCACCTTTTTCTGCTCCGTGTCTGTCTGGAAGAAACTCACTGGGTGGAACTGCTGCTCAGTTGAGGTTCATTTTTATTTTCTCACAGGTCAGCAAAAGTGGAATCAAGTCAGATGTGCAGACAGAAGTCCTCACAGAGGAAAGGTGAGGGGATTTTTGTCCTGCTGGATTCTGTGAATAGGAGTAAAACACAGGATTCACCTTTATTTTTGTTGGGGGTCTTTTTTTCATCCTCTTCAGCAGGGATGCAGACTCAGCTTCCCTCGGCAATACTGAAAGTGAGTGAATGTGATCAGAGGGTGAAGGGATGGAACATCTTGAATGTCGTCCAAACAGCATTACAGCACACTGACACATTTATTTTCTGGCTGTCTGGTCACCCAGGGGAGGATCCCATAGAGCAACTGCTGAAGCTTGATGCTCACAAGGTCAACACGGTGAAGAAGGTACAACAAGGACGAGAGAAGTGCTGAGACAGCCAGGTGTTCACTCAACTCTGCTGTGAGCGACAAGCCGTAGTGCTCGGAAGGCAGATGAATACTTTTCAGTATTCCTACAACATATGTGTTACGGATGTAGTGTAACTACTGTAGGGTAGAATTAGATATCAATCTTGTTTATAGAAGTAGCTGTAATTTCTCCATTCGTTATTAATGGAACTCTGTTCTTAGTTTCTTTGTCTAAACCTTTTGTCAGTACACTTCAATGTAAATATATTTAGTCATACTAACACACAGAGGAGCTGAAAATCTTCACATTGCTGAAGGGGAAACTCAGGATCAGCAGTGAAGAATTCCAGTTGCTTTAGTCGTGGAGCTAGTGTATCAGTTTCTGCAAATAATTTGTTATCAGGTACTCAAAAAACGTGAGATAAACTACAAAATTCATAAAAAAAATGTGTCAGGTATGTATAAATAAAAGCTGATGTTAATTTGCAAGATGCTGTCAAGAGAAATGACTTAATTCAGGTTTAAAAAGTAAACAGTGGGTGAATTGAGCATTTCAATGTGAGACAATTCTTCAGCTCTAAAATGGCTCAATGTAAATTCAGTTATTAGTGCTTTAAGTGGGCTGGTATACACCGGTAAGCTATACCGGCACTTTAAAATTTTACCCCTCAGTGCACCGGGACTTTTTTCTAGCGTACGACCATACCGGAATTTTTCGTCGTTTTCGGACTATAAGCCTCTACTTTTTTCACACGTTTTGACCTTAACCCTAAACAATGAGGCCAATTTATGGATTTTTAACGGGTAAACGAGCTTCATGCCAATAATTCATGGGTGATGCGCTCATGTGCATCACGTAACTCCACCCTGCTGCGCTCGGTGGCTGACCAATCCACCTCCTCAGAGGAAAATCTTCTCTCCTCAAAATCACAATCAGCAGTAATTTCATAAATGTTACTGCTGCAAGTATACAGGTTACATTTATATGTTACTTTATGTTGCACTGTTCCCAACACTGCTTGAGACTGAGCTGAAGCGTCTTGCTCTCAGAGCACAATACATACGGTCCAGTTTCCTGTAGTAACACCAGGAGGCTGGTATTTTTTATTTTTTTTTGATTGATATTCCTCAATTAATATTTGAATACACTGTCATGACATTTGGTAAAAAAGGTCATATTTCCATCTGAAGTCTAATAAGTGAACACACCATTCATGCTGTGACAAACTCATTGCTGGAGGAACTTCTAGTTCTATACATTGAACTTATACCTGAAAATGTCAGCTTTCATTTCAAACTTACTAATCTTCCCTGTAACCCTTCCCTTTTTCAGGCCATCTTACATTTTGTCAACCAAAATATGGCCAATGTGGGGCTTCAGGTGTCTGATATGGACAAACAGGTAATAAGATTCATTCTGAAGGTTGCTTCTTGATGCTTATATACTGACTCGTTTCCTTTCCCCTTGAGGTAATGTGCCTGTCCTCTGACGTGTTTCTGTGTCCCATGTGTCTCTTGTTCAGTTTGCTGATGGAGTGATTCTGCTGCTGCTGATTGGACAGCTTGAGGGTTTCTTCATCCCCCTCTTTGACTTCAACTTGACCCCTGTCAACCACTCTGAGATGGTAAGATATGGACTCATTTTGGATTCATGAAACATTAAGAGCTTCCTCACAGAGGTGATATGTCAATACCGAACAGAGGCTCACTTAACATTTAACTGTTATAAATACATCCGGCCTGTGGCGAATAGGTGATGTGGGTTTCATTTTCAACATTTCATTATATTAAAAATTTAATTGCATTAAAATTTAATTAACAAAAATTCTATTTGGAGTTCCTTCAGTTTTTTTTTTAAACCGTCATTTTATCTGATTAATTTCCACAGAGTGCTTTAGTTTGATTTATAACTTCAACTGATATGAAATACATTTTTTCATCTTCTTTGACCTAATCACATCTAATTCCTTTGTGAGCAGAGTGGATAATGAAATACAACACTAAGATCTGATTCTGAATGGAAACTATTGCAATATGTGCTGTGAGGAAATGACTTCTTCCACAATTACCATAAAGAAAAGTATATGCAACATTTCTTCTGTGTGATGGCTCACTTGCGATGCTCTCTTTGGTTTGACTTTACTTGGAAGAATAAGATGATACCGTATGAAAGTTATACCTATAATCCTCTCACTGAAAACAAGATAAATGTTGAATTAACACCATTTCCACACTTATTTAGTTGCAGATAGGTTTCAAATGTATTGCAAATGCAATAATATAAACCAAACACAAAATAAATAATGTGCACATTGAGCTAATCTGGCGAGTTAAACCCTGGAACAGTGTTGTACACACGCAGAAACAACCGGTATGTCATCAGCTATAAAAAGTTTTTAGAACTTACTGCCACCCAAAAGCAACATTTGCTGCATTTTATTTGTTATATTTCCACATGCTTCTCACAATCTGTCACCAAGTTGATGTGGCTGATAAAAGGGTCAAATTTGCCACAGTCTACGTGTCGTTCTTTCTTTTGAATTATTTGAATCACTTCTAGTGATGATCAACACTTATGTCAAGAGCATATATATGAAAAAGTATCTTCTTGCAACTTAAACGTGTTTCTTTCTGATGTTTGAGTGTATATGAGTTACAGAATTTGTACAAATTTAACTTAAATTTCACTTTTCTGGATAAAAAATGTGGTGCGATTCTGTTTGACCTGCAGGTTCACAACGTGACTTTGGCCTTGGACCTGCTGAATGATTCTGGCCTGCAGATATCTAACGTTGCTCCACAAGGTGAAAGAGCCCCACTTGCTTCATACAAAAACCCACTCTGACTTCTTTACACATTTTGAAATGCCATTCCTGGTGAATTGAAGAACAACAACAACAACGACTGAAAAACAAAAACAATAACAGCAGAAGACCCGTGAGCAAAATGATTCTAACAACCGACACTCAAGCTTCAAGATAGCGGCGTCAAACTAATTCAGATGATATCCTCTATCAGGAGTGTTTATCAGTGACACGCCACAATCTGTTTGTGTATCAGGAAGGAAATCGCTGGTGTAGTTTGAGTTAATCTCCGCTGCACAGCGCGGTGAGGCTTTGACAGTATTTTGGGAGGGGAAGACCGAAGTGCGGAGGGGATTTGAATGGGTGTGAATTGCGTCTGGATGTGGAGCACTGCAGATGATTGGCTCAGTCCGAGGCCATCACCGTTCATTTAGAGGAGGGGAGCGGGCGACAGTCTCAAGGGGACGGTGTCACTTGGTGGCCGCTGATAGACACAGAGATTTAACCTCGCCGCTATGGCTTTATCTGCGGAAGATATGTAATTTGTATTCATGAGCACAGCTACTGCATATCACACAGTTCTCAGGCCGATCTCCAGAAATATCCGGAGTGCATCTCTTTACTGTAAAAATGTCTGTGGAATCTCAGGCGTTTCTGAGATACAACTTACAAGTGAAAAGATCGGATTTCAGCTTTCTAACCACGGAATAACATCTTCTTGAATCGTGCCATAAACCAAACATCATGCCTCACAAAACCTCTGAAAAGCTTAAATGTACAATATTTCTAATGCTAATTTAATAAGTTTAAAAGATTTGCACCCTGATTTAACCAAAGATTGAAAGAGGAAGTTTAGTATGTATGTGACAAGTTGGTGGCACTCTGTAGGTTTGAATGTGCAATATGTAATGTTAAATGGCACAAATAATCTTTTCACTGTTAACAGTCATCATATATTGAAAAAAAGTGTTTTGTGCCGTATGGTGATTTTATTTGTAATCCAGTTCAGTATTCAATCTAATTGTGCAATATCACACTGAAGCACGAGAAGATGGTCTTGTGAGAAACATTCAGTTTATGTTCAGTCTTATAAGTGAAGCAGAAGGTGCCAGTTCTTGAAGGTTTAATAGTAAAAAAAACACTATGATTGGAAACACTCTCTGCAAACTGGATGCTAGACCCAACAGCCAGTGTTCACATGATTAGTAGGAAACAGGACTGTAACACATGAATCCAGCTATTAAACTTGTATATTTGCCTCGAATCAATTAACTTTTGATCTGTAATTTCTCTCATAAACAATATTGATCACATTGTCCTTGATCCCACGCACATCTCCTTAAATGATTTTATAGACCAAACTATATTTACTGTTATTCAACACTAAAGGGAAGATTCAATCAAAGCTGGTGACTTTCTCAATTGTCAGCAAATTCTATTTGCATGATCACTTGCGATATTTAAAAATGTAATCAGCTGCAAATCCAGTTTTCACCAGATTGTAGTGGTTATAAGTCCATGATTTAATATCGCTTTATTCAGAAGCCCTTTTCAGTTAATTGTGTAGAGTATATTTATCTGATGAATTTAAGGAGTAATGCTTCTTGTATTTCTATAATAAATCTCCATGAACTCTGTTGTATGTTTCGGGTTGCTTTTACCTTTATCCCCCCCCACCCTGTTCCAGCCTGGAGGATAGTTTGAACTGCGCAGACGCAGCACTGTAGGACTGATTAGTTTCGAGTCTGGAGTTTTAATCACTGTATGCCTGTGTTTGGTGTGACTCTAAATAAACGAGACAGAAATAGAGAGAGTGACCGAGTGAGTTACTGACTGGTTTAAGTGTGTGAATTAATCAATGGCAAAATGGATCAACTTCACTTCCCCGCCAATCCACTATTGACAGGATGAGCTTTGTCTGTGAGCTTCAATCTCCCTCTCCCTTCCCCTCAACGTAACCCGCCCGCCAGACAGCCTGTAATTGGGGAATAAATCCTAAACACGATAACTGTTAATGTAAAGACCGGCGCAATTAATCTGAGCCAGGAGCAAGCAGCTAATTTAATTCATTTTTAGTGTCTTTTTAATTAACGGCATAATTGCTGAGATGGAATGAGGAGTCCCAGTACTGGGAGCCTAAAAAGGCTGCATGCTCTGTGCATTAATGAGGTTAGCCATTGGTGGAGTCTATCTTTATGACACATTTATTTGGTTAGTGTATTTCACAACAGAGGGCAATTTTGTCATGATCGCATCTCTCCAAGGACGTATTGATTAACTTAATGTTTTTGTGTCCCCCTGATCTATGACCTGTTGGAGAGCATTATGACATTAGGCATTAGCTAATGCTGGTCACAGGTTCACCATATTTTCACTGCTGCTGTGGTCGAAGGACACTAATGTGTGTTATCTCTCTGGACTTTTTTGGCAGATATCGTCTCTCAGGACATCGCAGCCACCATGAAGGTCCTGTATTTGCTGTTCAAGAAGCACAAAGCCAAATGCGAGAGGACGTCACGTGAAAAATAACTGAGCACCTGAATTTGTGGCGCAAGCAGATGTATGCATGATGTTTTTACAGAAAGAAATAGAGACTGAAGATAATTAAAAGGTTAACTTGAGACAAACAATTAAAGCTGTGGTTTTTAAAGTGGGGTGAACTTCACCTAGAGTGTCAATTGCTTTGATTTTTTTGAAACGTACTTGTTCAGAAAATAGTAAATTATTATTTTGCATCTATGCAAAAGTGTCGCCTATACTCAGACTATAAGTCAAGACTAAGTAGGTATTTCATATGAAAAGTGCCTGAATAGCCGGTTCAGACTTTTAAATCCTGTAAAAGAATATTTAAACGTTCTGCGGGTAAAACTTCAAGGATCAAGGTTGGTGCTGATGGAGGCAGCTGCAGCAGCGGAATGACTTTGGCATGGTATTCGAAGATGGAGAGTGAAAAAGGGGCTGAGTTATGGCTGACCGCTCCTGACCGAACCACTAATGGGAAAAGCCCGAACAAAGCAGCTGATGCAAGTCAGGTGATGCCGACGCAATTTTCAGTGGCCTGCCTCACAAAGACTCCTGCGGAGAGCTGAGTACTCGGCGGCATCGATTTTAACAAAAGCAATAAGGTGGGTTTTGACAAACCTCAGAAACAAACTTCTCTGAAACGATTGTGACTGAGACTAATTAAAAAAAAAAAAATCTGTCAGTGATGAAAATCAAAAAGTAAAGTTCAGAAAATCTTGGATCATTAAAGTGCATACAGGAAATCCCCAAGTACTGCCACTGCTTTGTTTGTTACACAAGGACAAAATTGGTCACGGAAATAAGCCAGCCAAGTCAAGTGAGCGGTACTTAAGCACATGTCCAATTGACCTGATTCAATTACTTTGGGATACTTCCTACCTGAACGAATAAGAATATGCATCAACATGGAAAATATATTTTCTGTTATGGTTTGTCACAGTTGTCTGCTCTATCTTTAACCCTGTTCATTCTCCACTGGCAGCCTGTGGACTAACAGCACTGGTGGAGGCTGTAGTTAACCTTGACTCTACGACGGATGTGTATCACTTTCGTGGTCTACATGTTTGAATTTCAAAATGTTTTATGCAGAATACCACTCATGATGTAACTGTCTGGTTATTTATCTAGAACTGGCATCACACAAGCATATCCCCTCTGAGGCTGGATAGGAAACACAATGGCACTGGCTCGCTGAAATTGTATGGTGGCCATTTTCGAGGACGGCTACCAATTTTAACAAAGTTATTGCATATTTGAGATGCAAACTTTTTTCCCAGAGGGACACGTACGGAAGAATGTCCAAATTACAGCACAGTCTACAGGTAAAGTTCATTGTCTGAAATCTTCTGCACTCACTTGCGTTTCTTTGGCTCTGCCATTTGTGGTGACCAGCAGTGTCTCCAGTGAGGTACAAACCCTGAACTGGATAACGGGGTACAGTTCGCTGAGTGCAAAATCTCCAAAGAAGAATATAGTTAAGCTTCATGAGTATCTTCCATTGTATTTATTATAATACAAAACTGGCAAAAAAAAATTGGTCCACGGGCCACAGTTTGGACTCCTCTGTAATAGACCAACGTCCAGGTTTTTACAACCCGCCTGTTTCTGTGCTAGCTGGCCTGTTTTACGATTTCTGATTGTTTGATCATGTTTTCTTATCCTTTCTCTCTCTTTTTTAAATTAATTCTTGTCAGTTACTTCAATTAGAATGGTCATTTTTGTGCCATTAACATTTTATCTGATAGCCAAAACTATTAAATAAGAAAATATGCATTAAGATCTGAATACTCATTAGTATTTATATGCCTGCACAGCACATTGATCATTTATGAAAGCTATCATTTGTTCATATACTAGCAGTTTATGGGGGAATAATTCATTAACAACTATATTGTTATTAATATTTTCTTTTGTATTAATATCTTATTATTGGTTTTCTCAAAAGATGTTGGGTGTAGTTGTTGCTTCCTTTTAGTTAAGCGTGTCCTCTTCTCTCTTTATCTTTCCCCCGTCGATGTCCTTCCTTTCCAGCCGGCTTTGTTGAAACATGGCACTTTCCTTTCTTATAATACCCCTCTTCTGTCTTTGGCTGTCGCTTCTCAATAAACAACACGTGATCCTTTTTTCTCCACTTCCTCGTGTCTTCCTGCTGACAATTTGTGTGACCTCTTTTTACTTTCTTCCCCCCAGTGAATTGTTCACCACTCAATGTCACACCATTATGTAGAGGATGCACTGAAAAACAAGACAATAGATTCAATTCGAACAAAGCACAGCTTGCTAATGTGCCAAATCAAAAGTTAAGAAAAACTGGAGAAAAAAAAAAATGCATTTAATTGTCCTGTTTTACAAGCACATTCGAATGATGTAATTCATGCAAACCATTAGTGACTTCAGATTTCACAGGAAATTGGATATGGTCACCCTTTTCTACTGTAAAATTTAAATAGATTAACCTTATTTATTCAAGCCTTTCGCCTTGTGGATTTGTTTTGTGTACTAGCAAATTGCGATGTTTGTTTAATTGTTTTTGTAGCAAGGTTAAAGGTTGAAATGAAAACAACAACAACAGCAAGTACAACAACAATGTTTTAGACTCATTTCCTTCCCTCCAGTTTGCTTACAGATACTGTACCCGCTGACATTCAGAGTACCAGTTCATTTTCTTCCATCAGGTTGATGGAAAATGGTCCTTATACATATTTTATTACCCTGACATTTGGAAAAAGTTAACATAAAATGTATTTTGAAGCCAGGTGGAAAAATCACAGCCGTAAAAATAGAGATAGCAGAGAGCGAGAGAGCGACTGAGGTGTGTGCTGCTCTAATTCATCATTTCATGATCATTTTAATGGACAGTTTGTGTCATAAAACATCCAAATGGCTCCTTCCAAATTTACAGCACTTAAGCCCTTCACCTTGAATGATTGCAAACTGCAGTGCTTGTTGTAAATTGAATTTGAGTGCAAATCCTACTGTATTACACGGTCAGACCACGAAAGACCAGTTTCAGTGAAGTGATGCTAATTTTGTGAACGTCGATGTCTTCCACATGCAACTTTATGCAAAATACACAAAGGCTGCAACGGAAGTATTTTGGTAGCCACGCCAAATCTCAAATACAAGGTATGGTATAGTACAAACAATGGCTGTTGCTCGCATTTCCTCCTGGATGCTTTGCAATCCCTCACAAATTTAACTTCTGTTTAACTTTGGCGGCCTTTGGCCTTGGGCTCAAATAAATGTTGTTTCAAGAAGTGACTTTTCTGAAAATACAGCCGTTATCTAAATTCAAAGATACGCAAATGCATCACTGCTTAGTTTTTTTTTGTCTCTATTGATACTGAAAATCAGTAACACCTCCAGGAAGTCACAGCCTCTGTCTACTGTCACTAAATGGAATGTCAGGTCATAGTAAAAAAAATAAAAAAATCCTACTGCTGATGTGATGAAGTTTGCCAGAATTGTGGAAGAAAACAATGCAATGAAGAATGAAAGGGCAACAATGAAGGATTTAGAATTTTGTTTTCCATCTTTCACATTTATCACATGCTACCAAAACAGTATTTTTCTTCGTATCAATCTGCTTTAGCTTTGTTGATTTTCCTATGTAAATATATGATGTAATGTTAGAAATCCTTTGTTGTTTATAAGGTTTATAAACCCTATCTCACCCCCATACCAAACAATGCTATGTTCAAGGACCTTGGCAATCTGGTCTGTTTTCTGTGTTGTGAAGTGGAAGTAATAAAAGACCTTTTGTTTTCAAGATGCCTACATGCAGTGTGACATGTTAGGATAAACAGTGCTTGTTGATGTTGTTTTTACAGCTTATAGACATTTTTCTGGATTGATTCATAGACACAGTTTTGCCATTGTGATGCATGTGCATATGAAGTAACACTGCAATTATCAACAAAACACAACGTAATGTTTTGATTAAAACTCAGATGGAGCTTGCACAAGAACAGCCTCCATACTATTTTCTTCTCTGCAATGTTAAATAATTAAATGCAACAACACGTTTTTGTTTATTTTTTTCTTCGTTTTTTTTAAAGAAGTTATGTCAAATTTGGAATATAGCATTAGCCACAGACCACTGAATGTTTCGATCCAATATTACAAGATACCTTTTTATTTTTCTTATTAAATTCTATGTCCTTCACTGGTCTCACAAAGCCCCTTTTGCTACCTTGTGGTAAAGTAGTATAAATGTGACGTGGGCTGTCCTCTACTATTCTTCATCCATATTTTACTGTGATTATGAAAGATGTTTTCACCAGAGACAAGTATGCTTCTACACAGTGTGCAGCGTTTCTAAAAAAAAGTCTTATTAAACAGATTTTATTTCTCTTTCTCTCTGAAATGTCCAGATGTTACTCCCTTGATTCTCAATGTCTTGTTTTCTTCCACTGTGTCTGCGTCTAAGTACCAGCAGTTCCTGGTAATTGGTACAAGCACCGCAGTCTGAAGACTGGCTCCACACTGAGACAAACCGGATAAATTACGAGCCCGTCACTGCACCTATGGGTAAACACTTGTATGTCTTATATTTATGCTTTGAACATTAGCAGAAATCACACAAGATGAATGTACTTTAGCTTTTGTACACTTATCTAAGTAAAGGTCACATCTTACACTGACATCTTCGTCTTCACACCACCAGCACTGACTCCTCACACACATAAAACGGGCTGCTACAACATGATAGGAAATAAAGATATAGAATTTAAGCCCACTTTTCAGCAGCAAATGATGATATAGTAGAAATCATTTCATAGAGTCTTTGAGACAGACTGTGGGTGTACAGCCTGGAGTTGTTGCAGCAGAGGATGTCTCATAAACAGATTCTGAAGAAAACAAATGCTGTCTCCCTGCCTGGAAACCCACTGGACAAATACATGTCGGAGTCCATCCAAATTGTTGACAGGAAACATGAGTAATATCTCCCTCACTTGTCACACTGAACAGATTTAACGCTGCGTGTGCATGAAAACTGGAACGGAGCCAAAAGAGCAGAACCAGTAAAGAAAAAAAAAAAAACCTGCTGCTTCTTAATAATATGTATGCTTATATTTATCCTTGCAAAGGCAACTAACGGTGCACATGGGCATTACAAATCACTACATTGTAAAGCTTCAAGCTAATCTTTTATAGACTAAGACAGTAGTTCCCAAATTTGCCTATCAGACCTCGTCGATGGCCCTGTGCTGGACTCTGGATGGTTAAATCAACACAGTGAAGCCAAATACGGCCAACCACTGGTCTTAGTTGCTCATCTTCTCCTGAAAAGCATTTCTTTATGTCACGAAAAGAGATTTCAAATCATCTGAAATATGTTGTTAGAATGGAAAAATATAAGTTGAGGCATCTTGGCTGAAGCTTGACATTCAGCTTTGTGAGGTGTTGGGGTTTTTTCTGTCCTTTCGGCCTCCTCACGGACCCAATAAGGTTCTCTTTGGTCAGATACATCACTTCATCGTTGTTGCCTCTATTTTCTTTCCCGAGTTGCTCTGTTCCTTTTCTCTGGGAGTTTGGAGAGCTCTCTTCCTGCCTGTTGCATTTTGCTGGAGAGTTCCCTCTGGAATTGCCCTCACTCAGGTAAAGCCTGAACAACTGTCCCTCTCTGAAGGACCTCCTTCCAATTGCTCACCTTATTACTACTTGCTTTCAAAGCTTCTCCTCGAGAGACGCATCTCTCAGCGTGTTCTGTCAGAGACTTCATTCCAAGTCACTCAGTTATAGACCACAGTGTCCACATGGACATCTTTGCATGTTCCACCTTTTTCTGTATGGTTCCCACTGATGCCACCTCGCAAGGAAATGAGTTGGTAGCTGAAAGACAGCACATGTGCAGTTTAGGTAGCAATAGTAGTATATTTGTAGTATCGACCCACCGACCGACCCACCGACTGACCCACCGCCACAATCCTGTAAGCACCACAGTCCGATTCTTAAAAATGCTCAAATAAGTGACCTAAAAAAGTTATTTTGTACAGAAAATATCCAAAAGGTTCAACACATTTAAAGTAGCTGGTGAACAGAAGGCAGATACTAATGAGACTGTGAACCAGTCACACTGGACAACACAACCCACAGTCCTATATGAAGCCAAACGGTCAGAGCTGAGCAGAGGGAAAAGTGGCAGATTTTATTTATAGAGCGATGACAACTAAGAGTAGAACCGGAGGAATTTAAGCAGTGATGTGAGACTGGACTGAGGTCAGAGGTCTTCTCTTCTGCTGCTTTTGTGGACCTTTGGAGATGTACATCACACACGTGAAGTAAAAGACATCTGCTATGAGATCATTCCCCAACTAATAATGAGCCTTGCATCAGTTTTAACAAATAACAAACGTTTCATGAGTGCTGCTAAAGTACACACTTCAGAATTATTGAAGACATGTGTGTATGAAAACCATCCATCTTGTATTTGTCCAGCTCAGGATGTCTGGGTGCTGGAGCTCTTCCCCGCTAACTGGAAGCCCATGTATAGGGAAAACATGCAAACTCTGCACAGAAAGGCCAAACACGGATTTGAACCCATAACTATCTTAGTATGGGATGAAAGAGAGAGCTTATATACCCTGGATGGAAGCCACAGAAGGAAAATTATCAAACATTAATTTCAATAGATATCAATACCCTGTGACTGCGATTGTATTTGCCAATGAATTATACACTATTTCTTTTTAAGTGATAATTTATGATCAGATTTGGAGTATTTCATGAGTGACATGCTTGATGAAAGATGTCCAAGTTTTATTTATAATTGGTCCTTGATATACCTAAGACTGATCGATGCTTCTGGCTTTACCACTGAGTGAAGTAACAGTAAAGTGATGCACCCATACCTCTGGTGAGCGTCCCAGCCCGTTGTTTATTTTTCTGGATGCTTAGACAATCCTTTGCTAGAAGCCTTAAGTAAGTTGTTGTCATTGATTTTAAATCTAGAAATTAATTTATTCATCCATTCATTTTCTCTCAGGAGCAAGCTTGTTATTTTGCTGAAAACAAATGATCCAGATCGTCAACACTTCCTCTTTGCTACTGTGACCGAGGCAGATATAAAGAAAAATGATTTAAACTGAGTTTTGTTTTGTTTACCCTCATTTTTTATGCCACAGACGATGGATTCTCCTGTGGGAAACTTGTCCTCTAAATTTGACCCGCCCTTAGTATTTATAGCGAGTGGGCTTTAAGCTGCTTACCAAACACGGGCGTCTTTTCAAGTGGGAGGTCACTGATGGACTCAGAATCACCCAAGAGATCAGGACAAGTCCCGAAAGAAAACAGCCACAGCTTTTGTTCTTCAAAAGTCACATATCAAAACGTTCTCCATATTTACCAAACATCGAAAGGTAATTTGCATTAGACTGCACTCTGCAAATGAAACTAAATGAAAGCGATCACATCTTTTATTGTAAAGGCAGTGTTGTGCTGGGCCTGCACTGAAAACAGACATTCATGCAAGCAATACACAAATACAAGTGGTGGAGTTGCAGCAGCTATCCATGCTTCCATCAGCTATTCAACAGCAATTTAAAATAATTTTAAAGGCATATCTACAATCTTGAGCTACACATGTTGGAACTGTAAATACAGCTTCAGAGGAATTACACGACAGAAACTTTCATGAGTGGTTTTATCATATGTCACGTAACCATGACATCACAAGGTATTATCGTTGTGATTTATAATTAGAACGGTCTACCGACCCTCTTTCTGCTGAATTATTTTACTGTAAACAGGGATTAAATGAACTATTTTAGCAAAAAACTGAATTTTTTTTTTTTAAATGTCTTTGAAATTTAAATAATGGTGGGTTGCCAACTATTGACAAACTCTAAACTTGTATGCCACAAATACTTGATCTCTTGTCAAAATGTTTGGCCAAATAGGGAGTTCCCTATAAATCCCGGGTCCCTCGGAATAGAAATGATCTTATGTTAGATAAAGTGGAATTTAAGATCTATGGCTGTATGGGTATTCAACAAATTCTGTTCAAAATTCAAAAGAGTCAGGGCATGTAGGTTGTAATTTCACAACATTAACAGTTGGTAGATCCCCAAGGTTGTGCCAATGGTTGGTTTTTTTATTGGATGTGTAGTTGCTAAATAAAAGGGCAACTGCTACAGTGCTACAGGTCATTTTACTCTTTCAAAACCAAATAATCATTTATTTAACCTTCTTTTATTTTTTCACATATAACTGTGTGTATGTATATGTATATAGACTGTTTATAACTGTGCTTGAGTATTTTTCTTTCTCACACCATACCTACTAGTAGACACACCATGTCTACTTGCTGTGTGTGTGTGTGTGTGTGTGTGTGTGTGTGTGTGTGTGTGTGTGTGTGTGTCTGTCTGTCTCTGGGGTTGTTTCCTCACTCAACTGGATACTCCTCAATCAATTTTCTCATCAGCCTGAACCTTCATTACACTGCTTCCTCCACCGCTTGTCACCAGTTTCTCAGTTTGCCAGTATGGTGAGGAGTTACTGTATTGGTCCTGAGTTTTTGAGCAGCAACCCTGCACTAACCTATCATATGTCTCTAAAATAGCTCACACTGTAGGTTTGCTTCAAGAAAGAGCTTTGGAATGAGCTTCAACTGTTAAAGAAAATCAGCCCATTCTGAGTCAACCTTATAATAATTTTGTACCAGAAATGAGAAAAGGTTTTGATCATCCAGGCATAGAATATTCAGTCACATTTAGAAAACATAGACTGGGTGGAATAATGAGGCCTCGCATTTCTGAAAGGGTTAATTGTCCTGATCAAGGATGAGTTAGCCAGGCAAGATACATTAAATAAGCTGGATGCACTGATCTCTTTGGCAGTTAAATTATACAACTAGTGGAGAGAGACACGGGGGCAAATTAGGCACTGAGATTTCAGTCTTACTTCATATGCAGCACCTCCAATACCACTTAGAACACAATCACTAACAGTAGAAGTGGGCACCCTGGTGAACCAAATCTACTCATATTCCCGTCCCAGTGTGCAGCTCAAAGCCGCTCTCTGCTGTCAGCATTAGTCCCTGCTCCTTCAAGATCCGATTGACTCTGGTGCAGATGAAAATTGTATTGACTCCGATCTTGCCTCCCACTGTGTTTCTCCTGCACACTGGTCTGGAGGCTATGGCTCTGAATGGGAAAACCCCTTGTTCGAGTCACCCACCCCTCCCAGCCAGTGCGCCTGGTCCTGTGAAGTAACCATCATAAATACTGTACATCTAGTTTTGCATCATTTCTTCTTAGTCACCTCTAGTTTGAGGGCACCCCAGCAGTGCTCGCACAATTCCAATTTTAACTTGTCCCGAGGTGAAATTTACAGTTGGAGACCTAATTGCAATTCCTCCTGCCTTCAATTCACCCTGCCACTGCAAGAGTACCACATCGCCTTCACAAAAAAGCCCTGACTTGTCCTCAGTCCCATCCATATATTATGACCTCAGTGAGATGTTAGTAAACACGAGGCGCTGTCCTTGAAATCACAACGTCCTTATGCCTGTGCAGTTGATCTCCTCCCAGGAGCCCCTCTGCCCTCCAGTTGTCTTTATAGGTTGTCCTGTCCTGGGAGAGAAACTATGGAGATGTACATGTCTGAGTTGCTCTCAGAAACTCTGAGATTAGTTTTTTTTTGACAAAAGTAATGAAGTCTACCTAAGAAGAACATATGAAGGCTTTTCTAACTTGATTATTGTATGATATCTGCTGATGATATATTGTCTGTGGGCTTTAGTCATTGACTAAAGACAGATGATACACTGAGTCGGTGAATGACTTGACAACGAAAACACAAATTAGCGCTGAAAATGCACATTGACGTCATAATAAATGCAAATAGGACCAGATGGTATACGTCAGTCTTGCTGTATTGCTTTTCCTGTCATTTTGCTGCACTTAGGTGTGATTTGCTGCGGCATAATAGCTTGAACACTCTACAGCTGGTTTTGTAAGAAGTCATGAATGGTAGAGTTAATATATGTTCCGGATGGATCTTAATGTGCCGTCGATGCCACAGATGATCCGGCCTGAGCAGACATGGCATAGGAGAGGCAAGGCCTAATGGGGTTTTAATAGATAAATGCTGGCAGGATGTGTCTCGGCTTCTCAATAACAGCAGGATGTGGAAATCCGGACAATGGTATTTAAATGGTGATAGATTGAAGCAATAGCCTTCGTATATGCTGATGGGATGAGCGTTGGTTACCGGAACACAGGAAGAATGTAAAAGGTTGTATGGAACAAAAGGGAGAAAAAAAATGGTAAGGCAGCTTGACAAGCCAAACAATCGTAGGATGATTGACAGATGTAGACAGGGGTCAGATAAAAAGAACATGTCAGAGCTTATTAGGAAGGACGAAATGGACCTTGACAGTGAGGTAACAAAGTCCTCAGTCATCTTGGCCTCTGTCGAAGGCGAGCAGCAGGTGTGTGATTTGAAGTAAGATGTTGAGCTCTGACATTGTCTGCTGCTGTCCGTCTTGTGCCTCTGGTTTTCACCAACAACTCATTGCTTTAATGATGTTTCCATGTTGGCTGGCTTTGGATGTGACTCTGCCAGCTTGAAAAGGTCATTGCCTTGAGGCTTTCAGCGCCATCATGCAGTCCATTGATTGTCTTTGAAAAGCAACAACTTTTGAAGTCTCAAAAGGATCAAACACAACTGAATATGTCAGTGACATACAACTTTTACATTTTTCTTGGAGCTATGTTGGTAAAAACCTTGAAAACTGTGGACTGTGTGTCGAACCCCTGCTGTCCTCAACCAAAAATACTGTCTTTGCAACCTTTAAAAGCTCAAAACATGAAATAAAAAGTGTAAGAAGTAGATTAGACTGTGTTTAATCTCCAGTTTACTGTCTAACTTGTGTCTAATCGAGGGCAATACTTGGTTGTCAAGAATACAAGACAGACTGAAAAAAGCCAGGCCTCTATGTGAGCTGGTCCTGGTCGCAACAATTAAAACGTGATGAGCTCTCTCCTGCTCCCTCATGGACTTGGTGACATTTTGCATTTCAGGACTTCAATCAATCAGTTTGTGAAAATCACTGCTGTACGTGACGTATTTCCATGGTAATGTTTAAACTGATTTTCTATCATTTGAAAGCATTAACAATACATACAGTAGCTCTAATCTGTGATTTGGTCATGACAGCCAGAGCCTTGTATTCTTCACATTTTATGGAGTGCTTGATGTAGATTGTGCAGGTCTTTATTTGAAAAGATTTCAATGTGGAGGGATCAGTCGGCAGAACAGAAAAAAACAATGTTTATTGAATAGAGGTTTGGTGTTTCGACTCCAATAGCAACATTGTAAAGTCATGACAAATGAAATCTTAAACTCTTGGGGCTTACCTCTGTTGTTAGTGTAGTTCATCTCGGAAGGTTAAAGGTTTGATGCCCAAGTATTGAAGTGTCTTTGAGCAAGATTCTGAACCCTAAGTTGCTTTCAATGTGGTGCAAGCACCTTGCGTGGCAACTGTTCCCATTGGTGTGTGTGTGAATGATTGTGCAGACTGATTATGAGGAATCATGTGAAGTGCAGTGTGACTGCATAAGCTGAAATAATATAAGTCGAGGTTGTGGTGGCCAAGAGGTTAGACATGTTGTAACAGCTTTGAATCCTTCCATCAATGTTTCCAGACTGGGGGTTCCTGCAGAAGAGACTTATACTCCAAGTGCTCAAGTTGCGTTGGAGCGGTATTGTAACGTTTATGTCAAATCAAACAAAATGCACCATCATGTCTTTATTTACCACATTTGAAGATGGAAGACAGCGAGAAAGGTAGTGAATAGCGAATGGCTGATAGAGGAGGGAGTATGGGGAGAAGATTATTATGTCCGTAAAGGAGATCAATTATTGGATTTTGGAAAATTAGGATAGCAAAATCATTGGGCAAACAAACGGCAAATACTAACTTTGAAGATGAGGTCATGTAATAGTGCGGACCAGTGAAAGTCAAAAGATAAAAATGATGTGAATTAGTAGGTTTTTATGAAACATTAATCTGTCAAGCTTTAATGCAGCCAAAAAGAAATTGTGAGCCAAACTAATTCAAGACTGCAGTTCAATTAGTTTTGGTACTCCTGAAATAAATATGATCAACCTACGATCGAGATATTCAAACTCAGTGTTTGTTTACTGGAGCTTGACTGGAGAATGTAACCTCAGCATGCGCCATGTTGGAATGTTGGACACAGTGCAATGGAAATGTGGGCGAACAATATTATATGAAACTGACAAAAATTTCTAATTTCTGTTACACTGTTGGCAGAGATTCCCCACTCCTCATCCCGTTAGCAAAGCCAGTTACTATGTAAATGACCCTGTGTGTTATTTCTCAGTGGGACACCAGTGTGGGCCTGCAGCTCAATGCAGGACTTGTGTCTCAGTCAGAACTGACATCTCAAAGTTTTGACGAAACATCAACATTTTTACCGTGAGTCATCATCAACATATTTTACACTCACAAAACCACATTTAAGGGTATATATGGTCAAGTAGTTAATAATAACACATATAATTGTAAAACATGATCTTTCCTTAGGCCACCAAGTGACGCTGTCTTTGTTAAAAGATATTGGCATATTGATTGAGCATGTGTATTATTATTGCACATAGCGGTATGTAGAGCAGAGTTACACATCACTTCCTATTCCATGCTGAACCTTTGGAGCGCTATTCATTGGAGTGCCATGGCCACGCCCTTTTACTCTTGAGTAACATTTTAATGTGTTTTCATCAGGAAGGTCTGTTGTATTCACTGGCCAAATTTCCAGTCTCTTGCACTTACTCCCTCGGACGCCCTGCTTGTTGCGTATGTCTCCCAAATTTCTTGGAAAAGGTGAAACGCGTTAAACATGTTGCTTGTAGTCGATATTACATATGTGAAAACAATGTATGGGACCATTTGGCCAGACACACGCGCAAACTTTTTCCGCCACACCTGATGTGTGCAAATAAAATTTTCAGCAAGGTTCGAGCACATTTAGGGCGTCAAAAATACAGCAGTTAACGCAGTAGCAGAATAAAGGATTATAATAATAATAATAATAATAATAATAATAATTCCTGGCATTTCAATAGGGTTCTCGTCTAGCTCTACTTCTACATTATCAGCCTGTAATTACAAAAACACTCAGACCTCACGCAACCCATAATCGGGCTTATTCCTTCATGAGATATTTTGGATCCTCCAGGCAAGTATTTGGAGGATAAAAATCTAACATCAGGCAAACAAGTTTTGATTAGCTACAGTCTTACCCATATATATGTTAGTGGTGCCAGATATGACCTAATGCCTTCACTGGAATCTTTTTACCAGCAGTAGCAGGACTGGCTGAAAATTTAAAAGTTGAAAAGTTTCAAAAGATCCAAAGACAGTAACCCTAACCCTTGCCACATGCTTCTAATTTGGTAAATCCTTATTAATAGCCTGCAACTGTTGCAATCAGTTCGACTCACAATTTTGCATTAAAGCTTATTTCATTATTTCAGTTCTTATCCGTCATAATAAATTAACTTCCTAAAATGTCTGTTTTAATGTTTTATTCTCTAAATTGAAAAAAGAATCAAACTGGGAAAGGGCAGCCCGATGACCTTCAGCTTCTCCCTGCATGTTATTACTGCTGGTTGTTCTTGCAGGTTAGAGAACATAGGCTTTTCCATGAATTGTGGTGAGAACAATACTATATACTACATGAATAATTGTTTTTACACTGAGACACCAATAGGAGAAAAAACACTAAACCAAAAAAATTCTAATCAAATCAAATGATTTCAAATGTGACAAAAAAATAAATAAAAAAACAGCATTTTAGAAACAGAATGCATTCTGTTTTACTTTAGACTTCTGATTGCTTCTTATGAACCTTCGTCTGTTTCAGGCTTTCAGGGCTTGGACTTTAAAATAAATAAAATGAATCACCGTTTCTACAGATCACATGACACAGGAATTTAAACACACTGGAAAAGATAAAACTTTATTTCTCCCTGTCGTGACAATACAAAGTCAACAAGTGCAATAACAACCCAACTGAAAACGGTACTGGTCATTCTATCTAGTAATAAATACATAGACAGAACGCGGTGCACACCATCATCACCATCATTATTGTCATCACCACACCCAAAAAAAGTGAGGTATCAACCACTACAAAGCTTCTGCGTACAAGTGGGTATTCAACTGTAAGGCAACTGTTACCATGACAACCTGGACGGACTGAAACGGATGTGCGCTTCCTTCTTCCCATCTTTTTTTTATTGTGTTTTTTTTTGTTTAATCTCTTTTATTATGGGAAGAGGGTTGAGCTGATACAATTTACAGTACCACATCACATCAGGCCAGAGCCGAGACTGCTTTCAACAAAACAGAAAACATCACAAAACCAACTTGTGTAACATTTTTGAAAAAACTAAACAAACAAAAACAAAACAAAACAGGGGAACGGCTCCACACACGTCTCAGTTTTGACCCTGCTACCGCTCATCAGAGGAGAAGTGAAGCTTTTCAATGAACTCCCTGGGTGTGACTTGTGTGTTATGTTATTGGTGATAAGGACAGACCTTTTTTTCTTTGATCACAGGTCAAAACGCACAGCATGGAGCCCTGAAAAGCATGTTCTCTAACGTAGCACTCTTTTCTTCTTCTTATCCAGCACGGGGGACTAATTAAATCCTCTTTGTCCTGCAGCACCTGTTAAAAATCTCTTCCCCCTGTTTGCCGCTGCTGCTCTCCACACTCTGGGAATAAGGAGGCAGCCAGAGAGGGAGAGCAAGTGAGCATAATTTTGAAGCAGTGCTGAACTCTAGGCCAATTATTTCACTTGGACACATCCTGTTTCTGTGGCCCTGAAAGTGATGGCGCGAGTCTACTGGGGCGCACATGCAATTAAACTTCAGCTATTGAAATGGGAATTAACTTCCTCTAACAACTCAGCAAATTTGAATATTATTGCTGATAACCGGGAAGGACGCAGACAGGACGCACTTTACAGCACTTGACCACAGTCTTCTTATGTTCCACTTAAAAACTTCATGAAACATAAAGATGTAATATGAAGGCAGGACCGGAGCCTGGTGGCTGACTCCTTCCTGTCTACACCCATTTGGGTTTAATCAGGGTGTTTGTGGCCAGAATCCAACCATTCCTGCTATCTCCTGTTAAATTTCACCCACATACACCCACGTGTGCCTGTACAGCAGCTGCCAGATTAACAGTTGAAGATTGAACGACTTTTAGGGAGACTTTCCTTCTCACTTCCCTTCTCCTCCTTCTGTACCTGCCTGCCGTCTCATCAGTCTTCACATGCTGGCACCAGCAGCTTTATGGATTGCTGAGTCAGTGTAACTCAGCAGCTGGGTTCAGATTTAGCCGAGAGCGGATTCAGTTTATCTCAACTGCAGAACAGGAATAGTTACTTTATCTAATAGTCTATGAACAAAGAATTACTCTTCAACCACCCGGTTAATCTGTTTTATTGTTTTGCTTTAGTGTTTTTCAGGCTCCAAAAAATAAAGACTGCTGCTTTTCTTTGTCTTAGTTTTAATAGCACTCTACCAACAAATCACAGACAAAGCATCAAAACGAAGTTAATCTTTAGGTGTGCTTCTAGTTCTACTCTTTATAATGTCTTAGTTGTCCTTTTGAGTATTTGGTTTATTCAAACTGGCAGATTTTAATGAGATTTCACGCTCAGTGGTGTTTGGCTGACTACAACAAACAGTGTAAACACCTGATCTGCTGAAGATCATTATGGGCAGTTTTCATTCCTGAATAAATAAGCATTGACTTCAGAGTGATCATCAGTTTGAATTTTAGAGTGAAAATTGTCTCATGTATTTGACAGTTCTCTTCTTACAAAGATGACACATAAAATCTTTGGAAATCTGGGAAATCATGTCATTATCTCTGTTATTGACTTCTCCTTACTGAATGCAAGCGTAATATTCCTCAGTGGGTAATCACCACTGCTCACATGGCCAGTCAGTCTGGCTTTTACAGACCGTGTCATCCCTCTGATGAAGCTACTGTACATTATTGCTGACAGTGAAGAGGATTTTAATGGATTTCTTGTTCTTTAAACGTTTTCTATTATGGCTAATCGCTCACAATTGTTGACTACCAATGTGGGATATAAAGTGGTCCTTATAAAGGAACTAATGGATATTCATTTGCATCGTATTGCTAATGGAGCTGATTCCAGGCAGCTCGAGTATTAAGGAAGGTCAGACATGTCACTGGTGAGGATGTGGAGCAAACATCCACGCAATATATCTAAAAGTAAGGGTATAAATAAGTTTGTTATCTCCGTTTTCTTTATTGTGAAAGCGTCCCTGATCCCCATTGATGTTTTGGGTGAAGAGAGAGAATGTCTGATGACCTCACGTCAAACCTTCAGACCTTACAGCAGCTCAACTGAACAGCGTTTTGTCCTCGTCTGACACAATGAAAGAAATACCGAGTTTCGTGGAACGGAAACCTAAAACATTTCATACAAGTTTTTCAACATGGCTGCAGAGACATTGTGTCTGGTCTCAGTAGGAAACAAAAACACTCTACTCTAAGTGAGATGCTCAGCATCAACCTAAGCCAGCACATATTCAGAATGTTAGCCACTCATATATTTCTCCGACTAGTTCACATAAATAAATCACCAAATAGATAACCCACAACTGTGTCTAACTGCTACTGAACACAAAGTGACACAGCAGTGTAATAAACATTTTATATCTAGAAAGATTTTTATTTTTTTTTAATTCTTTAACAGGCAAGCCTTCTCACTTGCGAGTGGAGTTTAAACCCGTTCAGCTCAAATTTGTTTGGGACGCTCCACCAGCCATCTTTGTGGCCGACTTCACCCTGTGAGCAGGTGGATGTATCTGTCTCTCCTCTGCTGGGGCAGCGGCATTGCAGTCCTCCGGGTTTCTTCCAAGCCGTTGCTGAGCCCATTGCAGGGCTGCTCCTGTGGTCCATGGGTGATTTGTGCTCATTAGAGAGGGGCAGTAGTCGCATCTAACTACTACAGTATGGCTGGCCCACCAGTGGAGCTGTGTCTGTAGTCCAGAGAGGGGCGGCTGTGGGACATCTCCTCTGTACCATTGTAAGGAAACAAGGTGTTGCTACTCTTCTGTTTGTCCACGGCATCTTTCTGTTCAGGAGGAGAAAAACAAGACAGACATATCATAAAGTCACTATTTGAACAATACAAAAATGTGATGATGATATAAACATCTATAGAATCTATAAATTCATCTTCAGTGATTTGCACACTTTATTGAAAAAAAAAAACCTTTTCGAGCGTTGTGCTCTAAAACACCATAACCAATATCTGATAATTAGTTTTGTTTCTTCAAAAGACCAAGTTCTGTTATTAAAGATGTGTTCGAAATAAGAAAAGCTAACACAAGTGATGATTTTATAATAGATGTGGCATTATTTTCTTTTTCGTGGAGATATTGTGCTTCATATTTTCACAAGTCCTTTGGCTAAAAGTAAGACATCAAGATTATTGTGCTTTCTTTCTCCTGGAGTAATTGTTTTATTTTTGTGCATACTGAGTTTTTCCTATTTTAGTTTAACCGATGTCTCTTACAGTATTGTTTTTGGATTCAGATGATAAGGAGCTCTGATTTAGTTTGTTGAACTGTATATCTCTGGAAACGTTGCAAATATTCTTCAAACAAAATTATGCTAGATTCTTTTTTACCGGTAGATGTTACCATTTTGTATCTTCATGGTAATATAAATATACACGGACAGTCAAAGCAATCAGTGGTGAGCTGTAGGCCTCAAAACTATACCGGGCAGATTTATGTGTCACCTTGGTCCTATTGATAATCCTTACACTAACCTCATCAGTTGCATTTAAAAAAGAGTAAAGCATTCAATCATAGCACCAACACGTCTATGTTTTGCAGAAATAAACATGTGTACAAATACACACGTCTTTCCTGAAAGCTGAGTTTGGTGTCCAGTTTTCTAAACACTGAACAAGAATACCAAAAAACAGATGACATGAACCATGGACAAGATGAAATACTTCAACTAATGGTCATTTGACATCATTCATCATTCATGCACAGCAGCATATTGAGAATATCCTTGTGAATAAACTATCTGGACAATTGACTTCAATCGATTCCACTGTGAAATACACACAATACTAGTTAGAAGTACTGACTGGAAAGGGGTCAAAGGTTGTCAACCAAAATTTGATGTATGCCTAGAGAAAGATCACGGCGCGTGTAATGATTTCACCTTCACAAAGGGCTGACTTTTATCGTGACGAAGCTTAATAATGCATATTAGAATAATTGAATAAACCTACAGAAGCATGCAGAAGGTCTATGAGGTAGAAGTCTTTGATAACAAAGGCACTGTAGAGAACAGGTCTCATTATTACAGACACAATTTAAAGAGCGCACACAAACAGGGCAGGTAGAAAAGAAATACAGATATGCCTTAATCTCATTGAAAAGGTGGTTTGTAGCCCACAATAAAGATGCATAGAGAAGATGCATGCATCATCAAATTCCACTAAGTTGCCACAGAAATTGTTAGGAGAAAAATCGCCTAGATTTTATTGAACATAGACAGGGCTTTTAGTTTCATTGCTGAAACGGTCTCAGATTGCAACCTTTTTTATCACGGTCTGCATTGAACTTTATATAACCACATTGGCTTCAAAATCAGCTCAAAAAACACAAAAACTAATAAAATGAGGCAGCTTTGCTGTATAAAAAGCAATCGGATTTACAGGAATATTTTACAAGTCAGTAATTCTTGTGAAGACTCGAAGCCCACCATGGATCTATGAATCACATCCACCATCTGTACTGTCCAAAATAATACAACTGTGTTGTAATAAGAGAATAAAAAACATCTACTTGCTTTACCCTATTGATGATTTACCCCGTTTTCTTGAAGGGAAGCTCGTTGTTTTATGAGCAGAGTGACACAGAGTGCTTTTAGGACTTAAAGGATATTGTAATGCACTCAAGAGAAAATGACTGAAATACAAACTAAATGTGTGACTGCACATCCAATAAAAGATCACACACACCGTACAAGAATAAATACAAAAAAGGTGCGTCGATCCCACTTGCTTTTGGCAGCACCGGTAGTCATTCTACAACTTTCAAAGAGCTAAACCTGTTCCCCTACTCCTTCCCTTTGGCAGAACTCTGTGTCTGGCTCCCTTTGTAGCATCTATGATGTTAATTAACCAGCACCACATGGAGGGCCTTGCTTTAATTGGACAAGGTCTTGGCGTGTCCGTCTGCGGACAGACAGGCCAGGAATAATTTCATAATGTGCAATTCTATTATTACCACAGAAAACCGACCACTGAGTTCAAAGATGGATGTGAATATGGAGGAGACAGAGCTTGGCTTTGATCACACTCTGACAAGAACAAAGAAAAAAAAAAAGAAAAAAAAACAAAGAAAGAAAAGATGTGAAATCTTGCTACTAAGGCTGGCTGACCATATGTTATTTCCTCAACAGACAGCACAGCCGGTGTTTAAGTGCGGGCGTTAGCAATGGTTACCTATGACCAAAGTGAAGGAACGGATAGACTAAGTCACTAATGGAGACAGCATTTACTAGACTGGGTGGTAGCGCTGAGTCACCGATGGCTGACTGGAAGAGGCAGTGTTACGATGGCTGGTGAGTCAGATATACGCCGAACGTCGTGACAGATGTCACCTCACGCGGACCCGATTTACCCAAGGCTTGGCTCAACCGGTCCAATAAGCTCCCAGCCTGGAGTGAGTGGGAGGGTCGACGCTGGCATGAGCCACAATTGTAAGTTGGTGCCAGTTGATGTATCAACAGTGTTTGGGAATAACAAATGTGTTACTGAAAATCCAGTACTTTGGGGAGTATTGTGTTGCTGCCCATGAATACATGAAAACAGCTACAGAGCTGCTGTCTCCCTTTGTTCTGCTCACCGAGCCAGCTGTTAGCTATAGAATTAGCCCAAACTTTTGTTATGATTTATGTTGACTGGCTCATTAAATCTGAGCTAACTCAGTCCTTCTGACAACAACATGAAAGACTGGAGGCAGGTTGATATCTTCAGCAGTTAAGGCCCTACCCTTGGTCGTTTTATTGTTGAGAGTCACCTGTAATAGCAATACAACTTCATCATCTGTTCATATGAAAGTCAGTGTACTCGCCATTGTTAATGTTTATAGAGTATTGTTGTCTGGGTGCACGAGTGTGTAGTTTAATTACAAAAACCAACAGCACCCACGAGTGGCACAACATGAAAAACATAATTTTCAGCCTTTCTGCTGTATCCGTTTAAACGGGCCTCGTTTTCAAAAATGTTGCCATGTAAATGCAAAACTTTTCTGAAACAAAAATGCAAAAACAAAACGTTTTCACTTGAATGAAAATAAATTCAGTTTCAATAAATCAGAACCGCTAAGAACCACATTTTAGAGGAAATTCCTTCAGCAAACTGATGTAGTATCAGCTGAACATGATGAGCCAGTCATTGCTTATTTGATAGAATTGGATGGCTTTTTTGGGATCAGATAATAGATATTTTGGATTTTTAACTGGTGGCAGACCTGCTGTTTGCGCGACAATGATCGGATGGAAACAGCATAATTTTTGTTTCAGAAACATTTCCCATCCAGAGAGTATTTTTGATAATGATTGCAATACATGATTCAGAAAAAGTTACTAAGTGACTCATAATGCCATTGTTGTCTAAAGTATTAGCCAAAACGCAATGAAAGTGTGTTGTTTTCAGTCTTTCTCTTACCAAGGGGAAAGAAAAGATCTCCGTTCACCCCTCTAATCATTAACACGTGTTTGGATCGCCAATCAACACAACCCTATTAGCTAATGCGTCACCGCAACACGGTAATGTCATGGTGCTGGTATTTTTGTTTTGTTTGCTGTGCTGTTTTCATGTTTGGTAATCCCTCATGTTTCCTGATGTCCTTGTATTTCATGTTGTATTTCTATTCTTAATTTCAAATGTTTAGTCCAAGCCTTACTGGGTAAAACAAAAGTAGCTGTTCGCTTACTGTCAGTTTAAAGTTTCTCTATTGCTTTTCAAACTAGTAAGTGTACTCAGGTAATAGTTCATCTGATTTTGCCTAACACTGTAAACAACATAACTTCGCCTGTATTTATACCAGCACTCTTCGAGCTGGTGATCATGATGCATAAAACCATCAAATATACTTTTATGTCTACCACCACAACTGAGCAAAGCAGCACGGTAAGTGTTGATCAACACTGACTCACGAAAAACTAAATGTATTCAATATATGCAGTAAAAGCAAGACTGAAATGACAGCAGCAGTTCTGAGCGGGGATGTCACACCCAACGAACTACTACACAAGGAATGTAATATTAGTTGTGGTATAGGAGGTGCTCACACCCAGCTCCATTAAATATTCTTCCTCTCAGGATACCCAAACCATGATAGTTATGATGCGTTTGCGGCACCACTAATTGTAAAATGTGGAGAGTGGGCAAAGTGGGTGAGTACAAACTGGGAGCTGGGCCAAGGCTTTTATGTCTGCATAGCCACGGATGGACAACCGAGTTGGACTGTAATGCTGTCGAGCATCTGAGCAGAAACTTCCAGGAACAGTCATGTTTAGTGCCGTTTAAAGACCTGCATTAGAGCCCCGCGAAGACAAGCGGTGCCAAAGTACTTTTTCCGCAGGAGTAACACGATACCCCTGTGCAGCGACTTTTGTACTGCTGGATCCCTGTTCAGAGGAGTTCAAGTGCCCCTTCATTTACACCATCCAGCTTGAGCCAGGAGTGGCAATGTGAACAGATTTTAAACCAGCAGGGGTACTTCGACAATACACTGAGAGCTAGATGAGAAAGTCAATCCCATTGATCGATATCACATCAGTATGATCCACACAAACCCTCAACTTTGGAAAGAGCCTTTCCTCAAGCTAAGACAATAATCCTGAAATAAAGTGATACTTTAGTCTCTTTGATTCAATAAATTTGATGAAATTGGTTGGACTGCTACCCAGCGGCACCCATTTCTATAGTTCAGTTCTTTTGCCTCTTAGTTGCAACTGCACAAAGTGGGTGTTAAAATTAAGCTGAGCTGTGCTCCGACTGCGCGGTCTGCTCATTATAGCTGATGGATTTTTAGTTACTGTGACAGTAAATGTAAAAGAGAAAAACTTAATATTTATGTGCTTACATTTGTTTCAAATGCACATAATTCGGGAATATTTTTTTTCCTCTACCTTTTTTTTGTTTCGCAAATGAGTTGAACAAACACAGAAATACCACCTGGGATGCAAGTAAATGTTATGAGCTGAGCTTTTTCATCTCAGATATTTGAGTTGTGCTCCCGGGAAGATCAGTCAAACTGGTGGCACACAAAATTGCCTCTGAGGTGTTAGTTTTTGAAATAGTGTCTTATATATCATTGACTGTGTTGTTGCTGCCATCAGGTGCCACATTACTCTGCGACTAAACTCCCTTCTGCTGGCAGTTCCCTGCTGGCAAAGAAACAGTGCATCCCTCCTATCAAGGGAAGATAAGGTATGCCATCAGAAGGGGCGTAGCTGTTGTGTTTCTCTGGATCGCACTTCCTTTGGTGAAGAATGAGACAGTTGGGTTTCCTTTTTACGTGTTCACACTGGAGTGAATACGCCAATAGGATATTTTAATAAAGTGCATCTATGGAGAGAAAGTAATAACAGTTTCTCGAGCCGCCCACGCTGAACCCCCAGCAGATCTGCAGCAGTAAATACAGGCCTGTTCATGGAGCGATATGGAAAACAGCATTCCCACACACTGAACCAGGAGCTGCTCTTTGATACGTTGACTTGTTGTCAGGATTGCTGCGCTAAACTGGTAACCATTTGTGCTGGATTCCTAAACTGCTGTGAAATCGGGTTGTTTTTAGATTCCTGCTGCGCCAGTTGTGGGACCTGACCCCGACTTTGTTTGTTTACATTTGGCCGACAGATGTTCAACTAAGCGGCCCCGGTTTTCTGAGCCATTACCCAGAATGCTCTCTGGGGATGAAGATCTGTACCCCCGCAAATCAAACACGGGCCATCTGATGACGCACTGTGTGGGCAACAGGCAACTGTGGTATCCATACAGTATCACCCATTGTGGTAACTTCACGCATTGAATAAAGTGTAAGCATTAGATGCATCTAGAAGCTGAGAATTCCTTCACTGTGTGAAACTGTAAACAAGCTATTCTCGTATTGCCCCAGAAACTGCATGTGATTGATTTTAGTTCACAGCATCGGTCACTTGTTTTTAAACTAACGTGAGTGATTATGCAAGAATATTTTTAGCCCTTGTTTAATGCAGTCATGTTTATCAAAAACTGTCAATTCTTTTAATAGAACAAGATGTTGAACGTGACCATACCATTCTACTCTTTCATCCTGCTGCAATTCCCATTATTCTTCATCTACCTCAAACTGAGCCTGCGATCATTTTCCAGTTCCAGTTTATCAACAAGCATTTTGCCACCGCTCCAAACACCTTTTATTCAAGGGTTTCCTGGCTTAAAGTGAGCACATAGCCAATGAAGGTCACCATAGCCAGTGCAGGATTGATGACTCCTATCACACTGAACTGACTTCATGTCTAATGAGGAGGCTCCGTAGATATGTCCAGTCTTAGTTAACCACATTTTCACCAGCAGAGCGGCCCCAGGATCCCTCTGCAGCATCCCAGCTCGTCTATCTATGGCTCCCACAGTCCACACTGCTTCTCGGAGTCATTTGTCAAAACTCTGCCTACATTAAATTATCATGACCCAAGAGAGACGTCTACCTCGAGGAGGAGTCGGAGCCTCAGTCAGACTGATAGGGCGCACGGCGGCTGAGACGGAGAACTGAATGAAAAATTGACTACACAAAAATGTACGTTTGTTCAGGCTGTGCTCTGTGTAGCTATATCATAAAAGTCTGAACAATGTCTGGCAGTAGAAGAAAAGTACCCGGTAGCTACGAGGAGTTGTAGCTCCCTGCCGGCGTCATAAATTATCCCTTATGTGTTAACAACAGTCACATGCAGCCTTGCGCACCTTGAGACTACTGCGACTGCTCTCCGAGGTAATAAAAAGATAAACTGATGGGATAGCAGATGGTGTTTTGCCACAGAAACTCCATGAATGGTTTTTAATGCGACCCTGTGTCTATTCACTCAGGTTAAATATGAGATAGAGGCCCCAGGCGGGCAGTGGAGCTCTCACATTATCCCGCTCCTCTCTATTCATTAATGACAGCTCTCTAATGAGATGGTCAGACTTAAGACCAAGAAAAATTCTGCACAATAAAGTTTCTGTTAAGAAGAAAAAGGTTGGCGTTGAGAGTCAGGGAGCAGCTATTTTGAGATGAAAGAAAAATACAGATCAGATGCTTTGCAGAAAATTATGGGTGGAATTCATAAAGCACTGATAAATTCTGTTACTCAGTGAGCTGCTTTGACTTTGAAGCAAATACCACAATGTGTGTCCACTGTCTATATCTTAGTGTTCGCACTGCACGCCTAACAAGGATCTCTAGGAAGAAGGGAGCCTCATGTTTGAGTTTCCTCCCCGCTGGCTTGGAAAAAGTATGCTAAAAATGCCGTAATTTGTCCTTCTTGACTCACGGTTTCTCTGCCATGTTGCTCTGACAAAACACTGAGTCCAAAGATAAAATCTGAACAAACAAAGGAAAAATTGCTGAAAAGGGAGGAAAAGAAACATGTGTTTCAGGAGACTTTTGATATTTTCGCCTCAGCATCTGTTTCATTGATTGTTTTCCAAAGAGCTGCAGGAGTCTCTGCACTGTAAATAAATCAGATTTTACAATATCCATCAAACAGTGTGAATTAAGCTTTAATTAATTTCCCTGAAAGAGAATATTTTATTAATGATGAATATAATATAGTAAAACTGATGCTGGTATCTTGTATTTATATTGACAATGTAATTTCCTCCCAAAGATTGCATGACTAGAAGAGTTTAAAATGCCACAATAATAAATGTAATAAAAAATTATTCCCATAAATGAATTCAAACAGTGAAACTTTACATTTAATAGACATACAATATATAATGATTGTATTTTTGAAACATTTATCCAATGTAATTTTATGAATCATTTAATTAAATAATGTAAACTTTCCAATTATTTACAGTGCAAAGAATCTGCAATAAACATTTAATTCAGTGACTGATGCTGATGACAATATAATGATTATGTGAATATATAAAAGTTAATGTTCTGACCTATAGTAGGTGACAAACATTAAAACACTCACTTTTCTGCTCATTTAGCAAAAACATTGTTAAAAACATAGAAACAAGTGGAAAAACCCTCTTTATCATTATGTATTCCAAATATTCCACACTGCACAGCAGATTTCTTTCCCAAGTTTTATACGTCATGCAGATATTCTGCATATCACCTTTGTTGAAGCAGGCAAAAAGGTTGTCACTTTAATTATTTTCAGTCCAAGTTTTTCAGCTGCTCACATAGCACTGTTATCATTAAGATTTATCCATTTTGACCCTAATTAAAAGTATATATTAAAAAGTTCTCAGTGCTCGATTACACCGGAGAGACTCCTGACATTCTGAATGGAAACTTGCGGATTTTTGACCTTTTGCAGTAGACATTTGTACCAAAATGCAGAGAGCAGGGTTTTTTTTTGTGAGGCAGGGACTTACCATGCGGTGGATGTGTTGTAGGGCAGGAGCGTTGGGCTGTGGCTCTCCCCTCGGAGGCTGTGTCTGGGCTGGTAGTGGCTGGGGACCATGGGCTGGGCTTGAGCCTGAGTTTCATTCTCCTCCGGCATGGACCTGTGCCACTGACTCCGAGCCTTCTTCAGCCAACGTCCTCCCAAGCCCCATTTCTCCAGGTAGATCCGGCACAGCTCGTAATTTATGGCTGAGTAGTAGAGAAAGTCCAGGGCCAGCAGCACCATGACGAAGAAGCCATAGATCCACACGCCGACCAGGGCTGTGTAATTGCTGCAGAAGAGACAGACTGAGAGTGTTAACTCAGAGTCGTCTGAGAGGGGTGACGACAAACAAGCTTCACATGCTCACAGCTTCCGTCCAAATGCCGTTAAAGCTGGGCCCTCGGATCCTAAAAGCTGCGATGGTACTGCCAGGTGTGAATATTTGCTGTTCATGAGGCAAAACCAAAACGTTCACAAAATCCTCCCTCGTTGGGAACTGTTTAAATGAATAAGTATGTTGAAAACCCTCCATCTGTTCACATTTGCAGTCTCTTAAACACTGCCTCTTGAAATGGACAAAAAATTTCATTAGCACAAGAGACTTTTCAGTCCCCCTCATTTAGGCTCCTACGTCGTCCTTTTAAAGAAAATCTGCTCTTACTTTGCACCTCTCAAAAATTCTCTTCATGTTCTACATGATGCAGCTGGATTCATGTGGGGCTCATTTGAACTTTGTTTGAGTCCGCCCACATCCATGAAGCATAACAAGGTGAATGAGCAGAGATAGCTTCCTGAGGAATATGAGAGGAGAGGAAAATCAGACACGTTAAATCATCTCTGAGGTTGATGTCCCTGCTTGAATTGGAACTGAAGGTTTCAGACGGGAAAACATCACACAAATAGATAAAAATGACATGACACATTTTACCTCAAAGTAGAACTATATCTGGTGTTGAAGCAAATCCAGACGGGAAACATCTTTTGTTCTACCATAACATACACTTAGTATTTTGGTAAATGATGTAAATCCACTTCAGTCTTGAAATGAATCAGCTCCAGAGATACTTATTGAACAACGTGTTCTATAGTAACGCCACCAGCAACGTGCTGGTCTCATTTCACAATGAGAATATGAATTTAACAAATGAGACTACATGAAAACAGCTCGGACATGAGCCAAAGCGTTTATCTCAGTGGTTGTATGTTTTTTAAACCTAACGCTAACTGTAGGAGCAGCGTCTCACTAATCGTTTATCTCAGGTTTTTTTGTTACGCCTTTCTCTCATTGTCATTAGTTCATGAATCAGTGTCAGACTAAAATTACATATATGCACCACCTATTGACTTCCAACTTATGCAGGGTTTACACATAAGCAAGCGCTATTATGAGTATAATTTTCTCAGCATTGCTGGTACATTTCTGACATTCGTTATGTGAAAAAGGTTCCTAAATGGGCGTGACATTCTGGTTTTTTGTGGCGCATATTTTTGGCTGCCAAATAAAATCTTCCACGAATATCAAGATTCTACGGAGCCGTAGAGAGTGGCCATAGAGAGGAAAAAAATAATAACGCGAGGGAATGAGATTGTTTAACTTGTGGCCACAAATGAATTCCCTCGAGTCATATTGTAGCGATGGCCACTATTTTCTACCCCACAGATACTTTTGGTTCAACAGCAACTACAAAACAACCTACGTACTACTGTAAAAGAAAGCTTGGATTTTTTTTTGCCATAAAATGTGTCGTTTAACGGCGCTTCATGTGAAAGGGAACTTTTGTTGTTGTTGATCAGCGTGTGTTTACGTAGGTTGCCATTGGAAACGGCTGTAGAGCAGCGTTCTATCATTCTGTACCTCCATTCCTCCATGTTGAAGCATTTGATTCAGACACATCCAGAAATAAAGCGAAAGGTGCAGAAATTCACAATGTAATGCCAAAATGTGGAAAAATAAGCCCTAAGCTCATTCATTTATGGTAAAGAAGGGCTCCATGATTCGGAGTTGCCGAGATTTATATCCTCTCTTTTTAGACCAAGATGAGTTTAACATGTCCGTAATTCATATGGTTTAGTTATACAACACCAATATCTAATGTGGTCTGCATCATTTCGTCTCAAAGCGTCCATAACAGCAAATAAGACTGGGATAGAGGCGACATTGGTGAAGAAGTATAATGCAAAGGAACGAGTTACTATCTTGTGGCCACAGATTAAATTATCTCGTTCATTTGATGTGTCCTAATACCAGAAACAACATATTTACACCTGCATTCATACCAGACCCCTTTGAGCTCATGCTCAGCATAAATAAAACCATCAAATATATTTTTACTTCTATCGCCACAACTGAGCAAAGTAGCAGGATATTTTTCTCTCTTGAACTTCATGAGTGAGAAGCCATCCATTACTTTTTAAAGAACTGTTATCGAGTTTTAATTACTTGCATGCCAGTGTATAAAACAACTAAGTCACTCGAATGAGCACGACAAACAACTGTACAGGACGTGAACATGCCGATAACCGTGTTTACCTTCTCCCACATCTGCGTCAGGCACACAGAGCTCTTATCTAGTTTTGCGTCTTTGTTATAACACAATGGGCTTTTCAATGTGAGACTGTATTTCTGTAAGCGGAACATGTGCACGATTAACAGGGGAATTGATCCTGACCACACCACTAAAGCAAACGATTTTCAATATTTTACATTGATTTCTTGGAGGGAGAAAGGTGTCCTAATTGATTATTTGTCAAAGCTTTTAACCTTTCTTTTTACTTTTTTTTTCCAACATTGTCAGACAATCCCTTTATCCATTTCCGTCTCACCTGTTTCCAGCTACTGTTTAACCTTACACACGGAGGACCACTTGCTACAAATCAAGTGAGACTGTTTAACTTTGAGCCGCGATAAATCCCGGGACTAGAATACCATTTTAGTCGTGCGGTGGGAGACGATAGTAGAGTTACGACCAGTTTGAGTTCTCTTGCCAGTGCGGTAAATATCAAACCCGCACTCCCATCGGCCTTCGAGTTGAGATGAAAGAGTGGCTCAACAGGCCATCTGACACTAAAAATGAAATATCATGACCTGCTGCAGGGCAGTGTGAACCGTCTAAGACAGTAGCATGCTGGGGGGGGCATTAGTACAGAGAGTAGTGGCTTTGTCACCCAAACCTCCCGCTGAGAGCGCTCACAGAACAAGAGGATCATTTTTCTCCCCTTTCCCCAATTTAATAAACGCGCCAATCTTGCAGGCTCCGAGTGTGTCTTCAGGTTTGTGTGTCCTCAGCGACACACTGTCATATCTTTGCTTGTGCACAGTAGGTTATCATTAAGAAGCCCTGCATGGCACTGTGACCCTTACATAAAATTCATATCTGTACTGCGAGGCAGTTCAGGCCATCGGAGTATCAAATAATAGGCAGCATTTAACTTCTACCTCAGTGTGCTTTCATGTGGAGGCATCCCACAGCTGCTTCTAGTATCTGTTTTGCTCTGTGGTGGCCCTGAATGCCTCTGTAGGTCTAGATCAGTGTCAGCAAACCTTCTGAGCAAAAGGCAAACTATGTCAATGAGGGCGATACTGCCAGCCTGTGAGTGTGCAGACTGAAACGATCCAAGCAAATGCCTCTGATGTTTTAGTTGCATATTTCAAGAATCCCATCATAGATTTTAGTTTTGCCATCATAGAGGCACGTGACATAATGACTCGTCATCTGTTAAATGGGCTGCGAAACAATGTCAGAGAATGAAGTGACTACGTATTTGAACTAAAAATGGCTAAACTTGTTTTATTTTTTTTTAACGTGTGATTTACACATGCTGTCACATTGAAGCCATTATTTGCATTTCTCTTGGCTTCAGAATTAGTGAATCCCTGCAGGTGAAGGATGTCAACAGGCATCAACTCCATTTCAAAGGAAGTAAAAAAAATTCTTTGGAAAAAAATTTAATAAAAAAATTGATAGAGAATAATACTCTTTTGACAGGTACTTGTCACTGATCCGCAGATAACTGAACAAGTTCAAAGACCCAAAAAGAAAACTCACTTTTCCACCTCTTGGGAACATTAGACTTTTAGAATTATGAAAATATTAATACATTTTGAACACTTGAATACATTTATTCTTTGAATCCTTCCTTATATGTTCAGGGTTTATGTCAAACATCTCTTGATTTTTTAGTTTAACCTCAGTGTATGTTGGGTACATGAAATATTTTCATGAACTGGAAAAAGTCCCTTTGTATTCGTTACAACTATAAAATATGTGCAAGAGTGATGCAATTTAGCTACAGAAGGGGCAGTAATGAAACCTGCAAGTCATGCTTATGTCACTTTTCTTCAGAAATTTGAAGATTGAACAGAGAAAGCATTTAAAAAACTTTGGATGAAAGGGAGACATTTGACAGGAAACTTTGGTCAAGGTAGGTGTGAAGAGTAATGAAGTGATGCAGATGGGTGTGTGGCGTGCAGTTTGACCACAGTGGTACTTTAAAAGACACTGTTATAGATAGTACAGACACAAAGATGAATAACTGAATATTTGAACTGCAGTGACCTGTTCAAATTCAAAACGTACACTCTGTGAAATTAACCACTTGAAAGATTTGTCTCAAGATGCCTCTGAGGGCTTTCTTCAGACCTTTGCTTCAGCTTAACAGGCTTGTCGGAAAAGTAAGTCAAAAACGGAATCAACAATTGAAGACTCAACGACTAGTTTACCACCCAAATGAGATGCAGGAGAAAGTAAAACAAAGCACAGCTGAGGAGCTTTGTCAAACGCTCATATAAAGCCACAGGCAATGGAAAGTCCAGTATATATTTTATACTGGCTCGCTGCAGGAATCTATATATATAATGTGATAAAATTTGAATTTATCACTTGGATTCATAAATTCTAGCTTTTTGGGGGGGGGGGTGAAATAAAATAATAACATTAAGTAGCTTTGATATGGTAACAAAGTGTGAAATCAATAGCAGATGTACCTTATCAAAACATCAATACTCCTCAAAAATACTAATATATGTGATTAACAAGAAAACACTGACTTCTCCTGGCCCTGAATCTGCGCCTGCGTGGCCCATATAGTGACCTGTTCACACCCGTCATCGTGTGCATTCTGATCGAAATGTAGACTGAATATAGATTGAAGCTTTTTTAAAACATAACTTTAAGTAGCAGCCTTGGCTGTCATTTATACTCTCTGAGGAGTTTCTAGGTCATTTTGTTATGACCGAGAACAGTACGAGTCTTCAGCTTAATGACTTTCCTGGTCATAGCTTGAAGACTGAACTCGCTGCAGCTGGAACTCCCCACTTTCTGAACCTTGTTTTGCTAAAAAACTAGTGCAGACTGAGTTAGTCCAGGGTTTATCGAGGTCCTCCTCTTTCCTTCAACAGAAATATAGTGATACAGCAACTGCGAAGATAACAGCGTCAGCAATTACTCAAGATTAATACTTCAGCAACTGCAGTTGTTTTGTAATTGTAATTGCTTTACAGTGCATTATTTTCTGACTTGACAGCAATACTCACTTGTGTGCATATCCATCTGAGGTGGTGGTGAGGTTGACCTGCATGACCAGCTGGAACTCGGTCTCGTTGCAGCAGTACTTGAAGGCCGTGTTGTTGTGATGACAGCAGAACATGTAGGTCTTGTTGTCTGAGAGGCGCGGGCAGTGAAAGCCAAAGTGGTACCGCCCTTTGTGATCGGAGTAGGGTTCACACACTCGGTAATGAGCAGAGAGAGCTGTAGTGTTGAAGACACACACACACACACACACACACGTATACACGTGCACGCACACACACACACACACACACACACACACGCACACACACACAGAAACAGCTGCTGTCAGTGTAGCATTCAGGAGACCGTGTTCAATTGAAATGCAGATGATGACCTTTGAGGCAGAATATGTGTTTGTCTCCCCGTTTTAAATAATGACAACCCCTCATTAGAATTATTGATGGAGAAAAGCTCTCAAACGGCTGCAGCCAAAGTACAAAAACAAAGTAGTGAATGCTTTTTGTTTTCTTTGGGAGGCTCTGAAAAGACCCGACTGAAGATAATTTATCTGCTAATAACAATGTAGAACAAGGAACACAAAACAAACCCAGTGTCCTCACAGAACTAATCACACAGGAGACACCATGTTACGCATACAGACCCATCATGGCAAACACGGTGCCACTTTTATCCTAGGAGAACTGCAACAACCCCAAAACATCAAATACATCTACTTTAGTAGGTCATTATGCAAATATAAGCGTGTCTATCCTTCTGTCTCGTCAGTCCTTTACAAAAGTTACCAATCCCCTGACGGCGGTTTGGCTGGAGTCACAATGAAGGACCCCCCCCAAAAAAAACCTTAAATAAAAACAGAATAGACTCCATAAATCTCTGTATGTCTTCATTGATGCTAAAGTCATATATCTTCCTATTTTTGCTGCTGGAGTCATACTCAGTTCATTACTGAGCAATGAAAGCATGTGTGGTACAGAGAGTACTTCGACTTATCTGCATTTATTTGTAACTGTGATTTCAAATCCTTTATCTTTAGGAGATGATAAATCTGTTATCTTTACTATCTCAAGAGTGAAAAAAACAAGATGTTTTTTATTATGGGATCTGGTATCTAATAAAGTTTGGAGTAGAAAGAAAATCACTGAAATATACTGCAAAAACTGCACGTAGCCCACGGAATAATAATAATTCATGACCAATTTTTCCAATAAAATCAACCTTGTGAGAGACATTCAAAAGGTTAGGCACAATAACTTTAAAGAAATGTGCTATTGTGAATCATCAAGTCATTAGAAGATGATTTGATCTCAAACAAATAATGGAGAAGAAATAATTCATTTTGACAACCTGAGCTCTCTCATATCTACAGTGTCTAAGTTATGAATCGTTGCCATACATATGAAAACACCTTAAAGGCCTTGATGAAAAACTAGAGTGGGATGTATTCAAGTAACAAATTTGGTAGAAGTTGTATCTCCATCACAATAATGGGGGGGAAACATTGACATTGACGAGCACGTTCTCCAAGATAAAACTTTACAGGCTTTAGTTTTGATTTCATTGAGCCTTCTCGTGCTCTGCGTTGGTCTATGAGAGTCAGGACAACTATATCATAAAATAGGCCTCTCAAGTAAAGGAGCAAAGTAATGGCAATCAACATGAAGAATTGGTGTGATCCCATTTAGTGAGAGGAGCTTGTTGGATTCTTACAACGATGAATTAAAGCTCTTGTTTAACTGTACAAAACCTTAAGCTGTAATAGGCAAGAGTTCGCCGTAGCGCTGTGACACCTGCACAAAACATACCCTTGCTATTAGAGTCAACTCTGTGCTCCTACCAACAATCTGAGCACATGAAGTATGCAAATGAAGGTACTGTATGTCAGGGGGAAGAACCATCTCCGGAATCATAACACCACCTCTCTAACTGTGAAGCACGACGGTGGATCAATGTTTTGGACTTGTTGTTGCTGCCAGCGGCACAAGGAACACTTCACTGGCAGAGTGAAGACGGGGCTCAATTTAATACCACCACGTTGAGCAAGTAAACATCACTGTCTGTACAAAACCTGATGATGAAGAGGATGGTTTCCACAACAGCACAATGGTCCTAAACACACCAAAAAAATCCACAACAGACTCCCCAAAGAGGCGGCCTCACAGGCTGCTGAACATGATTGAAAATCTGTAGATAGGCATTGAAAGAGCAATTCATGCAAGACGACCAAAGGATCTTACAAAACCGCCAGCTCTTTCCAAGAATGATGAAAAATAAACCTAAGAAGTATTAAAGGACTTTTCGGCTGTCTGAAAAAAGGCCTTTACAAATGTTGTGACACACCCGAAAAGAGGGGTTTTAAGAACTACTGACCATTCAATGATACTCAATAGTTTACTTTGGAAGCTTTGAAAAAGAAGAAGATGGGAGGCACAGGCAAGGTTTTGCGCTCACAGCAACTAACAGGTTTAGGCTTTTCTGTGAGTTTGCATTGGAGACAATTAATAACTCAAAAATATACACAGTGATTATCTGTTCCTTTGATGGATCAGTCACCTCACCAGAATGTACACATAAGGCTTAGTATACTTAGGCATTGCTTGTATAAAAAGGAGTCCAAGGAGTGATATTGCACACACTTGAAAAAGCTTATCTACTACTGACAGCAACCGACTGCAAAATAACAAAACATAATCTTTTAGCACATTTGCCTTCATGAATGTAAAATATCGGGTGAAAACTGGGAGGAGTTTCTGCTAACTGGTTAAGGTGCAAGGTGCTTGTTTATCATTGGGTCTGTTCTATCATGTAAAAAACTGGTGCAAACTGTCTCAGTTTTAAGCAGAGATTCTGCCGTTATGCTGTGACGAGAGACTTGTCTGACTTTAGTTTGTGGACTTTATTCAAAGGTAATTTCTGTGATGCACCGCAAATTGCTACTTTGTGATCAATCAACTTGGGTAAATAACTTAGATGAATGCGGGGTCTCTATAAATCAAAGTTAATATCATTTTACTTACTATTATTAATAATTAGACCAAGAATCAATGTTGCAGTATAACAAAAACAGCTCTGCAGGATTATTAAAAAAAAAAAAAAGCAACTGTGAAGACGAATATGTACAAACTCATGAACAAGGAACTGCACTCTGAGCGCAGCTCATTATCTGTCATTATGTTCACTTTATTCAATCAAAAATCTGTTATTATTCTTTTCTTAAGAAAGTAAGACACAAAAATAAGAGCACTCAGCTGATATCAAATATGGCACAAATTAGTCCTGGATGGAAATTACATTATGAAAGAAAAAAAGAGTTCATTCTAAAAATCTAAATGCCTTAAAAAGAATCCAAGATTTGTCTAAAACTGTGAGGAAAATGCACCAAAACATTGAGACTCACACACCATGTTCTTAAAATATATCCTCAATTGCAGCCAAATTCATCCAATCTATAGAAAGTACTCAAGGAAAAATATACACTTGTCTGCACTGTCACACATTATTGTATGTGATACTTTCTCAAATTAATTCAAAATGAGCTTATTGTGTTTTGTTGTTTCAGACATGCATCACTCATGCTCAAAGTGTGTCATTGTCTGATCCTCTAATTTGTTTCTTTATGCTACATAATAATCACTTCAAGCATGCAATTAATGTCATTTAGATTAGTATGATTAGAACGGATAAGACTTGATCTTGTGTATCTTCTTGCTTCAGCGCAGCCTAAAAACCAGGCATGTTGTCAGTGACGCCGCTGCTGCTGTGATCTGGTTCAAGCTTCACTTTAAGCTGCAGGTTGATAGAAGTCTTTCACTAATCTCGGGCGGAGACAGATCAGCATTCGAAAGAGGGCTCTTTCAGGTTATAATGAGCTTGCTCTTACCAACCAGCTATGCTTCACCAATCCTAATTTTAGCTGTAGGCTGAGTAAAATGAGGCAGGACTGAAGGTCACAGCAGGAGTAGATGGGGAGAGAGGACGGTTTGTAATGAAGGAAAACTCCTCATTTCCCATTTGACCCTTTCATGGCAAAACAAGTGAATCAGTTAAATGATTCTACACCTGGCTCTAGTTTCTTTATGCCCCACACTGCATTGCACCAAAAGAAAAGGGTCAGCTTTCGGAGTGAGGTGAAATCGCAGTAAGGAAACAGAGGCCCTTGATGTTGGAAGTAAACCATAAAGTCCCCTAATGACACACAACTGGAGCGAGACGGGTTTAGGGCCGAGTCTGGGGCTCCTCAAATGAACAACAGCTGCGTCTGGCAACGATACAGCCATAAACACACCTACCCTCCTAATTTCATTAACACCTCTTGAAATTTAGGATACAGTTAACAGCACGGCTCTCGTATTACAGTTTTGTTTACAACCTGCGGTTTGAGAAGTGCTGCAATTCTCCCCCAGCAGTGCAAACACACAACATCTGAACTTCAGTTGGGGCGCAGAAATCGTAATTATTGATTTATGCCCGCAATCACAGCTGAACTTTGTTGTTTTTGTTCTGAAACATAAAAGTTAGTGTTGTGCTCAGTGTTGTGCTCTGCTGCAAGAAAACAAAAAGATACTGACTCATTCAGTCGGACTTGTCAGTGAGCTGTAAATTTCATTTTCATCTTGTTCTGCAGCTAAGTGAATGGATTCTGTGTGACTGTTGTTGATGCATCAAAAACAGATTGGACAGCTGCTTGTATCCTAATTATCTGTGGTTTCATGACTATTCGCCCCAAAAAACAAACCCGTTAGAGATATTAGCGTGTACGGTGACCACTTTACCATTTTGTGTACCAGATCAAAATGCAAGTAATATCTCTAAAACTGAGCCTTAATAGGTAAAAAAAAATAAAAATCACATCTGTATATATTGTTTTATACCGAAAACATCTATCCATCCAATACCCATGTTGTCCAACATAAAATGTATGCATCCTCCATTCATACACGAACAGAGGAATTTGTTCTCTCGTGTCCAGTTTGGGAGTTTTTGCAGCTTGTTCTGGAATCATCATTTGGGTAAAACTCACAGGAGTTCTTGCACTTTAGTTTGTTGTAACATCTGTGCTTGCCACACGGAGAAAAGTAATTCCTCTTTTCTTGTGGAATATAAATTCACATTTAGCACCCCAACCTGTCCAGAGTGCAGGTGGGAAAGTCACAAATCCACACACATTAGCACCAGTGGGAAATTTCCGAACTGAAAGGAGCTGTTGATCGGCCATACGCTTGACATGCAGAGAAGCCTAATCCATCAGTTACAATCGGCTGGTCGATGGTTTGATTGACATGGCAACAAACATGAGATCTCAAAAATATCCCAAGAGGGAGCAACAATTTTACTAAGCAATTATGTTGTGTTTGCAATTATAACAGAAATAGCTGTGTGGTGGAATATGTAAAGTCCTGTGAAAACATTAAAGGCGTGGTGAAGGGGTGACGGACCTGGTGGATCTGATTTACCAGTTTCCATGGTTACTGTTGACTGTCTTCAGGCAGCATTGGTGATTATATGTTATAACAGATGCTACAAATAAGACAATAATATGTAGTTGCAATTGTGTAGATGCCATCCTGTTTGCATGGGGGGGGGGGGGGGGTGAGAGAGAGAGAGAGAGAGAGAGAGAGAGAGAGAGAGAGAGAGAGAGAGAGCGAGAGAGAGAGAGCGAGAGCGAGAGAGAGAGAGAGCGAGAGAGAGAGAGAGAGAGAGAGAGAGAGAGAGAGAGAGAGAGAGAGAGAGAGAGAGTGCATGCGAGCACATGCAAGCACATGCAACGAGCAGATTATCAATCCATCCCACCAACCCCAGGTTCGACTTTAGGCCTTCAGCCATGATGTGCTTGAGGGGAGAGAGCTGCAGCATCCTAAGAAACCTCATGCATGCAGAGGGAGAACATGCAAACTTCACACAGAAGTGTCAAAACCTTAAATCAAACTGGCAACCAGTGAGAACATTGTTAAACTTGATGCCACCACGAGCCCTCCATCCTCAAAATTAAACCAGTCCTTTCACTGCACAAATGTACATTACAAGTCAAATCTGACGTGATCTCCAGCTGAGCAGAGTTATATTCTATTCCTGCAGCTGCCGAGTAAAAGTGAATTTCAGGTTTAAGCTCTTGTTTCTGGCATTCACAGCCCCAGTCACATACTAGACTTTCTTTGAAGCTCTTACTTGAAAAGAAATTGTACTTCTCTCGGTGTTGATGCATGCTTTTTGTGCATGCACAGATTACAATTTCTGAGCAAAAGTGCATGGTTGAGTTGCTCTGAAATAAGGCGCTCATTAACATAAATCGCACTTTTCTGAGTCATTGCGGGCTTCCTACCTTCTGTACGTTCCTGATAGCTGTTGTACTGATTTCTCACTCGAACACTTCGTTCTCCTCTTGCCCTATTCTGTCATTTTCAGACTTGAGTTGGCAGATTTCGCTTTGTGCTGTGTGTGTGCCACATCTTGGAGATATGTGTTTCTCTCCTCATGGCTTCTGGGGTTATAATGCGCTCTCTCTATAGTTTATGCACTACGGCCTTATTCAGAAAGCTCCTAGGGATCAGAGCTTTTACTGCCAAGTAAAAGCAAGTTTTTGGCAGTGCATACTTGAAAGTACCTCGATGTTAAGTGTTTCAAATTCTGTCTATCAGATGTCAGCGTCTATCTTGTACTATTGATGAACATGTATTGAGGTCATTGCACCAGTGGCAACTCAGATTTTGGGGCATATGAGGTTTGTGGGAACCGCTTGAGTAATATGAAAACACCCTGTAACTCTTAGGAGTGTCAGCAGTCTCCTGTAATGAAAAAAAGATGAACTTCTGAGGGTCCCGAAAGGCAGACTCACTGATAGGTACACACTGAACTTGACAGACCTGCAGTGGACAGCAGGAGGAAGATGACTGTAAGGACGTTGAAGGACTGCCGGCTGGTGATAGTCATCTTCTTGTCCTCATGTGGGAGGGAGGGAGGGAGGGGAGGGGAGAGGAGAGAGAGAAAGTGAGAAAGATAGAGAGAGATAGATGGGGAGGAGGGCCGCGTTGTTCTAGCTGGACGTGGGCATCCTGTGCTCGCTGACAGCTCCTCTCACATGGCTGCTGCTGGGAGTCTGGACTCCTGATGGAAACAAGACAAGTAGGGGAAGCAGAGATTAAGATGTTTGATTTGGATTACTGGAAGATCCACCCAACTGTGTGGACAGCTTGTCTGGCAGCGTGCGCCCATGACGCCATCCAAAATGTGTCCTCAAACTTACGCAACGGCGCCGCCCGGGCATTCGGTTTAATTGAAACTGGCACTCTGACAACACTTAGGTTAAATATGGTTCCATTCCCGCTTCATCTTAATCATGTGAAATTATACAGCCAGGTGTGATGAATAATCGTTCATTTTTGATTGGCAACTGTGACTCGAGTTTTTCAACCTCTCTCAAAGTAATATCACGTAGATTCACTCACTTACAAAATATCCAATCGAGCTGTTTATCTGTGCCTATAATGCATAGAAAATAGAATTAATCCAATTTATTTGGCACAAAACAACAGGAAAAGTTGTGACACATGTCTATAGTGGCTCGGTTGAACTAACTGTCCGAATGAAAGAGAACAAAGTTTCTAACAACTAAAGTATTTTCTTTGTGCTTTTCTGTCAAGGTAAAATATATTTTCCTTATAATCAATGCTGATTCACATCTTTCCAGCATCTGAGGTATTGAGAATTGTTGTTGGTTTTTTTCCAAAAGAAAAAACTGCTGTTCCGTAAAATGAACAGTCACAGTTAGTTGCAGCTGCACTGATGTTACCTTTTGTGACTACGTGTTCCTCTGAGAGCCCATATTGTTTACTGATTCATTTTATCATCATGCTCAGGCATTACAGACAGGAGGAGGAACGTTTTCGTCTAAAATCTGTCTCATTAATCAGGTAATTCAAAGGAAAAAAAAGCTAAAACATCTAACAGTCAAGGGATTTGCTTTATACTGAAGAAACCATGGGACTAAAAGCGTGGTTTTCTCAAAGAAAGCAATGTTTTAATGAATTACATAAACTCTGCTTCTTCAGCACAGTGCAAAGTTAGCTCGAGAACAGAACTGCTGAGGAGCAGTTTGTTTGTAAATGATGTATTGTGGAAGTTGTTGATTCTTCAGCTTTGCACAGTGACCATTCAAATTGTCTGTCCTCAGATTATAAGTGAGATTAATGGAGTGGCGGCACACTGTCCTTAGCATTGCTTCTTTCTGGTCTTTGGTAAATTTACTCCTTTAATAGCATCAGTGTAAATTGCGCATGAAGAGTCCCTGTTGCTGCATCAGCTAAATGCTATTTTCATGGAGATTGATGAGATGTACTCATTTAAAGTATTTCCAAAGGTAACCGTGGGCACAGTTTGTCTGAATGTGACTTTGGGTGAATTGGAATGTCCTTACATGTTTTATAGGATCCACATTCTATATTTATGACATAATTTCATTTACAGTTTAAGCAGAGTGTGCTTTTGGAAATAACACCATGACTTTGTGTGTGTGTGTGTGTGTGTGTGTGTGTGTGTGTGTGTGTGTGTGTGTGTGTGTGTGTGTGTGTGTGTGTGTGTGTGTGTGTGTGTGTCAGCATGAGCTGCATAGAAACTAGTACAAAACTTGGCTCCTGAATTATTGAGAAGATGGCGACAGCTGACAGCAGAACAGAAACCACATATAAAAGAGCAAGAACAAGGGTGTAGACAGCCATCAGTGTTCGACGTCTTGTGATGAAAAACAATGTAATGGTTGATCACATCCAGTTTTGTGTTGCATCACCTTCAACTGTCTCCCTCCTTCACTATTCACAAGCGGTTTTTGGCAAGCTTGCAAGTGATTTTCAGACTAATAACTTTGTCGTCAAAGTCAGGAGAACCCAGTTTTGCCTATTTTATCATCGACTGGCTACACAAAAAACATATGGCGTGGCCATTTGTGAAACAATCGACAGCTTTCAACCCTCATCCTGTCATAGCTAACCAGATAACCTTAAATCCTCCACCATTCTTGATATTTATAATAAAAATAACCAGAAATGGAAGCAATTATTGCATTCACCTTTGACGATAAGCAAAAAAAAGCAAAAAAAAAAAAAGAATCTTGTTAGACGGTAGAATACTGACATTTAATTGTGTCAATTCATGTTTTCAAATGTTTTTGCCTTTTCTTAAAAGATCAACATAATTACAGAAGAATGTTGAGACAAACCTTTTATGAAGAAATAAGTGGTAGTTATATTTGAAAAACTCCACAAAAGAAAGATGGACCGGGAACCACCCTTGGACCCCCCCCCCCGAGTGCTGCGACCAATGGGTTAATTAGGAAAAAGAATTTCCCCCATGGGGGATTGATAAAGTGCAATAAAATTTTAAATTAAAAATAAAACACTTTTCCGGTCTCTGGTCAGCACTTACTAGGAGAATTTGACATTTTTTCCACACATTTCTTTTTTATTTTTTGCACTCATAATTTATCTTTTGATGCAGAAGATAACACATTGACACTTTTATTTGTCAGCTTCAGGAAGCTTGAAAATGAAAAGTGTTCACACCTTGAGAGTCTTATTCCAAATCCATCGACTCAACATTGATCTCCAAGAATGTTGATCCAGATAGAGAATTGAAGCCTTATTCATTTGGTTTAATTAAATCTCCCCGACGTACAATAGAGATAATGCCACACACGCGCACAATTATGCATTGGCCCTCATGGAGATTGTAGTGCGATCATAGGTGATAATAAGTGTGTATCACAATCATTAAAAGACAGAAGTGAACAGCACTGATCAGTGTCACCCTGATCGGATCAGATTGGATATAATTTGGGCTGTTTATTAAAACCAAGGCGCCACTGAGTCCTTTAATCCCCTCTCAGACTGGATAAACAACATCCTTACAAGAACACAAGATTTCTTTGCATTGGTTGTGACACGGCTCCCTGCTGATTATAAATATGGTATTTAACCATATGAATGTGAAATTATGCATTACTGGAAAAGACTGCGCAGACTAATTGAGCCTCAATGGATGAACATCTGTGCTGGAGGAAACCTAAGCTGTGCAAACACCTTGGAGAATCCCTTCCCCTGTCAGTCTCTGTTATTGTACCTGCTCCAGCTCCTTCCTGTTACCATGCTGATACTGAAATCCAGACTGATGATTGCACATGACGGCACAGATGAATACAAAGCCCGTTGCCATGGACCATCTGGTCAGAGTATGTACTGTATGTGGAGCACAGCAGGCCTCTTCTGCTGGAGTCCTATAGAGCATTTTTGATCAGAAAAGCTGTTCCCTCTTCAGAAAGCCACGCAGCGGAATTCCCAGGAGGCTTGTTAGAGTGGCATTTTATATATTTTTTCCACTCTTTTTATTTCTGGTGAGAGCTTTCGTGTACTGTCAGACGACAACATACGGAGAACAACGAGGGATTCCCATCCTCATCATCGCTCCTTCAAGCCAGCTCTTCCTTTTCCTGCCGGGGTCCTCTTTGCAAGGCTTTTCTTTACATTATTTTTTGGTTTCCCGGCATACTCACATGGAGCCACATCACTGCCCATGCTCGGCAGCTTATAAAAGTGCAAGGTTCACTTGATCACAGCACTGAGCTTGTTTGCAAAGCAGTGCTGAAGGCTTTGTGTAAAGAGCCTGATAGTAGTGAAGCAGAACATGTACAGTAAATACACCGGAGTGCATGCACACATACAGCGTAACACACAACTCCTTCCCGGGACTGAAAATAGAACACACTGCCCCATGCAACACAGATGGAGAGTCTAGCTACTTTCTCTTTACGTCTCATATCAAAATAAAATATACACAAAGACCAAAGCAACGATCTCAGAGAAAATGTGAAGGCTGCTATGAGAGGAAATGTGTAAGTAGTCATAAAAGGCCGACGGAGCTCATTGATTTGTTTGCATGTTACTCACTGTCGCCTGAGAGAAGGAGGAAATATTAAGTGACCAATTACTGCAGCAACCACTGCGAATCTAACAGCACACTTTTCATCACAACGCTGCAGGAGACCCAAATCTGTCAGGGTTTTGATGAGGAAAAGCACGATGGAAGATTTTAGGGCTATTTGGAGATTCTACACAGCGATAAGCCAGGCCACAGTCACATGAACATCCTGTACCGAAGTCTCGTTTTTGTTCAAACACAAGACACCTTATTTCTAAAATAAATATTCTTTATTTTGGCCTGCAATATCTTTTATCTGAGAAGCTTTCAAGTTTGCAAAGGCCTGAACTTGACATCACATCTTGAATATTTCTGGAGCTTCCCTTTATTTTTAGGAAAAAATATTTAGGCCTGTCACTTTGAGTATTCTCCTAACCTTTTTTTTTTTTTTTTTGCAGGTAGTTAAGATATTTATGCGCCTTCACTGCCTTGTTATTACATTTTCCTCAAAGCCCACAAACTCACTCCGTGTTGCTATGCCTGCCCCTAATCCATGTTAATGTGCCTGATCAATCATGATGAAACACGCAGGTTGGTGAGCTGCTGAGTGAAGTACAGTTTAGGGATGCGACTCCCACTTCACATGGGGATGAGTGAGCACTCGCTAAATTGCTGTGGGTCCACTGATGGGCTCGCCTCCAAATGCTGATCCGTGTTCTGTTGCAAAGAGCCCGGTGCCTATTTTATGCTCCCTTTGACCGTCATCGTAATAAATTGGGTTTCATTCGCTTTTGATGACATCGGAGCTTCACTAAGAAGCCCCACTGTGCTCCATTAGGATTTGTTGGCAGATTTAAAGCCGTGATTTAATGATCATCACAGGCATGGAGGACTGTGAGTGACTGACAGCCTGAGTCACTCACAGGGATGGTGAGCGTGGTGCGGAGTGGATATTACTACACTTCTTTTGTCTGCTAAAACAAACATCAACTGACAAGCCATAACATTGTGAGTGAAGTGAATAACGCTGATTAAAACCCTATCACAACACCTTTTAGATTGTGGAATGTAACAGCCAGGAAGTTAACGATCTACTGTATCTTTAAAGTTGACGTATTAGTCGCAGAAAAATGAGTGTGAGTGGCATTTCTGAGTTTTACAGAGGTGTGATGGCTAGACGACCTTTTTCAAAACTGAAAAGGTGTCTGTTTGTTGTGGACAGTATTTTTTTTCAATTTTTTTTATTTTAAAAGAAGGTGGCCGGGATAGACAGGACATAGACAGCCATTGAGGCCCGTGGTCCCATGGAGGCTCCACCTTCAACTTACAGGACTGAAAAGATGAGAAAAACTTATACTGGCAACTTACTAGCAACTGGCTATCACATATTCCCATGCTTCAATGGATCAGGGCTGTTTGGTAGCAATGGGCAGACCTACGGTGTAAGTCATAATGCTGAGGCTGATCGGTATGAGTGATTTGAGTCATTCAGAAACTAAACAGACTAAATAGGAGAAACAGCCCTTTTGCATCTCTGGCTGCTTATTCAAGGTCGTACTGCAGAATGAATGTGGCTCCATTAAGGTGCAAAGTGGATATGGATTTTAACACCTGAAGTGGTTTCGTTTATTTTATCAGATTGCCTTGAAATCATCCAAAAAGGCAGAAAAAAGGTTTTGACTTTTTAACAAAACCATATAAATCATGTGAAATGTGGCTTATTGACAAATTAGTTATGGAAAATACCTCCCCTTATGGCAATGTCAGTATTTCTTATGCTTGGTTTTGTCTGTCTCTACATATGTGTTCCTAGCCAAATTCATCCATCCATCCATCCATCCGTCCATCCATCTAGCCAACCATCCGTCCATCCATCTAGCCAACCATCCGTCCATCCATCCATCCATCCATCCATCCATCCAACCATCCGTCTACCTGTCCGTCCATCCAGGATAAATTACAAGTTACCTCAAAAGTTATTGAGTGTTTCAATTCAAATTAAGTTCAGTTATAAAGCTGGTAGCCAGACCTCCTAAAAGAAATCTGATGTTGCCGTTGAGCTTTTACTCCCATGTGGAACAGCGGAACCTCTTTGCTTGTATTTTGAAGTAACTACAAGCTTCTCTTCTGGTTTTGAGTGACGACATCAACATCATCATCATCATCATCATCATCATCATCATCATCATCATCATCATCATCATCTCGGGATCTTGTCGAATGCTTTGTTTTGTTTAGACAAACGAGCTGTCACAAATCTATTAGAATCTGTAGCTGATTACTTTTGGCATATTCACATTGCTCATTGTAAATATTATAATGTGAAATATTACGAGGAGTCTGTTCTGCCCTTTTTTGTATTTATTCACCTCACTCCCAGTGTGTTAAAGCCTCACTAATCAAAATAGAAAAACGCGGACTCATAACAAGTAACCCGTTTTCTAAGAGGACAAAGACAGATATCTATTAATCCGTCAGGTACATTTACACAACCACCCACAAGTGTGTTTGTGATCTTGCACCTTTCTATAACAAATTGTTGAAGCACTGTAATAGGAGTTTCTTCTTTTGTGCTGCATCTCTGTGAGGGCCCAGGACTGCAGCACGAAACATAAAATTGACTGATGAACTGAGGTTTCTCTTTGGTTTATGTGATCTGTCACCCAGATGCATATGCCAGATGAAATCCTCTAAATAAAACCACCAAGCAGGAACAACTTGTTTTGGTCTGGTGGCCCGATGTTGTCTGGGAGATGTTTGAGTCACATGATGCAGGATGTAGCATGTAGTTCTTAACAACCGCAATTTAATGTACAGCAAATGAATACAGTTGAGTTTTCAAAAATAAATATTATAAAACTAAGAGTTGAAGAAGAAAAACACAGCAGGGTTGCCATAGAGCTTGTTGTGGAGAGTTTGGTTAATATGGCAGCATAATGGGCACGACTATTGTGCTGTGCAGCTACCTTACAACACGGGTGGTCTGTTTCCGTTTTTGACTTCGGAATGGTTTGTTAGTTTAACACAAGCAGAAGATGAGAGAAGAGCTGTAATTAAACATACATCTGCTGCAGGCACGCTCCAGTTAGACCTGCTGAGAGCTGTCATTTTGATAGAAGACATTCCTGCGTTCACGTTGTCGCGCACCTTCAATTCATCATCAATTTGGATCACAAAGACAGATTTGTCTGAACCTTCTCCCACATCTAACTACATCCTTTTTTTAATGTATTGCTTGGTAATACCAGGTGGAAATGAAACTACCAACTAGCATAGTATATCTATTACATTCAGGAGAAACACATTGAGATTAATAATCTCTTTTGCAAGTGTGTCCTGATAGTTTAAGGCAATCTATTGCACAAAAACATTTGCTCAATATCCCCGCGGAAGGCAATATCAGCATCCATCTAGAAATAAACCTTCCCCAAGTGGTGGTTCTTGACAGATCTGAGCATTGCTTACTTCACCTCATACCACTGCTTCAGTTAAGTTGAATAAGCCAGTGTGTTATGCACTCACTGCCTTTTTGCTTTTTTTCCGTTTTGCCTGACACCGCTGTGGCTACCTCAACTCTGGCAGGTGATCCTGATTAGCTGTTAGGCCATTAAACGAGAGGATCTGGATGTTTTAGGGTAGTCACAAGAAGCCTACAAAAGAGAAAGCGAGCTGACTGGCTGCCTAGATGGAGATACACATGCCTCCAAGTCGCGCTCGATTAGAGTTCAAGATGAAAATCGGGATGCCTTTCTGTGAAAATGTTAAATGTGTTAAATGTTCTCACTGTGCATTTGTGGGCTGTCTTCAAATCCTCTGGTGATTCCAAATTGCCCCTAGGTGTGAATGTGTGTGTATGTGACTGTCTCGCTATCTTTGTCTTGTGGCAACCTGTCCAGGTTGTATCCAGCCTTCACTCATATTCAGGTGTGATTGGTTGCTGACCCTAAGGGCCTATTATGAAAAGTTTGTTATGGCTCAATTGGTAAGCTGGGTCTTCTTTCATTCGCAAAGTTGCACGTTTGTTGCCCCTGTTCATGTCAATATATGTCAAGCTTTGGAAATCTTACAAGGCTCTAAATAACTCTTATCATAACAATAGAGTTGATTTGGGTTTTTTTTCCTTCAAGTGGTAACCACCAAACAGTGAAAGTAAAAGGGGTTATTATGATATATCATTTGTATCATACAGCACCTCGTGCAAGATACTTCCTTCTGACCAAATGTAACAGGGCAATGCTTTTATCTGTATTTTTTGCATTGCAATAAATATATGCATGCAGAGAGGGAGAGACGGCTAATGAGACAGCGACTGGAGTCTAATAAGTGGAATTCATTATACAATCAAGGTCTCAAAGTCAACTGGGAGATGGTAATTCTTGGAGCTCTGTCTAACACAATGCAGGTCAGCAAAGCTTATGTTTCCATGTGGTGATGCAGTATGAATGAATGCAGCCCAGTTAAGGCTACATGTTCCTGTGCAAGAGACTGGACAATTGAGGTTATGTATGAACTGATAAAGCTTTTATTAGATGACATGAAAAGCAGCTACACTGTTTACTCTCTCTCAGATTTCCCTCACATTGAAAGGTTTGGAAGAGTCATAATTTAAGGAGAAGAATATTTCCATCTGGATTGTTAAGAAAGTCAAATGATTTAGCTAAAAAGTGAAATTTACATTGACAATATTTACATTAATTTACAAGTGATCATTTGAATTGAAATTGACAAGTGAAACACAACGTGCTGTTTGGGAGTTTTCTTTCAATTCCCAAGTTTGAGAGGAGAGTTGATCTTAACTTTGAAGAATATTTAAAGAGTTAAGATAAATTAAAAAGGCCACGGTGATCCTCACAGATGAGTTTCTCTTTCAGTTCTTAAAAAAACGAAACAAAACAAGGTTATTTAGCTGTTATTAGGCACAACCCCATCACCATGCAATGGAAAGAAAATTTGAAAAGAGTCATTGTTATTGGAAGAACTAGAGTGAAACTACAAGTGGAACTATGACATTTTTTGTATTTTAGTTTTTGACACCTATCTGTGTCACTGAGGGCAGGAGGGTGTTAAGAACATATAATGCATATGGTGTGTGTAATTGGGTACAGATCTGTGTGCACCGTGAGGAATAAATACATTTTAAAAAAATCTGAACTAATCAGAGAACCTTCTAAGCATTAACTGATTAACTACTAGATTTACAACAGTTGACAGATCAGGTGATAATATACATACAGTGAGGATTAGTTTCAGCCGCACTTTCAGCTGTCCTTGAGTATTATCTGTGCTGTTGCCGGTCTTGCTTTGATCATGCGACTCTGAGGATTGTGTGTTGTTGGGTTTGACTGCTAAATGTCACGGAAACGCAGTGACTGTCGCAGTTAAGTCACTTTCAGGGCTATGGAAAGCCTTCCAGGAATTCTTTTTCTGCAGCTACCAACACTTGGTCTTCCATCAAGGTTCTTCCAGCCTGCAGGCAGCAGAAGCCTCATCTATCAACGCATCAGTGCTTTGGCGCTCAGTATTCACTTTTCTTTGTTGGTGGTTGCTGTGACTCATGCAGAATAACTGGACTTGTTTTGGCTCTGGGCTTGGGGAGACATATCCTGTGGACTTTCTGGTGTCTGTGATGCAGACAGACACGACTATCTCCCAGACACAACCCACCATTGTTTATCTGGATATGCTTTAACGCCCGACTCTGGGCTCAGTCGGTCTTCTTTGGAAATGTTCCCCATCATCATCTGCCTGACCCTGGGTTTAAAATAGCTTCTATTCACAGACGAGCTGTCCAGTGGGAATTTCAAAAATGAAAGAGAAAATGATGCCAGGAGACGTTAATGCACGACAGAACTAAAGCACAAACGCATCAGTTTGATAATCCTTGTTGTCTCCCTATGGTTTGCATTATTATTCTAAGTTTACAGCTATGTGGTAAAGCGGCAACGCTACAGAAAAAACTGTCACTTTGGAGGACTATAATGCTGCCTGTGTGATCGAGCAGTGTGAAACAGTAAAGAGTTCTGTTCATGTGATCTCAACATGGAAATGGGAAAATATGGCCATTGAGTGTAATGTGGATAAAAGACAAAATAGTCTTTATCTTTAATGTCATTCTATCAATAACAGATTGCTGAATCGGTAATGGACGGCTATCCATTGGTCTGCCCAGGATAAAACCTAGATGAAACTTGATGCAGAGGAAAGAAATCACTTTCACACTTTGACCTGTTGGAAGGAAATCCATTACACACACCGAGGCACAACAGCTGTCATTGAAATAAACTACACAGAGATTTGAACCTTAACATTGAGGCAACCAATGCTATCAATATGTCAGAATGTCAAAAGAAAAAAAAAGAGAAAAGAACAAGTGCAGTTTGTGACTGAGGCATTGCCTGTGACCGTATATATATATATAGAAAGCCCCCTAATCTGCAGTGACTTTTACAAGTAAGTTAGATCCAAAAGTAGCGCCCTGAACATAAAGACTTGGACGGGTTGTAGCCTCAGCTGACCCTTCTTGACAAATGTCTGTTTTAAGAGGCTTAAACACTCCAGACTGCACCCCGCACAACTTGGCCTCAAAATACGAACAACAGATAGACTGCAGAGACCCACAGAGCACTCCAACACCTCTGTGGTCTTTGGGGTCACTGAGGGCAGCAGCATAGACGACCTCAAAGAGCACGGCCAAGAATACCTCAGATGAAAACGGATAACACACCACGCGGCTCCACATCCAAATGCTAATAGTGTTTTGGCAGCCAGTTTATATAGCCTGTTAGAAAACCTTGAAAAGTGCCGAAACGTTTGCGGGCCGTTCCAGCGATCATTACTTAAGGTGTTGGTCGACTGGCCATCGGAGTGAGATTGTGCCTCATTAATGAGGCTGTCCTGGGTTTGACCCTCTGAGAGTGAATGCTCCTCGGTTTGCATAAGTTTGGTGGATCTTCTGAGAATAATAACATACTATTATGTCCCGAAACGCTCCTCGAATGCTGGTGAGTTCAACTCTTAGCCCAGGCATTATAAATTCCTGCTAAAGGCTTCACACGTCTCTAAAAAAAGGATTCTGCTGAGCTGATTTCTGAGACCGAGGCATGATTTATTTTTCATTATCAAAATGAACAATAGGGGAGTTACCTGCTGTTCTTCAGAGATAATATGTGGGCACGATTATCGTGTCCATTTAAATTATTAGTCATTATTGGAGGGAGGGATTATCGTGAGCCATTATTTTACACAGAGAATCAAAAATTACAGTCATTTGAGCCATAATGACTCACGGATTATAGTCATGTTTTATATAGCTCATGATATCTGTCAATATGCTGAGCACATACATGTGTGCTGCACCATTACAATTACTCACACTCACATCCCTGTCGGGTGGGTTGGCTAATAAAAGAAAAAGCAGACCAAAAAACAGCAGCCTGGTAGACATTTTCTACATAATTCCTATAGTGGAAAAAAATCGTACTCTCCTTTTATGATGAGGCTCAGTACTCGTCAAAGGAGTTGCATGCGCTACGTTTGCATGCGTGGGTTTTCTCTGACTTTGGATTCCTCCCACAGGTAAATATTTCATTTGAAAACCCTGCCTCTCTCTAATGACTTTGAGGGTTGTTTGAAAGCCTCACAAACGGTCAAGTGACACTCTGCGTTTTCATTGTATACGGCTGCAACAGGTCAACGATTACTCCTCTGCTCAGAAAACATTCCTCATTGATTATCTGTCAACAAATTTGAGCTCCAGACAGCAGCGGCAGCACTAAAGCAGCTGGCATGTTAAATGCTAATCCGGGGTTGAGTGCCCTGTTTTGGTCCACTTTGCTTTTGCCACTTCGCGTTGACATGGTAGGTGTATTTAAGCGGTTACCTCTGCACACTCCTTTTATCTGGTGATAAAAGCTTTCTCTTTATGTTGCAAGGCTGAGCCAAAGTGACAGAGGCTCGGCTGCAGCCCAGGCTGAGTATTCAACAGCCAGCGTCTGACATCAGCGATTAACCCTTCATACACTCCCCATGCATCACAGCTGTCAGTCGCAGCTGCTCTCTCCCTGTAACACCTCTCCGTAAGGGAGGTCAGGCACACATATGTTTCTTTACAGAAACTGTTAAGAGCAGCAACTGCCTCTCTGCCTTCATTATCAATCATTCATGTTCTGATTTTATACCATAGCAAATATAAATCGGCGCCAGAAGTCAAACCTAGCTGCAGTAAAACTGCAGAAATCCCATAGCTGATGAAACAACAGGCGTGCGACACAAACAACTGCTATTTCGATATTTGGCAAAGGCTCTTTTCTGCTCACAGTGTCACAGGTTTAGCAGGATTTTTGTCTCATGCAGGCCTGCTTAGTTTTCTTTTTGTGTAAACCACATTCCATGTGCGTACTTCGCTTCGCTGCTCATTTACAAGACAAAGAGCAGATTTTCTTTAGTCGCTGAGTAAAAAGTGCTTTTATATGACAGCGCATGCAGAGACTGTACAGGCACAGAGCCTCTGTTATCTTACAGTTTACTCTGTGAGTTGAAAGCTGCCACATGCCGTGTACAGCAACTTTAAATCACTGCACCGCAAGCGGAAGTAAATGAACAAAGTTTTGTTCACAACTTTAGGATGCCTACAGAGTTGGGAGACTCAAGATGGTTTGGATTGACTATTGTATAAAATGACACTAAACTACTGATCATAGTTCCATTATATTATTCAAAAATGTTCCAACTCATGCAGAAAATGTATTTCACATGGCAGATATTTACTGAATAGACAGCAAAGAGTTACACACCGAATGAGACTAAACCTGCCATGGGAGGTCTGATCTCAGTCAGGATTAACTTGAGATCCAGTGTTAGAGACTAAGAGAAGAACGTTTGGGATCCACTCGTTAAACGTTTTACTTTTAAAACATAAATCCTTTAAAAGAAATAGTTACACATGATTTCTTAAAACAAACATAATACAATGCATGGAGCAGAACATTATATTTAACATATACTATTCCACATATAAGCATCAGTATTTATCATTTCAAATCTACCATTAAATGCCACATTTCCAAACTTTTACTAAAACTTAAAAACTAAAAAAGGACAACAAATAAAAATCACTAAATTGTGATAAAACACGTCAACAGAAAGTCGCTTCCAAAGGTCAATTATTGCAACATGATGAAATACTGGTCGGCGACAAATCTAGAGAAATGTCCTCTATATTTGTCATCAGGTTATTATAAAAATCAGACATGGGTGGCATAAAGATATTATGGACCTAAATGATATATGGTGTTGTGCATCATGCCTGGTGAATGGCTCATTATGAAGGACAATGTCATGGAGTGCTGTCTTACAATATTTAGTGTGACATAAAATTTATTTTTGATATTTTAATAGTTCTATGCTAATTTAATTATCTTTTTTCAAAGATAATGAAATGAAATCAACAAAGAAGAAATAGGGAAGGCCACACATTCTCCAGTAGCTTAACACAGTTTAGTTGTGGCTCATGATGGTTGTCACACACTTCTTTCAAGTTCAAACATCAACTTGTTGAAAAAGCTATTTTCACTATTAAAATATTTTCTTGAGTCAAACGTGTGCAGAGATTCACAGTTTCTCCCCATTTCTATTATTCTAAATTCCAAACAAACCTCATATTAGAATCTATAATTAATGGACTTAAGTCATTAAGACAAACCATTGGAACTGGGAATGGAAGTGCTGGATTGGTGGGTCCCTCCACACTCATTCCTTGCTGCATAATAACATTGATCTGCGGCGTGTGGGGAAACAAGTCAAGTGAAGGTTAAACAGAAGTCAACGGAGTATTCACGTTGTTCAGCTGCAGCAGGAGAGCGTGAGCTGGTCAATGGACAGACGCTGGTGCACCGAATAATGAGAACTGACCGACGTGAGGTCATGCATAAAGATTCAAATGTCAATATAATAATTATTATGCTCAGAGAGTATTCATTTTTTCAAAATCACCCTTGGGAAAGCCCCCCATGACCTTTCGTTCTCAATTAAGGTTTTGAACACTTCTAATGAAGCTAAATACATTGTATTCCGAAATATGTGGAAGTGAACAAGCACAAATTACTGAATTTACATAATAGGTCCACTCCAGTAAATACTGTTCCTGTGCACTGATTTCCCTCAAGTATTTATCTGCCCTCCAGTAAACAATCACATTCATGTATGATTTAACTGTTTCGACAGGGTTAATGCTCAGTGGAGTCTGAATCGATGTCATTTTTCTCTCTCTTTTGTGTTGACCAGAGACATGCCAAACCATACACAGAACAAACACTGCATTAATATTCCAAACAGCCACTGGGTGAACCTGCGTCTGAATTGCAACAGCTTTCTCTGATTTGATTATGCTTTCAGCCTCTAATTTCTGGAGCAGCAGAAAACCAAAAAAACACCAAATGCTTCCACCACTATAAGAGAGAGAAAGAAAGGGTGCAGAGAAGCACAACACAAAGTGATGCGAAGACGCAGATGAATTTGGAGAAAACAAATGCAGCCTCACATACTAACAGGAAGCAACAAATTTGCTGAACATTTAATGGACTGTGTTATCGGTTGCAAAGATGCAGAGAGTACAAAGTTGAGCCACGCATGTGCTTAGACTTGTGTGAACAGAAGTGTGACTGCGTGCCCAAATGAGTCAGGACGCATGCCATGAGCACGTGGAGCAAGCTGCACATATTGGCATTGACAGCATAATGGGACCGAAGGCTTTCTTGTTCTGTCATATAATGGTCGCTGCACTAAAGCAAGACGGGGGCCACACGGAGAGAGAGCAGTGCTCACAGCTGATGAGCAGAGATAGAGCGTCAGCTCTGAAGGCATCAGCTCGATTATCATCTGCTCGCTAGAATCTGATATGAGGGGGAAGCCGGCATCAAAGGCAACTTTGACGCTCCATCAAGGAACCTGCCTCTGCTAGCCTCGCTCTCTCCCTTTCTCTTTTCCTCGGTCGCTCACCCACACAGACAGGAAACTATAGACACATGCCGTATACTGTACTCTTTGCAACTCTGCCTTTTGCTATCAAGGAAATAAATCCACACGAACGTGCAAATATAATGTAAAATAAAGCAAATGCATCAGTCCCACACGCACACGCTCAATGGGGCTGGGTAACTTTTTGCGAACCCTATGGAGAAAGATGTCACCATGACAGACCAGATAAACTGAGTGAATGCAGAGTTTTCTGCACCACAGATCAGAAAACGAGACACTTCTGTGCTCACACTGCGACTACACGCTGCTGTTTATTTTGGGTCGGAGAATGTAATTATTTGGCTGCCACTGCTGCTGTTGGTGTTATTAATCAGTTACACCCTCAGTTGGAAACAATTCAATGTGAATTTTTTTGGAGGGGACCGGTGGATGACAGGATCCGCTGCACGCAGAGCATCAAATGAAAGCCTTTGTTTTGGTCAGATGTGCAAACAGAAGCAGATTAGTGCAGCCTTGTCCACTTTTTCATTTTTTTTACCACCTTATTTCTGAATTGTATTTGATCTGAAACACTGTCAAGTTAAAGGGCATGCAGTAAATGCTAGTTAGGGAGAGTTGGGCCTTCAGTCACCTCATTGTATTGAATCATATTGAAAGGGTTATTGTTTTTCCATTTCATGATAATCACTGATACTTTCACATGACTTAAGATAAACTTCATACAAATATGTGTGGAGAATAACATCCAAATAAATGATGCAGGCATGATTATTCTTTAGTTATTGACAGTGCAAAATGTAATTAGCACATGAAAAGATTTACTGCCAACAATTTAGTAAATAATATTTGTAATAATTATCTTTTATAAACCAAACACATCAAACAGCTTTTATATTGCAAAGATTTATGTTTTGCACAATTACACTCTCAACATATTGGGATTCATAACAATCAGTTCAATAAAACAAGTTATTGATATTTTTTTTCATATCCAACTGTTTATCTTGAGAATTATATATTTTTGACATTTCATGATCACTGGAATTATTTTTTTTTTTTACTAAATTAGGTGAGTAGTCTCCATGGCAAGCTTTTACACTAAAAAGGAGATGCTAAAAATGGTAACACATTAACCTGGAAATCATTCTCCAACAAATGTTTAGCAGGTCTCCAGCTGCACTTTAATAAGATCAGGATGTAAAGGAAATGTATGTCTGAGCAGCAATGAAAATCTAAATGCAGCTAATGATGGTCTAGCAAGAAGCAGTCCATCAGATTCACAGGTTCTGACTGAAACTAACTCGCTGTTAAATCCGCCTTGAGGTGGTCATTCATTTATTCATTCTTTGGTGGCCAGGCTGTTTGCCCCCAGTGGCGTCCAGAAGCCAAGAATTACGGCCCAGGTGACACAGTAAACCGAGGTCATTTCCTTTCGGCCTGTCTCATTTGCGGCAGTGCTGGTGTGGAGTTTCTATCTGCTCTTATATCAGTCTCTGCAGTTCACTAAAGGTATGCTTGTTTGCACATCTACTGAGAAAATTCAGGGGATCAGCCTCTATTTACTTTGTAGCCCTCCCACACGCCTTCGACTTAACCTTTAACCTGCCACAGCATCAACTTTGCCAGACTTCTGATGGTGTCCGTTGGTATCAAACACTAGTACCAGTCAATTGTCCTCCAAGCATTGATGCCCGACAGCAGTGTGATATGGATAATGCAGGCAAATCATTACCAGGCACTCTTTGTCGAGTTCATCAATTGTTTCCTGAAGAATATTTGGGGCATGGAGAGGATTTTATCCTGCTGAAAGGGCTTAATGCCATCAGTAAAAAACTGAAGCCATTAAGGGCTACAAAAATGTGTAATTATGTTGTACTCCACTAAGTAGCATCCACATGAATGGTGAGGACCAGAGGTTTCCCTGCAGTGAGAGCACTGAGAGCATCATAGTACTTCTGTTGATTTCCATCGTGCACCACAATGCCTTGTTTTTTCTCAAGTGAACACACATGCATGCCATCGACATGATAACAAAGATATCACTCATTAGAAGAGCCCATCAACCTCTTTTCAACTCTGGATCATGGTTCAGCTCAGATGCTCATTGTTGGCCCTTTCAGATATTCTGACCAGTCTGTAGCCCCCTGAGCAGCAAGCTGTGATGCATCACGAGCTTGGACACATTTGTATCTAATTAAGCATTAATGTTTCCAGTAGCCAGTGCTACAGTTGCCCCTCTGTTTCATCAGACCACATGAACCCGCCCTGACTCCACATGTGCATCAGTGAGCTATGGGTGCCTGTGACCCTGTTGTTCGCCCACCTTTGCTGAACCTCTTTTGACGCACGCTACCCACTGCATTACCAGGAACACCACACAGCATCTGTTGTTTCAGAGATGCTCTGATCCGCTTTCGAAAAATCACACCTGTGCTCTTGTCAGAGTCGCTCACATCCTTACGCCTGGTCCGTTATTTTTTCCTGCTTGCAGCACATCAGCTTCAAGAACCGAATGCTCAGTGTTGCCAAATACATCCCACCTCTTGACAGGTACACTGTAACAAGATAGTCAGTGTGTTCACTTCACCTGTCAGCGGTTTTAATGATGTGGCTGATCACTGTATTTGTGTTTGTGTCTGTCTTGTAATCCTAGTGGTGGGCGGGAGAAAGAGAATGCTGGAAGATCAGTTCATTTGGAGTTAAAGACATTGTGTCAGGCTGTATTCAGGTGATTAAGAACTGCTAAGCAGCTTCTTTATTCTCATAGACCTAGTGCCGTGCTGATGTTTATTGGTTAATGAGCTCAGTGGCACTTTGGAGTTTACCCAGGTCTTTTAGACTGAAGAAATTTGGGAAGATGCTGTCACAAGGCTTTAGGGATGTGGAAAATTGCCTCCTGTTTGGTGATGGTGAGATTGCAGCGAGCCCCCAGTTTGTCACAAACACACACACATACTCACACACAGTATGTCATGTTCACGTCTGAATACCCTGCTGCCTCTGCACTCCGATGTGTCTGGATATGTGGCAGAATAAGGTATGTTAGCAGAAAAGTAAGTGCTGCTCAGTGCAGCCGTGAGGTTTTTTTTCTTTTTCTTTTTTGGCCTCATCTGGACAGTGATAAGAACCACCAGATGATAAGCACAGCTGTATTAATTTCAGCCCTGCGTCTTTGACTTTTATGTTTAAGATCCAAGCACCAAATGGTTTCCCTCTGCCAGATGATTGTGTGCATTTGGTGCTGCCAGCTACTTTGCAAGTTTTGACGCTGGTCTGATCACCTGTACTGAATTTGAAAATCCTCGCTTTTAAAACTGTTCACCTTGGGGGCTTCTGCCAAGAATCCGGTCACGACGCCTCTCCCAGCTTCGCCTCCCCTGGTGTGTGTCCTACAGAATTGCTGTAAGCTGGGTGTGATTCCCGAGGAGTTATGGGAAGAGTATGCCCTCCTTGAGTCAATGTGTCCCACCTTCAATCTTATAGGGATAAAATCTACCTCCCTCTGACAATGATTAAAGCCACTTCACTATCAGACTAGACAAAACACAACAAATATTTCATTCTCAAACCTAAAAAAAGCAGGACTCCCAACTTTCACACACTGAGAGTAAAAGTTATGCAATTAAAATCACACACATTAAGCACTTAGCAACAAGCATCGTTGGAGGTGTAATAATAAGGCTATTGTACCTTCCATATAGCAAGTTATATAATTTACATTTTTCTTCATTGCACTCAGTTTCAGTAATGTATGTTCAAATATAATGAATATTAGTTTTAAACTCTACTTCTTATTTTTTTTTTTTACAATTATTTAATGATCCAAATTACAAGAATTAAAACATGCTGGGGAAAAAACATCACTGCACAAAATGCACCAAGACTCTATAAGCTACTCCGCCTTTCCGAATGCTTTTGTGTGTACTTGTGTCTGAGGGAAATGAGTGAAAATACTGAATGTGTGTGTACCAAATGGCTCTTTCTTCACAGGAAAGTTAGCAAGCCACTAATGGAGTCACCATAACCGTCCCTGTGAGGCACCATACAGCCGCTGCGTGCGTGCGTGCGTGTGCATGCGTGCGTGTGAACGCCTGGGACAAGGTGACACGGCAAACCATCCCCAAGTAATGACTGATGGGTCAAACCTTACTGCCATGACCTCACTCACGTTCAGTCCCCCCTATAGAGGTGACTGTTACGTCCTGACACAAACACACAAAGTCCAGACTAAACACGAGGGGAGAAGCTAATTTGTCATGAAACGACTCGTTCTAGAAGCCAATTCTTCACTTCAGAGATTTCTGTACAAACACATCCTGCTGACATGGACCAACACTTTCCTGTTGAGTAGAGGGCAGGCTTATGCAATCTCTCTCCTTTTGTGTCAAAACACACACGGCCCAGAATAATTGCCCTCCCATGTTTCCACCTGTGTTTACACTGAGAACACAACACTCTGTCCCCTGCCCTCTTCTTGAATACATTAAAATCAAGTGAGAAATTCAAAAGAAAAATACCTCACCATCACTCTCATTTACTATATATCGATATCCAGTCTTGCCTGCGACCAGAATCTCCAGGCACACTTGTCTTATCCACTTAGAAAAATGCCAACAATAAGGCTTTGTGATAAACAGTAGTGAGCCGAGAAGATCTTCACTGACTTCAAGAAGAGCTTCTCAGTCATATACAAGACGGAAAGCATCCTTCGGGAGCTTGTTTACTGTAAAACTGTTCATGTATTCTGCTCATGGTATTTGAATGGGAGTCACTACGTTTTGTATTCGTTGTTTCACACCCACCCATTTGTTTGACTACTTTACCCTAGGAATTATGTCTTCTCCTTGCTGTAATTAAAAGGTGAGCGCTCACCTCAGAGACTCACTACCTGCAGTGTACACTCTGCATGGACACACATGCAGCCGCACACATAGCCCACAAACACACTTTCTGTGCCCTGACACACACACACACACACACACACACACACACACACACACACACACACACACACACACACACACACACACACACACACACACACACACACACACAGAATCGGAAAAGCTCGTAACCGCTGCCCCCCCGGGCCAGTTTTCACACAGACATGCGGGCGAGAGAATTCTTTTTTTTTTTTTTCTTACAGAGGAACAGGCTTTTGTGTGAATGAACAAAGGGAATCTCCTTCCTAAATCCTATCGTGTGCCACCATGCATCTCCCACACGCCTGTTTCCAAGTTACCGGCAGCGTCGGCTGCCAATCCCGCTTAATTGCCTCCCGTGTAAAGTGACAGCTGAGGAGAGGCGGCGAGAGCGAGCTGTCCTCGCCTTTTCCTGCAGGTCCGTAGCGAGAGAGACTCCACCTGAGACCCATACTGTAAGCCTTTTGGGAAATTGCGTAGCATAAGGTGACATGAAGAGAAACTTCACCAACCAAACTGAAGACTTGCTGAATGAAAACGAAACATCACTGAAATACCACTCGAGCACTTTTGATTTCAAGAAACAAAATGTTCTTTATTTCTAAAAATCTGTTCAGCGAAGTCAATTCATTGAAACCTTAAGAGAGCAATTCAAAGTGAAATAATTAAATTATAAAAGCCTTGTTAAGGATAAAAGTAAAGCACAGGTGAAAAAAACCCAATAAAACCAAGAACTGGTTGTTTTAATGACGTGCAGCTTTTTACACTAACCTCTTGCCTCCAGAAAATGGATTTTCTTGCCCACTCCTGCTCGCTGAATTAACCACCCTGTTGCTTCTCGTTCCCTCTTCCTTTGTTGTGTCTTCCTCACAAACAGATCCTCCTCATCCTAGGGACTTAGCAGCTCATGAGGGAAGCCAGGCGGAAGAGAAGGAAAACACACCACAGAAGAAAAGAAACACACTCTTCCCACCTCTAAGTCCTCCTTGGCAGTGTATCGCCATCCGTCAGAGCACAGCGACTGTGAGTGTGTGTGTGAGAGAGAGAGGGAGCGAGAGAGATGAAATGATACTAAGTGGGCGAGTGAGTGAGAGAGGCAGGAGAGATAGAGAGGGAGAGAGAAAGAGAGAGAGAGAGGGAGGGAGCTTTTGCGTATGCACTGGAGGGTGATCCTCCGTACTGTATGAGCTCCTGTTTATTTCTCTGGCTGTCTCCTCTGCATTTCTTCCCAAAAGAAGCCACGAGGTCAGCTGCTTTTGCAGTGACAAGAATTTGTTTCCACATGAGGGTAAAGACTTCTTGTGAGTTCACCAACCATTCAAATTCTCTCAGGAGTAAAACTCTCCAGTGTGTTAACCTTTTATATCCGCTGAAGTCTTTCTTGGGCATAAATCTTATTAGTATTTTTGTTTCTACATTTATTAACACCAAACAAAGGGTTAATCTAATCCGCTCACTGCCACATTGTCAATCAAGGTGAATTCTGGATGCCTAAATAAACCAACAAATAGAGGCCAGAGGTGGACATCTGATTGTTCAGTAAATAGCAGTCCAATTTCAGAGTCAGACTCAAAATAAGTTATTTGTCACTTCCACATGATCCTTTAGTGTCCTTTCAAGCAACGTATTGATTAAAAACATAACACACTACTAAATAATAGATCTCCATAATCTCTCAAAACATTCACAGATTTTCATAATTTCCTCAGTTGAGTAAGTCACAGGGCATGGAAGACAGGTCGCTTGAATTTAAAAAATGGGGAAAGAATTAATACAACTGTATCATAAAAAGCCTCATAGTCAATGCAGATGTCTCAAACTCATTTGGAATCCTTCTCAACTTCAATCTAGACTTCATCCAACAGCTTATGCACTTCTTTAGTGAGCCGCATTTCACTGGACTTCTGAAGACAAAGTGGGAGCTGGTCTGGAGAGACACCCTGTTAGTATATGGCTTATAACGATTCACTTGTCGTTGACCTTTGTGACTTTTGCATAAAATTTCGACAGTTGTAAGACATTCGCACGCACCCCAAACTTTAGTGTGATTTAAAGTAAAGGTTATCACATGATTTGCATATCTTCTTTCATATTTTGTGTCTTCAACAAATCAACAGTTGTCACAGTAAAGTGAGATGTGCGGTAGAATCCAGCCAACAAATAAATAGCAACGCAGCTGTCCTTCTAGACAACCCCCAGAGACCAAACTTAACTCAGAAACACGCACTGAGTATGCATGTATGCATTTGTCTTGCAGTGAGGATGTGTGATACTGAGGTAACTCTGAGAAATGTATCTGCTGCAGAATCCAGCAAGAACCTACAAACCCTCAAGACCCTTCAACAAAAATGTGCCTCTTAGACCCAAACTATGTTGGTCACCTCATCCACATTTGCCTCTGAAAGCATAAACCAGTCAGTCTGTGCAGGTCAGTTTTTTGCTCTTCACTGGGACAGCATGGACACCTCCTCCAGTCTCTTTCACACCATTTACGGTGATTCCTCACACTGACTGTGGAGGCAAGCCAAGATGAGGTCCTGGTAAGAACTGCAACAGTCACATTAACCCTTATTGAAATGCGTGTCTCAATGTGTTTAAGGGATCTACGTATGTATCAGCCACCAAGCATACATTGTAACATGTCCACTTGGTCTGTGTGAACACTTGTCAGATTCTTAAACATGTAAACAAACATTTGCAAAGGAGGAGACTCGAATTCCCAAATGTTAAGAATTAGTACAGTTACAACAGAGAGAGACATAAACCACATGTGCAACATCTTGAACAACAATTATAAAACCAAATGACCAGAGTAGCCATTTTTATGAAAGCAACAGCCACTTAGATAAGGGGCAAAACGTCTTCCAAAAATATATTGAACGAACAACGTCCAGGCACCGAACACCCCATTATACTCTAAGAGGTCCCAGTCCACCAGAGACACACATGCAGCCCGCCTGAAATGGCGCCAGAGGGAAAGCGCTGAGAAGGCCGCCCCTCAAGCCCCAAGGCTCAGCCTCAATCCACCAGCCAAGAGCAAGTGAGACCCACAGCCTCCGGGAGTCACCTAGATCTCAGAACAGAACAGGACCGAGACGACCGGAAAGCCTGTCGAATGATGACCGTTCAGACCCCCATAACTGCACCACACACTCCCTACCCGACTCTTAGGCCCCATTTACCAATCATTTCAAGTGAAAATGCATAATGTTCATCTTTTTGTTTCGGAAAACTTTCAAGTTTACATGGTAACATTTTGAAATAGATTTCTGTTTATACGGACCCGGCAAAAACACTGAAAACTATTTTGTTATAGCATGCCGGGCCACTAGTTGGTGCTGTTGGTTGTTTTTGTAATGAAACCAAACACACACGACCGCAGAAAATAATACGGTAAAAACAGTAAAGTTTTACATTTTCACTTGAAAGCATTTTGGTGAAGATGTGGACGACCAAGAAACACCTGGCGTCACTCCTGGGAGACCGAAATGACAGACGCTGGCTTGGACTGGCACTCCATGGTTCGGATGTCGAAGGAAGTGGAGGGATCTGGTTGGTGGTCTGGGCTCCACAAGGAACGGACAGGCTTAAGTCAAAGTAAGTCATTGTATAGCTACATGCATCTGCATATGGATGCACAATCACCACATAACAATGTTCCTTGATACTTACACAGCTGATAACAACAGAATATAACTAAAACCTTCAATAGATGTTACTGAACATTAAACAGGTGAGAAGTGTTGACTTGGTGTCAACACAGTCTGTGTGTATGGGACTGGCTGCAATGGTGATCCTTTGACTTTTCCTCTCTGCTCCACTGGTTCCTGATGTGGCGTGGCAACCACAGAGCCGTGGTGTCTCTCCCCCAGGCGCGGGGCACACTGGGTCAATACGCACACAAAGCAGAGGATCAATCGGGCCACGAACATCAGTGAACGGTGATCCAGGGACCAATCCCTCAGCTTCTTCAATTATGTCGATAAAATGTCAAAACGTCATATAGACTGACACCAGAAGCGGAGTGACAGAAAGCCTCGGTCACACCACAGATGAACCGATAGAGAATCTCTCCGAAGCAGAGAGACGGCGGGTACCAACATATGGCCGTGTCATCTTGACGCTGCACGTTCGCCCGCTGACCTGGCGAGTAAGAGTGCTCCCATGGAGCGCTGTGGAGATTAGGCTGTTATGACTGGCGGGTGTCGCTCCCAGACATTTGGCTGCATGCAGGAGGAGGGACTTCTGATACAGGCCAGCTTCTGTTGAAGAGCGGACGACCCGTCAGGGAGGCCTGAGGCTGGCTGTGTTGATTGGACTCTATGATGTTCAGCCAGGAGGAAGTATGCACAGGAGCGATATGATGTGTACTTGTGTGTTTCTTTTGCTGCGTGCAGACTGTAAGCATTGCTATGAACATGGTTTGAATGAACACTTTGAATTCTCCATCCAAAAATATGTGTATGTCTTTCACTGTTAATTACTTTCCTGAATCTGTCCTTTGAATAAGCTGAATGGGATTTCGTCTTGATATTACCTGAACATCTTTTTAGCATGTCATCCTTTTAACTAAAGACTTCCTACTCTTCCTATTGTTGAAAAGAGCATACATTTGCAATAACTGTTTGGATTCTGTTTAATTGCAGGATTAAAAATAATTCAGTCAAAGATAATCTTGTTTTGGTACTCCTTATTAGTAACTAGAAAAAAGCAAGTCTGAAGAGCAATTCATGTTCCAAAGAACATAAGTACAGGAAAGAAAATATTTCTGCCTTTTACAGGAGCTGATTTGCACTACGGTTGGTATTGTGCAAAACATTGGGCCCTGACTGAATGAACACAAATGCGTGTGAGAGTAATGTGGGGCATTTTGTATATCTCTATCCTGAGATATGGTTCCGCCACCACCCATATGATCAATAATTCTACAGTTATTATTTGATATTTGTTTGCACAAAAAAACAGCATTGATTTAAAGAATTTTGCTACTTGTATTTATAGTCTAACAAATGGCTGACCGACAGCAAAATCATGAAAGATTTTTTACTTCTTTTGTGGGATGCACTTTAGCCATTATGCTACTAAGTTTCAATTTCTTTACAAATATGAACAGTCATTTGTCAGGTTTGTTAAATCCTGTACTATTAGTCATAGTGGGTTAGCTAAAGACATTAATTATTAATTATAATACTTTTTTCAATGTTTTTCTGGCTTCGGCAATTTAGTCTGTTGCCTTTTTTTAATGTTGAGCTTGTTTTTATGTAACCTCATTTTTTAATTTTTTTACTTACTGTACCAGTTATGTGGTCTGTGCTCCATGGGCTGCCGTGACGGATTGAATTTTTTATCAAAATTACAGTGTCTTGTATTATTAAACAATACAAGACACTGTAAGGATTTTATGACTTCCTTTTACTGAAGCCCAAACCTTGGCTGTACAGTGGTTCATATGTGCCCAGGAGGAAAATTCTACTTACTGAAATGATGAAGTATATTTCATACTAACTGTTCATAACAAGAAGTCATCTCTAATAGAGCAGTAGTTCCCAACCTGGAGTGGGGAGAGATCCCACCCAAGGATCGAGAGGTACTCTTATGCTGTCTAAATTTGAAAATATTGGTAACAATGTACTGTTCCTCAAGCTTTTGCTTCATTGTCTTTATGTGGCCAAGCAGAGATCAGACAGGAGCTGAGCAGCCTATTTAAAGGCGCAGTTCCACCGCACTTTCTGTGCCGGGGCGTCGCGGGGCGGGGCGGGGCGGGTTTTCGCACGGTCCGGCTGAAAAGTTGTGGATGGTACGGAGAGAACCCGTGACCACCGGGTACGATTTTCCGCTACCCCTCAATTGAGGTACCTAGGACTGAGGAACGGGTCTGTGAGGAGGAGCTACAACGCAGCCGCCTGCTGATTTGCAGTGACGATCGTCCCTCTCGACTTGCCCAAAATATTTAATTATTTCATCAGGCGTAAACCCTCCGTTGTTGTTTACATACGGCGCTTTGTGCTCATTAGTTTACTTATTGAAATGTCGACGAGCGACACAACATCGCGAGATACAGACGCTCCTTTTAAGGAACAGGAGGAGGAGATTCAACAGGAGCTGGACGCTGCAATGAGAAAGTTTAACCTGTGTCACAGAGAACAACTTGGATGGCCGTCGGTCGCTTCCGTGTTCTTCGCTGGACGTGTACTTTCTGTGGTGGGACATATTTCTTGTGCCATTTCAACACAGTCAGCGCAAATAGAGCCACTTAACCCTTGAAATAATCTGCCTTTAAATCTGTATTTTAAATGTCATTCCATTTGCATTTGAATCACGAACATAAAATCAGGCAAAAAAAACCCAAAAAACATAAAAGATCACTTCATTTGTCACAGAAAAGAGCTGTGACAAAACTCTTGCTGGAATTGCTGTTTTTATGTGGAGCACTCACCCAGAGTGCCAGATAGTAAATTTTACACATTTCCCTTACATCTCTTATGAAATATTGAGTGGCTTGAAATGTACTCTGGAAATGAGGTCATGATAAATGAATGCAAACCAGGGAAAGCAGCATGGATTGTTCGCCAGCAGCACTCAGTCACATGATAAGGCCTCTGATGACTCTGTATCAAACTGTGTACTCGTGTCTTTCATACTGTAAAAAGAACGGTCATTCATCATGGGAGCTGGGCAAAGGTAGGAGCCGAACCTCTGGGTGTGCACCTTCTCTGTGTACATCAGTGCACTGGGTTTGTGAGTTGCCATGACAAACCCCCAACTTAAATTGTTTTCTATGCAGCTGCACTCAGTGATAAGGAGCACAGAGCCACACATCAGCTGTATCATACCTGTGCCTTCCTACTAAAATTATCCACTGTTCTGGTGAATTCGCTCTCCCTCCTCCAAGAGATCAGATGAATGCAGTTGTGCTGTCGACAGCGTGGCCTTGCCTGCTTTTAGCCAAGCTCCGGGAGATTTCTTTGAATCTTTTTAGGAGGCTCCATAAATGTAGAGGATCAGCTTACACAGCCCATCATTAAACGTTGAGGGTATTTGATACAGATGTGACATTTGATCTTAAAAAAAAAAAAAAAAAAAAAGAATCAGTTCAGCTTTGTGTTATACAGTGCGAGAAAATTCTTTTTTGAATAGGCTTCATTGTAGTTTTTCTTTAACCCATGTAGGATGTGTTCTTTTGTTCAGTAAGAGCCTCTAGGGCTGAGTTATTTTTTTGGGTGAAAAAAAAGATAAAAATGCAATGGCGATGACGGGGGGAGGTTTGTAAGAAGAGTTTATGCAAAACATAGCCCTGCTTTAGGTTAGTGTCCTGCAGCTGATGCTGTGCAATCCCATGGCGATAATATGAGTGAATGTTGTTGTCAGGCGGTTCTCAGGGGCCCTGCTTAAGCACACCGGATGGAGGTCAGAAACAGTATGGGGAATTGTGCCAATCCCTGCAAGTCATTGCATGTCCTCTGGTCTTCAAATGGATGCTGCTAATTGAAAGGTGTATCCTGCTGGTTTATAACAATTTAATCCATAATCACATGCCATTTTCAGACATGAATCTGCGGCTCTTAGATTGCTTATGTTAGAATTCAGATAAATGATGAAGAAGACGTAAGCAAAGAAGATTTGGTCCATTAAATTTGTAGGAATGTGTGCTTCTTCGCTGATGTGATTTTTAAAGGTTGTCCTCCATTCAAAAGAAGTAAATACAGATGCTTCAGCCTCATTCCCTTATTGCGATCATGACATGCTAACAAACAATAGAGCAAACAGAAACCCACTCACATTAGATCTCCGTTAGGCAATTCCCTGAAGGGTAGCTGTCCACACACTCTCCCTCATTTAGTGAAGTGTGTTCTCCTAATTGCCTGGAAGGTAGGATTGCTTGTTGTAAAGCTGTAAACCCCATCTTGAAAGCAATGGGGTGTCACTTAACATCAGCAATTACAAGATTCAATCATGAACCGCTCAGCCATCTGAAAAATATTAGGATAATTGTCTTTATTTCTGCCTCCTAAAAACCAACAAACCTAGTGAGGAGGCTAATGTTCTGCTGAAGCCTTGATAGTTTTTACGGTCTTCTTTGAATACATATTATTACGCGCTGAATTTCCGAGCAAAGTCAACATCTGGAGGGAATTACAGAGTCAGATTACATGCATATTATACACGGGTACATTAGCTTTCATTGTTGCAGAATATGGCTCTACATGGCATTTTCTTCCAGCACTGAAATATTGCTAAACACTGTGAGTCCCTCTGTCTAAACTCTGAAGGTGTGCGGCTGGCATCACAGTGTGAAACCGTGTGTTTTTTATTCTTTGGTTTGACCAGCTTTTCTGGCATCAAAACACTCAAATGAAAAACCCGTAGAGGCTTTAGTAGGATGTCAATGACTCATAGATATGAAATAGTAGTAGTACGTTTGAGACATTGTACAACAAGGAGTTCCAACAAAAGAGTGTGTTTGGAGTGGAGAGGTTATTTTTCTTTGGATGAACATGGAGTATAAATGTCAAAATGATATACATGATACAAAGTAGTGAAGCCTATGGTAATGTAGTAATACGTCTTTTGTTTTGATGCAAACAAAACAATTAATTGAAAGAATAAATTACAGTTTCCAATTTGATGAAGTCAATCAATAGGGGAAAAAACACAAAAAGCACTGAACAGATGAACAAATACACAATTGGGTCCGATAGGTATCTCACATCTCACAGATTTTATCGAAGTGAGTGAACCAATGAAAGAACAGACAAAATGTAATTAAAGTTTGGACTCAAACCTAGAAACTGCCACTTGGCCAAAAACTCGAAACAAAATCCCACATCACAGCAGCCAGCACCAAGCTACACCAAGCTGAAGGGGTCAACTGTCCGGTGACTCTCAAATCACTGAGTCGAACCACTCAGCAGCATCCCCTTATAAAGCCCTCAAGTCAGGCTGATTACCATCAAGGGCAACCTCACAGATGCAACTAACAACTCTCCATGAAATAGGTTATTGAAATCTAAAAACGAGATCAATGGTATCCTTGTGTGTGAGCTGAAAGAATATTTTAGCAATTAGTTAATTTACCTCGTGGACGACAATACACAGTAAGGCTGAACATGATTGGAGATCAATCTGTCGATTTCTAACATTTGTTTGCCACAGCAGACCTTCTTCCTCCAATCACCAGTGTTTCTTATATCTTCCTTCCTCACACTAATCACTTGCATGTCCTTGCTCATTGCATCGATCAACCTCCTCCATGGACGTCCACTTCTTCTCTTGCCTGGCAGCCCCATCCACATCATCCCCTCACACAGCCATCATCCCTCCTCAATCTCAACCTTGTCTTTTTTATTTCATTAGAAAACTGTGAACATGAGCTGTCTCTCTAATGTACTCACTCCTCCTTCTGCTCACTCCCAGTAAAAACCTCTGCATCCTCGGCTGTGCCGCATCCAGCTCACTGGTCTCACTACCATCCTGAAGACCTTCTCTTTCAAGCCTTTCAGCACAACCTATCGCTCAGATTCATCTAGTCCATCCTGCCTGTACAGTCTTCTTCAATTGTCTTTCACACCTTACACTACTTTGTACGGTCATTAAAACCCCTCTCAACCTCACTGTTTCACCACCCTCCCTCACGGTCATACATGTGCACTGTTTTACTCCTGCTCACCTTTATTCCTTTCCAAAGCATTTTCACGTTTTCAAGAAAGATGCCCCTAATAACCTGTGATGTGACAGAAACAGTGAACACCATAAAGATTTAATCCATTTCATTATTTTTGGCAACATATTCACAAAATAAAGAGGCCAAGAGAAATGTCAGACAACCCTGGATAGCTTTATCAAATATTTAGCATCTGTAGGATCTGTGCCCCCCCACTACCTGTGTGTAGCCACTGTCACCCATCAAGCCGCTTCACCCTGACATCTCAGTGAGAAGAGCAACTGTCTGTCAACCTAATACCAGCTGATAAAACTGGGAGGTTCACCTAAATTTTGTATGATGTTTTTGGTGAAAAGCTTTCAAAAAGAATTTGTGTGACTATCTGTGGCGATTCTCATGTGAAAACTCAGTTTTGACTGAAAAGAGGAAAATAAATAAATAACAACGCTCGTCTGGCGGCCACTGGTCACCGTCACGGTCAAAATATTGTTATTGCAGTCATAAAGCCTTGGAATTAGTCCTGTGTTTATGAATAAAAACTATGCATAATTACAACAATCGTCCCCCTGAGGTGAAACAGGGTCATTTGTACAAAGTTTAATAGCTTTTCACCTCAATGGCAGCAGTGTATTTGGCTGTGATTGATGCCTTCACTGTTGACTTGGGCAGAGACAATTAGTGAGCGAACAACATAGAGATTCTCAGGGCCGAGATCAATTCCACACTGCAAGACACACGGGCTACAAAGGACTTCTGAGTCTGTTTTCTTGACAGCGTAGATAATAAAAATAAAATTGTTCTTCTGGACGGTAGGCTGTAAAAACGGAAGAGACTGTAGCATGACTGATGACCAGCAAGGACATAAATTATGGGTTTTTAGGGACCATCTGACAGATATTAACTTAGCAGTAACAAAGGATGAGAGTTTGAAATCAGACAGGCAATACATGGAAAGAGTTTGATGGCATTTGACATAGTTTTTTGACAGTTTTCAGTTGCTGCTGATAACTAATGGCCTTTTAAGCCCAAATCTCCCCCACGTTTTGACATCAATCAAGTGAAGAAATTGTGAAAGAACAGCAAAGATTATTCAAGAATTAAGAACTGTGAATTATTATTAGGTTGATAGGTATTTGGGTCTGTCTTTCCCAGAGACGATGCTTTAAAAACTTTCCCATAATAAATATTTTAACAGCTCAGGCTTCTGCATTATGCCAACACCGCCGTTGGCTTCAGTAACGTGGTGCTACGCAAATCAAAACCACAGAGGGAGAGCGTGGGAGTGACCCATCCGGAACAATAATGGTATAATTTTTGCATTAATTCAGAAATGGTAAACAGCATCAGCCCAAGTTAAAACCTTACACACCTGGATGCCTCGCTCCTCACATCCCAGACGGTGATTCATGCCGTCTCTGACTCGACAACCTCATGTGGTCTCTGAGGAGAAAAAAAAACAGACCCAGCCATTGATGACATAATCTCCTTTATTTCGTTTTCACCAGAAACAAAAAGCATCCTACATCTGAGATAAACAGAGCTTAGCCGCGTCAGGCTGAGACTGCTAGGAAAGAGGCTCTTTTGAGGCTAATTTATATCACAATCGCACATAAGTACTTTATAAAGAAATGTTTGTGTGGAAAATGTGTTTTTTTTTCTGTTCTAGTAAAGCCTATAGTAATACTCTATAAACCTCCCATGTGTGTAGAAGTCCAACTGACCTCGTGATCCTTTTTGTCCACTGCCAAAAAATCCAATTAGATTCTACTCCGCTCACAAATTCTCATCTCCACTTCACCTTTAGCCTCTCTGTGCCTCAAGGCTTCATGGATTTCCAAAACTAACCTCCGCACATGGATAGCACATGGAAGTAATTTTTAATGAATCAACCAATTATATCTACATTCAATTTAAATATCTAGATTACATCCCTTTCTCCCTAGCATAACTTTAATTTTCAAGGAAGAACCGACAATTATCTTAATCTCAGTATTGGTAAAAGGGCAGTATGGTATTTTGCTTTTGGCACGTTAATATATGAACAGTTAAAGCTAAAATAAGAAAGTAGCCATAATCTGAAATACCAAGCAAATACAGGTGGAGGACCTTTGAGAAATATCTTCATTATACTACACTAAGGCATCTCATCTCTGTTGCTACACAGGGTTTTTTCACCCAAGTGACCCAGCAAAAGTGGATTGGATCCCTACAGACCATTTCTAAGCCTAGCCTTTTAAAACTTTCTTATTTGATCTGTGGTGGTAGAAATGGTTCTTCTTCTCTTGACATTAATGCCAACTGGGATGTTCACGATGATGCAACAATGACCGGTTGATATATTTCCATTAAAATCAATCTAATGTAAACTGCAAGGTGGTGCAAGAAAAGTCAATTTCATCATAAGCATCTACATGAATTATTCTCTGGAGTTGTTAATCTAACATAGTGGTGATCCATCTGATGATTACTGAAATAGCACAGTCATTATTAGCATCCAGCTAACCTGACTAACATGCTGCAAACATCACTTATTGTTTCAAATCGTTCAAGAAACCTACCAGATCAGACCAGACCAGAATTTCTGTCTCTTTGGATTTTTTGTTTTTTTATGTAATTTTGCAACCCCTTCTGACTGGTTCCAATTTCCTTTTGCAAAACATTAATGACCATCAAATCGCAGCGAGAGTCATAAACGACTTCTCCCAACAAGAAGTGCAACCAGTCTCAGTCAAGACTGATAAACATTTGTATGGGATTACACGAAGTGTCAAAAGCTGTATCCACATGATGATAAGCAGTTCAACAATAGATGTATAAAGGCGACTTTACCAAAAGACATCTTGTGCTGTCTGTATTAAACGAGTTGCTGACATTGAAAGCAACTTTGAAGATATTTTGACTACACTTCATAAAGCTAGTAATATCTTCATTTTACTTCCAGTGTCTCAATCTTCAGCACAGTACTATATAGAAAAAAGATTTAACAAGGTAAAATCTGTTTAATCATACATACAGTACTTCCCTCCTTCTCTTTCTGGAACTCGTGATTTTCCTCCTTTATTTTTGCCTCTTCGTTCCTCATTTTGATTCAGCCTTTGATTTTCCATGAAAGCAACAGTCTTCTGCGTCTGAAATCGAGACAAGCCTTTGAGATGGTGAGATGGTATTCAGTTCTCTGGCACAAGCATTATCCTCAACTGAGGCTTTAAAAGGAGCCCTCCATTAGACCTGTTACAGGAGGGGCACACAAAGACCCGTCAGCACTTCAGAAGACTCTTCAGATATTTACAGGCCAGGCTTTTACGTACATGCGTACCCGCACTGACCTGAAATGAGTCCGCAGTTAACAGCTCAGAGACACAGCAACACAATGGTAAGCTGCTGTGTGGACGAGATCCTTCAAACTTTCTCTAGAGCTTCAACACCGTAGCTTCTCTTGGGAACATTTTTCTAATGGCAGTAACTCAAAAATAGTCTATGTATTGAATTTACAAAGATAAAAGAGTCATATTTATGTCTACTTTTTAAGCTACTGTGTTGCCTTTAATCTGGGAAGTACTTTGCTCACCCCCCGGGCTGTTGACAGGGACATGCAAATCAATTTGGACTGATTGATTGATTGATTGATTGATTAATTGATATTCCTATTCACATTTTTGTATAACATTAGAGAGATATGATTAAGGTTAAACGCTACGTGTTTCAGACATACTAACCTTTGCTCTTTCTGGGAAAAAGTGATGAGAGGTTGGTTGAGTACTAAAAGAATTACTGTAAAACACTGTTACTTCAACATAATATAGCTATTATTAAGTTAAAGTAGAAAGTAGGCATTGTTTTCCCGATTATTTCAGTACAAGGAATAAAGTATTTAAATCATAACATACTGAAGTAGCGAATGACTGCTGAGTATGAACAATAACATTAAAGATACAATGGAATTGGGAATAAATACATCTGAACAAAAGTAGCACATTAAGCAGCTTGAGCTACAAGTTGGAGGATCTCTGTCTAGGTTGTCATTAGCCTCATGGTAGTTTTGGCTCACAGAAACCTAGATGCTTACAAAGATTAATAAAGTTGAAGACTGAGGCCAAGCCAAAACGGTCATTATCTACAGTATATAATAGTCTATAAAAGACCAGATGGATTTTGTTGCTTTGTCTTTTATTGTTTTTTTTCTGTATTGTTAGTATCTACATAAAGTATTTTCTGTACAAGATGCCACATTTTCAATGTAGAAAGCCATTCTGTATCGTGTCTGCATGTCGGCTTTTCTGTGACAAACCAAAATGCATGAAACTGGGTTGAAACTTAAGTGAGTTATGAATATTTAAATCGAGTAAAGACCTCCTTCCAAGAAAAGTGAATGCACTGGAGACAAAGACGGTCCTCATCCACGCTGAAACGTCAGCTCCAATAAGCAGCAGCAGTCAGTGATACACTTACTTATGTCTACGTGTACATCTTTATCTACTCCAGCACAAAATTGTGACGCTGTCCCACTTAATTTACATAAATGCTGAAATATTAAAATATTGTTCAGATTAATACTGCATCATAACATATTGGATATTCAGATGATCAAAAAAATAAGACATTTGTCACATATGAGCATAAAATGCAGATTGGAGCTTCCTTGCCTGCAGTGTGAATGTAGCTACAGAGGAGACACAGCTAGTAACACTTGAGGAAGACACGACTTACTGGTTAGGACAGCCCACCACAACACGAAATAATAATATAAATCTGACATGAAACACGGACAAGAATTATAAAACCATAAAGAATAAGACATTATGAAAACACGAGAAACACAAGGAACCATGAGGGTTACAACACCTCAGGGAAACACAGAAAAACTACTCGCAATGGACTATTACACAATGTTTATGATTATTCCTGAGCTCTGACTTTAGTAGACATCTAGTGGCAGAAGTTATAAAATGACTCCTTTGGCGATGTGTTGGTATGCCCAACTCATTGGCTCACTGTCTTCGGCAGAAAACTTTGGCGCCGTTCTCAAAAGTAGGTGACTCATTATCAGCTAACCACACTAATTTGTTGTGTTAAATATAAAGCTAGAAAAATAGAGAAATAACCTGTTATCACCACGTGGGAGAAAAATGCTACTATATACAAGCTCTGAGAAACAATAGAAGTTCTGTCTTGAAGAAGTTCACACTGTAGTCGAATCCGCCTTTGCCATAAAAGCAGATTCAAGCCCATTTTCAGGGAGTTGTATCGCTTGGAACTCGACTGGAGAAGCTCCTAATGATTCACAGTGCAGGAATGCAAGGCTTTTCATCTTCAAAAGGAGGTCACACTCTTTAAAAGATCACAAATCCCCACAATAAGCCATTTAGCAGTTTACAAGAAAAATGCCAATATATAAACCACAGTGCAGTAGTAGTTCGTTAAATTTAGAGGATCAACGAGGCATGAAGGAGACATCAGAGGCAAAGTTCTAGCCTGTGAAATTGTTGATTAGACAAAGAATAATCAGCACTTTGTCAATCAACGTGAGAGCGCTTTTATGTGATTGCACAAGGTCATTAGGCGGCTATTCAGTCGGCTTGGAGAGCCAACTGGAGAGATCTGCCCGTGTAAGCGTGTCCTCCTGCTCAACATCGGCTGACCTGTTGGATGTGGGTGAAGCACGCTCCAAATGATTGATGAGCTGACTTCCAACCTCAGCGAGCGTGACGACACTGAGAGAGATCGAGCCTACGTGTAGGCGGGTCACACACTGGAGTCTCAAGGAGCAAATGCTGATACCTAAATGTAAGATTTAAGTTCTCTGAAAACCAGAACTTTTCCCTTGAGTGCAAATATGATAAATTACAGTATGTTGAGGATGCTCAATTAAAAAAAAAAAGAATGTGGATTACCGTGACATTACCAAATTGATACAACTCTGCCAATGTTTGATATAATCATCAGAAAGATATACAGTATAAGTGGGCTAGAAATCTCTGAGCAGCCGTGATAGCAGCTGATGAATAACTTTGGTTGGTTGAGTGCGCATTGTAGCTCCTAAAAGTGTTAGCACACTGGTGATGGTTAGTCTTGCTATAAATATCCGTTTAAACTGTAGGGACTGTAAGTAGAAGCTCACCATAAATATTAATCACAATAATAATGACTCATTCAACCCTCTTCACCCTATTGACATGTTCCAAGACGCTGTGTGTGCATGCTTCATCCATGCATGCTCTATATCTGTGTCAGGTTTGCATCCACTCTCCACTGATCTGTAGAAATTGCTGCATATTTTATTGACAAGCAACGACCTCTGTGTGTGTACTCCACCCAGACTGTCACTCATAACCATGTTGATGAGGGTCACATGCCATTTGCTGAATCGCTCGTGGAAGGTCATGTCATGCCGATGCTGAAAAGACCTTGCATGAATGAAATGGAAACATAAATAAAGCTGATGTGAACTGCTGTGCCATTAGTTTTCCTGCTGGAAGGCCATCATTAAATCTTGCTATCGAATTATACATTGTGACGTCTTTGTAATGACGCTGTAGACTGCTGCTGCAGAAACATTTCTACAGCATTGTTTTGGCTGACAGGTATCTCTCAAAAATGTAAACGGGAAAAACGTCCAATCGAGTTCAAGTCAACAGTTTACCCACCGCTCTAATTCACTGCACGAGGTATCTCAAACTGCCGGTTGCCATAGCAACAGTACTTCTGCTTCATGACACACAACCAGTAAATTCTTGATGGTTAAAGTGGTACACTAACTACAACCTTAAAATAAAGAAGTCAAAATCAAACTGAAGAAGATTGAGCTCTGCAGTGGTAGTATAGCTTGTGTCGAATTTACAGGGAAAATAAAGAGTGCAACATGGTATTTAAGTACATGCATATCATCTTTTAAGTCAGAGGGTAAATCCCTCCTTGAGCAACATGACTCTTTTCTCACTCTTTGAAAGGATGTGTCAGGTAATGACAAGAAATTTGTTGTTAGTATGCGTAACACCTGTGGTTGCATCAAGATGCTTGTTAAGTCATTTTTTTCAGTTATTTCTCACCAAATTGTTATAGTTATTAACTTATTTGTCCATGACTGTTGTTGTCTAATTAATTCATTTATTGATAAACCACCAAATCTAAGAACTGTTGTGCCCACATACAGAACTTAACTACATATACCTCTAGAAAGACTGTGTGTATGCATTGGAAATAAAACATTAAAGATATTAAGAATATAGTTTATCTTTTTAGTTTATAGTTTATCAACATTTCATTTACTTTTGACCAATGAGGTGGTGTAAGACGGTATTCTCTGACGCATAGAGCTTCATTGACAGAGACTACTCTATATGTAGGAGTTGATAAGAGACACATTAAACTCAGACTCATCCTGACTGCCAGAGAAGACAAATGTAAAAAATGAGAAAATTCCACTGTTGCAAATTGATATACTGACAAAAAAATGATTGCATACTCTAAAGGAGAAGGAATTTCTGCAGAGGATCTGCTTCGACATTTTACATTAGTCTTGCCAGCTCACTCTTTGATTACTTTAACCTGGTGTCCTTGGTGGTCAGCCCAGCATTATGAGCAGCGTATACTCGCAGGCCCTCTCACAATAAACCTTTATTATTCCACGCACTGCTTGGGTGTAGCTACAACAGGACAAAGCTCTCCAGTCATCCAACCATAAATCATCAACTTGGCGACGGTTCGTGAGAGCAACAATATAATTTTAATCGATCAAGGGGAAGAACAGGGAACTCTGAGTACAAGGAAATGCCATTAAACTGTGTTTTAACAACGTGGTTGTAATAGTGCACATCAAAATCATGATACCTTGTACTTGAACAAATCTCACATTTTCATTTAAATACCGTGGTACAAAAAAACATCAGGTCTGACTGACGATATGGTCACAGGCCAGTTGCCGTCCATGCTGGTCTCACACACAGTAGATCTACAGTGTGTCCTTGCTAATCCAGGTCCCGCAGTCATTTGTCTTCTATGCCAGTCACACCCTGCTAATCGAAGTCATCCCACTTTGCTATATTGCTTTTCATGGAATTACTCTACATTACAGCCAAGAATCCTGCATCTCTGAGACCTCCAACAAAGAAAACAGATGGGAGGGAGATTTACAAACCGTGTAAATCTCACAGCTCTCAGCAGACCTACAACATGTCATTAATTGAGAAAAGTCACGAACGGAGACAAGATGTAAGCCCTATGTAATGTCTCTGCAAATATCAATCTTTTTATTTCTCCCACTAGCGCTGAGGTATTGATTTTTATTTGAACCTTTTTAGTCCACGGTGAGTTGTCCTTAATTGCACACGGATGAGAGGGTGATAAACAAAAATCTGATTTGCAAATAAATTACTGTGCTCGGTATAAGCTTGGTAAGACACCCTGTGATCACTGTGAATGGTGTGTTGAAATAATGAAATTTCACAACCCCACGGTTTCAGCAAGAAGCCCTCAAATGAGACAGAAATTATGTTTTTGTCCCAGTCTGGCACACAAAAGGGGAAGGTGTTTGACTTCTATGTTACGTCATAAAGAAAATGTGATTGCTGCGTCTTTCCATCACAGATTGTTGGGCCTTGTAATTGGAGAAATAGTCCAATTCTAATCAGAGGATCGTATTCACACACAAGCTTCAGCTGAGTGAGCAGTGACACTGTTTTTTTGGGATCGCCTTGAGGAAAGATGAAATTAGCTTTGATCATATTCACACACACACACACACACACACACACACACACACACACACACACACACACACACACACACACACACACACACGCGCGCACAGGCACACAGGCACGCACACACACACACACACACACACACACACACACGCCAACAGACATATTGTGACTTGTCTTTCATCTACACTCACAGTTTGATTTCATCTGTCAATTCTTCTGACTTAATGCACTTCAGGGTTTGTGTTTTATGTTTCTGTGTGTGTGTGTGTGTACCTTCTGCGAGATTGGTGGGAGAAACAAGGAGAGGCAAACTCTGCTGCCCTCTCTGAGGCGCCTTGGAAAAAAAGGAGACAAGGTGATTTCAATTTGATTTGTCATGAATCACAAAACATTAACTCAACATGACACAAGACAGACACAACACACACGCAACGACCGGCCGGCCTCCTGCATGCTGAGCAGCTTCTATTGCGGACTGACAGGAGTCTGTGTTTCTCAGGTTTGTCTTTTAATCTCGTTCAAAATTGTTCTACTAAAAATGTCTTTGGTTAATCTTACACACTCTCATGAAGAGAAACATTAATAATATGGCAAACACCCGGAGTGCACACTGTCCATTGCACAGTCTAGAAATTGGGAATGAAACAAATGATAAAGATTTCCATTATGGTAATCTAATTTTACAACCAAAACTCACTGCTGAGAAAGAATAAAAACATTTTATCCGCTTTTCTTTTTTTTTTACAATTTTTTTCTTGAAATGTCACAGGTGAAATTGGTACAGTTTTACAAAAGTCTATTGTTATGGTCTGCGATGATTCTTTTTTTAAGATAAAAAACAAACATGACAAAACAAGACTCTGCAATGTCTTATTCTTTCACAATCCACATATCAGAATTGAGTTTATACATGCCAGCAGCAGAAATACATTTGTTCAAAAAGGAATAAATAAATAAATTCATCCATCCATCCTTATCCCTGAGATAAACATCACACACATACACAGTCACATATACATACTAAATTACTATTGACTTACTGAGCAAGGTAGATTTCATAAACTTGGGTCCATGGTCCAACTCCATGATGTTCCTCTCAACTTAATTCAAGGTAACAACTGCAAATGCAAGAATAACAACGGTATTCTGTATGCTATCTCGGTACACCGCCAGTGTTAGTGCTTGGTTGCTAAGCTTGGAGCAGAAGTCACCCTTTGTTGTGAGACAGCAGTGGTGACATTTCTGACTCTGTAGTCAGCCATGACAATGTCCATCCGTGAACCCATCTCACTGCATGACATAAGATCACGAAATTCCATCTGGGAAAAATGCTATTGCCATTAGTGGAGACCAGCAGTTCCTTAGTTTCTACCAATAAACCTTGTGGACCATTCTAATGTATTTCCGCCTTAAGGAACCAATTCCAATGTATTTCCGCCTTAAGGAACCAATGGATGCCACCAGAGGGAGTTGTGTTTGTTCTTGACATTGCTGATTGACCACAGATATACAATTTTGATTGCTTTCCTCGACTGGACCACTCGTTTCAGTAGAGGAGTCTATCGCTCAAACGCCAACATTTGTGATGAGAACAGACAATGGTGAAGTGGGTTAAGATCAACAAAGCAACTTCTACTACATTTCACAATAGTAGCTCCATCTGATCTTCCTTTGCTCTTGTCATTTTGTTCCTTCTATTTGTTTCATTCATCCTTTTTCTTGTCCCACTATGTTTATTGGTAGAAAATAAGGAACTGCTGGTCTCCACTCACAATGATATATATTTTTTTATGTTTGTCGTGTAGAACTATGTTTACATGCACATGTACATATTTTTCATGCATCCCAGTTTTCTCCATGTACACAAGCATGCACGCACGCACGCACGCACGCACTCACACACACACACACACACACACACACACACACACACACACACACACACACACACACACACACACACACACACAAACACACACACACACACACACGCACACACACACACACACGATTCACACATGAAATATCGGACAATTTGCATTAATGGAAGAATAATTAGTGGTTCCTCCAAGACATACTAAATGATGTGAAACAAAATCAAATGGTGCCTTCTGTCAAGTTTATATTATTTGAAATTATTCAAGAGTAATCTGGGCATTTTATACCTCGTGCCTGTGACGTAACGGCTGATTCTCAAGCCCTTTGTGAATATCAATGTTTCATGGTAGTCATTCTCTTTTCTGTAAATACCTGTTATAAAGCTGCAATTCTTCCAGTTTTATGTCTTAACCTACCAGCAAAACTTTCAATTATGAAATGAAAAAGTGCTTAATTGATTTAGTTTAATTAGTTACCATAGCTGGTAAAAGCAACTAAGACATCCAAATCCCAGTTGGCCCTTCATGATGAGAAAGATGCCTGTTTGGTTAGAGGCCATTTTTAGTCCAGGTTTTTTTTATAACAATGAAATAATCTGACGGCTAATCACAAACAAGGAACGAGATTGGTGGTTGATTGGTTTGAGTGCAGGCCTGAAGACTGGCTGATTGTGGCTTCAAGTGCCCATTGTGTGTTTGACTTACTTTGGTCCAGGAAATATAGTGTTTTCATCTGATAAAAGATCAATTTAATCCACAATAATGTAAAATCAAGTAAAGCTTCAGACTGTGTATTTGCAAACAAAGATTACAGAAACAATTAAGACATTGCTAGTTAATACATCGTTTATCATTAAATCATATCTGTTCAAATAAATCCAGCTTGTAAATACCAGTTTTTGCTGTAAATCCCCCCTTTTACAATCACCACCCGAATGTATCTTACTGCCATGTATTTAAAAAAAACTTAATTTAAAAACTACATCCAGCGGTCTTCTGAGACATCACAACTAAATTCTAATTAAGCAAAAACAATTAGAGCATATGTATACGTCTTAGTGAAGAGTGAATCCTTGAAGACACTTAAGACACTTTCGTGTTCATCAAACTTGGAAAAAAAAAAAAACAATTACAAAGCATACCGATCAGCCAACTGGAGGAGGATTTGGCAGTAGCCACAGTTCCCCATTTCATTGGCAGGTAAACACACTCCTACACATGCACGCATAGATGCACCTGAGTGCTGAAAGAGGAAAAGAAACCAATAGCAGTTTTATTGCCCACTGAGGATGGCAGATGAGTGTTGACAGCATGCAGGTACAGATAGGCAGCAGTCTCCAGCCTCAAAGACTGCGAGCAGCCAGGCAGAAATGACCAAATATGATTTTATTCAAAAGCTTTTTACACAGAGGAAAAACAAGCCTTCTTTTGTCTTAGTAAGTTGTTTAGCCTTAAGCTATGTCCATTAGGCTTATTAAAGTGGGCGATGTCATTACTGCCACATGTTGAAGCGGCCCACACCAGTGTTATTTTCTCTGCAACTCAGCAATCGTCTTTTAATCATACACTGAGAAATGCTGGGCATTCAAGGACTTTATCTGTAAACATTCTGCACAATTTAGAATTACAGCCCAAATTAGGTGAACAGTGATACTGAAGAGACCAAATAGCAGCTACAAAGTGGACATAGTGACACTGACAGCTTCCGTCACACAAAAAGAGATTTTCATTTGTTCTGTTTAATTTAAATTTAATTGTTAAGAGTTTGAAAAGTATCAGTGGAATTTAAATCTTCTTAAGGACTTGACCGTGTGTCAAGTAAGAATTTCAAGTATGTTATTAAAACTGCTCAGTGTTTTTTTCTTCTTTTTTTTCCCCTAATCTTGTCATATGAGCTTGAAGTCCTAAGAAAACAATTTCTGTCTGGGAATCTGTGACCTCACTATAATGGGAAGGTTTACATGTCTTCTCAACCTCAGAAGCTCTGTTAGTCAGAGCAGTAAATAATCGTCTTGGAGTGTCTCCCATGTCATGTTGAACCTGGGCTGAAAGGCAGATGAAAAATGATACAAAAAGTGTTGTAATAAAGTTACCAGAAGAGGAGGGATAAGTGACAGCAGCAGAGCCGTCTCCTGAAGCCATGCCTCAGAGATATGGACACACCATTTGTTTCTTGTGAGTGCACATTTTCCCAAGCGTTTGCTCTCCAACAAATCTGTATGAGTGGTGAAAACTCTGACCAGTGCAAGTGTAGGTGGGGACATGACAGAATTCCTTTTAGTTCCTTTACTTGATGTGCTGCAATTGTCCGATTCAATGCAAAAAAAACAAAAACAAATGTTATTCTTCAGCAACAATGATTGACTTTACTGAGTCAAGAGAGCAACTGTCTAAAGTGAATTTAAATTTGTGAATGTTTTTAACACTTTCAAAGTGAATTCATGTGTTTTATTCACCTCATCATTAGAGGCCGCTTTCAAACTGTGGTTTCCCTCTAAGAGCCCCTGGCAGTTGTCAAATATTAGCACATTTAAATAAAACCATAACTAGATCATCTATGCCTACTTTAGCCAAACTTAGGGGGTATAGAGTTGTGGAGATGATTCCAGCTGACACTTAGTGAAATGCAAGACAACTGTCAGTCACAGCTCGGATAAATTAAATCACGCAATGTTCTTTGACTGTGTGAGGAAACAGAACTACCGGGATAAAAACATATGCTATATACAGTCTTACTGATAAATTTCACACAGAAGTGAACTAGAAACCATCTCACTTTGACATTTGAGTGCTAACCACTCAACCACTACACAGCTTTTTAATATTGCCTGAAATCTTAAACAGGTTTCCAGATAATTAAAATGTTGGCAAGTTGTTAATGTTTGTAAGCTGTCAGAAAAATAATTATTTTTTGCAGATTTTATGTGTAAACATGTCTAAGACTAAGAACTGAGAACCACAGTGCACAAATCAATCTTTAGTTCCCTGCTGATGGCATACAAACACAGTTTGCTTTTCCTCTGTGATATACTACACGTCGAACAAGGTTGATGAAGCAGAAATGCATCTGTAGACATCCATCACTTGACAGAAAATCAACTTTACACAATTCTATGTATTATCTGTGTGTGCGTGTGTGTGTGTGTGTGTGTGTGCGTGCGTGCGTGCGTGCGTGCATGCGTGTTTCTGTTTTAAAGTGACGGTTCCCATATTCCGACACTATGCCTGTCTCTCTGCTTTACGGCAGCAGGACTCTTTTTAATACAAAATTTTAATTTCATGCAACCTCAATTAGCTTCCATCTGTAATAAGAGACCTGTAAATAGATCCTGTGTGCACGTTGTAGATGTAGAGCACAGCGGAGAGAAGGAAGTGCAAATGAATCTCTGTCAGTCTCTACTGTCCCTTGTGTATAGTGCACATTGTGTGTGTTTACTTCATCAAACTGCATGCTAGTATGCTTGATTATTACGTAACACACCACAAACAGAATGCAATTAGCAGTATTGGTGTGGACAGTTTCTTTGATGTTAATGGAAAGAAGCATTAGAAGAAGAGACAAGGGGGAGATGCTCATAAGCAAAGCGCGGTTGCCATGGAAGGGCTGACGCAAAAACAGATCAACACACACACACACACACACACACACACACACACACACACACACACACACACACACACACACACACACACACACACACACACACACACACACACACACACACACACACAGTTGTTGGCTATTTTAAGCCTCCACAAGACTGTAATTTGAGTGCTCCATTTTTGACCATTGTGGGTTAGGGCGCAGATGGGGGAAAAGGAGAAGAGGCATTGGGGGCTGACAGGGCCAGAGGTCATGGTGAAGGAGTAACAGGTGAGAGTATTATGGGAAAACACAGCCCAAAGTGCCAGCAGGCAGGTCGGAGAAGCCACTTGTCATCCCGCCACCCCTTCGCCCCTAACACGCTTTCATCTGCTTTCACACTGAAAGCCCTAATGGACAAAGACTTCCTCTTGGACTGCCTGCCTCAAAGTGCCATACCAGTTTTTCAAAAGCATTTTCACAGCATGACAGAAAGTTTTGTCGCCATTTAGCATCTGAAGAAAAACTTCAATTTATAGGTTTTTCTTTTCGTTTTTCTTTCTAAATTGCAGATTTCTGACAGTCACAACAAGATGTTGACAATCTCTGTTCCAATTTGAATGTTTCTGAATCAGTCTGTCTGTGTGTGACATGGATAAACAGAGGCCTGGGTGACTCATTCATGTACACTACACTCCTGTCAAATGCTGCACCCGCACTGACAGGAGAGCACCAGCACTGGACAGATGCCACTTTGGATTCCTTACGAGGTGAGTGGGTGGAAGTCAGATCTATTCTAGGACCTGGTTGGGTTTGCCTTTCAGACATCAATTAGTCTGGGAATAGCAGCAAGTCAGAGAGATTATTACCAAGATGATTCTGAGAGGAGGCAGACACCTGTGTCTGGCTGCCTGTTTATAATGGAAGATCGCAAGCAGCTGTCCGGCACATCTGGGTAAAGTCAGTGGCGCTTACATGTGAATTGATCTGAAAAGCTCTGTGAACCAGCAGGTATAATTTGCTTTGTCTTTGTTGCTTTGTTTGTATTTCTGCTCCACTTATCATCTATATTTCTTTCCCATTGATTCTTTATGAAATAGAAGTACTTTAGAGATGAAACTACTGAAATATTTTTATCAGGTAATGTAGAGATGATTCCACACTGTTGTTTATAGTTTTTTTTTTTTTTTTTTAGTTTTTAGTTTTTTTAGATGTGTATAGATTAATCATCCATTATTCTATCTTAATATCAAATTACAATCCAATTCACAATCACAGCTGATTATGGGCAAAGTTTGAAAAGAAAGAAGAAAATGGAGAATTAGGCTGTGCTATTCATACTGGATTTTTTTCATATGTTTTTATGTCACACCTTTTTGAGTATAATGACCACAAAAAGTCTTAGATTTTAAATTTCTTCAACAAAAATGAACAATGTTGTTTTTTAAAAAGAAAAACAAATAACTCACTTATGTTGACTGAAGTTTAACAAAACTGAGATGACTTCTGATGCACAATTCATTCTACTGAGCAGGTTAGCCAGGATATGTAGTTCAAAACCACATTAATTTCGGTTTGAAATGCCCACACTAAAGCTGGTATGATTATTTACCTAATCCTTACATACAAGACAAAGCTTGTAATGTAATGCATTGTGGCTAAAGGAGAAGCTGTATAAGCCCCCAGAGGTTTCCCTGTCTTCCACACAGTGTTTCTCTCACTGGAAAAAAAAAAACCTCGCACAAATGTTTCTGTTTATTTTCACACAGAGAAATATTTGTGTTGAGCTCAGGCCCTTGTTTATGTGTTGACAAGAGTATCCTCAAGGGCTACAACCAGTAACTGATAAGGTGATTGACACAACACCTCCTTAAAAGTGAATGATTGAGGTATTAAACTTTATTATTTCAGTTCACTTCTATCATGCTGATTATATTTCAGGTTTCATTTTTTAATTTAAAAAATGTTATAAAACAGATGTGACATCTTAATTTGCAATTTCTCTCTCGCTCTTCTGATAGCCAGGAAATTCTGATTAGACATTAGTGTGGAAGTGTAGATGAGTTCCTCATCAACATAAAAGATATAACATTATGACCAGTGACAGGCCCCATGCCAAAATGTATAATCACTGTTAATTACTTCACCTGTTAATATATTCTAAGTAACAAGTGAAAATTTTTTCATAAAAGTTGATGATGGGCCAAACTGTGATATTGTGATGACTGGGTCTGAGCAGCAGCTCTTATTGGATGTTGCCCATCTGCAGCTTTCAGTATCTGGTAAATGGAGTCCAAGGGATGAAAAGACCTGGACAGATGCTGGTTCTGATATAGAAACAAAACTAAATACTATTAATATTAAATCACAATTTGTTGTGCACAAGGAGTTCAAGTACACTGAACAAAAATATAAATGTAACAGTTGTGTTTGTTCGGCTAGTTCATGAACTGAACTCAAAAGGCCTATTTCTCTAAAATATTGTTAACAGATTTGTCCAAACAGAAGGGTCTAGACCAGGGGTTCTCAATCCTGGTCCTGGAGGGCCGGTGTCCTACATGTTTTAGGTTTCTCCCAGTTGCAACACAGACAGAAGGGTTATTGCACAGGTGTGACTTAGGCTGGCTACAATAAAAGGAAGGACACTCTAAAATGTGCGGTCTTGTCATACGGCACAATACCACAGATATAAGTTTTGAGGGAGTGTGTAATTGTCATGCTGACTGCAGGAATGTCCAACAGAGCTGTTGCTCATGAATTGAATGTTCATTTCTCTACCATAAGTTGTCTCCAAAGACGTTTCAGAGAATGTACATTCAACCGGCCTCACGACCGCAAACTATGTGTAACTGCACCAGGCCAAACCTGCACATCAACCATCTTCACCTCAAGATGGTCTGAGACAGGCCACCCGGACAGCTGCTGTAACAATCGGCTTGCAGAAACAAAATATTTCTGCACAAACTATCAAAAACCATCTCAGTGAAGCTCATCTGCGTGCTCATTGTCCTCATCAGGGCCTCGAACTGACTGCAGTTCATCGTCATAACTGCCTTGAGCAGGCAAATCACATTCGATGGCGTCTGGCACTTTGGAGAGGTGTTGTCTTCACGGGTTGTTCCAGGTTGTCACTGTACAGGGCAGAAGGCAGACCGTGTGTATGGCATTGTGTGGGTGAGCGGTTTGCTGATGCCTATGTTGTGAATGGAGCGACCCATGGTATGGTGAGGTTATGGTGTAGACAAGCATAGGTTATACACAACGAACACCAATGCATTTTATTAATGGCATTTTGAATGCACATAGCTACCGTGACGAGATCCTGAGGCCCACTGTTGTGCCATTCTTCCAGGACCATCAGCTCATGTTGCAGCATGACAATGTACTGGCCTAATGTTGCAAAGGTCTGTACACAATTCCCGGAAGCTTAAAACATCCCATTTCTTGCATAGCCAGCATAATCACCGAACATGCCACCCATTGAGCATGTTTGGGAAGCTCTAGATCGGCGTATACGACAGTGTTCCAGTTCCTGCCAATATCCAGCAAATTGGGACAGTCATTGAAGAGGAGTAGACCAACATTCCACAGGCCACAATCAACAACCTGATGAACTGGATGAAAATTAAAGACAAATGCAGTCAATGAGCCACACAGTGGTCAATTCAAATACTGGCTGGGTCTTTATGTGTAGTTTGCATGTTCTCCTTGTGCATGGATGGATTAACAGGTGTTAATATGAGTGTGCATGGTTCTAACATTCTAAACTTAAAAGTTATAGAGTGAGCAAGTTTCTCAATATCACATGGAACTTTTACAATATGCCATATACATTTTTTAATCGTGATTATGTTTGATGATACATGGTCTCCAAATTAGAATGTGACATTCCCATTCTGTATTTGTAGGTTTATGTAAACTATCAAGATTACCTGGCAGAAGGATTCAGGTAATGCTAGTCAACTTTTTAATTAAAGAAAATATGTACTGTATATTATCCGAATATACACAGCATTTAGGTTCAAGAAAATGTTTTAATAAGAGTGTTTCGACCTGCTTTCACCTGCAATCACAGGGATCGCACAAAATGTTTGTAATTTGCTGCTGTGATGCGTTTCTATGGAAATGTTTTCAGTCTTGCTCTGGTCTCTTTAAACTCTGCAGTCTATTAAAAAGTAGTTAATGATAAGAAATATAATCAGGAGGCAGTTTTGCTTTCCCAGGTTTTCTTGCATCGGGGCTCATCATTAGGGCGGCTCGTTATAAATGGATAATTTGATGTCCTGAAACATTTTGGTGCAACATCATCAGTCGCCTGCCGCTTTCAGCCACTTCACATGGAAACCACCGCTGTTGTGGATGTGATGTGTTGAGGTTACAAAGGTCCTTCAGGCAGCACTACATCACAGATTTGCTGACAGCGAGTCTGTTACCGTTCCCATGTACCTCTAAGATGAACGCATAGCGGCACAAGCTTTGAACATTAATATGCCAAATAAACCTTCTTCAAAGTCTTCAGACAAATCAATTCTAAATGTACATAAATACAGTTTCTAACTCGACTAAAGTATAAACATAATTTAACTGTGACTTCTTGTCTAGATTGGACTGATCTTTTTAGGAAGACCACATACTGCAACTGCAAAGCTTTTGAACATTTTATTTTGCAATGGTTTAAATCTCTCTCTGCCACGTCTCTTAATCACTTATGGCTCGGCTGTGTGAGGAATTAGCAACTAATCAACATCGAGCAGCAGACAGCCTGGCTCAGCTTTCACAGTCAGTGGAAGCAGCAGTTACGCCCGGAATGGACACTCAGTTACTCATGATGCCACTACGTCCATCAATCATAGTGATCCCATTGCTCCCACACCCACTGAGACAAAGTTACTGTGACAAGCTGCATGGTAAGCTGGCTTTACTATCAGCACTGAGGAGCAAAAAGATATCAGAGCAGCTTAGAAATGTGTGATTTAAAAGGAGAGCACTGCTTAATGAAGAGATTGAGATTTCTCTCACAGTCATAATCATTCCCAAAATAGACATTCTGCTTACTGTCTCCTATATGATTTTCATTAAAAAGCTTTGTACAACAACACGTTGCTATCCGAGGATTTTTAGAACGCCAGAGACACTTTTAACTAGTTTGTTGGATCAAACTGCAAATCATCATAAATTCCTAAATTCCTGCCACTCAGAAAATAGGAAGAAAGAGGAAGGAGAAATGGGGAGGGGGGGTTATAGGCAACAGGAAATGTGAACCATCTGTGTGAGACCCAATTTCTTGGTTGTAAAAAAAACAAAACATTTTTTTTCAATATATTTTTAGTCCTAATAACCGGGCAGTGTGCCTTGTGGCTGTTTTAAGGCACCAATTTCACAGAGTTCACTGGCAAACAAACAGTGAGGCAATTAGTCAAAGGTAAAACATACAAGGAGCGGAAACCTGCCCTTCATGCAAGTAGCAGTGGCAGAGATCCGTTGTGTCGCTCCCCTCATATCTCCCGACTTCTTGTGATAAAAAACTGCTCTGTGTGTTTTTTTCTCTGTCAGAAATCGAGCATGTTTCCATGGCAACCGCACTGCCGTTAGCCAGCTGTCCAAAGTGAGATAACGTAGCAGGCATAGTTGAGAAGGACTTCTATAAATTCCCATTGTGATCCCGCAGATTAGGTACAGCTGTTGTGTCTGTCGGGGCCGAGTTGCGTGTGTGTTTACCTGGCTGGCATCACCTGAGCCTCACTCAAAACAGAGAGCTCAGTGCCACTTCCTGATGCCTGATTTGGTCTGGTTTTCATGTGAAAATGCTCAGAGTTTATACATTTGTTAGAAGGAGCTTTTCACATTGTTCGGCAAAGATTCAAAGGTGAATCCATTATCACTATTTGTAAATCATTAGCAGTCCTTTGCATAATTGTTCCCACAAGTTTTCCGTGTGTTTAACACCCCTCCTGACAGCGTACAACTGTATTGTGCCAGCACATGGCCTATGGCATGAATGCATCAGTTGGGCCACCATCTGGCAGCTAGTGCAATATTTGGCCTGTTGTGCTCTGCAAGTGCTCTCGCTGAAATGGCAGCATCAGTAATGTGGAAACAGCTTGTCTGAGGCATCCAACACTTATTTACATGGCTGTCCCTAAAGAAAAAAAACTTCAGCTGGCATGCTGTGAAATGTATAATTTTGCATTAAGGAGCAGACATGGATTTCTACACATCGACTTGGTGCAGATCATTTACAATGCCGAGTATAAAAATATCCATCCAGAGATTCAGATGTGACATATACCCTGTCACCATGTGAAAAGGCTAATAACACTGAAAAATGTGCATCCCTACACTCCAACCCTGCCCGTGTCTAATAAGTTACCATGACAACCAAAAGAGGAGAGGGTAACCCTTGTTGAGCTCGAGCTCCCTTTTGTTGGAAAGGTTTCCTCGTCTCTCCTGTGGTCTGCCATAATAACCTCATAATAATCTTAACACAGAAACAATCCAAACAGAGACAACGTCTTTGAAACAATCAATCAAAAGAAACCCACTCACTCTGACTGTGCATTCATCCATTAAACCCCTTTGAATGCAGCTGCAATGTCAGAAAAACTCAAAACGTCTTTGATAAGACCTCTTCTCTTAATCTTTTTCGTGAATTCAGAACTTCAGTGTTTTGTACACTATGTTATAAACACTACAGTTTGCGGGTGAAGGTCAGCAAACCTTATGTGAAACCATGTTACTTTCTAAAACAAATAGTATGAGAAAATCTAAAATTCAAAGCATTATTTTTTATCTTCAGCAGCAAACACTCACCCAGCCTCTCATGGCATTCCTGTAATCAACATTCCTGCACCTGTTGAAGAGGATTAGCATTTGAGGCCACTTTCCCGTCGATAATCTCCCTTTAATATGCACTTCATGTAATAATGAGCTGCTTGACTCCTCTGATAGCACGGCATGAATCTGATTTAGAACTACCCCCTGGCTCGTCGAGCTCCTTTTCAGCCACGGCAACTTAACTTTGTTCTCTGTATTTTTTGTGCGTCGCCACCTCCACACGACTATACCCTCACAGCGGTGCGTCCTCTGAGTGCTCTGATCTGAGAGGTCTCCCCAAACGATGGCTGTGGAGCATGTGTGTGGTATAACACTCACATATTCTCCAAAGCTGAAGTCGTTGTATCTTTTTGTCTTTAAATCATGTGATTTGCAGGAACTTCAGTAAGTGATTTTATTTTTTTATTTTTTCAGCTTTTTCTGCTTTGCAAATCTTCTCACTGACATGAAATCTTTGGAGTGAATATTTTTGCTTTTTTCCTATACTTTTGCTGGCTCTTGAAATGGATTCCAGAGTACGTACTCATATATAGGGGTATTTCCTAAGGAAGTCAGACTATCCATCATCTAACAACATTAATTTGCTCTGTGGGTTCACACTGTTTCAGTATTGGAAGAGGATCTATTCCAACACTTGTTTACATGACCCCTAAGGCAATATTTTTATTTTTTTTTCCTTCTGTCCATCTTGAAGAGTGAGAATTTGTAGCTCTATGGAAATAAAAGTTTTGAGTGGTCTGCAAAAAAGAAGCTTCATGCCGTCTCAGATTGCTATTCACAAATGTAAAATCTTTGGTCAGAAATGGCCAATGCTGACACAAGGAAAGCGTACATATCTCCATCTATCATCACAGTGTTCAGCAATAAATCAACTACACTCTTATACATGTGTATAAGGACAAAGACAATGGTCCAATTAAATGGCTTAATCGAGCTTCGAAGTTGCGAATGTTGATTATAATGAACACATCTTTTTTTTTGCTACCTAAGTAATGGTGAAATAGACTGGCTATGATGCTATCACAGCCATACCGTGATGATGAGTTTGTCATAACTTTCACGGTAAAAACTCAAGAATTCCAGTACTAAGAAACAAGTGCGCATTTCATTTCCATGACATTTTGGAAAAACGGCATTAAATATGACGGCTGTTTTTATTTTCTTTCATTTCAGGAAATCCCAAGTCGGTCCTATCTGCCTTTGTTATGGTGTTATTTGTTTAATCATGAAACGCTAAATTAAAAGTCCATTCATCTCATGTGACAAGCATCACAACACTGAAGCACACAAACACACACAGACGTAAATACAGCAGCTGACATTTCAATATCGATTCTTAACTACAGCAAGGAGCTGAAGAATTGCGTCCAGAAGAGAGAAGGGGAATACATCAGGGTGAGCTCATGATAAATGAGAGTGACAAATATTGTGACATAAATGTGAAAGGTCACGCGTCACAATGGGCACACGGTGCACCTCTCTCACTATGAGAGTGAGCTGTGTCATTATCTCCTCCTCTTGCTCTAAAGGAGCAACCAGCAGGGCGACGGCCAGCAAAATGTCACATCTGCCCTGCCAACGCATGCCGAAGAAGCGTGCTGACAGCCCCGCGGTGCCACAGGCTGCCGCTGCTTTTGCCAGTCCATTATAAAGTACCCATCTCAGGACTGGCACACAATAGCTCCTGCCACATTGCCACCTGAGTGTCTCGCCTCCAGCAGACAATGGGCATGCCTCTGTCACTTGGAAGTGGGTGTGCTTCCTGGTGTGTTTGGTACGATAACCAAGTGAAACCTCTACCTTCTCCCGGCTAAACATTCTCCGCTGTCATTTTGCTCCTCACTGAGCTTTTCTCCTCTTTGTCTCGCTCGTTTGAAATGCTAAAAAAAAAACTCAACATAGAGAGTCACATCACTTCTGCTTTTTCTTGCACAGCAAAAAGGGAAACTATTAAAGACGTCCATGGAAGAATGAAAAACCTGTAAGCCACAGCCTTGCTTTGAATGACAGATGCCAAGCTGTTTGTTTGAGCTGAAACCTGCGACCACACAGCGGCTCAGACTGTATAACACTTCAATCACCCCTTTCTCTTTACGGCAGATTGCTGCCGATGTCTAAAGCTTGTTTGTTGCATGATAAACGTGTTTTTCATGCTTATTTGTGTATATACTACTGGCACCCTTCACCTCATCTATATCTTCTGAATTACAGGGAGGAGACTTGAAAGCCATGGGGGGGAAAGGATAAGAAGGGGCAAAAAAAAAGTGACAGTTATTGAGGGATTATGCGTCATCATTGACATTTGCAGAACATTTTTATCGAGCTGTATTCATTATCTGGTGAATTACTCCCTTTTTAGCACCTAATCAGCCCGCCGCGGATTAGCTTCAGCTCATGTAAAATTTATTTCATGCTTCGGATTCCATGGAAGCAGGGCATGAAAAACCACTCAGACCAGTCAATGTGCCACAGGCATGTAAATAAATGATACTTGGGATCACTTGAATGTTACAGGGAGAATTGTTAAGTAATTATTGAAACATTTCACAGTGAGTTCTACTATTACACTAAGTGCTCTTAATGCACTTCAGAAATTTACAAAAATACCAGAGTTCAAAAAGAAAAACATGTCTCAACGTGCCTAAGTGTTGCATTTCTTCAGTCTATTTGCTATTCTTTCGTTTTCATGTTACCCAGACAAGTTGTGCTGAGACTGACCTTTAACTGGTGAGAGAATTAAGTCATCCACTAGGCCTATTTATATGGAGAACAGTACATCATTAATATGTTAATACCTGCCAATGCCTGCCTGCTTCGCATTTAAGAAAGGAATAGCTTGACCTTTGCTGACATCCTGCCAACTAAGTCAAGCTGTCATAATTTAGAAAGTGTGTTTAATGTCAATTGCAGCACTCGATACACAAAATTATACATCAATGTGTAACCATAAAGTATGTAAACTGCCGGAAGTGATCAGACTCCAAAAAAAATTATTTTTCAAATATAAACCACTATTTTGTGGCTTAAAATTTAAATTTATATTTACACATTTAGATACCAATTTGAAAGCATTAATTGAAGGAATGACTTTTATTTAAAAGTAAAAGTAGTGTTAGTAGTGTAGCACAGGGAACGGGGCTGTCTACACAAGAACGCCGTTTCACGTAAACGCACTGTTTTTGGCCGATCATCCACATGAGGCGGCATTTTAGAAGCCCGAAAACAGTTTGTTTTTTTAACACGGGTACCAGAGTGGGTAAATTCTAATATCCCGGCTCCGCTTTGAGGTGTGGACAGCAAAGACGATCATCTGCAGAAAAAAGATGACGTAGACGCCCTTCTCCTCCCCACCGCGGCCCCATGTCATCTAATAACCACAACAATCACAAACTACATGCGCCAGGTCGACCGTCAGAAGCCACTGATACTCGGCGGAGGAGGAGCAGGAGCACAGCCCTATATAACTCAGAGTTATACAGACGTCTATGAGCAGGAGTCTACGTCTGAATTTTCTAAGTGCTCCATGTCTTCCTCTGCGTTTCTGGTGTATTCGATGAGTCACAGCGCCCCTAAAGGCCTGGCATATATACTCCATGCCCTTAAGCCTCGTGCTGAGCCGTGTTTATAGTGACATGTGGACAGAATTCTTTTTGAAGATGGAGACAAAAAAGATCGTTTTGGTTCTTGTTGACGGGGCCTGAATGACACTCACCTAAAAAGGGACATTAATGATAATTGGTGGTGCTGTTTAAAAAATGTTAATTTAAAAAAAAGATTAATAGGGGGCATTTTAATTAGCTGACCTTACCTTAGTATTTGCCACGAAGCAAGTAAACCATCACCAAAAACACATTTATTTTTCAGAAGAGAATAATGAAGCATCTGCTTGTATTTCTTTACAAGTATGTTAATAAAAGAGTCATCTAAATAAGTGCTCTCTATTCACTAGCTGTTTAAAATTACAATCATTTTTCATCAACTCGGGTCTCTCTCAATCTAAAAAAAGGCAAGATTGCTGTAATGTGGTTTATAAAAGCACTGTATTTAAATGAAGTTAACACGGGCTGAAATCGAATAATAATGAAGCGCCCCACCTAAGAAATTTATCACCAGCCGCCACTGCCAGCAACACTGAATGCACTCCCGCAGTCAAAAGAAATACTGTAGGAAAAGTGGCAACATGAAACTATTATGCTCTGTAAAGCTAAGAGAAAAATAGACAATGGATATTATTCTGACAAGTTTAATCATTATAAATCACTTTACCAATTATCATTACAATATAGATTATAAACACTTTTGTTTGATAATATAATATAACATAATATAATATAATATAATATAATATAATATAATATAATATACTTTTATATTTTCAACATATCTTTTTTATCATTCTTCCGAAATGTAGCAAATTATAACTATCTGAATTAGATTCTTTTCTAACCCCCACAAACTTCCCTGCTCATTTTTTTCATTGTTAATAAATGTGTACAAGAATGTAGTTCCAGTGTTCACTGTGTGTGTAATATTGATTGTTCAGAGTATTAAATATCCAACGGTCATTATGGAGTATAGCAAAAGCTTTATGGATAATGAACATGTAACTAACACAATAGGTCAAACAAATGTAAAGACGCCTGATTCACAACAGTGTTCTGTAACCCTAAAATAAGTGAGATCATAATTGAAGTTAACATCCTATGCATCCTTTATATAGAATGTAGTCTTGCTGTCTTGAGGCTGTCATTACCACTGTCAGATATATTAGGCTGTTAACACTTGAGTTTCAGAAGAGCACAGTTTGACAAACAACAATAGTACTCTTGGGAAACCAAACAGACACTTTATTGATCCATGGGCAAGACTAAATTACGTTTGATTTTTTTTCCCCAGCATGACTCCAGATACATGATGGCTATGAGTTATGTCCGCTGTGCACAGTGGGAACAGTAGCCCCTGCACGAGGGTGATTTATAATCTGTGATCTCTGGGGCTTCAGCAGAATGCACAGTGATACAGTGTGTAGGAAGGTGGAGGCTGTGCTGTGTGATGGACTCACCAGTCTGTAGTGACAAATGCATCTGTCACGCTGCCATCACTCTCATCCAACAGCTGGCAGGAATCCTGCAATGACAGTTTGATTTCATGTTTTCAACATTAATGAACAAAAGCATTAGTTTATGATCAGTACTGATTTCTGTGACTTGATTTAAACAACCTGCACAGCTATTTTTATGTTAAGTAGCTGGTTGTGTTCATGACATACAGGGTATACATTGAATACTATTATAAGTATGGCGACTTCAAGATAATCACACTTATTTAATACATTTTATCAGATCAAATATATGGTATATATCTTGAATAAATAAATAAATAAATAAATACATAAATAAATAAACACACCTTTTTGTTTCGGGGTGTATTTTGTGACCGTATATAGATGGACATTTTACAAGCATGCTCTAATTCATGTTTTTTTTTTTTTGTTTTTTTTTTTATCAAGATGTCAGGATTTGAAGGCAATGAGTGAATTGTAAGACATATACAGCATGTCAGGTCTCTGTGTCTCTGGCCTTCGTGCCCTCTGAGTCCCGAGTCTCCCGGCTTCCAGGTCCCCAGGCTCTTTCCTCCCCCATCCCTTGTCTTTGAGCCTTCCCTGTGCATTTAAACCCCTGTCCCCCGTTGTCTGTGTCAGCTCGTCTTGTCGCTTCTGTTTCCCCTGCGTTTCCTTGTGCTTCCTGGACTGTGATTTAAATAAACTCTGTTTTTATGGAAACTTGGGAGGTTGCGTTCGGGTCCACCTGCAATTCTTGACACAGTATATGTTGAAAAAAATTGAAAATTGCATTAAATATGTTTTATCAGCTAAAATATATTGTATATATGTTGAATGTTATAAATAAATAAATAAATAAATAGCAGGGGCTGTGTATATAGATAGATGATTTGAATGTAAATTTATTAAAGACAAAATGCACTTGTCAATTCAATATAAAAGTGCTCTCATAAATACTCTGTAACTGTCTAACTGATCAAAAAGCCGCAGTGCTTTTTATTTCAGTTAAACTTCTACCTTTCTCTACAAATCAAGAAAGTTCCTATTTGATATGAAGAATAGTATCTGCGGTATGTGAGGCTGGAGTGAGTTTCACTATCGATGCATGATTGCTCTCAGCGCTGCTTAATGAGATTTTTTTTTTTAAATTAAAAATTTATATCAGGAGTTTGCCAGTTAGAGGCTTTTTCTCTCGTGGGAGAGTGAGCTGGGTAGGTCCTTGCATGCCGGCCTACAATAAATTTTGCACATATGGTCTACATTGTCATGAAAAAAAAATCTGTTTTATTCTCTACTTGTTTCCTTTATATTGTTAATTATGGTAATGCATTTGCAAACATTGCAAACAGGAGCTGCCATAAAGTTAAGCTTCTATAGAACTTCAGAGAGAAAACAGTTTGTCAGAACGACTCGATTCAGTACACTAATAGTGACAGCTCAAATGTATTGTTTTGGCACAGGATCACGCTGTAGTAAAAAGTACAAAGTAATTTGTATTATCAGTTCAAGTTGGAATTGGATTACTTTACAAATGATCAATTATATATGATTGGACTTGATAAGTAAGTCAAGAAGGCTATTATTTTTAAACAGATACAACATGAAGCAGACAAAACGCTTCACTCATTCATTGTAAATTATGTGGAAAATGAAGGTGCCTCGGGCCTGTATATTTTCAGTACAATAGACTTGTTGCAATGATTATTTTTATGCATTTTTAGACTTTTGTGGAATGCACTTCGATGTTGTCGCTTGACTTCAACTCTGGCAGTTAATGCGATTGCTCATATTTGAAGCATTTTTTCTCAGGCCTCTCACCTGTGATGTGTTATTTGACATCTTCATTGTTTTCCATTGGTTTTCAATGGTTGTCGTATACTCAGTCAGAAATAGCTCAAACCTTTAATAATGTTATATTGTTTTATCTATAACTGTTAAATAGTTATAGTAATAGTAATCCTTTACTAGTTGAAGATTTGGCTGAGAATCCAGCTGAAGATCCACTATTATTGTGTACAAATGATTTCATCTCTTATACTATATTATTGCAAAACTTTACAGTGCGTTAAACAGACCCTGCAAAATGAAGTATGTACGTGTCAAAATATCAATAAACTGCTTAGGGTTGCTAAAAGCGAAGGGGTCACATTAAGCAAAATTCACTTTCAAATGGTTTTCCAAAAGTAATATGCATCCCCATACCTGGAAATGATGCCCCAGAAGTGAATAATGTCTGTCATCTCTCGCCCTGGTTTGTTTCAATCATTAAAAAGTGTGTATTCAAAGAGCGAATCAGAAATCAAATTATATATAGTGTCATCGGGGGTTTAGCCAATCCCAGTCAAGGTAGGCCATCCCTTTGACCCTCCCACAATTAAGCCGCAGTCCCACTGCACAGTACGTGCCGGACCGCGGTTGGGGGGGGAGGGTATGGCAACGCGCACACAGGCTCAACTCAGACAGTACGGTTAAAATGTAGGCGGGGTTAAGAACGACGCAGGTATGTGTCGGGTGAAGAAAAAGAGTAAAGCCTTGTAAACACAGCAGCTTTACACGTTCTCCTTCCGAACAGCAGTGTCCAGCTTTCACTAAATCTCCTCCTCTCCTGTGTCCATATTCCACAGCGGAATATGGACCCCGGGTCCATTTTCCAGGGGGTCCATATTCAATACTACACCGGCACAAACAGTGCGGTGGGATGCGGCTTTAGGCAGCTCTGCTCTGGTACATGGCACCATGAGAGGAAGTACTCTTCTCAAGATGGGCATGTGTGGGTGTAGAACGTCCAGCTCACAGAGACACAGCAGATTCTGAATGCAGCTCGTATGATTGAATATTCAAATAGCTGAAAATCTAGGAAAAGATGGATTTGAACGCCAGGATTTAGACAATAACAGCACAGAAGGCCTGTCCTCCTGCAAAGAGTCATCTCTGGAAATGATCTGAATGATTCAAACGTCCACACAGAGTCAGTACACTGATTCCAGAAGGCGAGCAATGACTCACAGAGTTTAATTCAGCTGACCGGACTCAGGTGGCGATAGTAATAAGAAGCAAGGACATTTTCACTGAATGTTAGGATTTCTTGGTGCTGGCTGGGTAGCGTATGAACCAGAAACTTTTAATGATCTCATTTCCACATGCAACCTCCTGCCTCTCAAGACTTTTCTGAGTAACCTGTTGTGAAGTCGCACATCTTTAATATACATGCATTTGTGTTCCCAGAAAAGTTAATGAAAACGTTTATGCGTGAGATCATTAGAGCGTCTGCATAATGCTGGACGGAGGCGCCTTTCACACCAGCCGTGGCATGAAAAGAATGGGAGGTCAGGTCACTGAGCGTTCTCTGTTTGTGTCAAAGCACATGGTTACTGACATTTGTGTTTAGATAGAGCAATAAACACAGACAGGTCTGCTGTGCCAAATAAATAGATTGTCTTAAAGTTTGGTGAGATGGCTGGCAAAAAGAACTCCATCTCCCCTCACTTTTAATGATCTCCCTTGTGTCCTTTGGCAGATATGGAGTTTGAACAGCTTTCCAACAACTGAGGCGATTTTATTACCACACTGGTGTTAAGCTTAGACCAAACATACCCAGTGGTGGAACAAGTTTTAAGCCTTTTTTAAAAAATCAAATAATAGCGGAGGGTCATTCTATAATATATGGCCTTAATTGATCTCTTCAATAATCTAACAGGACCAGCATCAACATCATCAGAACTTTGTTCTTCCCACACAAATCTACAGTGGCTTCTTTTCCCATATCTGCTGCCTGGAACATAAACAAGACCCATTTTCACAACGAGTTAAATTCCCTCCAGAAAGCCTTCGATCTGATGTGTTTAGTGGAGCCTTCAAAGCTGAAATGTGTGGGTACTTAATGAACTTGTTTGATCAGCTCAATTTAGAGGAGAAGTGAAGAAAACTGTAAACAAGTTATCTTTCTTATACTGGCATTAACTGCACATCTGTTTTGCACTAACAGTTGCAGATCCACACAGCTGACATGTTGTTTTCCCCCCCATTTTCAAGGGGGGGGGGGGGGGGGGGGGGTTAGCAGGGATTTGGGGATTCGAATTCAGTATTCGTCAATGACTAAGCCATACTTTTCGAAGGAAAACCAACTTCAAGACAAAACTGGGTGAATATGGGTCAAATAAATGAAGACTTTTTACACTCTGGATTATCGGTTTTTTATATTAGCTTCCTAAGAATATGTGACTGTATATACTTTTCATCATATACAAAATTGAATACTGAAAACTTTTTATGCACTCATTGTAAATGAACACATGGCCCACACCTGTTATGATGAAGCCTTGGTATTAGTGTTATGTGCTTAAACAAGAGACTGCCAAATCCATGAACATGAAAGAAATCATCAGCCGTTAAAACAGGGATAATTCAGTTAATACTATACTCCGTTTTTAAGCCGTAGGAATGGAATTTTGTTCCCCCCCAAAAAAATGTATAAACCAGAAAACTGATTTTGCACCATCGTAATCCTTATAATCCCTCTTGTGATCAATCACACCTGCCAAAAAAATAACTTATTTCCAGCTCATTTTGACAAGAGGTGTGAAATGATATGCAGCATGCTCATGCTTAACTACCATGCTCAAAATGTTAGAGGGGCATTTCTGACACCTAGCAATTTGCTTTGCTGGGATTCCTGGCTGACAAAACAATTAATGCAGCTGCGCCACAGAGAACGCAGCATCCTGAAGCCAGACGTTCATCCTGATGCGACAATGTCGGAGCACTGAGGGGTTTTATCTTTGTCATTCACACACCAGACGCATTAGACATCCAACAGCGTGTGTTTACACTAAAAAGAAGCATACTACTTGAAAAGCATATACTGTATGTCACAGACTTGTATATGCATTGTTTATGGATGACGGTGATACACCATTACACACATATTCTCCCATAAAATAATCAACATTAGTTAGAGTAAAATGTTTATGACTCATATGTGCCTGGTGTTTCGCCACTTGATCCAATATCATATAATGAGTTTTGGGATGCTGTGCTGGAGTGGTCTTCAATCCCAAATTTTTCCCTGTTGAAGTGTCTTTTGTAAAGTTTCTTTCAATGATGTGTGAGTATCTAGACGGCAGACATCACCATGTATGTATGTGCGTGTGCATGATCGTTGAGGAAATGGGAGAATACTACTGATCATTTAAAAATGCACTGAGGCTGCTGAACATGTCATGTGCCACATCTGAATGTTTGAGTATTCAAATTATGAGCCAGGTTTAAAAGCAATTCATCATTACCTAATATATTTATACGGATGATTCCTAAATCCTGAAAAATCCTTGTTTACATTATCCAAATCGTACATTTTAATTATATAATATACTCTCTCACACATTTGGTTGGATTATAAACATTTTTCAAAACAACCTGAATTGCTATAAACATACACGTATTTGTAATAACAACCATAAATATTACAGCAAATGTTTGCAGCTCAATCAGTGAGAAAATCGTTTTGTTTGCCTAAAAAGAGACACACTCTGTTGCAGCGGATTATGAAGGGAGTCGTTTACATTTTAAAATCTACTTCCAATAATTGTTTTGTTTTTTGCTTGACAAAGCAAATCCTTCCTCTTCGGTACCCTGACTCTTTAGATCATAACCATTGATCTGAGACTATCTGGAAAAGTTAACAGTGAGTCGAAGACTCAACACACATAAGCCATTAGCTCTCCTCTCCCGGAGCTCTGCTGCTGTTGTTTGCAGGATGTTCGCAGAGACCGGTGGCTGTTCAGTTAATTTCCCAAATGGCTTTATCAACAGACATGGAAGGAAAGTCCCCAGAGACTCAGTCTGGTATTTTAAATTGTATTTGTTGTCCTGCTCACGACCCATTTAAGTTGTCAGCGCAAGCGCTTGTGTTAAAATCACAAAGAAGGGAAGGTGTTGGCGAGAAAGAGAGAGAGAGAGAGAGACCTTTTACTAAAGGGGAGTAAAAGAACTAGAGAGCTGGCTTTTGTGCTCTTCAGATGGTTTATGTCATTCAAATCTAAAAAAAAAGTGGTAACGTTTATTCTAATTGTCACTATTGACATACAGTTGATTTTAACTATCATTCATCATTTGCAGTAAATAATAAATAAAGGGGGGAAATGAGTTTTGTATAAAGTTTTCATCAGCCAATCAATGTTAATTTAAGGGTGTGCAATGTGAAAGGGGTTACTGGAATTATTTACAGCTAAAATCGCCAGCCCAGAATTCCTGCCCAGAAACAAACAGCATTCATTAAAAACCTTTATTTTTTTTCTTCTTCTTTCTATTCTGGGTCTAATATTCAGGTGAAGAAACAAGAATATCCAAGTCTGTCAAAGATCAGGTGCACACAAACCATGACTTCATGGTCCTACCTGTAGTGGATGATAAGCCAGCGAAATGTGCAGGACTTTTTCGTTAACATGATTAAAGAGAGACGATGCACTATGTGAGGAGTACATGGAAAGGGAGTATGAGATTTGATTTCTGTTTTTATATACCCTTAACCCTAATCCCACACCCCCATCACCCCACCACCACCACCACCACCAACCTAACAACAGGCCCGGGTATATCCTGCCTTTAGTCATCTGGGGTCATCCCCAGCACCCCACAACCCTGAACATGATAAATTGGTATATGAGATGAATGGATGGATGAAATGGGGCCTTGTCTAATAATCAGGATCATTTTTATATTTGAACAAGTATGCCAACATTTAGCTTCCAAAGAGTCAAATCTTTCTCTCAGAAGTTGGTGGTAACCATAATAAATCAAGGGCTTCATTAGAAGCTATAAATGCTGATGAAATCAAACTTACACTACTGTCTGGGGTGGCCGCTGACATGAATTAAGCTGAATGCTAATCTATTTATGTCTGCAAAATGCAGAGGCAGGCCAGTATTCATAGGTTTTTACAATTCTTCAGATGAAACCAATACTTAGTGCAATGCAAAGTTTAATTGTATAACCCAATAACCCAAATCATTTGGAAAAATGAGTATTTCCGATCAAGAAATTATTGCACATTTATTGCATTATTATTTGTAGCAATGGCTGATGAAAACTTAATGGATGCATGGCATTGTGTAGTGGTTAGTACTCTTGACTGCAGTGAGAAGATCCCTGCTTAGAGTTCAGGCTTGGGTGCTTTTCTGTGATGAGTTTGCATGTTCTTCTGCCTCCAATCACAGTCAGCGAGGATCGAAGTATTGAAGTTTTCATATATAGCCTGCAGTTATCTTAACTGTTACACTTCAAGTTTTGCAATCAACCTTTCCTTTGGTTTTCAGTATACTGATGATAGCTATGGTTTAATAAAATAATCAATATAATTACTTTTCACTTATGCTGGGAAAAGGCATCTCTGACCCTCAGAATGATCCTGTTGATGAACACCTGACTGAAACTGTATGTCCCACTCAGGGTCCATCTACACATTAAGAAAACCACGTAGCCAAGAGTTTGGCTGGAACACAGCTGATACAAGAATCCTTTCTACCAACTGACTATCATTTGCAATGACAAATTGTCTGTTTTATTATTTTTGAGCCATTGAATTAGTCAACATTATTATTATCATTAGTAGTAGTAGTAGTAGTAGTAGTACAAAACACAAACTTATCTGATTCTCAGATACACAATTAAAACCTTTTCACACTCATACAGACTGCGTTTTTAGGAGTCTTCAACACTGTGCAACAGATTTCATAAACCACAACATAAGCTTCACTGCACAATGTTTCATTCTCCTGAATGAAAGTTGACAGCCACTATGACATACTCTGGTACACACTGAGCAGAAGTCACATTGTCCATGTTAGTTTACACAGACGTCATGATATTTATAACACTGTCAAAAGATTTTCTCAGGCTGAGCGTGGCTGCACGAGCGTGACAATGTTAGTCTTTGAACTCCTCTTACTGTACGAGAGAGGACCCCAGAATTTATTCCCCATTAAAAGATATTGCCATGATTGCTTTCTTCTTGTGAGGCAGCCAGTGTACAGCCACCTTCAGACAAAGTCTGAGTGATATTAATGAGCTTTTTGTTGTGTAGAGTCCTTGTGTGTGTCAGGTGCCACTCTGCAGTCTGATGCGATTGGTCCTTTCTGACTCGTCGCAGGAGATTAGTGAGTCCGTCAAATGCCTTTGATCAACCAACAGGCTTTAAAGGAACAAAACACTTCACTTTCCCGCGGCTAATTATCTTGAGTGAGGTACGAGGACAATGACAGAGCCGGTGCCAAAGCCATCATCTTTTTACTACATGCACATCATTGGCTGTCACAGATAACATACCATTACAAGGTCACAGGATGGCCCGCTGCATTGTGCTTGCCTGCAAATACTCATTCACTACAGGGCTCTCCAGCATTTTGGTTTAAAATTGGTTCATTTTCTTCAATATGTTAAAAACCTGGATCTTTACCTTTTTTTTTAAACTATGAAAGATAAAAAGTAGTACTCTTTCATTTTACCCCTTTGATTTGAGTCTCTGCTTATTCAAATGAGCAAGTAGGACTGTAAATCATAAATACCAGGCCTCAACCTCACAATACGTACAGACTCTGAATCACTTTTTAAAATTAAATAATCTCTCTGCAGTTTTACCTGATGAATGTTCCAGAGCCTGAGAAGTATGTGACCGTGAAATTCCACCAGTAGCTCAGAGAACATTTATTACTACAGGGCACCAGGACGTCGTTCCTATAAAGTAGCTTTCAGAGTTTTTAAAAAAATAAAAATAGAAGCGACTGGCTTGGTGTGTTGGGAAAGTGTTTTGGAAGTTGTTCCGGATTCATTCTTGGAGGTAAATTGCCGGAGGGGAAATTTACAGACCCTTAAAACCAAAAAACTCTCTGATCCTGCTCTTCTCTTGGGTGAGCTTAAATACCATTATATGGCTTTTCTGAGAGCGGTCTGTAAATTTAAAGTAAATCAAAACTAATCTGCTGCAGTAAAACAGAATGCTCAGAAGGGCATGCATAAATTTATATTGAGAGATCAAGTAAAGAGAGGTTGGAGCTATCTCAGGAAAACTGCACACATTGCAGATAGTCATCTGCAATGTGTGCAGTGGTTACCATGGCCATATCCTCCAGCTCTCGCTGAAAGACGAAGGGACGAAGGCTGACCTTTAGCCTGAGCATAGATGGCATCATTACAGCAGACAGAAGTGCCCTACCCACAGGCTCAGACATGGCTGGATGCATGCTCCTGTGTGGCAGTCTGCATGTTTATATAAGATTGTAGGAAAAACAACGACCCCTTTCATTATCCTCCATTACAGACACTAGTGGATAACGCAGTTTTCATGTTCAGAGGCAACCCCTTATTAACTAACTCACAGCAAAACGGTGAAACTGTCTCAGGAAGACATTAAAAAAAAAACTAAGACTCTTTATCAGATGAAAATCATGATTGTAAAGCTGATCTAATGAAGAATTTGTTCAATCAAATGTCATAAAATATCAGCTATTGAAAAAATTATGCCTTTAAGTGAAGCAGATTTATTAAACTTGTTGACTTTTAATGTCAAGGAGACCAAAGCTCTGTAATACTGTAAGTGGACCTCCATTTTCAATATAATACATTTTATATCACCTTTACAGATGGAAAAAAATGTTGACTCTGTTTAAAAAAAATCTGAAGTTCCTGAAGTGACATGTTTTGGTCTTAAATGCAGCTAACTGAGCATAGAAGGCAGTATTTCCCCTCGACATGCGCATTTGCTTGTTAATCTCTTGCGTTGCATACTGCAATATTCGACTCAGTCATCGCATTTTCATACTGCACCGTATAAGAAGCACTGATCTAAATAACCAACCAGCTAACCAAACCACCTGAAGTGTTTAGAAATGTCTTAACCTTTTTCTGATATATTGCTTTCACAAGGATCACAAAGATGGGACGAACCTGAGATTGCAATGACACTGACCTTAGAAATGTTCTTGGCAAATCATTTCCATGTCAAACTAACAAATATTTTAATCAAGACTAGTCGATATATCTATGGTTTTGCCATTAAGTTCCTGAAGCCTTTAATTCAGTGGAAGAACAATACAAGTCATTCAGAACTAGAAATTATTTAATAAATTCTAGATAATATATAGCATACTTTTTCCATGTCTAAAACTATATAAGTAATTCCCTTTAGAAAATCAGATGGTTTCCAACATATATCTATACTATATATCAATACATATACTTTAAATATCTATTCTCCCGCTGCACCTGTCACAGATAAATCCTCAGTATGTAATCTATGACATTCACAAACAATGAAAGGTTTTCATCATGAATATGAAACAACAAAATGTCAGCTGCTGTTCTGTTACCACTTCACTTGAGGTGAACTCAGTCAAGCATCTCAATTCAGTCTCAAGGTACATGGACAATGAAAGCCGACAGAAGAAGAGCCTTTTTTAAAAACCAACAAAATAAAGAAACAGCCACAGGTGTTCTCATTTTTAAATCAATACCCAAGAATGAGAAATGAGGCACAGGATGAAAACCAGAATTGGAAAAAGAGCACATCTCCTCTTTACATCACAGAAGATTATTGGTTGCCTTTTCATGCATCTTTGAAAGGACTGCCCTTTGAAGTAATCACTTTGCAAGTAAATCCCATTTGCCCTGCTTTGATTGGCTTGAGGTTCTCGGGCAGATTAAAAAAAAAAAAAAGGTAAAATAAAATGAGTGGCAGCAGAACAGCGGGTGAATTTGTGTCCTGTCACATCGAGGGATGAGCTGCCAACGGTAACGTCCATCCTCTTTCACTGACAATTCGGTGAATACAGTGTAAGGGACGAGGTGCAACTGACTGTCTTTTATGGGAGTTTGAATAATAAAAACTCATGTGTTCTGTGTTTTTATGTTATAGATTGAGCCATTTCATTTATAACACCAAGGTGGTTGAAATTAAACACTTATTTGCACAGGTTTGAATTCTTCAGCAGCCGGAATCCGACTAAAGCACACTGATATATTACTATGCAGCACAAATTAACAAGCATTAATAATTAATATGGTTCTTGTTTTGGCATTTGAGAGCATGTAGCCAGGCAATATACAAAACAATCTGAAAGAATATTCTTTTCATATCTTATCTTCCTCAAATATACCATCTTGAAAAACTAGCTACCACCACCAAGATAGGTCATATACAGAGCTATGACTACTTCTAAACTGCCAGCAATGACGATCCACAGCTCAGAAATATGATCTTCTTGACAATAATGTTACGTTGGTAAGGTAAACTGAGCTGCGGCGTTACATTGCTAAGGGGCTCAAATGCAAAAATTAACTGTTGTTCCTTTATTTAACGTCAAGTGAATAATGTAAGACTTCTTCTGAAACAATCACATGTAGGGTTGCAAAAGGGCCGAAGATTTCCGTTAAATTTCCAGAAACTTTCCTTGGGAAGTTAAGCCGGGGAATTTTGGAAATATTCAAAATTGGAAACTGTCTATGGGAATTAAGGGAATTTAGTGGAATTATTGGGAATTTATGGGAATTAACAGGAAATTTTGGGTAATTTAAACAAACTGTATCATTTAGAAACATAAATGTAAATATTTGTGTTTTGTCATAAGCAAACATCCAAGTAAAATAATACAATTATAAAACATTTCAACAGATTTATTTGAGTAGAACTTTAGTTTTAATTCTTGAATGATGAACAATCAATTATTTTAACAACAAAAACATGAACATGAACTCCCCCACCAGTCGCCCTCCAGTAGGCAGCGCTGTGTGCATGTGATTGATGAGTGTACTTGCATTAAATCTAGTTGTTTTAGCCAAGATTATGCTACAATATATATTCCCCAACTATATTTAAGTTCCCTATTGAAGACCAACCTTCAATTTTGTAAATTTCTGTTTTATTCCCATAAATTCCCATAAAGTCCCCAACATTTCAGTTAATTCCCATAAATTCCAGTTAATTCCCATGGAAAGTTTCCAACTTGGAAAATTCCTGGAATTTTGCAACCCTAATCACATGTGCTTTAATGTCATTTAGAATGAGCAACTCATTGAGCACCTTGTTTGAGGGACGGTACGATGTCAGGAATCTGTTCATTTCATTTCAGAGTGGTATTTAAAGACAGTGTGTCTCTCTGGGGTGGTTCGCTGGGGTCTCCCCGGGCCTGGGGGGCTTCCGTCTGCCGGGGTGGCGGTGTCCGGGCCCGATGGCCTCGGACCCCGGGGTGTCGCCACGGGTCCCCCCACAGAAGTTCCGGTCACACCCAGTGGACAAACCACACACACACACACACACACACACACACACACACACACACACACACACACACACACACACACACACACACACACACACACACACACACACACACACACACACACACACACACACACACACACACACACTTCCACTCCTCACGAAAGGTGCTTCTGAAGTTGCTTGTTCTCTATCATCATTTGCTCAAACTTTAAAAATCATGTTCCTCTTTTGTTGTCACCTCTTTGTTAATTCATGTTCCTGCTTCACGTTACTGTCTAGATAGAGCTGCTCAGGCTGGTTTAATCCAAAAACAGTTGGAAAATATTTGGATCAGTGTGATAACTGCAAATAATATATGTAGCACAACAAGGATATTGTATGTTATCCCCCTCCTCCCTCCTCCCTCCTCCCTCAACCTTTTTCTCTCTTTTCTCTTCTCTCTCTCTTTGAGCGTTCCCCCCCGGTCGTGTACGGCAGCCATGCCAACTTCTGACGGAGAAGGCAACAGGAGGAGACTCCAGGTCTCTCCCTGTTGCAAGACCAAAATCTGTTCTGACTCCGAAGGCTCTCAATCACATCATATTGTTGGCCCAAGCTGCCGAACAGGACAAGGGCGGAAAGAAAAAAAAAAAAAAGAAAAAAAAAATAATAAAAAATAAATAAATAAATAAATAAATTCCAGTTAATTCCCATGGAAAGTTTCCAACTTGGAAAATTCCTGGAATTTTGCAACCCTAATCACATGTGCTTTAATGTCATTTAGACTGAGCAACTCATTGAGCACCTTGTTTGAGGGACGGTACGATGTCAGGAATCTGTTCATTTCATTTCAGAGTGGTATTTAAAGACAGTGTGTCAGTCAACATCAGTGACTCCATATTTCACAACAGGAGATGTCAGAAGCAAACTCCGAAATGCATGTCAGAAGAAAATAACATGGTAAGAACATTGTTTTCTCTTCATGTTAACACTTTGTGACTGTCAAGGCTTGTAGGACATATCCAGCATATCATCACCCAGAAAATTCTGAACAAACTGCATGCCAATCTCCATTCTCAAAAGCCTGCCATGGCTGCCCTTCAATGTCAGGCTCCTTTTGTGCGGTAACTAGTGCACTGAAGTCTAAACAAGTTGATAAATGGAGTGAAGAAGACATTTGGGCTGTGATTTTCTAGGATCTTGCATAGAGCGTGCTGAATTACTCACTCACACACATGCCTTTTCACTTTGCCAGTATTTGCTGGGTGATTTATTGACACCATGAGTGACATCAATTCCAAACATTATTCAAATAAATGTCGAGCGGTGAACGACCTGCTGTATTGTTTCTGTGTTCGTTCGCATGTGGCCCCCCATAGAGTGATTGGAGCACTAAAACCCAACAGGCACAAAAATGCGTGGATTTGGACCAGTTGGTGGAGGAAGCCATCACGTTTATCAAAACATTTGACCAAATATATCAGAATATTGGGGAGATGATCTGTTTCAAAGGCAAAATGTGAACTATGTCACAGAAAATATCTTAGAATTACATTTGTAAAATAAATGCCATGGCGAGCCAAGTCTGCTCTCTGCTATATCAGTGTAAAGGTCGTTGGATTTCAGCCTATTCTTCCAATGAATTTTTTCTTCTTTATTTGGGGTCAAACATAGGATTCCTAATGCTCTAGCCTCAAAACAGCTGGTGCTGCATTACTCTAGTTTAGAGGTCACCAACCTTTTTGAAACTGAGAGCTACTTCATAGGAGTCATGAAAAGGGCTACTGGTTTAACACACTCCTCTGAAATAACAGGTTTGCCTTTAGGTATTTATTATTATTAATGATACTCATCCATGTGAAGACCATGATCACGTTAATCATTTCTCACAATCATTATCAACAATGACTTAACGAGGTGGGCAACAGTAATATCAATATTCAACACTTTATTTCTAACAAAACAACAAAAACAACATTTCATAGAAAAAATATCCCATTTTCACTAGCCCAGTGGTCGGGAACCTTCAACACTCAAAAGAGCCATTAGGACCCGTTTCCCACTGAACAGAAACACTGGGAGCCCAAAACCCTCTTGAAACAAAAATGAAGATATTGATTTTAATTTCTGTGCTGCATAAAAATACTGAGGAATGGTGGATAGACAATAAAAGATAATGAACATAACTACGTCTATAGAATTAACTAAATATATCTATGGACCGATGAGGACTCAAACCTTCGTCCTCCTGCATGGCAGGTAAGAATCAAGCAACTGGACATAGTGGCTGCACAGGTGAAGCAGCGTCCTACAAAACTTTTGTCACTGCGTCACTCACCTGAATCTTTTCCTTTTACAAAAAACACTACATAAATGAGGAGGATTAGAGAGAGGCGGTGGCAGCCGCTATTTTCCGACCCCAAAGCTTCTGACCCACCCGGAATAGACTGGCACACTCTCCATGTTAAGAGTCGTCCGCCCGCCGCTGCTGCCTGCTACAACAGCGGCAGCTAATATGTGGGAGTTAAGGGTTTTTAGAACCATGAGCGTGAGTGGTCTGGCTTCAGTGTCATTCGGTTGTTGTGTAGATCCTGATTATTCAATGTTATGTGTACAATTGCCACTGTCTGCGACTGTGAGGTGACGAAGTGAAGGACCTTCGTCGGCGTCGTTCCTCCACACAGCGCAGCAGGGATCTAAACTTCAAGCTTAATAAACATATTTTCAATTATTTAATTTTCAAGATATTGACATTTTTAAATCTATAAAGTCTGATTAAAAAAGAATACCAACAGATGAAAACAAAATTTTTGACGAAGCTCACTTGAGTTGTGCTATTTTTAGAACAGGCCTGCGGGCGACTCATGTGGTCCTTGGGGGCGACCCAGTGCCGATGGGCACTCTGTTGGTGACCCCCCTGCTCTAGATACTGCCAAAATGGCAAACAAGCTGGATAATTTTGTTATGATGACATAAGACGAAGTGCCTTGTGTTTATCAGAATACACAAGTCTTGAAGGTTTATAAGCCTTATTATTAAGTCAGGTAAATTGGTTTTTGTGTGCCATTAAATGGAAACACACTTGACTCATTGAGTCTGTTCAGGACTAGCAGACCCCAAAGTGGAAAACTCCAAGCATTGACCCACACTTTACATGGAGCCGCCTTGAGGAAAAAAAAAATTCATTACGCTGTGTGGATATTAGGTCAGTGTATTAGGAGAAATTTCATCATCAATTAAATTTTGTGAATTGTAACCGCTGCTGTATTTATTACAGTAGCCAGCTGTTACAATGACGATGTGTACACTGTCCATTTCCTCCATCTGACAATTTCTTCAGCCAAAATCATTAAAAAGGAAGAATCTAATTTATATCACACGCTTTGGTGAAGCCATCTTTCACCAGGCTATCCCGGAGGTCTACCAAGTGTCTCCATTAACAGACTTCTCATTACTGTGTTTACTTTGGATCTGACACGTACGGGGACGTAGCGTTCCCGGCGCTCATCTCTAGCTCACATGCTGAATAAATTATTCACAAATGATCACTTTCCAGTGGTATAATTATCACTGTCCGACACCAACACCTCAGCAGTTTCTTAGCAACTGCTCCTGGCACACTTTCTGCTTCCACAACAGTCGTATTTTCAATATACGGTAGTTGAAATCCAGCCTTTTCTCCATAGAATTTCCAAAGTTAAATCAATTGTTCTTCATTTAAAAAAAAAAATCTAAAGGCTTTCTGCTTTATAATCAAACCAATAGCTGTTTTAACACTTAACACCGTAAATCTGTCTCTTCTGCATTTTCCCTTTCTGTTGTGTTGAACACATCCACACGAGCTCAGAGTGTTTCAGCGTTTCAGAGTGAAAAATGATTTTTTTCAAAAATCTCTGTATTGAACTTGTCCATTATTCATCCACCTTTCAGTGCGATTCTGAGCTGAGCATGTCGGCATGGATGGTAGACAAACACCTCTGGCAACAAGCTGTGGGGTGGGGGTCGGGGTGGGGGTGGGGGTGGGGGGGTCAGGCTTGGTCTTAGTCAATGAGCTGGCGGCTCAGTGCGGATGACAGTCAGAACAAACACAAGGGAGGGTGAAAGAAAGGAGCAGGCAACATTGTCCAGGTTTTGTTCAGTTGGGGACTCAAATCAGTGAAGTGTTTCTTTGACAAGTTAGCAAATTGAGCAAAAAGGAAGAACGCCAAGCCACTAACAGAAAGCTGAAGATAATGCTTAGTTTTTAGATTTGGGGAATTTTTGACTTGAAGGGACAAATAAACCAGGCCAGTGTAGCAGCATTGGTAAGTAATGAGGTTAAGGAGGATTTGTTAGGATCTCACTCCATGATGGCAAACAGTTAATGTGCAACACAAAAATGTTAAAAAGAATGATGTTTGAACTAGTCACTGCAGCATGTTCACCTCATAGATATCACAATGGATTGAAAATGAAACATCAGAGATCCTGAGTAAATATCTTTGTGTATGTTGACTGTGCGTGTTATTTTTCCAGTTACAGCTGCACCCATGGTTTGTATCAGTGATATTAAATTAGGACCAAACAAGTATGTAAGATGTCTTTATTCAATCAAGTTGATGCTAATATGAATGAAATGTTAGTGTTGTTGTTTCATTAACTGTCATGTAAGTTCAAAAGAAATCCTAACTTGCACGTTAAATACTAACAAATATATGTTTATCTAAAACATTAAAATACAACAGAAAAATGTTATTTCTCTTGATTCAACTCTAACAGTAGAACTTCAATATATCGGAGATCTAATACATGTATACTTCCATATTTCAAACCTTGTCTTCTTTTTCTTTAGCATTTACCTTATCGGTCATGTAAATCAACAATATAGCGTTAAATTGAATTTAATATTTCATAACAGCACATTATTTTTGTAATATTGCTCAAAATATGACAAAAGATTTTGATCTAAAACAAATTCTAATTGTTTTTGTCTGTGTTATAAGTTATAGAGAAATATCTGACAACATCACTAAGTTAAAGGATATTCAATTTTTTTTTTCTTTTCTTTTGAAAAACATTGTTGGAATTGGCAGATCGAACTTTGTCAAATAAGAAAATGCCTTCAGTAAACTCATCTCAATCAAAGAAATGAATTAGGAAAGCCGAGTAAGTGTTACTAATACTAACTATGTACAAAGTTTCCAGTAACATTCCGACAGTCAAAAAGTATAATTGCTTCTGTGGTGGCTGGTGAGACAGGGCGTTCACACGATACAACATACTTTTTGGCTGCTCCACAGGGAGGCGGCGACTGACTGGTGATGTGTTCTAAATTTAACGGTGAACAATCTGTCTCTGGGGGAGGCCATTTATCTCACCCAGTGACTTTAACACAGTTGTCACAGCATGGACCCATGTTTGACTGAAATCCAGATTGTGTGGAACCAACTGACTGCACTTCCTATCATCAGGTGACTAGGTGCTATTCGGGGGAAGCTTTCAAACAAGGACTGAGGGCACAACAGCCAATCTCCTGTGTCTGCTTGTTTGAGATATTAAAGGTGAAAGTCTGCACAGGGCCATGTCTCTTTATCTGTAGATCATGAGAAGTGTATTGACATTTAGTGCAGTCCCACTCACTCAGACACAGGTTAGTGCTGTGCCAAACACTTCATTTCCTTCTGGTTAAATTGCTTTTTCCCAAGTTAATGGGGAGCTGGACAGGAAGTGGACTGATTTCCTGTCAAATTCTGCAACTTCTGTTAACAGAAAAGAATGACAGATTTTACACAAGGTAGCTTAAAAAAACCTTCAAAATGAAGTCATTCCATAGTTGTCCCATTTAAATTTGACATGAATATTTTATTATAACAACCTAAACAACCTTTGTCCACCTATCCATCTTATATACTGCTTTATCCAACACAGGGGTAGGTAGTCCATCATAAACACACACATATGTAAATACACAATTAACCTCAAATGCATGTGTTGAGACTGTAGCAGAAAAAGTGTCAGCAGAAAACCCAGTGAATGGTGCGAACCAAACCAGATTTAAACCTGGGGCAATTTTGGTGGGGTTGGAACCTCTTCCACAGCTACTCTGGGCTTTGGGGTGACATGATGCACAGATCACCCGACAAGCAGAGGACAAAATGGCAGATGGGCTGTTTGTTGCATTTGTCATGTAGCCCAGCAATGCAGAGAGCAGACAGACATGGGGGAAACTTTTTTTTTTTTTTTTTTTTTTTAAAGGAGCAAATATATGCCACATGTAGATCAATGTATTCCTGTATGGAATTTGCATGTTCTCTCTGATTCTGAGTTGTATTTCTCTACAATCTAAAAACATGCTTTTCATTTTGATTATTGCCTGCAGTTGTGAGTTTCTCTGGGTTCCTGTGGGGGGCTGGAGACCTGCCCAAAGTGTACTCTGCCTGTCTCCCACTGTCAGCTGGGATAGGCTCCAGCCGCCTGCAGCCATTCCCATGATAAGGAAAGCACAAAAGATGGATGATAGACTGGAGGCTTTAGTGGCAATAGTTATTGTAACCGGAACAAAGAGAATCAGGAAATATCATCTATCAATTTATCAAGAGTGAGAAAGTTTACATCCAGTGGATTATGATGAGGAGGAGATAGAAACATGGACGTTTCATTAAACATTCAGGAAACCAGAGTTCAAGTAAAAATCTATTCTCTCTCATGCAACAACTGTACACCTTTTACCAAAAGCACATTTTACTAGTCTATTTCAAATCAAAAAAATAACTAAAAATGCATATTCTGAGGTTGGAGAACTTCGCAACAAAGACATATAATGTCTACATATGGTGATAATAATCATGGCCTGTATTTAAAATGAAATACGTTTTATAGCCATCCTCACATTTTGAAGAGTTGAGAAAAAGTTCATATAAAGGATTTCCTTTTACCTAACAGGTATTTTGGGTGTAAACTGAAACAAAAAAAATGTATTTGCTGAAAGACGGTAACCTCTGATTTGTTCTAAAATGAATTAGGTGAAAACAAATCACTCCTGGAGCATTAGTTAATGAAGTCAGAAAGACTGTTGATATTTTTTGGAAACCTGAAGATTTAACAAAATTACTGCTGCTTACTTCTCTGCACTTTTTCATACATTTTTTATTTTTAACATTTTGGTCCTTTCTGGGGTTTTTTGATCACTTCCTTTTCACTCAGCTTGTCACAGCAACAAGAAGGACGTGAGAAGAGAAGAGATGCTCCACACACACACACAAAACAAAGCATTTAATTAGGCCTGGATTCTAATCAGTACATCATCTCCAGAGAGAACCTGTTCGTACAGAAACTGTAAATTTAATTTATCTCTAGTTTTTCAAGTTGCAACATTTCAGGATGCTAATTTGTTCAGGGGTCTGGTTGATTTAGCAACAAGTTAAACTTTCTCTGTTGGTAAATGGGATTTTCTAAAGACTCTTCATGTGTGTTAAACTGAAAACTGTGCAATCAAAGTGTGGTTACTCCTAAACTCAACAGCAGCAGTGAGCTTAACCGAGACCCGCGAGGGAGGCTAAATCCATTCGGTTTGTTTCTAAGATGACCACAGACCTGAACCCACCAAGTAAAATACATTTATCGAATGAAGTAGGAGTAGTAATATTCTGCTGTTTCCTTTGAAGGGGTTGCCACAGCAATTCATTGTAGCTGACACTGGAGATTGGCTCTTTGTGCTTTGAACCCAAGCCCCTCACACTGTAGGACAAAACTCAACCCAATGAAGTTATATCAAGAGATGATTAAACGCACATTTCTGTTATTTCTTAGGAGCAGATTCCCAGAAAATGTATCATCAGTGATATACAGTACAAACAGAAGTATGGCCAGATGGTGCTGTTGCTTCAGTTTGTACCTCTTACTGTTTATACTACAACCAACTATTTGGTTTACCTTTGATCCATAGGTTTTACAAATCAGGAGCATTTGTTACATGGGCTTGCTGTTCTTTCTTTTTCGGTTGGTCTTTTATTTAAATAATTTGGACATTCTCGAAATACACCCAAAGTTGTCAACAAGCACTTCGATTTTTTCTTGTTATGCAAGTTGATTTTAAATATTGATAGCAGTTATGGAGGGATATCTGTATTGTGTAAGGCACCATTTTATTTCCTGATGAAAATAGCATTGTCATTCAGTCTTTACGTCTCTGGTTTTGTATTTAACGTTGTGTGCATCTAGAAATGTCTGCGACTTACCTTGGGCATAATGTATAGTGAGTGGAATGACAGCCTATCTGGCAGGAGATCAGTCACGGATGTTGACCATGAACTGACATCCGTCACTCCCAGGTTTCTGTGTGTCTTTCTGTGATCTGCTGTACTCGACCAGAACGCAGACCCTTTCGAGACTGGTCTTTGGGAGTTTATTTGCCCCTCGCAGAGGAAGAGGAAGATAAAAGGTTAGGACAGACACTAATAATAAACCATGCAGAGACTCTGTACTTGCATGCTGGTTCCTGCATTGATATTCCTCCTGCATTAACATTCCTCCTGATATCAATAAATCCACTTTCTGGTAGAGCTGACATACTGGTTTTGACAGTGAATAGCTTTGTGTGCCAAATGTCAAAACTCAGACATTTCATTGACTGGTCTGTGGCCCCCACGGTTGAGGCTGACGCCAACAACAAAGATTCTTTCTTTAAAAAGATCACGACATGCAGAGTCTGTCGGGAGACTTAAATGGCAGACCAATTGGAGGCTTTCGATCATGTTATTTTCACAATATTTTATGCAGTTAAAAGTGGGATTGCTTTGGTCAAAATTAGCACAAATTAACTTTTATTTTACTTTTTTTAACCGGAAAGCCTTGCAGATAGTGCCACTCAGGTTTGAGCACTATGTGACACTGGCATTAGCCCACTTAGCGTCTATACTTCTGGGCATGTCAGAGATTTTACCTGCTGCTATTTTCTATCAAGGAACTGCCGTCAGAAAAAGCAAATACAATCCAGGCTCAGATTTTGTTTGGCGCACCTATGAGAAACAAATTCACAACTACAAACAACCTTGAGTCATAGTCCACTCACTCAAAACATCTTCCAGTGTACCAAAAGCCAAAATAAGGAGTTCCTGCTGTATGCTAACATACAAAAGCAACGTAAAACTTATTTATAGCTCAATGTAATTTCAGTTTACCTAACTATATACAACTATCAAAGTAATTTCAATTGCATACGTTGACCACTATGTGTCACCGGAAATATGCACCCGAATCAGTATTAGGACAAGGCTAACCTTTCTGTTATTGCTCGAGTCAATTATCTCATAGGGGCAAAAAAATTAAATATGACCAAGTTAATGAAGGGCGTAAACAATGACATAAAACAGGCCTTCAAAAGGCTGCTGTCGGTCTGTGGGCCATGTGATCTGAGCACTAGAATTATGGCAGCGTCCTCAGGACCAGCTGAACCATGAGGAGACTCATTTGGCTGCCAGTAAAGGAGCATAAATGATTATGACCTCCAAATTTGATTTGTATGGAAGGGGAGACGAATTGCACTTCCTGTGGCTCTGATTATGTTTCATGGGGGCAACCACCAGAGCATCAGTGGAAATGTACTAGCCGTGCTATATTAAACATTCTGCTTCAATATGAATTATGCATCCCATATAAATGTTAAAGTGGATTAAGTGCCAAGATTAACACAAATCAAATTAAGGGGAAGAAAAATTGCATGTACAGTGGCACACTTGTCATCCTAATTGTAGTCCATGCCAAACAACCGAATCCATTCTATGTCAATACTAAATATTGCATGCTGTTGTTTAAGCCATGTTTGAATAAAGCTGGGTAGCTTGTGTGATAAGATGGTGTTTATCGATTTCCATGAAACATTATTGAAACTGTCATTGTCTCCAAGAGTAATGTTACTTCATCGGAAAGAAAAGGGAACTGAAAACTCATAATCAAACATTTTTTTTTATAAATATTGAACAGATTTGTATTTATATACAGCACTCGTGTTTGTGTGGTCAAGATGACACAATTTATACAAGAGGATTACAACATTTTGCTTTCATGAAAAGCCCCTGCATGTTATGCTTCAGTCTTTTTTGTGCAAGAAAACAAGCATATCCTTGGCCAAGGCACCAACCGTCTGTTAACCACTTACCCCACAGTGTAAAACGCTCTCTGCGGGCACGGCGGTGGCAGGAATAGCAACGCTCTGCTTGGCAAGTACACTGCGTCTCTTAAAAAACGTTTAGCATGCTTTTGCCACTAATGAAGTTAATTTTGGGTGGCAATGATTCCTTATTTAAGTAAGCTTTAGATAATATTTAGAAAACATTCAAAGACATAAATATGTGGCCTTAATTCTATAGCAATCCATGCCATAGTCAACGGATATTTTATTTGCAACAAGTAATGATGATTTCAAGCGTGGGTGGAAAAATAATTTTCCAGAGAGGCCACATGAAAAACTTTCAAAGATAGGTTGACTTCTTCCATGAACCCACAATTTTAAAGGGTCAAAAACATATTCATGCACATAAGCTTATGTATAAAAAGAATAAACTGGGCACCTTTAAAAAATTTAATTAATTAAATAATTCTCATTGACCTACATATAATGACCATGCAATGTGAAGAGGATGAGAAAATATCTGAATTGGACATCATGAGTACACAAGATTTCATGATGAACAATACAATAATTTTGATATATCGCAGGCTGGTTCATCAAATCATTCAGAGCCAGGGAGTGTGCAACACTGATCAAGGGTGGTGATCCTAAAGGTATCTAGGTCGCGCTTGAGATATCTGACACAATGAACACCAGCTTCTTCCCACCCGAGGTTGCATTATTCTAATATTATTGTCATTGAACAGATGTTTAATATTGACCCAAAAGTCGTTTGACAGATTTGGCAGACTGCCGACTCTGAACTGGTCATAGGTGTGGTTGTGAACCAGTAGGTCCTGTGACAGACTGGCAGCCTGTCCAGGTGTCCCATGCCTGTTGCCTGGTGTTGAGGAGGCTATAGTCCCTGTAATTCTACTCTGGGCAAAGCAGGCATGGGAGATAAAGGAATGCAAAAAGTTGGCTAAATTTCTAACATTATGAGTAAAAGGACATTGAGTTCCAGGTGCTTCTCTTCAAGGAACTCAAAAGGTTTCTTTTCCCAATGTTGCTTGTGTTGATACTGGTAGTATTAAACATACAGGCTGATGACAGGAACAACCAATATAAGAACACTACATCTTCATTGAAGGTGGGCAATAAGAAGAAAGTCAACAAAGAAGATGCCATAAAAGTGATTGGGGCCTGATTCAATGGACTGTAACCAGGGGAATGGTTTTTAGCTTGTGCTGCCTTTGACCATTCATTGTTTCATTGTAAGTGGTTTCAATGAGACAACATTGTAAATGAGATGAGCTCACATAGCAAAGTGGATCCAAAACACCAGAAATGCTCAAACCGTCCACTTGATCAAAGCAGAATGGTGATACAGGCAGAAAAACAGTCAACACACAGCTGCAAAGGTCCTGTAATATAGAGGGAGAATCACAACTTAACAGGTAGTCAACCAATCAGATCTGTTCAGCACTGCAAATGCTACTTGAAAAGACTCTGGACCTTTTAAGTACTATCATCCTGATCTTGATGGGGGTAAAAGATAAAAGCAAAACAAAATGTATACCTTGATTTCAGAGGTTGGCACTCCCAAGGTTCCTGTAACAGTTCAGTGGCCAAAATTAAGCTTGCAAAAAGCCTGATCCTGGTTTTGCTAAAATGGAGGCCAGGTTGACTGCCTGATTGAATGAAATCCTAATCCCTGAAACAAGTCGAACACTGGAACCCAACTGATTTGCCTTTTTAATTCAATTCAACTTTATTTATATAACACCAAATACAACACAGTCATTTCTAGGTGCTTTTAACAGAGAAAAACTCAACAAATCCACATGAGGAAGCAGATTATTTTGCGACTTTGGAGAGAAAATACTCTCCCTAACAGAAAGAATCTACATTATGTTCCTTTGCAATAAACCTTTTTTTTTTACTTACTTTGTCAGATACATCCATGAATACATGACTTGTTAGAAAACTACATCTCACTTCTGAAGTTTTTCAGCCAGGATACTTCTGTGAGTTTAGCAGGATGGTTCACTGTCCAATTTGTTCAACAGCCCAGTGTTCCCTAAAAGTATGTGTTAACTAAGTGCAAGCAACACCAGAGCCCGTTTTTAGCCGACTATAACAAGATGTGAGACGGGATCAGATGTGACACAGCATGAGCAGCGTGACACTGTGAAGTCAAAGGTAGTGCCTTAATAAACTTCCACCTGATGTCCCAGCCTCAAAATACTTCGCCTTGTTAAATCTCCCAGCTGAGCCTCAAGAAAAGTCACCTTTGTCTTAGTTTATACTTTGCTATCACTCAATTACACAGCTTCTCAGCAGTATTGTGACATAATGCTATCAAAGACTGTGCACTTACACTAAAACAGCTCTTCAAACTCTGAATGTAATTTATATCTCACAGCATGACTCTCTCGAGTTACTTAAACAGGCTCTTTCATGAGAATTTGACATTTTTCCAGTCTTTACATTAACATGCAAAAAGGCTGCAAAGATATTTAATTTAACTTCACTTTTGAGTGTGTGTAAAATCTGCACTTTCATATTTAATATTTTTTTCTGGCAGTTTAACTGACTGAAATAGGAGCATAACATGGATTTCACTGCAATAAAATTGGTATGAATCTTTCTGATTGAACATTTTCTGAAGCTATTAAACTGGACTAACGTCTTTCGGCAGTTCTACTTTGTTAGTCTGCCAACTTGTATGCATTCATTGTTCTTATAAAGGCCATGGTACACTGTTAACTATGTTGCCAGTAGGCACAATAACTTACTCAATAATTGTTTGTATTGAAGCTTCTTGTTTTTTATGGGCACCGAGAAGCCAAGCACAATTAATTTCAATTACATGAAACAATAAAACACTCAAATTGGCGTGATAATATCATATTCTATGTCTTTATCAATTCCTGAGCCCATTTAGACAAATGTTGCAAGTTTTTTCTGACTAATTGCTTGGACCAGGCCTGGACCGACCTTGCTGTAACAACAGGAAAAAGAGCCATTTTCAGAGGGATTATTGGCCTGGCTGGCATGCATGTACATGCATACATACATGTTTTTTTTTTGTTTTTTTGTTATTCTCTGATGAAGGTATGAGTCAAATAAAGCCTTTTACATTTCAGCAGTGCTAAAAATCTGTAGTAATCAACATATATGTCATAATTGATGATCCACAATCTAAAACTCAATGAATCTACAGGATTAAATTGAGCCATTGAAGACAGTCGGTGGGTAATGGAGGTCAACATTTGGCCATGTAGTAATTTTACATCAAATTAAACTTCTTTGTGAAGTTTACTTTGATGTAGTAATTTTACATCAAATTAAACTTCTTTGTGAAGTTTACTTAGGATTAAAGTGGCAAAATAGACACAATTGTTAAAACCAAACCATACACAATTCGAGTCTCGCCTGAGAGCAGCCAATAATCTTGTCAAAGAAATCCAATTAAAACCACCTGGATCCTGAGGAAAGACGGGAGACGGCTACCTATTAAAAAGCCATTTCTGAGAGCTGCAGGCAACCGGGGGCTACAAGGGCTCGGCTCCTAATAATCTAAAGGGGTTGGGGTTTCCTTTCCTGCCAACTAGTATATTGACACATACCTTGATGAATATGGAGACCAAATTGCTTTAGATGCCATTTATATCAAATATGAGTCCAACTTGGAAAGGAATGAGATGTTCACAGCACACGCTGTAAAATATAGTCACAAAAAATAATATAAATAGCCATTTTGTGGAGAGGCAGCATTTGATGGAACCTTTTAGAAGGCTGCTGTCATGTCAAATTATGAAGACTTTGAAGATCCTATCTCTGTCCGACATAAAAAAAGGATTGATTCTATACTGGAAAAGACAACAAAGAATGGACTCAGAAACACCTATAGAAATTGAAATACGTACGTTCGGACTGCATGATGCAAGGAAGAAGCCATATGTTGACACAGTCTGAAAATGCCACAGGCTTCACTGTGCTAAACTTATTTTAAATTCCTTTTTGAAAACACCATGTCCTGCAGACTTAAGATGGTACCTACTGTCCAACTTGATGTCAGTGCACGCTTCAAAAAGCATCGCTGCTGGGATGGGGTTTGTTTTGGCGGCAATGATCTCGGCTGTTCACATATCTGGTGAGAAGCTGTCAATGCAGACAAGAGTTTTTAGGACATCATGTTGAGTCACAGTCACTTTCAAGGACCAACATCCAGATTTTTGTAAGAGAGTGCTATACCACATACGATCGCCATATCAACAGCACAAGCATTTTAAAGACAACATCTTTGCAACTTCAAGCAGCTATAGCTGCCTTCACAATACACTTTGTCACGCTTTCATATCACACAGTTACAACTTTTTTAGTTGAGATGCAACAATCAATTTGAGCTTCTTGGTAAAGCACTTTATGGCTAACATCTGATCTGTTATCCATGTTCTCCTCTTGGAAGATCACTGCATTATCATTTTTTTCTTCACTTGGAATTGTGGTGGTATTACATCAAACAAGAAGACGCATCAATTATTCATATCATAGACTTTAATGATTTCACACATCCATAAGTCGAGCCTTAAAAAGCACAAGCATTACCTCTTGTGGTCCCAGTTACATTACAGTGATTTTGATTGACAATTCACTGTAAGGCTGGAGCATTTATTGGAAAAAAAACAATCAAACATGAAACTCAGAGAATCAGATAAATGGACACTCAAATGTAAAGATTTTATGGTGGTAAATAAACTGTGACTCATTTGGATCCCACAGCAAGGAGAAACGTCAGGTGTTTGAAGAAAAAAAAAATGTAAGGCTAACTTTCAATTTTATCAGGCTATGTATCTGTAGATAAACATCAGCACCTTTTACACAACAAGACCAACAGCAATAACGCCTTCTGGCCACAAATTGCTTTATTTGACAAGCAGAAATGGACATCTCGTGTAACATTACTCTTAATGGTGAGGCAAGAACAAGAAAAAGAAAAAAAAACTCCACATTGAGTTAAAGGCTAATGTTTTCACAAGTGATTAAGGCCAGAAAAACAGAATACAAGCTGGATTTCCTCATCTAGTCTGGAGCATTGCTTACAGGAAAATTTAAGGCTCCATCCTCTGCAATGAAGGCAACATAAGAATTCTTTTCCCCCAAGTTGTTATTTAAATCATAGTCAGCGGTTCTGGAAAAGCAGAAAATGTGATATTCAGACTTCAAAACCTGTAACTGCAATCCATGCAGAGGATATAGTTTTAATTTTTATTGTCTTCTTAATAGGACCAGTCTGATTAGTTTACAGGCATCGACTTTTAGTTTTGCTAATTAACATTTAAGCAATCTTTCAGTGGCTCGCCTGAAAGTAAGCTACTACTTACAGTGGTATTTTTTGCGTTGGAAACTGTAAAAAAAACCTGACGCAATACACACAACTAAAATAAAATGCTATACATTGGACTATCGAGTGTATTTTAGAACTTGAAATATACGCAGTTATTTTTTCACCATCACATTTGGCCCAGAGATGGTCCAGAAAGAAGTCTAAGACGCAAACAGGGTCATCGTAGATGGAGAGACACAAACAAGGGGCTGGCATAGTGTACAGAAACATCTGGCACCAGGATGGACTCAAAGTCCCAGTTGGACATCTCCGCGAAGGGAGCTGCGAACAACAGGGCTAAGATCCTGGGGGACTTCAGCTTCCTGATGGACAAACAGCTGCTGGATAACCAGCTGGACATTGTGGTGGTTGACGAACAATAGGCAGTAGTGACAGATGTGGCAATACCAGCTGACAGCAACATCAGAACAAAAGAACACAAATAGATGGAGAAGTACCCAGGATTGAAGGAACAGCTGGAACAGTTGTAGAGGGTTAAAGCTGAGGTGGTTCCTGTTGTAGTAGGAGCACTCGTGGCTGCAGCAGCCCACAGGAACCACATCTAAAGCCTCAGTCCAGAAGAGAGCAGTTCTAGGAACAATTAAGATACTGCACATAACCCTGAAACTCCCAGGCTTCTGGTGGAGGACCCGAGCTTGATGATACAGATACCACCCAGGGTAAGAGGGTTATTCTTTTTTTTCCTTTAAGTCAGTATTACCTATAATATGATCTGCTATTGGATCCAAAGAAATTACTGCCTAAATCACATGAGATAAACTATGGAAGCCTCTGAGAATTGAAATCCAAATCTTAAGAACAGCTTTTAAATACTATGGTAGAGGAAAAATATTTGGGTGTTTTTTGAAAGGAAATCGTACATACTGTGTAATACTGAATTGTAGAGATTAAAAATAGCATCTTCACTAAGCTGTCAGTCACAAGCATAAAAGCACAATAACGCTTACACTTGATAGCTCTCTTATTCTTTACGATAAGATTACCCTTAGACCATCCCTTCCAAAGAAAAGAAAAGAAAAGAAAACAGATAAAGACAGCGCATAAAGAGTGGAGACCACTCACCCCTGTCTGAAGGGGTTTCAAAGTAATTGAAGCTGAAATACAATCACGATAAACGCCTACCGTGTCAGGGTGTCACAGGAGGCAACTAATTGGGGGCAACCCCTTGTACACCACGTAGCGATTAAGAGCGAGATGGCATTAGAGGATCGGAACAAGTTTAATTGGGTGTGTTGAATATCTTGATAACTTTTGAGGTTTTCGTTCATTCATGAGAGATCACCACAATTCTGATTAATAAGCAAGAACAGTAGGCTCGGCTTATAAGTAGAGAGAGGGGCACTCACATGAAGGTGAAGCAACAAGGAGGTTTGTAATTGGCCGCAAATCAAAGCATCTCTTTTAGTTTTGCACCTGCTTCCTTTTTTTTTTTTAATAGAAAAGGCTGTGATGTCTCGGTCTTTGAAGGGAAGCTTGATTTTCCATTTGGAGCATGGAGTTGAAGCTGGATTTGTGACAAATAGGATCAAAACAAAAGACCTGCTGCAAAGCAAATTGCAAATTAGCCAGCTGAACAAAAGATCTAAGGTAAATGATTAAAACAAGTTTTTTGTTTACTGCGATCTTGAAAAACATCTTCATTTCTAGTGGAGTTTATGCTAATGATAGCTTTCATATTGTACTTGTAAGGAGAAAGACATAAAAGCATGGCAGCTAATCATATGACAGAAAAGTAGGGTTAATAATTCAGATAGCTACCTGTGACTTTTTTTTCATGATCCATGTTTTCACTGATGTGCAGCCTTTGGTACTAAAAAAACTGCCTGAATTTATTGTACCTCTTGTACAGAGTAAGGGGTAAATTACTTTCTGTGACGTGACGGGATCTTCCCCCACAACTGTCCAACCTGGTAAGTAAAACCAATCCACAGGAAGGGGAATATTCCTGTGGACACATTTCCTAAAGACCTGAGAGGCAGAGGAAGAAAGCACGCGAGAGAGGAGAGCGGGGGGGATACACCGGTTTCCATAGCAATTGTCGGCACTGTCACATGGTTACCTAGAAACTAGTCCTGTGATGCTGTGCAATTTATTTGTTTACGTTTGGCATGTCTCCAGCTATCACTCAAGTAGAACAAAGCCAGCGTCTCCATATTATCTCCCACAAATGAAGAAGCTGAAAGGTCAGCGTTTAACAGGTTTCAACTGTGTACTTGATGACCCAAAAAAAATCATAATATTTATTTGAGTCCATAATTACTTCTTAATATTAAACAAATACTGGGTCAAGAAGAACACGCATGGGGCAACATTAACCATGATACTCCATCTGGCGTTGATTGATCAATGCTGGACTGAATGTGCCCAACACACTAAAAGCAAGTACTTTGTAGGTCACATTGAGTGAAGATTAAATGCAAAAGCCATGTCGAGAAAATTATGCAAATGTGCACCTCAGTTTCACTATGATGGAGACAACCAAATGATCCATTTGTCTCTTTCCCCCCACACTTGGTTTATCTGGAAAGAGAGACTTAACATAAATACTTTTGTTTGAACTGAAAATGAACTAACGGGATAAAGTTGAGCAAGGTTAGTAAGTAGGGGTTGGAGAATGGTCAACCCCATCACTGTTATGAGTGTGGACAGTCTGGTAAAGTGAGAAAATGGAGCGTGTTCACATGACAGCAAGGGTGTAAAAGTGTTGACGAGGTGGCAAAAAGCTTTGGGCTTATCTGCCAAATGAGAACAGAGCCTTGATTAAACCCTACACCCCTGTGATTGCCTAAAAACCCACGCTTCTTGTAATCACTGCAATCACGAGTCTCTACAGGGCGCTCAAACATGACGACGCAACTGTTATTTTCACTTTAGAAAAAAACCTTAACTATTGGGCACAAATGTAACCAAAAAACACGAAGTCGTAAAGTTTTGAAAAGGTCAAGTGAGCTCAAAATGTGTCAATCAATCTTTGATGTGTTAAAGCTTCTTTTGTATTAAAGATATAACAAGAGGCTTGCTCTTCAACTACAAGGTTTCTGTCTTTCAACATAACCATGTAGTGACCTCTGCTGTTGTTATAAGGACACTGCAAAAAAATATTTAGACATTCAGGACACAAGTGATTTTCTATCATTTTTATAAACTAAAGGTCTGAAATTCAGGAGAAGCAAAAATGCTGAATAAGTCTGGAGATGTCTGTAAATCAACTGTTTTCTCCAAAATCTAACAATAACAATATGGAGATGTATTATACTGCAAAAACTTAAAAACAAAGACTAGATTTAAAAATAGGAAAGTGTTTAAAACGTCAGAAATGGAGGAGATGGCGGCAAAAGAGGTTTTAACCCTTCAATTTCCCAAACGTTTATATCTGTTCATGGTCAATCACAGTTGAACTCTTGTGATCTTGTGTTTCCAACAACCATAATGAAACTCATTATAACACAATGCAGTGCTAATGAACCACTGCACCCTCCCCACTGGTCATACACAACAGAGATATTGCATAACACACCCATGCACTTTAAAAACCTGAGCTCCAACATCAACAAGGAACATCATAAGACAATAGACAATAACACAATAGAGTATCAACAAGTCATACCCTGTGTCCTATTGGACGACGAACATAAGAAAACTCGGGTGAGACACTAAAAGACTAGAAATACCTGAGCTCTGGACTCGACTAGCCAGCCTTATTCAAGGAAACCGCAACTTTTGATGATGCATAAAGGACATTGGTTCACTTATAACAGCAAAAAATAATGCTGTTGTCTCTCAATGTGGGGACAGTACACAATAACATTTACACACGAAAACACAATTTTCCGATTCCGCCACTTCTCTTTATTCAATATTGTTTATAAACTGAGCACACCAAAGCCACTCACATCAAAAGGCACTGTCCCACCTACAAAGACACTCATTTGTCTTTCCTTTGAGTATCATTACACAGTTCCAATATATCACACATCACTCCTCAGCGTTTTGGCTGAGACAGTGGTTGCCTCCTATGGGTGGTGAAATTGCCTGCTTGACGAAGCTTAACTTTAATCTGAAAAAATGCATTTATGTATTTATTTAATTCCATATATGAAACCGTTTTTAAACAAATGAGCATGTGTAAAAAGACATAAGAAATATTTGTTCTAAAGAGCCAGTCAATTCTTGTGAATAAAATGGTTTTGCCTGCTGTGGTACTGATTTGATGTGTTTTATGGTCATATATATTTTTTACGGAGTTACGTTTTATGGGTAACTTGTTTGTAGTTTAAAATAATGACTGAAGGAAAACATTTGTCACTGAAGATTGAGAGGAACTGTGTCCTATAGTTATTTTCTCAGTGTAGTTTTACAGCTATCTCTTTACAACTTTAAAGTAGCTTTCTCTGTGTAGTTCTTTAACCTATTCATTTGTTTTGCCAACATCCTCTCCCTGGTGGTTGCGTGAGATTGTAAATGGACCCATGTTCCTGCAATGGAATGTGAATCGGGCAATTACTGTTCAACAATGACCACATTTAAGGTGACTATTATGATAACATAGCATTTGATATTCACATACAACCTAGTCTCCTTAGAGACTGTCAAAAATTGTCGTTGCCGGCTATATTTCTATGTTCCTCGTGACCCAGTCCCTCCGAAAAGAGGACACCTGTCTTCAGGAGATATTTGCCCTTGGATTTTAGAGCTTCCCCACATCAGAGGTTTTACTGTATTGTAATTGCATGAAGTGTTATCTATTCACGACAACCAACACAATATAATAACAGAAGTTCTATCTCATACTGAGACTTTGTCAAAGCAGAATAAGAACTTTCACTTATCAAGTTGCATTTACACTCATTTCAGTCTCCTTAGAAACCATCAAAAATTGCCATTGCCGACTATATTTCAAGTCGTCTAGGCGGGGTATTGGGTAAAGTTTTCAACTAGCAATAATCACGCCTCAGATAAACCTCATAGGCTACGATACTGCCACTGCGCAAAGCTGACACACCTACAGCAAAGACAGAGGACTGTCTCTGGTCAACACACCTATTTGTCACGGTGTACACATGCAGTCATTTATTACAACTGTAAATAAACAAAAAGACTTACTATCATTATCTGCAGGGCCTGAATTTCACTGTAGGATTGTGCATATTCTCATTAATTCCTGCAAATCTGTCTTTTAAAGTGTGTGCGAAAAAGAAATCTGACTTAAAAAATATATGGATTTAAATTTGATGTCATTTTGTGTTTGTATGAGAGAGAAAGTTCGTTTGTAAGTCTGCATGTTTATGATGTGGCTCTTTGTAGTACCACAGTCATTTCTGTGGCTCTTGAACTCTGACTGGTCGGCCACCACTGTGATAGGCCATTGTGGAGTTACAATCCAAGACAAATCTAATCCATATTTTTAATAACACACATCATACCATCAAACAGTTGTAAGGAGAAATGAAGAAACCTTGTGCATCTTTATTGTAGGCTCCTTTAGCACACATGATGAGATATCACAAGATTCTGATCACGCCAAGAAGTACAACACTGAGTACTGCAGATGTGTAGAAACAATACAGCATCAACTACTGTCCTAAGTCATTCAAAAAGCACAAGACAGTCCAGTGAGTTACAGAGTCACTATAGGAGAGAGTGAAATATAAATGAAGGAATTTGCTTTACTTTAAAACATTTGAAATACAGGGGTATTTTACAATCATGACTTTCTGAAACAATGTAGCATTTCCACTGTAAATAAAACATGTGCCTATTACATGTGGAGAATCAGCTGAGTTCTGATTGATGCCAAAGAAACATAAAAGGAACACAATTCAAAGTTATAACATGTAGACCAGATGTCTTTTCTACAGTAAGACCATTTTTATTTTACAGATGGTTCAGTCTCCTTAGAAACCGTCAAAAATTGCCGTTGCCGACTATATTTCAAGTCGTCTAGGCGGGGTATTGGGTAAAGTTTTCAACTAGCAATAATCGCGCCTCGGATAGACCTCATAGGCTACAATACTGCCACTGCGCAAAGCTGACACACCCACAGCAAAGACAGAGGACTCTCTCTGGTCAACACACCTCTTTGTCACGGTGTAAACATGGAGTTATTCAATATGACTTTGTAAATAAACAAAAAGCCTTATCTTCATGTATAGAATTCCAGTTTTTAACTAAAAAACAACAAATTGTCAATGCAAAATCAACCTCAATCTTAAAACAGTGCAAATGATTCTATGTTTTATCACATACTTATTGAAAGATACAAGTCCTAATCAGAGCGCAAAAAGTATAAATGAAGAGGTTTGACTCACCTGAGAGTTTTATCTTGTATTAGAATCCAGAAGCAGTCCCAAAGGTGTGTATTTTGTATCATGGAAGATTTCCTTCCAGGCATATAGTAATATTGGGATTACATCAGAAAGTATTGACTTCAATGCCACCAACATATTAAAATGACAGAAATTCTGTTAAGAACTGAAACTTCAGTAAATCTGCCTGAGTATCTTGACTTGTCAAGTTGCATTCACACTCATATCAGTCTTCTTAGAGACCGTCAAAAATTGCCATTGCCGACTATATTTCAAGTCGTCTAGGCGGGGTATTGGGTAAAGTTTTCAACTAGCAATAATCACGCCTCGGATAAACCTCATAGGCTACGATACTGCCACTGCGCAAAGCTGACACACATACAGCAAAGACAGAGGACTCTCTCTGGTCAACACCCCTATTTGTCACGGTGTACACATGGAGTTATTCATTATGACTTTGTAAATAAACAAAAAGATCCTCATATACAAACATAGTCTCTTGTCAAAAACAAATACATTGATATTGCAAAATCGACTGTTAACTTACAAGTGTTTCGTTTTGATCACGTGTAGTGATGTGAGTATTTCTCATCAACGATCTATAACAAACATTGAAATCTCTATAGAAACTGATCTGAATGAATATTGCAGCTCTAAATACCAAGACAAATTACTGATTCATAAAATAATCATTAAATAAAAGAAAAATAATCCGTGTTTGATCACGTGATGTGACATCGTGAACATTTGTAATCAAAGATCTACAATATACAGTGTACTCTCTTTATGATGTAATCTGGTAAACCATTGTGGATTTATAATGTTAAACAAATCTCATCTGCACCGTTAAAAACACACATTATAGAAAGATAGTTGTGACACGATGTGACGAGACCTTGTGCATCTTCATTTTAGGTTCCCTGAACATGTAAGCTGAGGGATCACAAGGTTCCCACCGTGTCAATAGGTACAACGCCTGTGTTTCGGAAATGTGCAGAAATAATACAGCATTAACTCGCTTTTCTAAACAATTTAAAAAGACGTAAGAATGTTTGTTATAGTGAGTTACGGAGTCGCGATCAAAGGGAATAAATTCACCTGAATTGTTTCCACTTGTTTTAAAATACTAGTGTTTTTATTTGTAGTATATCTGACACAATGTAATGTTTTTATCACAAGTTAATTCTGTTCCTCGCGTCTCAACAGCAACTTAAGACGGTACAATAACACATACCAACAAGGTGTTATCAATTTCCGCGGAAACTCCAAGTCATACTCATCATTTATTGTCATTATAGTCACAGAGATTTTAGTCTCCTGAGAGACCATCAAAAATTGCCGTTGCCGACTATATTTCAAGTCGTCTAGGCGGGGTATTGGGTAAAGTTTTCAACTAGCAATAATCACGCCTCGGATAAACCTCATAGGCTACAATACTGCCACTGCGCAAAGCTGACACACCCACAGCAAAGACAGAGGACTGTCTCTGGTCAACACACCTATTTGTCACGGTGTACACATGGAGTCATTTATTACAACTGTAAATAAACAAAAGGTCTGCCCATCTGTGATCCTCATCTAAAAAAATAGTCTCTTGTCAAAAAAGAATAAATTGAATTTGCCAAAGCGACTGTTAATTTATGAGTGTTTTCTTTTTATCATGTGATATGATGTGAGTATTTCTCATCAAAGATCTAGAACAAACATGAAACCTCCATAAAATCTGATCTGAATGAATACGTATAGTAGCTTTACATAAGACAAATAACAGATTTTTTTTTAAATCGTTGAGATTAAAAAACAAAATCCATGTTTGATCACATGATGTGACATCGTGAACTTTCATTACAATATACAGTGTAATCTATCTATGATCTAATCTGATAAACCATTGTGGTTTTACAATATTAAACAAATCTCATCCAGACCATTAAAACACATTATAGAAAAATAGTTGTGACAGGAAGAGACAAAAACTTGTGCGTCTTCATTTTAGGTTCCCTGACCACGCAAGCTGAGGGATCACAAGGTTTCCGCCGTGTCAATATGTACAACGCTTGTGTTTCGGAAATGTGTAGAAATAATACAGCATTAGCTTTTCTAAACAATTTCATAAAGGTGTAAGACAGCTTGTTATAGTGAGTTACGGAGTCAAGCAAGTATGAACAAAGGGAATAAATTTGCCTGAAAGCCTCCACTTCCTTCAAAATAGGGACTTTTTTCCCCAATAGTGTCTTTTTGATATAATGTAGCATTTTCTTTGTAAGCAAAATTTAACATGTTTATTACATGTGGAGAATCAAAGAAATACTGAGTGACGCATCATGACAACCCTCTGTTCATGGATACAGACTTTGATGTAAGACTCTGAATAACTAGTTTCTGTTTACAAAGTAATCAGTCTCCTTAGAGACCGTCAAAAATTGCCATTGCCGACTATATTTCAAGTCGTCTCGGCGGGGTATTGGGTAAAGTTTTCAACTAGCAATAATCACGCCTCGGATAAACCTCATAGGCTACGATACTGCCACTGCGCAAAGCTGACACACATACAGCAAAGACAGAGGACTGTCTCTGGTCAACACCCCTATTTGTCACGGTGTAAACATGGAGTCATTCATTATGACTTTGTAAATAAACAAAAAGATCATCATATACAAACATAGTCTCTTGTCAAAAACAAATACATTGATATTGCAAAATCGACTGTTAACTTACAAGTGTTTCGTTTTGATCACGTGTAATGATGTGAGTATTTCTCATCAACGATCTATAACAAACATTGAAATCTCCACAGAATCTGATCTGAATGAATATTGCAGCTCTAAATACCAAGACAAATTACTGATTCATAAAATAGTCATTAAATAAAAGAAAAATAATCCGTGTTTGATCACGTGACGTGACATCGTGAACATTTGTTATCAAAGAGCTACAATATACAGTGTACTCTCTTTATGATGTAATCTGGTAAACCATTGTGGATTTATAATGTTAAACAAATCTCATCTGCACCGTTAAAAACACACATTATAGAAAAATAGTTGTGACACGATGTGACGAGACCTTGTGCGTCTTCATTTTAGGTTCCCTGAACACGCAAGCTGCGGGATCACAAGGTTCCCACCGTGTCAACAGGTACAACGCCTGTGCTTCGGAAATGTGCAGAAATAATACAGCATTAACTCGCTTTTCTAAACAATTTAAAAATACGTAAGAATGTTTGTTATAGTGAGTTACGGAGTCGCGATCAAAGGGAATAAATTCACCTGAATTGTTTCCACTTGTTTTAAAATACTAGTGTTTTTATTTGTAGTATATCTGACACAATGTAATGTTTTTATCACAAGTTAATTCTGTTCCTCGCGTCTCAACAGCAACTTAAGATGGTACAATAACACGTACCAACAAAGTGTTATCAATTTCCGCGGAAACTCCAAGTCATACTTATCATTTATTGTCATTATATTCACAGAGATTTTAGTCTCCTGAGAGACCATCAAAAATTGCCGTTGCCGACTATATTTCAAGTCGTCTAGGCGGGGTATTGGGTAAAGTTTTCAACTAGCAATAATCACGCCTCGGATAAACCTCATAGGCTACGATACTGCCACTGCGCAAAGCTGACACACCCACAGCAAAGACAGAGGACTGTCTCTGGTCAACACACCTCTTTGTCACGGTGTACACATGGATTCATTTATTACGAATTTGTAAATAAACAAAAAGCCTTATCTTCATGTATAGAAATAGAATTCCAGTTTTTAACTACAAAACGACAAATTGTCAAGCGCAATCTTACAACAGTGCCAATGATTCTATGTTTTATCACATAGTTATTGAAAGGTACAAGTCCTAATCAGAGCGCAAAAAGTATAAATGAAGAGGTTTGACTCACCTGAGAGCTTTATCTTGTATTACAATCCAGAAGCAGTCGCAAAGATGTGCATTTTGTATCAGTGAAGATTTCCTTCGAAGCATATAGTACTATTGGGATTGCATCAGAAAGTACTGACTTCACTACCACCAGCATTATAAAATGACAGGTATTCTGTCAAGAACTGAAACTCCAGTAAATCTGCCTGAGTATCTTGACTTGTCAAGTTGCATTCACACTCATATCAGTCTCCTTAGAAACCGTCAAAAATTGCCGTTGCCGACTATATTTCAAGTCGTCTAGGCGGGGTATTGGGTAAAGTTTTCAACTAGCAATAATCACGCCTCAGATAAACCTCATAGGCTACGATACTGCCACTGCGCAAAGCTGACACACCTACAGCAAAGACAGAGGACTGTCTCTGGTCAACACACCTATTTGTCACGGTGTACACATGCAGTCATTTATTACAACTGTAAATAAACAAAAAGACTTACTATCATTATCTGCAGGGCCTGAATTTCACTGTAGGATTGTGCATATTCTCATTAATTCCCGCAAATCTGTCTTTTAAAGTGTGTGCGAAAAATAAATCTGACTTAAAAAATATATGGATTTAAATTTGATGTCATTTTGTGTTTGTATGAGAGAGAAAGTTCGTTTGTAAGTCTGCATGTTTATGATGTGGCTCTTTGTAGTACTACAGTCATTTCTGTGGCTCTTGAGCTCTGACTGGTCGGCCAAAACTGTGATAGGCCATTGTGGAGTTACAATCCAAGACAAATCTAATCCATATTTTTAATAACACACATCATACCATCAAACAGTTGTAAGGAGAAATGAAGAAACCTTGTGCATCTTTATTGTAGGCTCCTTTAGCACACATGATGAGAGATCACAAGATTCTGATCACGCCAAGAAGTACAACACTGAGTACTGCAGATGTGTAGAAACAATACAGCATCAACTACTGTCCTAAGTCATTCAAAAAGCACAAGACAGTCCAGTGAGTTACAGAGTCACTATAGGAGAGAGTGAAATATAAATGAAGGAATTTGCTTTACTTTAAAACATTTGAAATACAGGGGTACTTTACAATCATGACTTTCTGAAACAATGTAGCATTTCCACTGTAAATAAAACATGTCGTGCCTATTACATGTGGAGAATCAGCTGAGTTCCAATTGATGCCAAAGAAACATAAAAGGACCACAATTCACAGTTATAACATGTAGACCAGATATCTTTTCTACAGTAAGACCATTTTTATTTTGCAGATGGTTCAGTCTCCTTAGAAACCGTCAAAAATTGCCGTTGCCGACTATATTTCAAGTCGTCTAGGCGGGGTATTGGGTAAAGTTTTCAACTAGCAATAATCACGCCTCGGATAGACCTCATAGGCTACAATACTGCCACTGCGCAAAGCTGACACACCCACAGCAAAGACAGAGGACTGTCTCTGGTCAACACACCTCTTTGTCACGGTGTACACATGGAGTTATTCAATATGACTTTGTAAATAAACAATAATATCCTCATATACAAACATAGTCTCTTGTCAAAAACAAATACATTGATATTGCAAAATCGACTGTTAACTTACAAGTGTTTCGTTTTGATCACGTGTAATGATGTTGTGAGTATTTCTCATCAACGATCTATAACAAACATTGAAATCTCCACAGAATCTGATCTGAATCAATATTGCAGCTGTAAATACCAAGAGAACTAACTGATTCATAAAATAATCATTAAATTAAAAGAAAAATAATCTGATCACGTGATGTGACATCGTGAACATTTGTAATCAAAGATCTACAATATACAGTGTACTCTCTTTATGATGTAATCTGGTAAACCATTGTGGATTTATAATGTCAAACAAATCTCATCTGCACCGTTAAAAACACACATTATAGAAAAATAGTTGTGACAGGAAGTGACGACACCTTGTGCGTCTTCATTTTAGGTTCCCTGAACATGCAAGCTGAGGGATCACAAGGTTCCCACCGTGTCAATAAGTACAACGCCTGTGTTTCGGAAATGTGCAGAAATAATACAGCACCTGAGAGCTTTATCTTGTATTACCATCCAGAAGCAGTCCCAAAGGTGTGTATTTTGTATCAGGGAAGATTTCCTTATCAGCATATAGTAATATTGGGATTGCATCAGAAAGTATTGATTTCACTACCAACAACATGATAAAATGACAAAAATTGTGTTAAGAACTGAAACTTCAGTAAAATTGCCTGAGAATCTTGACTTGTCAAGTTGCATTCACACTCATATCAGTCTCCTTGGAAACCGTCAAAAATTGCCATTGCCGACTATATTTCAAGTCGTCTAGGCGGGGTATTGGGTAAAGTTTTCAACTAGCAATAATCACGCCTCGGATAAACCTCATAGGCTACGATACTGCCACTGCGCAAAGCTGACACACCTACAGCAAAGACAGAGGACTCTCTCTGGTCAACATACCTATTTGTCACGGTGTACACATGGAGTTATTCATTATGACTTTGTAAATAAACAAAAAGCCTTATCTTCATGTATAGAATTCCAGTTTTTAACTAAAAAACAACAAATTGTCAATGCAAAATCAACCTCAATCTTAAAACAGTGCAAATGATTCTATGTTTTATCACATACTTATTGAAAGATACAAGTCCTAATCAGAGCGCAAAAAGTATAAATGAAGAGGTTTGACTCACCTGAGAGTTTTATCTTGTATTAGAATCCAGAAGCAGTCCCAAAGGTGTGTATTTTGTATCATGGAAGATTTCCTTCCAGGCATATAGTAATATTGGGATTACATCAGAAAGTATTGACTTCAATACCACCAACATATTAAAATGACAGAAATTCTGTTAAGAACTGAAACGTCAGTAAATCTGCCTGAGTATCTTGACTTGTCAAGTTGCATTCACACTCATATCAGTCTCCTTAGAGACCGTCAAAAATTGCCATTGCCGACTATATTTCAAGTCGTCTAGGCGGGGTATTGGGTAAAGTTTTCAACTAGCAATAATCACGCCTCGGATGAACCTCATAGGCTACGATACTGCCACTGCGCAAAGCTGACACACATACAGCAAAGACAGAGGACTCTCTCTGGTCAACACACCTATTTGTCACGGTGTACACATGGAGTCATTCATTCATTCACTTTGTAAATAAACAAAAAGATCCTCATATACAAACATAGTCTCTTGTCAAAAACAAATACATTGATATTGCAAAATCGACTGTTAACTTACAAGTGTTTCGTTTTGATCACGTGTAGTGATGTGAGTATTTCTCATCAACGATCTATAACAAACATTGAAATCTCTATAGAAACTGATCTGAATGAATATTGCAGCTCTAAATACCAAGACAAATTACTGATTCATAAAATAGTCATTACATAAAATAAAAATAATCCGTGTTTGATCACGTGATGTGACATCGTGAACATTTGTAATCAAAGATCTACAATATACAGTGTACTCTCTTTATGATGTAATCTGGTAAACCATTGTGGATTTATAATGTTAAACAAATCTCATCTGCACCGTTAAAAACACACATTATAGAAAAATAGCTGTGACACGATGTGACGAGACCTTGTGCATCTTCATTTTAGGTTCCCTGAACACGTAAGCTGAGGGATCACAAGGTTCCCACCGTGTCAACAGGTACAACGCCTGTGCTTCGGAAATGTGCAGAAATAATACAGCATTAACTCGCTTTTCTAAACAATTTAAAAATACGTAAGAATGTTTGTTATAGTGAGTTACGGAGTCGCGATCAAAGGGAATAAATTCACCTGAATTGTTTCCACTTGTTTTAAAATACTAGTGTTTTTATTTGTAGTATATCTGACACAATGTAATGTTTTTATCACAAGTTAATTCTGTTCCTCGCGTCTCAACAGCAACTTAAGATGGTACAATAACACGTACCAACAAAGTGTTATCAATTTCCGCGGAAACTCCAAGTCATACTTATCATTTATTGTCATTATATTCACAGAGATTTTAGTCTCCTGAGAGACCATCAAAAATTGCCGTTGCCGACTATATTTCAAGTCGTCTAGGCGGGGTATTGGGTAAAGTTTTCAACTAGCAATAATCACGCCTCGGATAAACCTCATAGGCTACAATACTGCCACTGCGCAAAGCTGACACACCTACAGCAAAGACAGAGGACTCTCTCTGGTCAACATACCTATTTGTCACGGTGTACACATGGAGTTATTCATTATGACTTTGTAAATAAACAAAAAGCCTTATCTTCATGTATAGAATTCCAGTTTTTAACTAAAAAACAACAAATTGTCAATGCAAAATCAACCTCAATCTTAAAACAGTGCAAATGATTCTATGTTTTATCACATACTTATTGAAAGATACAAGTCCTAATCAGAGCGCAAAAAGTATAAATGAAGAGGTTTGACTCACCTGAGAGTTTTATCTTGTATTAGAATCCAGAAGCAGTCCCAAAGGTGTGTATTTTGTATCATGGAAGATTTCCTTCCAGGCATATAGTAATATTGGGATTACATCAGAAAGTATTGACTTCAATACCACCAACATATTAAAATGACAGAAATTCTGTTAAGAACTGAAACGTCAGTAAATCTGCCTTAGTATCTTGACTTGTCAAGTTGCATTCACACTCATATCAGTCTCCTTAGAGACCGTCAAAAATTGCCATTGCCGACTATATTTCAAGTCGTCTAGGCGGGGTATTGGGTAAAGTTTTCAACTAGCAATAATCACGCCTCGGATGAACCTCATAGGCTACGATACTGCCACTGCGCAAAGCTGACACACATACAGCAAAGACAGAGGACTCTCTCTGGTCAACACACCTATTTGTCACGGTGTACACATGGAGTCATTCATTCATTCACTTTGTAAATAAACAAAAAGATCCTCATATACAAACATAGTCTCTTGTCAAAAACAAATACATTGATATTGCAAAATCGACTGTTAACTTACAAGTGTTTCGTTTTGATCACGTGTAGTGATGTGAGTATTTCTCATCAACGATCTATAACAAACATTGAAATCTCTATAGAAACTGATCTGAATGAATATTGCAGCTCTAAATACCAAGACAAATTACTGATTCATAAAATAGTCATTACATAAAATAAAAATAATCCGTGTTTGATCACGTGATGTGACATCGTGAACATTTGTAATCAAAGATCTACAATATACAGTGTACTCTCTTTATGATGTAATCTGGTAAACCATTGTGGATTTATAATGTTAAACAAATCTCATCTGCACCGTTAAAAACACACATTATAGAAAAATAGCTGTGACACGATGTGACGAGACCTTGTGCATCTTCATTTTAGGTTCCCTGAACACGTAAGCTGAGGGATCACAAGGTTCCCACCGTGTCAACAGGTACAACGCCTGTGCTTCGGAAATGTGCAGAAATAATACAGCATTAACTCGCTTTTCTAAACAATTTAAAAATACGTAAGAATGTTTGTTATAGTGAGTTACGGAGTCGCGATCAAAGGGAATAAATTCACCTGAATTGTTTCCACTTGTTTTAAAATACTAGTGTTTTTATTTGTAGTATATCTGACACAATGTAATGTTTTTATCACAAGTTAATTCTGTTCCTCGCGTCTCAACAGCAACTTAAGATGGTACAATAACACGTACCAACAAAGTGTTATCAATTTCCGCGGAAACTCCAAGTCATACTTATCATTTATTGTCATTATATTCACAGAGATTTTAGTCTCCTGAGAGACCATCAAAAATTGCCGTTGCCGACTATATTTCAAGTCGTCTAGGCGGGGTATTGGGTAAAGTTTTCAACTAGCAATAATCACGCCTCGGATAAACCTCATAGGCTACGATACTGCCACTGCGCAAAGCTGACACACCCACAGCAAAGACAGAGGACTGTCTCTGGTCAACACACCTCTTTGTCACGGTGTACACATGGATTCATTTATTACGAATTTGTAAATAAACAAAAAGCCTTATCTTCATGTATAGAAATAGAATTCCAGTTTTTAACTACAAAACGACAAATTGTCAAGCGCAATCTTACAACAGTGCCAATGATTCTATGTTTTATCACATAGTTATTGAAAGGTACAAGTCCTAATCAGAGCGCAAAAAGTATAAATGAAGAGGTTTGACTCACCTGAGAGCTTTATCTTGTATTACAATCCAGAAGCAGTCGCAAAGATGTGCATTTTGTATCAGTGAAGATTTCCTTCGAAGCATATAGTACTATTGGGATTGCATCAGAAAGTACTGACTTCACTACCACCAGCATTATAAAATGACAGGTATTCTGTCAAGAACTGAAACTCCAGTAAATCTGCCTGAGTATCTTGACTTGTCAAGTTGCATTCACACTCATATCAGTCTCCTTAGAAACCGTCAAAAATTGCCGTTGCCGACTATATTTCAAGTCGTCTAGGCGGGGTATTGGGTAAAGTTTTCAACTAGCAATAATCACGCCTCAGATAAACCTCATAGGCTACGATACTGCCACTGCGCAAAGCTGACACACCTACAGCAAAGACAGAGGACTGTCTCTGGTCAACACACCTATTTGTCACGGTGTACACATGCAGTCATTTATTACAACTGTAAATAAACAAAAAGACTTACTATCATTATCTGCAGGGCCTGAATTTCACTGTAGGATTGTGCATATTCTCATTAATTCCCGCAAATCTGTCTTTTAAAGTGTGTGCGAAAAATAAATCTGACTTAAAAAATATATGGATTTAAATTTGATGTCATTTTGTGTTTGTATGAGAGAGAAAGTTCGTTTGTAAGTCTGCATGTTTATGATGTGGCTCTTTGTAGTACTACAGTCATTTCTGTGGCTCTTGAGCTCTGACTGGTCGGCCAAAACTGTGATAGGCCATTGTGGAGTTACAATCCAAGACAAATCTAATCCATATTTTTAATAACACACATCATACCATCAAACAGTTGTAAGGAGAAATGAAGAAACCTTGTGCATCTTTATTGTAGGCTCCTTTAGCACACATGATGAGAGATCACAAGATTCTGATCACGCCAAGAAGTACAACACTGAGTACTGCAGATGTGTAGAAACAATACAGCATCAACTACTGTCCTAAGTCATTCAAAAAGCACAAGACAGTCCAGTGAGTTACAGAGTCACTATAGGAGAGAGTGAAATATAAATGAAGGAATTTGCTTTACTTTAAAACATTTGAAATACAGGGGTACTTTACAATCATGACTTTCTGAAACAATGTAGCATTTCCACTGTAAATAAAACATGTCGTGCCTATTACATGTGGAGAATCAGCTGAGTTCCAATTGATGCCAAAGAAACATAAAAGGACCACAATTCACAGTTATAACATGTAGACCAGATGTCTTTTCTACAGTAAGACCATTTTTATTTTGCAGATGGTTCAGTCTCCTTAGAAACCGTCAAAAATTGCCGTTGCCGACTATATTTCAAGTCGTCTAGGCGGGGTATTGGGTAAAGTTTTCAACTAGCAATAATCACGCCTCGGATAGACCTCATAGGCTACAATACTGCCACTGCGCAAAGCTGACACACCCACAGCAAAGACAGAGGACTGTCTCTGGTCAACACACCTCTTTGTCACGGTGTACACATGGAGTTATTCAATATGACTTTGTAAATAAACAATAATATCCTCATATACAAACATAGTCTCTTGTCAAAAACAAATACATTGATATTGCAAAATCGACTGTTAACTTACAAGTGTTTCGTTTTGATCACGTGTAATGATGTTGTGAGTATTTCTCATCAACGATCTATAACAAACATTGAAATCTCCACAGAATCTGATCTGAATCAATATTGCAGCTGTAAATACCAAGAGAACTAACTGATTCATAAAATAATCATTAAATTAAAAGAAAAATAATCTGATCACGTGATGTGACATCGTGAACATTTGTAATCAAAGATCTACAATATACAGTGTACTCTCTTTATGATGTAATCTGGTAAACCATTGTGGATTTATAATGTCAAACGAATCTCATCTGCACCGTTAAAAACACACATTATAGAAAAATAGTTGTGACAGGAAGTGACGACACCTTGTGCGTCTTCATTTTAGGTTCCCTGAACATGCAAGCTGAGGGATCACAAGGTTCCCACCGTGTCAATAAGTACAACGCCTGTGTTTCGGAAATGTGCAGAAATAATACAGCACCTGAGAGCTTTATCTTGTATTACCATCCAGAAGCAGTCCCAAAGGTGTGTATTTTGTATCAGGGAAGATTTCCTTATCAGCATATAGTAATATTGGGATTGCATCAGAAAGTATTGATTTCACTACCAACAACATGATAAAATGACAAAAATTGTGTTAAGAACTGAAACTTCAGTAAAATTGCCTGAGAATCTTGACTTGTCAAGTTGCATTCACACTCATATCAGTCTCCTTGGAAACCGTCAAAAATTGCCATTGCCGACTATATTTCAAGTCGTCTAGGCGGGGTATTGGGTAAAGTTTTCAACTAGCAATAATCACGCCTCGGATAAACCTCATAGGCTACGATACTGCCACTGCGCAAAGCTGACACACCTACAGCAAAGACAGAGGACTCTCTCTGGTCAACATACCTATTTGTCACGGTGTACACATGGAGTTATTCATTATGACTTTGTAAATAAACAAAAAGCCTTATCTTCATGTATAGAATTCCAGTTTTTAACTAAAAAACAACAAATTGTCAATGCAAAATCAACCTCAATCTTAAAACAGTGCAAATGATTCTATGTTTTATCACATACTTATTGAAAGATACAAGTCCTAATCAGAGCGCAAAAAGTATAAATGAAGAGGTTTGACTCACCTGAGAGTTTTATCTTGTATTAGAATCCAGAAGCAGTCCCAAAGGTGTGTATTTTGTATCATGGAAGATTTCCTTCCAGGCATATAGTAATATTGGGATTACATCAGAAAGTATTGACTTCAATACCACCAACATATTAAAATGACAGAAATTCTGTTAAGAACTGAAACGTCAGTAAATCTGCCTGAGTATCTTGACTTGTCAAGTTGCATTCACACTCATATCAGTCTCCTTAGAGACCGTCAAAAATTGCCATTGCCGACTATATTTCAAGTCGTCTAGGCGGGGTATTGGGTAAAGTTTTCAACTAGCAATAATCACGCCTCGGATGAACCTCATAGGCTACGATACTGCCACTGCGCAAAGCTGACACACATACAGCAAAGACAGAGGACTCTCTCTGGTCAACACACCTATTTGTCACGGTGTACACATGGAGTCATTCATTCATTCACTTTGTAAATAAACAAAAAGATCCTCATATACAAACATAGTCTCTTGTCAAAAACAAATACATTGATATTGCAAAATCGACTGTTAACTTACAAGTGTTTCGTTTTGATCACGTGTAGTGATGTGAGTATTTCTCATCAACGATCTATAACAAACATTGAAATCTCTATAGAAACTGATCTGAATGAATATTGCAGCTCTAAATACCAAGACAAATTACTGATTCATAAAATAGTCATTACATAAAATAAAAATAATCCGTGTTTGATCACGTGATGTGACATCGTGAACATTTGTAATCAAAGATCTACAATATACAGTGTACTCTCTTTATGATGTAATCTGGTAAACCATTGTGGATTTATAATGTTAAACAAATCTCATCTGCACCGTTAAAAACACACATTATAGAAAAATAGCTGTGACACGATGTGACGAGACCTTGTGCATCTTCATTTTAGGTTCCCTGAACACGTAAGCTGAGGGATCACAAGGTTCCCACCGTGTCAACAGGTACAACGCCTGTGCTTCGGAAATGTGCAGAAATAATACAGCATTAACTCGCTTTTCTAAACAATTTAAAAATACGTAAGAATGTTTGTTATAGTGAGTTACGGAGTCGCGATCAAAGGGAATAAATTCACCTGAATTGTTTCCACTTGTTTTAAAATACTAGTGTTTTTATTTGTAGTATATCTGACACAATGTAATGTTTTTATCACAAGTTAATTCTGTTCCTCGCGTCTCAACAGCAACTTAAGATGGTACAATAACACGTACCAACAAAGTGTTATCAATTTCCGCGGAAACTCCAAGTCATACTTATCATTTATTGTCATTATATTCACAGAGATTTTAGTCTCCTGAGAGACCATCAAAAATTGCCGTTGCCGACTATATTTCAAGTCGTCTAGGCGGGGTATTGGGTAAAGTTTTCAACTAGCAATAATCACGCCTCGGATAAACCTCATAGGCTACGATACTGCCACTGCGCAAAGCTGACACACCCACAGCAAAGACAGAGGACTGTCTCTGGTCAACACACCTCTTTGTCACGGTGTACACATGGAGTTATTCATTATGACTTTGTAAATAAACAACAACTTACTATCTACATCTAAGATCCTCAACTACAAACAGTCTCTTGTCAAAAACAAATACATTGATATTGCAAAATCGACTGTTAACTTACAAGTGTTTCGTTTTGATCACGTGTAATGATGTTGTGAGTATTTCTCATCAACGATCTATTACAAACATTGAAATCTCCACAGAATCTGATCTGAATCAATATTGCAGCTGTAAATACCAAGACAACTAACTGATTCATAAAATAATCATTAAATTAAAGTAAAATAATCCGTGTTTGATCACCTGATGTGACATTGTGAACATTTGTAATCAAAGATCTACAATATAGAGCGTACTCTCTTTATGATGTAATCTGGTAAACCATTGTGGATTTATAATGTTAAACAAATCTCATCTGCACCGTTAAAAACACACATTATAGAAAAATAGTTGTGACAGGGGCCGTTTTCCAATACCCATACTCGTCCATACTTCTGTTCTCGTGTACCCGTGAAACGTCATCAGTGTGAGACCAAGTACTGTTCCACTTTTAGGCCGTTTCTCACCGAGTACACATGAAATACCCGGATGTACCCTCGCTCCGCCCAATTATTCGAGGATGCATCGAAACCGACCTGGACGGTCTTGGGAAGCCAATTTACCCATAATGGATTTGGCAAGAGATGCCGGAGGAGATCGCGGAGGAGGAAACACACAACGGTGGAAATAAATCTGATATATTAGCGTCATTGTTTAACAGAGTGTAGTTTTAAGAGTGTTTTAGGCAAGAATATAGTTGTTTAAAATGTTGCTATGAGGTTGATATTTAAAGATCACGCTTACTTAAACATTTGCTGTGGCGTTTTTGGAGATTGTGGATCCAAACTGAGACGAGGCTGGCTGCGATTTAATTGGTGTTGTGCATGATGTTAGAACAATCTTCAGTCACTAAAGGTGTTAAACTTTTGAAATGAGACACTGACATTAGAATAAACTTGACAATTGTTTTATTCACACTCATATGAGTCTCCTTAGAGACCGTCAAAAATTGCCGTTGCCGACTATATTTCAAGTCGTCTAGGCGGGGTATTGGGTAAAGTTTTCAACTAGCAATAATCGCGCCTCGGATAAACCTCATAGGCTACGATACTGCCACTGCGCAAAGCTGACACACCCACAGCAAAGACAGAGGACTGTCTCTGGTCAACACACCTCTTTGTCACGGTGTACACATGGATTCAAATATTATGCAAAGTGCTGTAAAAAGTAGTTGAAAACCATACTTGAGTAGAAGTACAGATACTTTGCTTGAAATCTACTTGGGTAAAAGTGAAAGTCACCCATAAAATAATTACTTTAGTGAAAGTACCTCATATGAAATTTGCTTAAGTATCAAAAGTAAAAGTACACAAAACAATTTTAAATCTCTCTGTCTCTCTCTCTCTCTCTCTGTCTCTCTCTCTCTGTCTCTCTCTCTCTCTCTCTCTCTCAAAGAGATAGTAATAGAGAGAGAATGAGAGACAGCCCTTGTTTAAACACCAAGAATGTCTTCATATTTTTGTTTTGGTGTGCTGTGAGTATATTCAATGTAATTTAACTATTTCACGCACACGCACACTCACACACACACACACTAGGTATACTTGTATTTCTGTAACACTAAATATCAGATTGGGGTAAAATATACATAGTAGCAGCAATTACATATATATATATATATATATATATATATATATATGTATACACAATATGTACACACAATCACACACACACACACACACACACACACACACACACACACACACACACACTAGGTATACTTGTATTTCTGTAACACTAAATATCAGATTGGGGTAAAATATACACAGTAGCAGCAATTACATATATATATATATATATATATATATATATATATATATATATATATATATATACACACACAATATGTATACACGCACACACACACACACACATATATATTTCCTGAATTATGTTTATTTTGTCATCTTAAATGTATGTTATAGTTTCTTTTTTACCGACAAGGTGACAGTTAAAAAATAAACTATACCGTAGATATATATTTATCTAATAGTCTGCTTATATATACATAATCCATGTTCTTGTATACGACTATAATTGTGCAATGTGGACATGTTGTAATGACCAAATTTCCCCATGTAATTTAACAGCCTTCAATCTAAAACAAACTACAAAAGCTATTCAACCAGGTTTTAGCTAAACCAAGACCCAACGTCGGCAGCAGCCGCACAGACCAGCCTGACTTTATAAAGAAAATCAAGCAGATATTTTAAAATCTGTAATGCAGCAGCAGCAGCAGCAGCAAATGTAAGGATGATATAGCAGCAATGCAACCGCAGCCCAATAAATACACTTTATCTTTACAGGGCTCTTCTTGTTTTCCTCGCTGAGAGTTTTTCATGAGGCTGGTAATGTCAATTTTCTCAGAACATCACTTTAGTAGTGATTCAGTCTGTTGTGGTCCCTTGTGGATCTCAGTTTAACCATAAAAACTCAAGGGTTTTGACAATGAGCGCCCCCTACTGGCAATTGTTAAATTGAGTCTCAGTGTCAAACGTGGAAACACGCTGATGTCTCTCTCCTTCCTCTTACAAGATTCAGAAGTGAGCTGTTCTCCTTAATGAATCCTCTGAATTGTCCAGTTTCATCCTGAAATTCTTCCTCTAGATCAGTGATTCCAACCTTTTACTTGAGGGACCAAAAGGTTTACCATTGAAATCCCAGACGACCTCCACCAGCCTTACAATTATTGAAAAGTTGAACAAACTTCATAATAGCCTATATGTGAAGCAATTTATTATTTTCTGTAACAATTAATGTCTGATAGAAACTGAAAAAGCTACATATCAAGACTTTTTCCAGACTGCATAATATAGTCATCCTGAATATTGTCTACATGATAGTATTTGTTTTTAAACATATATCAGTCGCCTTAGAGACTGATATATGTTTTTAATTGTAGTTTATCTGATACAGTGTAACCTTTCTAACAAGCATACTCCATTCCTTATGCTTTAACATAACTCAAATCTGCTGATAAGTACTAGGTCTTGTAGCACACTTGATATTTCTTTATACAAAGTAATCAGTCTCCTTAGAGACCGTCAAAAATTGCCGTTGCCGACTATATTTCAAGTCGTCTAGGCGGGGTATTGGGTAAAGTTTTCAACTAGCAATAATCGCGCCTCGGATAAACCTCATAGGCTACGATACTGCCACTGCGCAAAGCTGACACACCTACAGCAAAGACAGAGGACTGTCTCTGGCCAACACACCTCTTTGTCACGGTGTACACATGGAGTTATTCATTATGACTTTGTAAATAAACAACAACTTACTATCTACATCTAAGATCTTCATCTACAGTCTCTTGTCAAAAACAAATACATTGATATTGCAAAATCGACTGTTAACTTACAAGTGTTTCGTTTTGATCACGTGTAATGATGTGAGTATTTCTCATCAACGATCTATTACAAACATTGAAATCTCCACAGAATCTGATCTGAATGAATATTGCAGCTGTAAATACCAAGACAAATTACTGATTCATAAAATAGTCATTAAATTAAAAGTAAAATAATCCGTGTTTGATCACGTGATGTGACATCGTGAACATTTGTAATCAAAGATCTACAATATACAGTGTACTCTCTTTATGATGTAATCTGGTAAACCATTGTGGATTTATAATGTTAAACAAATCTCATCTGCACCGTTAAAAACACACATTATAGAAAAATAGTTGTGACAGGAAGTGACGACACCTTGTGCGTCTTCATTTTAGGTTCCCTGAACACGCAAGTTGCGGGATCACAAGGTTCCCACCGTGTCAATAGGTACAACGCCTGTGTTTCGGAAACGTGCAGAAATAATACAGCATTAACTCGCTTTTCTAAACAATTTAAAAAAGATGTAAGAATGTTTGTTATAGTGAGTTACGGAGTCGCGATCAAAGGGAATAAATTCACCTGAATTGTTTCCACTTGTGTCAAAATACTCGTGGTTCTTTTTAATTGTAGTATATCTGATACAATGTAACGTCTTTTATTACAAGTTAATTCAGCTCCTCGCGCCTCAACAGCAACTTCAGATGCTATGACAACACGTAGCAGCCTAATAATGAGACAACCTCCATACATCCTAAATCTGCTGAATATTTAATGTAGTTTCATTCACAAAGAGATCAGTCTCCTTAGAGACCGTCAAAAATTGCCGTTGCCGACTATATTTCAAGTCGTCTAGGCGGGGTATTGGGTAAAGTTTTCAACTAGCAATAATCGCGCCTCGGATAAACCTCATAGGCTACGATACTGCCACTGCGCAAAGCTGATTTGACATCGGCGCGGCCACAGCGAGTCGTTCCGCTGCATACCACCTTCATTAATGGTCTGTCACCTCCATCTTAGATTATCAGAGGGCTCCACGAGTGCAATATAAATTGAACGTTTAAGTGAATCAGACTTTCCAAAAATGTTTTATATATGAGTTTATTCTGTTTTAACTTCACACCGTCCCGCGTTGCATCATGGGATTGCTCACGTTTCGTCATCAAGTCGAGACTGTCAGTATTTGACTTTTCTTTTAACAAATAAACGTGTAAACAATCAGGTTTGTACCTTAGTGGCAAATTGTGCAAGTTACTGATACAGCTTAAATGTTTTAAATACAATTAAACACATTAAAAATGTCGATATGGGATACGGTGGCTCCTTGGACTGAATTTCAAATCGCTAAATTCTGTTTCGATTGGAATTTGAATTCAAATGTTATAAAAGGAAATACAGTCGCGTCTGTATAAAACATCTATACAATCGGACATGAAGAGAGCAACGTTTCCTCCATAGAGATTAATTTTCAACCAAAGGTTTAAACAAGCCCATGCCATATTGCAGAACCTCCACCAGAGGTCAGTATAGGCACGAGATAATGTGTACTTAGTATGAGAGGGCCTGGAATTAACCAGGACGACTAAAAAGATAAATAAATCAAATTCTTCAAAACAACTTCGCCGTGTATCAAAACATTTGTTTGAGATGCAACATAGAGGTCAACAAATAAACAGTTCTCTGTTGTGTGTGACAAGTTATAAAACTCAATCTTGGCCTAATTGGCGTTCGTTCTGCTGCCTAACAGAATATAGGAAATATCCCTGCACCATACAAAAACAGCGAAGCAACGTATCATTTGAATATATCTTCAATTTGTAACTGTTGTTTTATTTAACCCATAATTGAAACAAGATTTAAAAAAAAAATAAAAACTTACCCCACCTGTTTTGTTGAATAAGTCCGAACAATAAAACTCGACGAAGGTCCAAAATGTTAAATCACAAGATGAGAAAAAAGAAATAATCCAAAGATATCGTTCAAGTATTTGTAAGTTGTTGAGTCAATGTATGAGACATGTGCTCCTGAACTGACTGGAAATTAAGATGGCTGTACCGGAAATTGATTAAATCCCCCTTGATTTAGGCACTTTTACAAAATATGTGTTTTATATTATTGTTTTTTACTCCGTTGATGCTCTTACCACACAGGTATCAAAGCATCTTGGAGTATTTTATTCAGGAAGAGGTTTCAACTAAAAATAAAATATTTCATATTGCCTATATTCGTAATAACGTGGGCTTAGGTGTTTTTCATTAGATTTACCTCTTAAATACATAGAAAGGTTAATGTCCTGGTTATTGACAGTGTGAACATGTTTGTGTATCCAGGTCATTATTAGTGATAAAGTGTAATATTATTAATTATTAATACTAACACATCCACCCTTTAGATAACCTACAATCTGATTTATATTTACAACCTTATATACATGATGATATAGAAAATATAAATCATATTGTAATTTGTATAATGCATGTGTAATGTATTAAAGATCCAGATTATCAGCGTTTCAATTAATAAAGATTTCTGAATGTTACAATCCCAAATTAAATCACTACTTTTGTGTTTTGTGGTTGTCAGAAAGACTGACATAAATACAGAAGCAACAACTTGTTGGTACAATTCCATTATTCAGTTCCATTGTCTGTACCATTCTCAAATAAATCAGTATTTTTTATTCCAATTCATGGCAGTTTTCAAAATGAGCCTCATGTTAAATGGATGATGGAGTAAACAGAAAGCACCGGCTTGGAGACAAAGGCGAGGGAGAGTCAATTGTTTGGCACATTAAGTCACCAGAATAAATCTGTGGATTAACTACGCAGTTTAAATAGAAGGCATGAGCGTCTAAATTGAAGTGGGACACAGCAATTCAGCTTCAAGCGCTATAGCATCCATTCATTAAACATAAAAAGACAGGTTTGAAAAAAAATTAAAAAAAATAAACCTCAGCCTCCAGGGCCGAGGATGCCAGAACTATATACACGACCTGAGTGTAACCATATGATGTCAGATCAGGCCATGAGTCCTAGGCACAGGCAGATGTGTACTTTTGCATACAGTGTGTGTGACACAAACTGTAATCTCCCAGTGGGAATATTAGAAGCCCTTTCACTTGTTGTGAGGCTTCGGCAGGATAATGCCGCTGCTTTTGGGTGCTCAGCAGATAAGCGTTGGTGTGCCAGGTGTTAAAGCTGCCTGGGCTGACACATTAGACAGGGATTTGCTCCTGCCAGAATGTCAGGCCAATGAGGCTCATAGAGGTAGGCTTGGATCACTGTCAGGGACAGGTAAGTACGCAGATAAGGGGATTACACCATGTTTGCGCCAAGTAATCTCAAATGAATCCTGCCAGCCTCTGTTTCATCCTCACCTGGAAAGCCCGAATTTATCTTTGCTCAACCCAAGAAACACATTATGAGGAACAAAGTTCATTTTACAGGATGATCCTTTTAACCTGGCTCAAAAACACATCTGAGCACATGCCTGTTCTGGTCATTTAACTAGAATAATCTCCTCTCGTTCTCGCAGGGGCGTGATTACTTTTTTGTATTGGTATATCCTGTTTTATCATCCGCCCAGAGCAGTTAAGTAATGCTTGTTTTGTTTTTTTAATCAAATGGGCCATCCTGTAAGAGAGATGTGGTCGTGTGGTCTCAGACCGAAAGGCTTAAAGTTGACCTGTTGAACAAATTGTCAGAGTAGCTGAAAGTCCCCCTGGGCCTCCCCGCTGGTAGGCAGAGTGATGAAAATAGAGTGTAGCAGATGGCTTAGCTGTTTCCACCATTCAGCACAGGCTGCAGGGCAGCCCACATAATACCACGCCATCCAAAAAGGGGCTCAGTGGACAGCCCAGAGTCCTCAAATACTGAGAGCCGTTTTCCCTCTCTACTATCAACCCGTGGGCTCCTAAAAAGAAAAGCAAAACTACAATGACATACTCAAGTCGAGATCTAATCCGTCTTACGCCGTGTAGAGCAGCGAATAGTGGTATAAGTAGGACTGTTTTGGTTTTGGGAAATGAAATCTTGTCAGTGAAATCCATAGACCGAGCATGTGCCAACGAGGCTGATCCAGCTTTCCTCACAGTGCAGCCTTCTGCCTGTAATTACACATTTTCAGACCTTGTCAAGGACACACAACCTCTTTGAATCTCTGATCAGTGGCTCAACAGGAAATGGATGGAGCGCACTTTTCAAAGTGTGTGCAGGCAAGCGGGGAGTGTTTAACCAACATGCAAGTGCAGCCGGAGGTAAAGAGGCCATTGTGCGATCCGGTCTACACCACACCAGCCTGGTTAAAGACATTTGTTGTTGCTTCAAGTCCCTCTGTTCCTTCTCAATGTGAGGCCACCTGGACAGCACAAGATGGGCTGAGCAAACTGTGATTAGATTGTGTTATGGGCAGAAAGTGGAAGATAATCACATTTTCCCCCCCATGAAATGACAGCAAAGATAACGTCAGGAGACATCTGATAAGAAAAGACAAATGTTAGCCATGGTGGCTTTCACTTTCGATCCAAAGTTTGAGGGCAAAGGTGCAATAAGTTCTTTAGTTTTGGTGCCACGCGGCCATGTTTTGTTTGGTTTCCTTTTAAAGTACATATCATATTTAGAGGGCATGTCAGTACCTGGAATACAAAAAGCACATTAAAACCATGAGGAATAACTCTCTAATTCAAAAATCTTGTCTTTTGCCACTCCAACACACATGCTGACACACGTACACACACACATGCTTGCAGATTGTTCACACCCACCCACACACTGCTGCTACCCTGCTATTCCCAGTCCGTGGTTATTCCCAGACTGAATCACAACAGCACCATAAGCCTGTCTGTCCGTTTTCTGCCAAACCTGATGTCTCCGTGTCGCACATGGCATCACAAAGGATGTGAGTTCCACGTACAGTAGCCAGAGCTCGGTTACTCACACCTCCTCCTCTCACGTGCTGTAATTACTTCTAACTCACATTGACAGCTGGAGGTGCACTCGGCGAGGTCAGAATACCATTCCTATCAAAGTGGTGCCTCTGCTTTAAATAACCTTCCTCTGGCTCCCTGTTGAGGCTTTCTTCACACCTTTATCGTTCAACAGCATGACAAGTTCCTGTGTCTGTGAACCGCTCCATCTGTTGTCTGTGCATCTTTAGATTAACCACCACAGTGTATCTGGCAACCTTCATCCGGTGAAGCAAAAAGTAGGACTGATAGATGCGTGATACCGCCACAATCCAAGGGCAAAGACGCGCAATGTCGAGAGAATGCGCAGAATATTTTCACATCTTCCAAATTCTTCACTTATGGTGGGGTTAGAAAAGCACAAATCTTTAGACTTACTAAAATTGGCAGCTCGGACTTAAATGAACACGTTTAGGGTTGTAATGTGTTTTTGAATGAGAGCCAAGACCAAATGATGTCAATTATATACCTAATGGCTTGTGATCAAAACAACTTGATCCATGAAACACTTATGTTCCAACGTGTTGCTAATGTTTTCAGGGATAAACATAATATCTGTCTAATTTATTGAGACTTTCTATAATGTTTGTCCTTTTGCAGAAATGAGCAAATAAGTGCCTTGCATGGGTATTTATTTATTTATTTATTTATTTATTTATTGTTATATTCATTTATTTCCATCACACCAGTGGTTTTCAAAGCACAACAGGAGAATGCAGACACTCAGCGGGATATCTTTTTCCAACACAATTTATTTTCCCCATGATTTTCAATGAGAAATCCCGACCAACAGAAAGAAGTGGGTATAACATTTCAATTATTTTTAAAACACAGTTTTAGACCAGACTGTATCGCAAATGTAATAGCGGTACATTTAAATTATAAGCTGAGTTTCAGTGCAATAACATACATGTAATAGTTACATTTTGGTTTTTCCTGTACATACCACCACATATTTACCAAATTATACTATAATTTTGCAACCCTGATATTTCCTCAAAATGTTCTAGTCACGTAAGAAAAAGCATGCGTGAGACTTGGAGTCCTGGGGATAATTCATTATGGTTCGAGCTTTGTGAGTGTTTGACCGTTGTTAGTACCATAGAAAACACATCACATGAAAAACAGAAATAACCATTTCCATATCGACGTTGGTTAGTGAATATTAAAGAGTAAGTGAAACAGTTCACGCTGTCGGCCGACAGAGGGCAGTGTGTCCACGTGGTAAACATTGTGAACTATGAACCTTGAGTTTAATCTGATTACTATATCATTATGGACAAGTGAAATGCTGCATCATCAATTAGGCTGTATAAAATGTTTGATAGTCATTTCACTGTCCGGACTAGCTGAGGGACAGTCCATGACAAATGGTACCGTTTGACACCAGCATGATAACAGATCATCACTATTCAAGCAACATAAAGGCGAGCTGCAGGAAGGTATGGCCACATTGATCAAAATGTCATCCCAGTCAGGCTATCTAGTGAAAAAGTTCTACTCCTATTCCACCGTAGTGATTATGAAGCATCTCGACTCTCTTCGCTACCTGAGTCCCCCGGGCTCGCATGTTCCAACAGTCGGCAGTCTCATTACTCTTTGGACAAACACATTTGGACATATTGAACTCAGACCCAAAACAAGCAGGCCCTACCCCGCCACGTTCCACTCTCGCAGTGCAATGTGTGATGGGAGAGTGTTTGTCGCTCTCTATCCCTGGGTGTCTGTTTGCCTGACACTTGTCTGGCTTGGCCTACTTTCTTCTTGATCTCATCAGTCAATGTGAGGACCTGTGAAGGCCATCTCCCCATCTTGTTCTGTGAATCTCTGCCAGCTCTGTGCCTGTGTCAGCAGTTAGGGACTGACTCACACCCACGCAGTCTCCAGCCTTCGCTCCGGGCCCCACCAGGCAAAGGCAGTACGTCTCCCTCATACAACGGACAGCCTCATTTGCATGCCCATAAATCACTCAGAAAACTGACACCCGGCCACACAACAAGGCATGACGCGGCGTCACAAAACTCAGTGTGCCAAATTGCATTGCTGTGTGATATTAGGCTCTCAGCATAAAGAAGCCATTCATGTACCCTCTCGGGTGACGCCGGAGTCAATCAAGCTCGAGCAGTACTTATAGCACATATGGCTCAGATCTGAAATCAATGCCACTTTCACCCTCTCGCAGCATGAATGCGTCGCGTAAGTGTGGAATTCTGGCAATAAACGACCAAAACATATGGCCCATTCAGAGGTTGTTGCAGATTCACAGGGCAATGAACTATTGTTGCGCTTTCTAAAACTTAGCAGGATTTAAGATCCGCAAAATTATACATCTTGTGATTAACGATTCAGCAGCCGAGGTACAGTGAGCACACCAATAATTTGTGCTATAATGACTACTAATGTGGCTCCTGGAAAGACATACTCAAATGGAGCTCTGCGAAATACAAATAAATGGGGTGCTTTTGAAAATATAAAAGGAGTGTCCCTATAGTCGCTTTCCACATTAATCAGAATTCATTTGCATGGAACACCAGTGGTTTATTTATGTTCAACTTTGTTGTTTATTTATTAAGCAAAAGTGCAATTAACGTCATTACATTCAGTCACTTCAAATGTAACAGATGTGTTGCGCATTAAGTATATAGCAGCAGCTAATTTACAATTACAAACAATTTGCTTTGAAGATAGGTGATGCTGAGGATTCTGCTGGTTTCCCAGTACAATGTGAATGCATACTTGATAATGCTCACAGGACCAACAAGTGACAACCCGACAGCATTGTGTTTGTCTCGGGGAAACTGACAGGCCTCCTTGCCAACAGTTTTCCCTGTGAATTAGTGTACATACTCTACCATCCACAATGTCTGCTGACCAGCCTCAGGAAACATTAGGCAGCTTCTTGACGGACACATGCAGTGTCTTGCATTTCTTTCTTTTTTTTCTTTTTTTTTTTTGTTGTTGCCCTGAGGTCATGTCTGCCGGTGGAAAGGTAGACTGCAGCCCTAACAAGGGGGATATTCTCCACTGATGAGCACAGATCAAACAGTTCACATGAATGTACCCATCAAATTCGGATGCTTGGCTTCTTTGCTTCAAATAGTCTATTTTTAGGAAATGTAGCTACTGTGGTGTCAGACAATTTTTGGTCCCGGGGTTGGATTTCTGCAAGAGGAAATTGGACTCCTGACCTCGGTATTTCTGAATTCCTGGCTACAGAGCTGCACCTCAAAAAGGCATCCCTCACATTCCACATTTTTAACATGAATAGAGGAAGCACGGGTGTATGGAACGACATTACCAATGGCTGAACTCCATTTAGGTGCTTTACCTTGAGGGGGCAGCCTGGTGTGCTGCCTTGCAGTCACACTGTAATGGTTTAAGAACTGAAGAACTAAATCATTGCTAATGTTCAGAAATGTATTGTGTTCTTTTGATGATGATCCATTTATTATTTGCTGCTTCATCCAAATTAACGTCACAAGACGTTGGAGCCGATCCCAGCTCACTATCAAGGCAGCGTGCACCATAGACAGTCACACAAACTCAAATTCATACATACAATTCAGAGTCATGAATAAATGTAAAAGACATGTTTTTGGACCGTGAGAGAAAATATCCTCATTTGGCCAGGTAGGAGGCAACTCCAAGCAAATTGAATCAGCTTCGCCTCTTGTCCAGGTGACTCCTTCAGTTCAGAAACAATTTGCGATTCAACACAAGATGCAAAACAAACTTAAACCAACTAGGCTGCGCCTGTGCTCCACTGTGAGAGTCCACAGAGTGGATACAATTGTGGAAAAAGCCCAGAATCACCTCTTCAATGACAGGATATGACAGATCCATTTCACAATTGAGGGCCTGAGGGGAAATTCCAACCAGTTACTCCCGAGACTAAAACACTCTCTGGCTGATAGTCTGGAGAATGTTATGGACTTCACACAAAAGCCCAACATGCTTTTTATAAACTGAAACGTCTTCAGAGCCATATGACAAAGTCCAGTTGATCGGATTCGATTTGCTTTGAGACTCCCCAGGAACTTATATTTCAAAGATCAGTGCTAAACTATTCTATTACTATGCCACCGTACTGAGAATAGCATCTAGGTAATACTGGGATTAAAGTAATTTTAACCAATCCATTGTGATGGGGTAATATTTTGTGTACATTTAGGAGTTTTTTTGAGGAAGTAATTTTACTGATACATTCACAATTTGTCTACTTTGCCATTGAGTACACCCACAACTTGAATTAATATTCAAACCCATTGATTTGGATATTTGTGGCCAATATATTTATTACTTTTACCAAATGTACCATTTGTTTTGAATTCCTTATTTCTCAGAGACTTTATTTTTGTCTGATCGCAGTTGCATTTGGTAAACAGTAAGTCAGACGGTGAGTAGTTTCCTACTTTTTTCTTTTATGAGCATTTATTCAACAACACCACTTTTACATGTAACTGAAAACAATTTCAGTAATGTATGTGTAGTTGCGCTTGAGCACACATTGTTCAGTAACCTTTCCAACTCTGCTAATCTGTGATGTGGGTGAGCGGGCCCTTTAACCCACCTCAGACTACAAGTAGATATGGATAAATGAGCCAACAGAGCAACCAATATGCAATATTTATTGTAACAGTGTCCCCATATTTCAACATTTTATGATAATGTTTCATATAACCCAACATGTATTTGTTAGATACTGCTTCACCAACACGTGTGCGGTGGTGGGCCATGAGAAAAACTGAAATCCAGATGGTGCAGTGTATCATTTCAGGAAACTGGTTTCAAACTATGCACATTAGGGGTATCAAACACGTTTTCATCCACAGGATGCCACATTGTGGGGGGGGCAGCAGTCAGGAAAATGTCAGCATAACAACCTTTAAGCACATATTTTACATATCAAACATTTCTCCATATTTTAGTGCAAAGAGATACAACGACATCATGAGAACCATTACATTCAACTTTATGTCTTTTTATAAATCCTGATCATGCTGAAATTAACAAAGTAAAATTTGATTTTTTTTTACATCTCACAAATCTGCAGTTCATATTCTAGTAGGTGCAGTTCCTCTATTTGCAGCCTTCGGCTTGCGTGTTTTTACAAACTCAGCCTCAGTGTGACTTTGATGGTGATGCTATTTCACAAGCAATCAGGTCTCATGTGTCTCATCTGTGCCTTGTGTGTTGTGCTACGTGTTCAAAACAAAAGATTAACAATAGTAATTGCATTCAAAGAAAAACGACAGTCATTCATTTATTTGTCATTTTCACACTGTTAATTCAAGTCATCCCTTGAGTGCGTTTTAGCCGCCGGGCCTCAGGTTTGACACCTCTGATGTGTTTCATACTGCAAATGAAAGGACGTGTACCAATGATTGTGCATCTGTGCAGCTATAAACCTATATGGATCAAATCTGAGAGTGTTTTCAAAGTGATGTATCATTGCGCTCTTTAAAACTGTCTTTATTTGTTGCCCCTCCAACATGGAATTTTCCGCTCTTGGATGAACTGTGGAGCCTTTATAAACACAGTTAATCCCGGTGGGGCGGGACTAAGAGTAGACATAAAAACTATTAGTCCCGTGCATTTTGAAATGACTCCCGGTGAATGTCGTTTGGCCTGGAATGACCTGGACCCAGCCCCCACAGCCCGCTGGATCCGGTCCACACTTTTGGGAAGCACAGCGAGGGGCTGCCGCGGCGCCACACCGCTCCTACACCGCTCCCACCGCTCTCCCGCCGCCCGCGGAAATATTTCTGCGCGTCGGCGCACAGACGACACGCAACTTCCCTCTTGTTCTCACTCTGCGCGCACACACAGAAACGCGCACTCGGGGTGGTTTCAGCCTGGAGAGAGAGAGGGAGAGAGAGAGAGAGAGAGAGAGAGAGAGAGAGGGTAGGAATTGGAAACACTTCCTCCGGTTTCCCGATCGCGTCGGTTCCTCTTCAGTGCGCGCCTCTACTCCTCCTCCCCCTCCTCCTCCTTCTCCTCCTCCTCCCTCAATCGTCCCTCCATCGTCCCCGTTTTCTCTCGGTACAACCTGCGGGCTTTCCGACGCGATGACAGTCGGGGCGAACGAGTGAGCGCATCCCACAGGTGTGTTTGCTGCCAACTGAGACTCGGCTCTTGGAGGCGCACGCACACACGCACAGACACACACCTGGAAATCAGGCTACCATGTGACTCGGCACCTGGGCGTGGAGAAACTCCAGATAATCTAACCGGAGACTCTTTTTTTGGGTCGAGGACTTACCCGTGTCGCCTCTCAACGGGAATGAGCGACAAAGTAGCCCGTTTTTCTACGGAATAGTGCCTTTTCTGAACCTCCCCCTCCTCGCAGGACGAATAAAATGTAAACTTGCCTACGGACATATTTTTTATTTTTTTGTTTTATTATTTAACCAAGGGGCTTCGCCAGTGTTTTGGACTGTTTTGTGCAACTACTCTCTTCGCTCCTTTTCCTTCAAGGTGAGTTCCGGGGAAAGCTGGCGTCTCCCTTCCAAGTGGGTTTGGGACTCCTTGCTTTTGCCGTTTTATCCGTGGTATCAATTTCAAACCCTGGTATATACGAGCGCTAAGTTTTGATAGGTTATTTTACGCCCTATTGCTATAGCACCGGAGCGTAAAGCGTCTCCGTGCCTTTTACGCTCCTCCTGTTGTACTTGGAGCGGTGTGCTTCCCGAAACAAGTTCTCGAAATCGACTCGCAGTGAAACACTCTTTTGGGAGCAACCTAACGAGAAAAGAAACGCTCTTGAAGGACCGTGGCTGTTCCTGAACATGTGAACCCCCCCCCCCCCCCCCCCCCCCCCACACACACACACACACACACACCACAGCACACACACATCCACAGCGGTGTTATTGTACAGGAGTTACTTAATGCATGTTTGTAACGCTTCGTGGTTCGAAGCGACTCATGACTGCTCGCAAACTTGTTTCCCTGTTCTCAAGTCAACGGCTGATTGTTTGCAGGGAGGGAGGAGGGAAGCCAAGCCCCTCCAGACATGCTCTTGTTTCTTGTTCGTCTTTCCTCTCCGGACCGTGCATTTCATCAGAGTGGAGCGCTCCAGACAGAGCGTCTGCCCTATCGCCCCGCACGGAGGTGTCTGTCACTGTGCGCAGGCAATTTCAGTGAGAAATGAGCACGTGAACTGCAACCCCCCACCCCCACCACCGCTGGACAGTAGATTGTACATCAACATCAGAGGGGGCAAGAATAGCAGTGAGCAATTCTTTCCTGTTTGTTTTTCTTCCCTCTCTTGTTCCCTCTCTCTTCCTGCCTTGTCTCTTGTGGAGAACAAGGAGACAGAAGCACTATTCATGTCCCTGTTGAATCTCCTGTGCCTTGCTGTCTGTCTGTATCTCCCAGTCCCTGGCGCAGCCCTCAACGGACCACTGTACTGCCTGGTTGCCTTTCTAAATCGGCCTTTTATTTGTTTTTTGTTGCTACCCCCCCCCCCCCCCCCCCCCCCCATCCTCTACCCCTTGTAGACAGATCTACTGTATGTAGGATGCTTCATCTCCGGGAGGGATTATTCCCACTAAATAACACCATGCAGCCTCGTGGCGGGAATGGATTAGCAGAAGGAAGGGGCACGTGAAGACAGGAAATACGGCTGCTGGTTGTAGAAGTTGAGGCGATGAGGGGGTTATGACAGGGGGGGTCAGCCTCCAGTCTCTTGACTACAGCAGGGATTGATGCCATCTGCTCGCACGGACACACAACCGATTGAAAACCCGAGCTGCTTCCATGTCCTTCTCTTTCCACCATCTCTCTCTCTTCTTACCCTCTGTCTGCCCCACAATGCTTCATTCAGTGTTTATCGCCTCTGCTATGAATAAATAGAGACACCTTATCTTTGCAGAGGAGAGTGGTGATAAATGTTTTCTCCTGCTCCACGCAAGGGTGAAGACAACAAGCATCCCACACTTCTTCACCACAGAAGGCATTTCTCATTCAGGTCATATTAGTGCTTTGGTATTCTGCCAAACATTCCCAAAAGCCAAATGCAAGCTCATGCTCTGTAATACACAGTGAAGGGTGCAAACACCAAACAAAGCCAGCATTTCCATGAGTCCACTCCGCCTCCCTGCCTCTTTTTGGGTAATAGGCCATGAGCTCTGAAAATGAAACTTTGTGATGAGATCCACTCTGTGTATTTTTAGATCCAGTAAAATAGCTTCTGACCAGCTCAGAAATGGAGGCAGTGAATTTTCTGGCCAGTGAGCGCTCAGCCGTTAAACCTCCACATGTTTGGGTGAGCTGAAGTTCATCCATCCCTTTCTACTCCCACCCAGTTTTCCCAGGTAGTTCGAACCTGTTGTTTCATCTCAGCTCAGGCCACGTCTCAGAGTTGTACAGTGCTTATGAGGGCACATGAATTTGAACTCGTCTGCCGTCTCTTGTTTCCTTTGTGCCGGATTACTGATTTTTGTAATTTTCATTTTGGAAATACAACCGTAATCCTCATCGGCAACAAGCAATCTCAATACCTCCCGTCTGCTGCATACAGACAAAAATCCATCACTAAACAATGTGATACTTGGAAGAAATGTGTCCGACGCTGGTTTATTGCAAATTGCTCATTTTAAATGACAAGTTAATCTCCCTCTTTCCAGCCTGTACTAATCATTGAATGTAATCTCCATTAAAATAGCATTGCTTTTTTTTTTGTTCGTTCTACTTTCATTTTGAAAAGGGTTAAGTTAGCGATTGTTTGACCGGCATTTCTAAGTGGACTTTGTCAACTTGGTCATGAGTCAGGAGAAGCACGCACGAGAAAGAGGGTCATACATTGTACCTTGTTCTTGTTGCTTATCTAAGATACACAGAGATTTCAGGGATGTGTTGGCAGCTACAGCAAAGGGAGTGTCAGCTTGGCATTAGACAACTGAAGATTCTGGGGAATATGATTTCCATTGGGGGCAGACTCGTCTTTTCATGTCTGGGGATTATCTTGTGATGAACAGTCGTCATGCTAAGGTGGATTTCTGATCTTATCTCTGCTGGATTTTACAGCTGCCACCCTTACCCTAGGACTTCATGGCCTTGGCCTAAACTGTCGCCTCAACAGTTTCTCCTTTCTCCATTTCATCCAACGGTTACAATTCTGTGTTTTTTTTTAAATCTTTTAAACCTTTTTCAACCTCACTGCGCAACTCTTCTTCTCATTGCTCAGTCACATTGGCCCCAGATCCCAAATAAGAAAGTAGATGTATAGCAGCCCTACTAGGTGCGGTCATTCTAATTCTCGTCATCAACAGCGGGCTATGACATAGGCACTCTGGCAGAAGATGGCACTTGATCGCACTCAACACCACCAACAGAATATTTCATACAGCTTTACATTAAGTGCAGCTTTGGGTTTAACCTGGTCTCCCCGCATGCCTCCAAGTCGAGCACTTCAGCCCCAAACATTATAGTCAAGTGTAGCTCAGCGGGGTGTTCTTTTTTACCTCTAAAGCAACCTTGACGCTTTCTGAACCCACACTGTCTTTCATCTCAAGTACACGACCAGGCACATCATGCATTCCAACCATCTTGACATAATTTCTTCTCCTGCTGTTGCCAAGTCATGTGGGTATTTCCCACTGCTGCCCAGACTGCCTGCTCTCTGCCCTCACCCCATACCTTTAACCATTGTGACTTTTCTTTCCTTCACTCGCATTGCTTTTAGCATGAGTAAGGGGAACATGATGAATATTGTAAACATGCTCACACTCCTGGAAGAGCTAAATGATTCACGTGGGGAGGGAGTTGCTTTAATTGCTTAGTTGAGAGGTTGTGGGCAGGATGTTCCGCATAACTGAGACATCCAGTATCTTGAAAGACAGAGGGAAGGCAGAGAGGGAGAAAGCTGGTGGGATAGGAGGTTTACAGAGGTAGGCGGCTACTTTAAAAATGCTAGCCCCAAGGAAATCATGATCTCTTCTGCTGTTCAAAGAGCATTTTGGGAACAACTGTAGTGCTGACTGTCAGCAGTGTTGACATTGCTCAGGTGAGAAATCCAGAGATGGCTACAGAATACAGATATTTACCTCAGTCACTATTTCCTCTCACTTGCTTCTCAACTGCATTTGAGCTGGTGACACGCTGTACAGGAATAACATCTCCATTGTAAACATTTACAAACCATGGATACATTAGATTTTTTTTGGAGTGAAGTTATGCATGAAACATCTTGTCACAGCAGCCACAAGAGGACAGCTGATGTGCAAATATAATCTAAATAAGTGCGCAAGTGTTTCGAGGAATGCCGTTATTTGTTTTTCTGCTATTATCACATATATAATTGTGTTTTTAACTATATATGTATATATACTTCTATATATATTTCTTTTTTTTTTCACTTTTTCTTCTATAGTCTTGTTTTTAACTAAGTGATCTTTGTGCCTAAATAGAAGCAAACAACCATTTTTGTTTCCAGTTCTGTTAATTTCTTGTACATTGCTGCCTGGCAGAAGCACAGATATGAAAGGTATTTTCTGTTCTGGTATGTTGAACGTTTTGGAACGGAACATGTGTTCGATATGGTTCATGTCTACATTATCAAAATGTATTTTGTCAATGTAAATTGTTTTTTTTTAGACTAACCCTAATTTGATATCACCTCCTAACTATAGGGATGACTTGTAGCCCAGGTACTCAGTCCACTGGCAAAAATACACAACAAACTTCAGGTATGCTTCCTGACACCATAGAAGAAAGTATCTGAAAGCTCATCAGCAAACATGAGACTGAGTGGTCACCTTGATTTCTATCCTGGGAAATCTTAGTCACATGTTTTCTTCTCAAGGTGTGTATTGGCAGGAGAGAAGAGTGCCACAAATTAATTTATTTTTTGCTTTGGTAATTGAGTCTGGCACATTTTGCTATCAAAATGCTATCCATTTAAACACTTCAGAGAGAAGTCTGCCGTGCCTGCTTCAATCGCAGTAACGTGATTGGTGATGTTTAGTCCACCTCCCTCACTTTATGATGAAAAGACGACTCAGATCTCTCAGACTCTGACATATTGAAGATGAGTCAAAGCTTCATTTCTGTGCAAATTGAGGGTGCCTGTGCAGGATTTGGCAGCTTGCTGATATATCTTTCTCAGAGAGCTGTGGTTTGAAATGGACTTAGGCTTACAGTAACCACAGAATAATGGAAACCGTGTAGAGCTACTTATTCCACCTGTAATGCATTTTCACCGCACTTTTTGTTCTTGACTGAGAGTTGCTCCATGTTGAATGCCATTTAATTCTTGCTAAGGCACCTGTGGGTGCAGTTCATTTTTATCTCTGCGAGTCATTTCGCAATTAATCCTCAAACTGAGCAATTTACTCACGCCAAGATCATTTTTAATTATCACCTCTGCTTTACAGCTAATGTGACGTCCAGCTGGTTTATGTTAATGCGGTAGTTGCTGTTGAGTATTGGCCCTGTTCATTTAAAAAATTTTGCATGTACTTCGGGCTATTAATTATGAAGGACTGAATGTGTGGCTCAGCCAGAATTGTTGGATGACAGATGCATGAAGGGTCAGTCCATTGGCAGCAGCTGGAGATGAAGGTCAGCCCAACCTGGGTGAGCAAAGGGAGAAGCTAAAGTGGCAGACAGAGGAAGACAAAGAGGGATGGTCTGTGTAACTGTAACTTTGTTGAAGAAATGACTGGTCATCATCGATCTAGGAAGTAACTCACTTCAGAACGAATATTCAACTTTTGCAGAGACCTATGCAACCTTATTTTTAAATGACCACACTTTAATATCATTTATTATGCTACTAGCAGACCGAAGCTCTTGGTTATCACGAAAAATGAATACTGCAAGCAAATATCAAATATTCATCCATTCATCTTCTGTGCCGCTTATCATGTGCAGGGTCGTAGCGCACTGGAGCCAATCCCAGCTTACTATGGGCAAGGGCAGGATGTACCCTGGACAGGTCGCCAGACTGTCCCATCAATAATATCAAATATTATAGACACTTATTCAAATTGTCTTTGTATTTTTAATGTGTATTGTAAGTGACCTTGGGTGTTTTGAAAGGTGCTAACAAATAAATCTTTTATTATTATTATTATTATTATTATTATTGTTGTTGTTAATTTGAACTTGTGTTTGGGTGTTTTGCACAATTAAAATACAAAACAAAACAGAGGTTTGTTTCCCCCACTGAAATGTGAAAGCATAAATATAAAGTGTGTTCGCAAGAGCTCCAAAATAGCAATGCCAATAATATCTTAATAAACCATATGCTGTCCTTATTAACTGTGGCATCTGCTGAAGCCTGCTGGCACCTGGAAGTGGCAGCACTGCTGGAGGTTGGGTGTCTGTCCCTCAGTTGTCTGTTTTTTTCAAAATGTAAAATTGGGTATGTTTTAATGGTGCAAAGACGAGATTTGGCAGATACCTGTTCTTGTTAATCTGCAGCTCTCTGTCATTCTTTAACATGTGTCTTTAAAATGAATGAAACAAATGTGATGCACGTCGCTGTATTTAAAAAGTTGCTCAATCCGATTGACATCACGGTAATAGGAATTTTGTATGCGTCAAGTTTGTACATCTTCCAATGCATTCAGATCAAACTGCACAACTTTTATTATAAAGCTGGATTATATTATGTGTAGGCAAGGTTATCTTCCTTTTATTAAATCTTATGATGAAATGATATTATTAAAATTATTCTTTTTTTGTCAGAAGCGTGTCCTTGTCTCTGTTAAATGAGGTGGGCACTGTGGCCTTTCAGTAGCCTATGATGCAAGAGGGACCTATTAAAATCTGTTCATACAGGGATTGTTAAAGTTACTGTGAATCTAGTTAAATGCCACCGGCTCTGTTGCTTCTCATCTGTAAACTGACAGGCCGTTGTAACTTTGGGAGCAGTCTCAGCAGCTGTAATAATCCTGCCAAAGATATTGCTTTAACCTTACAGACTGACATTTTCCTAGTTGTCAATGGTCACTGAAATATGGGACTGCTAATCTGAGGTTTATCTTTGCTTAGGTAACTATACATATTTCAAGAGATTTTTTTTTTTCCCCTCATCGATGTGAGAATTAGCAATGGAGTTCAGAAATAGAATGATTCAGTGTGGAAATACACAAAAACAAATAAAATTCACAGTGAATAACAAAACTGGTTATACATGCTATGACAAGAGCTGAGCTTTTTCATGTTTTTTTTTTTAGATGCTTTTTTGTTGTTGTTGTGCAGAGCTATGGAATGCATCCGTGTGAGTCAGGTCTTTACCTTGCCATTGACCTTGTGGAGTTGGACCAATGTGATGGAATAAGAGTAGACTCATATGAGTGTGCACTACTCATGTTTGGTAATGATATACAGGAACCTGTGCTTAAGCAGTCAACCATGACCCATGTGCGGGAATAAAATAGAGCTCCCCGCTGCTTTTGTGTTTGTAGCTTCCTCTATCGGTGGCATTCCTGAATGTACTTTCTTGTTCTCTTCATCAGCAGTATCTTTATCTTTCCTCTTTTTCTCCTTAACTTTTCTTTCCGGTTGAATTTCTTTCTTTTTTTATATATTTTTTCTGCAACTCTGTTCTTTGTCTTTCCTTACTCGGTGTGTCTGTACTCTACGTGGATATTAATCCTGGTGCTTCAAACTTGCTCAGGGCTCGGAGCTGTCTTCTGAAATGCAGATCTGTGGAGGTGTCATCATAGCTCTATGTCTTGGGTGTCTGCGCTTGCCCCCCAGCCTCACTCTCCTATTCACGCAGTCGTGATGACATGCATTATTCCTCACTGACTCATCTGGGCAGCCTCAAAGCTACCCAGTTTTGTTTCCCTTCTCAACTTTTTCAGCCCAAAAGACAGTGGTGAGATAATTTATGCTGGTGTCTGCAAATCACGTAGACATTGTTTCTCCTTTTCACTACCTTTTCCCCCACTCTGGTGTAATTGTACACGGTGACTCACATGTGATGGTCATGCAGATAACTTCTTCTTCCGTGGTTTATTTCGGTCCTGTGACACACAGCTTCCCAGTGTTGCTCTTTTAACAGATCGGTGTTTACAGTTGCTTTTTAGCCTCTAACTAAAGCAAATGACAGGCCTACAAGAAATGACATCAGAGTCGCAGCCACATGCCCTTGTAAGAATGCCTAAATATTTACTAGCCCTCATAACACATGCTAGCTTACCACTTAGACTCCGATTTGTTCAGCCTGAAAGTTTTAAAACTCAGCCCTGTGGTTACTTCCTTCTCCTCTAAGTACGGCTTTTCTACGTCCTGTCTAAGCCAATCCCTCGTCACGTCCCTCAATAGAAGTTGGCTTTTTAATTACAGTCATTAGCCCGAGTAGATCTGCTGCTGGGGTTACAGAACCTTATTACCAAGACCTTGTCTCTTTCCTCTCCACACAGCAAACTGTCTAATGCTGCTCTCCAGTGCGTTCTCTGAAAACAAGCTGCAGTTACACTGTTTACAGAAAACATTCTGCCAAATTGGATCCCCAAATCACACGAGTCTCACCAGGAGACATTTCCCCCTTCTACTCTCATCCACTGTCAATTGGAAATAGAGGAGAAATGTGCAGCGTTCCAATAACAGATTGAAGCAAAGTGGGGTGTAAGCGGTCTGCTGTAGTTTGTTCACTGGTGGATGGATTCTGGCCGGTGGTGTAACTAGGACAGAGTAGCCCACCGCTGCAGATTTCCATTAGGATCTCTTTAAGTGAACCTGTTGAGATCACTCATACACTCATTCTCTCCTCCGTCCTTTTGTGGTTGTATTTTAAACCAGTTTCTGTTCTGTTTCACCACAACTCCCTTTCTTTCATCTGCCTTCAGGATGTCATGACAAATTCCTATGTGCCTGTTGTTTAATTAGTAATACAGAGTCAGCCCCTTCTTTGGGTAATGGAAACGGCTAAATCACATCTCGGTCCCACTGGATTCCTATGTGTCTCTCCACCTTCCAACTTGAAAACAAAACACTATCCCCCCTGAGCAGCACACAAAAGCTACACATCTGTTCCTCACATATGTTATGAACAAAACAAGTTTCAGTCATTAAAACCCAGCGAGATTATTGAATATGGTATAATTTTAAGTAATATGTCCCTTGCTTTACTATTGAAAATCTGATTAGATAGGATTTTAGTGAGTGGAACTTTGATTTATGTCAGCACTGTTGTTGACCGCACGATTAAGCTGTAAAGGGTTTGCCGGTACATGGGTGTAAAGCTAAAACTGTGGGAGCATTTATCAGGACGATAAGAGAAGCATGTGACGCGCGATATGTCCTAATTGTGTAAAGTTGTGGTATCAACACATCACATGGCAGCAGGCTTTTTTCTTCCTCTTGGCAAACTGGGTTAAGCTCTAAAACCAGATGATTACATGGAAAAAAAAAAAAAAGATGTTTTGTCCAGTTTCTTCATGCAGCAAATCACTAGTGAGGAAGTGTTGATAGGCATAACACTACAGTCCTACTTTTGTTTAGCAGTATGCACCTTATGATGGCTCATGTTTATGGTAATAACAGAACACAAGTAAAGCTGAACTCTGTATTTCAGTACATTATTAGCTGCTGCAGACCACCCGTGCAGCCCAGACAAATAAAAATCCCATTTCCTTCTTTTCCATTGGTGGTATTAAGAGCTGAGGATTGTGCTGGTGCCTGAGTGCCAATGAAAAAGCCACTCTGTATGAGCAGTTAAAGCCCTCTCAGCGCAGCAAGGGTGAGGCCTTCCTTCTGTATGCATCACCCCAGTCAGCGAGATCGATTCACTGTTTGCTCTGTCTTGTCTAAGTGTGAGCTCACATTGGCTGCTCTGCCCACAGATAATAATTCGGACTTTGACTGGGGAAAGCCTGCCTCACCTTCTATGGCGCACATGTACACAATACACAATTGTATACATGTACAGTGTGTCCACACAGTTTGTCTCACAGCCTAAGGGAGATGGTCAGCTCAGGAGTGAATCCATGAATTCCTCATAACACAATCTGTTGGCTGATCAATAATTCAATTCTATCTCTGAGCAAGCATGTCTGGATCCAATCTCACCTGCACCTCCCTTGGCCTGTTCCTAACAAGGTGGGTGTTGTGTCCTTGAGCTGCGCTCGGCTTATGTCTGTGTGCTTCCCTGTGTCCTTGTGTGTCTGTCGATTACTTGGCTTCAGTTAGTTCTCAGGCTGCGGTTATTCTAGTTCATCGTTGTGTATCCACTTCCCCTGTGCATGTGTGTGCACGCATGAGAGCCCTTAGCCAGTGTGGATTACAGAGCGCTCATTATTTCTACTGTGTACATCACTTGTGTCTTTGTGTCCACAGCTGTGTGTGAATGCAGAAGTGTCCGTCTACAGTTGGCAAAGTTGATGTTTGTGTGTAGATGTGAGTCTGAGCTTATGCATGATCTCCCTCCAGGCAGCTGGACGAATCAAAGGCATGGATCTCATTAAAAGGTATAGCGCCTGTGGAGAGGTCAGTGGCTAAGTTCTCTGATTAGTGGGCTCCGGCGGGCTGCCTGAGTGCTGTGTTTGGTGACAGTGTGGGTGGGTTGGTAAGAGGGGGGGCTTGGGGTGGAGGGCTACTCTCATCGACATTCCTCTCATCCCACTCCAGTCTACACCTGGTGGATGCTGTGCCCAACAGCCTTTCTCATCACGAGCGTCAGCCTCATCCAGCCGGGTCAAGGACGACACCCAGGAGCATATATTTACCCCTAGCTCAAGTTGCCTGGCCTCTTCCTGCTCCCCCTCTTTTCTAGCTCTGGCTAATGGGTTGCCTTCTTCCAGTTCTGTTTTTATCCCTCTTTGTGTTTATCCCTCTTTGAGTGTTTTATCAAAGGCCACATTCAGTTTCCATCCCAGCGACAGCCTCTCACGCTGCATATCAAGCTGCACCAGTAGTCTGACGAGTAGCTTTCTGGGTCGTTAGTAGCTCATTCCAGTGCCCGTACTCCTATCAAAGCCAGGGACCATGAACCAGAGATGACTTTCAGCCAAGGGCAAAGTGTAAGGTAGCTGTGAGTTAGACAGAAGGGGATGTGTCTGAAGGTTGCCTGACTTTGGACAGTTTCTCCCTTTCTTCTGAGTGGTCGTTGTCTTTACTCCCGCTGTCTCATTCCCCTGTGTGCCTCTCAGTTTAATGCCCTTCCAGATAAAACAACGCCAGTAAACTTCCTCTTTGTTTCTCTCTCTCCTTTTCTTGCTGATAACCACGCTATCTAAAAGTAGGCCCTGGCAGCACTCCCTGTCTATTCACTTCCCCCACTCCATCCCCTCACCTCCCTTTCCTCTTTCCTAGTATGGGTGTATTGTATGTAATCAGTAGATGGGGTGGAGGGGGGTGAAGGGTGCGTTTTTTTTTTCTTAACATTTTTTTTTCCTTTTCTTTTCTGGGCCGCCATAGAAGGTGGTGGGAGCGATTGCGGATGGAGGGGACTGTCGTGTATCTGCTGACTGTCACTTCCATTAAGCGTGTTGTCCTCAGCCACCTCCCCTATATGCCCAGATCCAACTCTCAGTAAGCCCCTTTGTTCGGTGTCCAGCCTTTTTAATCCACGCACCCTTGAACCCTAAACTTTCTCTTCACAAGGGTTTAGATCATTTTTAGGTGTATTTTTTTGTTACTATACACAATTTAATCAGTGTTCAGGGGTTTTGTAAACATATATGTTTCTTGCTCAGGTTTTTGCAACAAATCTCTCTGCGGTGGAGTAGAGCGGTGGAATTACAGTAATCCACAATTGGTGGTGTAGCTCCCACCGCTTCTCTTTTTCCCAGTCTCTGTCCCTCTCAGGCTCAATCAATTAATAAAACTTGACATTTATTGGAGAAAACAAATAAAAGTGCTTGGCTGGGGGATTATCTCATATGAAAACTGCTGTCACATTTTTCTGTTTGTTTACATATCAATGGACATCCTGATCCCCGGACAGCAGCTCGCTGCCAAAAAATGGAGGCCTCAAAGGAATCTGGTTTAACGCTGTGCAAGTGCATTTTCTAAAGGGCAACGCCGCGTCTCTGGATGTCGATGTCTGTTTAGCAGAATAATCAGTGTTTTAATTAACAAAAGTCAGTTTAGAATATCAATTATGGTTTTCCTTTATCTGTAGTCATGTCACACCAGGAAACAATTAGCATTGATTGTGAGTTTCTATTGTCTCTTGCTGGTGATAATTAGTTACTTTTTCTTTTATAAAAAAAAATGTTTCTTCATAAATAGCTTCCAACCCTGCCCTCTGCTCTCAATTGTAATTTCCTGTATTATTTTTTTTTCAATACTAATGAGTGGTCCTAATCTCTTGCTTTCCTAATTAAAAAAAAAAAAAAAAAAAGTTTGTGAGAGTCAGTAAATCAGTCCTGAATGTGTTCTGTTTAAAAGAGAAGGCCGTGTTATTTTTTGGAGTGCCTCAGGGGCCTAATCAGATTTTCTCCTCAGCCTCATCCTAGTCCAGACACGCTCCTCACCCTGGTATGACAAACATCTCCATGATGTTCGTTCAAACTAAAGCTGAGCCTCGACGGCACAATCACCTTCACACACACACACACACACACACACACACTTGTATCACTCACACATTCACTGTGTAACTTCCCCGGCTTTCCATTTATCTTTCCTTCCTTGTCAAACATCCCCACATTAACACCCTCCCCCAGCTGTCCTGCTTCGTCTGAGAATACCATGCTCTGGGGTTTCTCTTCTTCTTCCCTGGTTGAGGTAATGACATGGTTGTGGCCCTCACTGCGGTCGCTGTGAAACAACAGATCTGCTTTACAACCGCACTGTCTGTTTGTGTGGTGTGATGGAGTGTGTCTTCTCATCTGGAGGTATGCCATCAGCTCACAGTAACACTGTCGTCACCATTCGCCTTCCATAGCAAGCAAAAACCCCCCCCAAAAAATCACTCTGCTTTCACCTCATTTCTTTTCCATTTTGTGAGTTGTTTCTTTGTTGTTGTGTTTACCTCTTCCCTGTGTTTGAAAATAATTTGTCAAGCTTGACGGTAACAAAGATATGACCAGTTACTGCAGAGTAGTTTGCATTTATCGGTTGTCCTGTCCAGAGTAGGTAAAGGGTGCAGTGGAACCAATTATAGCAATGGGTTTTGTGTGCAGTAAGTGTAGCGTGGTAGTCGCGTATGTGATGGGTTTTTAATGGGACTCACTCACAGTCACAGATGTAAAAGCTTGTTGTTTTTTGGGTGATTGCAATGGTCAGTGTGTGATAGGTGGGCCAGGAGTGCAAAGTCTACTTCAATCTGTGACTGATTGTTGGGATCAAGCAGTGCTTAAAGCCAGATGGTTTCTCACTAGTGTTTTTTAAATCACTTGTTTGTTCCAATGATTTATAATTGAAATGAATTATATTGCCAAGAATTTTTGGAAAACCAATAACAGAATGAAAGGCCTGTGCTGTTGGGGTTAAGTGCCTGTGCCTCCATCTGTTAGTAACATTGCTCATAAGCTTTGTTTGGTAGTTAGAGCCATGCTGTAAGTGGAAAAGGAGACTTAAGTAACCTGAGGTTTTATTTCCAACACTCATAATTGATGCACTAATTGTGTGCTTATTCATAGTGGGAGCTGAGAGCAGAAACTCATTCCATACAAAGGAGTCTGCGGATGTTATCTTTTAAGTAATGAAAGTGTCCCCTCTCCCCTGTCTTTACAGCAACTGTGCTATCCCGCATCTGGGTTGTCGCTGTACGGTAAATGATATGGCTGTGGCCATTAGCTAGATCTTTGTCTGTTCATACTGCTGGTGGATCCTGATAGTTAATGTGTTTCTGCTTATTAACCGTTCTGTCATATACTCTTTTGTAAAGATGCACATTAATCTAAATGTATGCCGGTACATTGAAATTCTTTCCAGCAGCACACAGTGTGCCACAAGAGGCTTGATCAACTAAGAAATGAATGAGAGAATGCCAGTTCACTAGTTTTTGCTTAGCTCAGTGTAGACTATCGAAGAGGTGATTTGTATTCCTGCTGCCTGGCAGTCCCTGGCCCTGTTTGCAGTAGCCAATCTGGACAGGAGGGTTGTTATCAGAAGGCCTGAATGAAACACCTGCCCAGCACTCTTCACCGTGGTTCTGCTCAAGTCTTTCTACGCCTTTGAAAATGTCGTGTTCTGCCCGTTGTGTCGGGCACACTGCTTGCTAATGGCTCCTGGCTCTGATCCAACCTTATCCCACATTCTGAACCTGGCTTTGGTTGCATCAGGTCTCTCTCACTACTAGGAGACTTACCTGGATCATACCAGCCAGCAACTGGGATCTGCTGGGGAAACAACTTTCCACTGTGGTTGAGGCATTTGTGGGATAAGCCTTAGCCCAAGGACTTCTCTGAGTGGCGGTGGCTAGCACCTGCCACTGCTAACATGCTAATATTTAGCAACAAGAGAGTTTCAGGAAAGCCCTATGGGTGAGCCACCTTAGATTTTTTTCACTTCACAAACTAGCCTGGTCCCATTGAATTGACTTTTTTCTGCTGTTTTGGCTGTGCCCTCTCCCTGCCCTTGACACTTGAAACTGCTATTGAAATTGAGTGCACGTACAGACTTGTCAGCTTCATGTAGCCACGAGCAGCTAGCCCAAGTACATCACCCTTATCTGTGATGTCATTTGCTTCCTCCCCTGTCCATGCTTCTCTGAGCTGGGTCATAAGCCACCCTCCCCCTCCCCTCGACCTGTCTGTTTGGTTGTAATAGCCTAAGCTTTGTGTTGGAAAGGGCATTAGCCTATATTTGTGGCCACGTTCACTTTGTCATCCAAACTAGGGGATTGCTGCACCAGATGGGTGATTAGTCACCTTTGTGTGTATGTGTGGCTTTTGAATGACTGCAAGAGTGGCGGCTGATGTGTGTATGTGAGCTGAGATAGGCTTGATTACAAGGAGGTGAGGCCGACAGCCTAAATGAAGATAAAACACAGGTGCTCACATCACTTCACATCACTTTACGTCTTGTGCTCCTGTACGTGTATGTGTGCATGCATGTGTGATTCTGTGTGTTTATAATCTAATAGCTCTACCCGACCCCGACATACAATCACAATGCGATATCATGCCCGACTCTGACTCGGCTAGCGGGCCTTCCATCAGCAGTTTGGAGTGCAGCTCTCATGCTTGTAGGCTGCTTTAATGATAGCTATCCCCAAAAAAACAAAAAAGCCCAGCTGTTTGCTCACAAAGTAGGAGCATGAAAAGTGGAGAGGAGGAAGAGACGGAGGATGAAAGCCTCACCAGCCTTCTATTGTGGAGATGCACTCTCATACAACTCATGAAGCAGACCTAACAAAATCAAGAACACGTGCGGCATGAAAGATTAATTGGGCGCTGTTAGTTCTAACTCTCATCACCTGCAGTGGAGAAGGTAGGGAATAGAGAAAGAGGCACGTTACATGGTGTTGGTAAGGATAATAAGGCGCAGAGGGAAAGGCGTTTTTCTCCCCTTGGCCGTTGGCTGACAAAAAGTTTCCGAAACCAAACACTCCAAAGTTATAAACTGAACTTGAAATGCTGTTGTTTTGTGTTCACCTGGTCTAGTTAGCAGGGTGACGGCTCATCAGCCAACACTGATTACACTGTGGACATGGTTAAACAGCCCATTTAGAGGTTGTGTGCCCGTGTGTAAGCATGCATACAAGGGAGCAAGTGTGTAGCATTGTGTGTGGTACACCACTGTCCAGACACATCTGCCTGGCTTTAATTAGTTTTGGCTGGCACAGGGACCGACCAGTCTCTCTGGTGTTTAATAACTGCCTAGACAGTGTGCATTTATCAAGGTCTGAATACAGCTGAAGGATCGTGCATTAATTTGGCCAAAATCACTTAAAAGTGATTATGCTCTTTTTGTTTTCTGAAGCAGCTTGCCAAAGACGCTCCTGCATGCTGAGGCATGTTGAAACAGACAATTTCTCCTGTGCATATCTCGGCTCTTTTTCCACTCTTTTATTTATTTTCACCTTGGTCTCCTTTCACTTTATTGTTAGTCAGTGTATTATAATAATTTTTCTGACCCACATTTACAGCCTTTTGAGGGTTTCTTCAGGGAAACCTCGCACTTGTTCTTGCCTTCCTTCAGTGTTTTTCATCAGCGCCATCATAGTGAGAACTATCCCAGCCAGAGAGAGATTGAGGGCATGTTTCCTTGTCTCCTCAATCAGAATCAGTAAGTAGTCCTCGGGAGGAAAACAGGCTCACTCTCCTGTCTTTCGCTCCCCTAACTGCAGTGGTTTCTAATCAGGGCAGGAGATTTTTGCTGATGAACCAATATGAGCTGACAGACACCCTCCCTTCCCTTAACCCATCCTCTACCTCTTCTTCCCCTCTATCCCTTCGCATCTGTGAATGTTACCTGACAAGACCCATTTGTCAACCCCCCTCCCAGCTCTTTTCTTTCCATCAACTTGCCCAAGCCACCTGATCCCTCCCGCCTGATGTTCCGCCAGAGCCGTGTGTGTGTGTGTGTGTGTGTGTGTGTGTGTGTGTGTGTGTGTGTGTGTGTGTGTGTGTGTGTGTGTGTGTGTGTGTGTGTGTGTGTGTGTGTGTGTGTGTGTGTGTGTGTGTGTGTGTGTGTGTGTGTGTGTGTGTGTGTGTGTGTGTGTGTGTGTGTGTGTGTGTGTGTGTGTGTGTGTGTGTGTGTGTGTGTGTGTGTGTGTGTGTGTGTGTGTGTGTGTGTGTGTGTGTGTGTGTGTGTGTGTGTGTGTGTGTGTGTGTGTGTGTGTGTGTGTGTGTGTGTGTGTGTGTGTGTGTGTGCGCATACAGGTGCAGCTCCTTTTGCTGCCCGGGGGATAGCTGTCAAAGTCTCTTTATTTTGGCCCTCTCCACTTATGTCATCCCCATTGTTGCTTTCTGCATCCTACTGCAGTCCTACCTGGGTCTAGCTAAGCAGCACTCTTTTAGGACAAGGTGGTCCCATGAGGCGCAGCACTCTTGGGGAGCATCCTATGGCTGTTGCTCCAGCTGTAGCTCCTCATCAGCCTTCAAATGCTGTGCTTTGATATTGTATTTATATTGTTTTTGTTATTATCTCTGACTTAGTACAAGGACAAGTTTCCCATAAGGGATAATAAAGAGTTCTACAACTACTGTAATATATTGCATGCCAGAAGGGCCTAAAAAATATGGAGAGGAATTCAAAGCAGCAGGAGCAGCAGCTAACGTTGCCCCCAAGCTCCTCAAGCAAGTTCAGTGAATGCAAATTGCCTTTTTTTTTTTTTAAATAAAGCTGAGTTCCCCAGTTGTAATAGTCTGTATTCCTAGCACAATACTGCATAGCCCCATATCGCCTCATTCAGTTCAGTCCTTTTTGGGTGGGATTGGCAGTCTGATTCCTCAGTCTGTCAGCTCACGAGGGGAGCTTGCTTTGATTCAGGGCAGACTTGACCAGATTAAATAGAGCGGGTCCAGGCCGCGTGGACGGGTGGCTCTCAGCCATCTTCTCATTTGTGTTTCTCATTGTCGCTAGCAGCTCCCCTCCATTTTTGTTCTCTCCCCTTCCCTTTTGTTTGCCTCACGCTTGTGCTCAGTATCTGGCCAACGATTGATAAGACCCAATCCCTGACAATGCCTGGCACGCTGCACAGGATCAGTGGCAATAGCGCTCAAGCATTGTGGCGAGTGTGTGTCTGTTCAAGCTTCAGGAAGGAGATGGGATGCAAGTCACGTCATTGTTTATCTACCTTTCCACTTCCAGATGGCGCTCGGTAGAAAGAATGTGCTTCTTGAGACACTCTTTCCCTTATTTCTTTTCTCCATCTCTTTTTCCATCTCTCCTTCAGCTGGCTCCGGTGTATGGACTTGTATTCAGGTCCAGAACACGCAGCATGAGGTGAGAAAGAAATGGTCTTGATAGAGCCGGAAAGGCTGACTGAGTCTTGAGAGGAAGCCCTCAAAAGTCAGGTTGTGATCTCTGACTTGGTGTGAGAACATATGTGCAAGAAATCAAGAGATCAAATCACTTTTTGATTTATGAATTTGAATCACCACACATTAGTGCACTCCTATGGCAACACCTTCAAAAAACACAAAAAAACTTGACATTTGTTTTTCTTTTTTTTCCCCGAGGTCATTGAATCATAAGAATCTTGTCTCAGGCAAACAATTGAGTCTGCTGGCCTCAGTCGTCTTGGTCGCCTGGATTGATGGATGGTCAATTCCACCAGCGGGAGATAATCACAGTGTGTCAGCCTCCACCGATGCAGACTCTTATCTGTGTCTGCCCACAGCCAGCATGCCACAAATGACCACAGGGACATGCATTTCTCTTTATTGTTCCAAAGCCCTGAGGGAGATAGTATACGTGCTGAACTTTGCTTTCGCAGACTCGCGTGACAGCATCCTCCTCTGGACGAGCACATTCACCTGGAGTGCACCGTCACCACAGGGTACTTCGACAAAACTCACCACAGTTTTTGGACTGTGACGGCATTTATGATAAGTCAAAACTTTTAAATGTCATTTATTTTTGGAACTTTTTTCCTTTTTCATTTTGAATTATGCGCTGTCTGAAGTGTCTGGTGATAAGCCTTTTCTGTCCGAGTCCTTAGTTGGAAAATGTTTCACTCTAACACATCAGTAGTATTAGGTCAGAATCTGGCACTGTCCCATGGTATTGTCCCAGGTGCTTTTTAAGAAGTCTTTCACTTAAAGTTTCTCCGCTTTCATTATCAAGGATGATCAAATAAGATTATGTCTCCAGAGTGTTTATTGCAACAATGGACTTGGACGAAAGTGTTGTTTTCTTGCATCCGCTGTGCTGCCCATAGGTCTTTTGAGGGGTTATTTTTCCCCGAGTGAGCTGCGCTAATTGTGGTCTAATGGCGGGCTGTTATGGCATAGAGTGGTAAAAAGCGGGCGGTTGGTGAGGCTTGCTGCCTGTCCTGATTACACTGTCTAGTTAATGCACCCTCCTCAGATACAAATGGAGGGTGGTTATTGTATCAGGAAAGACAGTCAGCCTGTCAAAATCGCCCTCTCTAACGGACAAGAGAGAGAAAGAGAGAGATGGAAAAGAGTGAGAGAATATATTCTGGAGAGCCAATTTCACTGAGGGGATAGAAGCGTGGTAGTGCAATTATGAAATATAGCTTTCTGTTTCAATAATGACCTTTTCCCCACAGGCTATATATAGACCACTGTAAATGATTTACAGAATAGCCCATAGAATCCTATAGATGATGACCTATAGATTTCTATGAAGAGCAACGGCAGTTTCCGGTGAAAGATTATGTCTTACTGGCATGATGGTGAGCAACAATGTTCGTCACTTTCAATTTCCTGTACTTGGTATGTCTGTGCATGAGTGCAGGCCTATGTGTTTCTGCTGAAATTGTATGGATGGAAGCACGGCACTCTGACATGGGCTGTTTTTACTTCTGTCACCAGAGGAAAAAAAGAATACTAAAAAAATTCCCTCAGCACAACTTTTAACTGCAAGTCAATATAATGTGTGACTTGCAAAGAAACATGGCCTCAGCACTGTTGCCAGTTGAGCAAAAAAAAAACCCTTTGGCTGCACCGTTGCTTACTATGCATCTGTCAGGATAGATACTCAGCGGTGGTTCAAACCAGCTGCTCTTGTAGCAATCAAGCCAAAGTTAGAGAGAGAAAAAAAAACCAGAGGTGACGAACTGAAGAGTTCCTTTCTGACCCATTAATATAGGAAACAGGCTCTTGTTGAATGCTGAGCTGCGATAAACCAGAGAAGATGTTTGAAGTAAAAACATACACAGTAACCTGAAATATTTATGCTGAATCACTTGACAGCAGCAGTTACACATGCACATGTAACTTAACATGTTTACAAGCCTATAAGCAAATGCTGTGCTAAGTCATTGCCTGTTTTGGAGTGTTAGTACAAAGTACTATCTTATACAGTTGTCATGAATGTATGAAACATATCCAATGTATTTCTTCTTTTGCATTTATTCAGAGATACACTTTGAGATAGTGCAGTAGCTCTAAAAAAAATTATATTTTATACCAAAGCATAGTTTCCCACCCATTTTGTTCAAGAAGTCCTAATCCCTACCTCTTTGTGTCTGGTTTGTCCAAGAATGCATGTACCTCCTCTGTGGACAAATCACTTTCAGTAGTGCTCCATTCTTTACTGCCATGTTCTCTGTGATCCATAAATCTTTAATCTAAAAAGACCAGTAATTGGGCTGTGATGTGGAACACTTATTATTTTCCCAGTTAAGGTTAAAAATTGTCAAATATGTATAGAACTGCACAAAACTTTTAGGCAAGAACAACAGGAGTGATGGTTTGTTTTGAAATACTTGACACAATGCAATGTGGACTAACAGAAAAGAAATCAGCATTTTGTGTGACCACTCTCCACCAAGAACTGCATTACTTTTTTCAGTGAACTTGCAGATAGCTTTTGAGGGGATATAGCACAAACCTGTAAATTTAATTCAGGCGCAAATTCTCCTGTCTAAACACAATTCAACACAATATCCATGATGTTGAGATCAGCATATCATGACTTCTAGAACACTAATCCATCCTCATACCCTAAAATGATATTTAATTCAGGACCTACTATAAGTAGCATTTCTTTCAGGCAAGCCTAAAATGTATTCACGGTAATGCATAAGCATATTTTCACTTGCATGTCTTTTTTGGTCTTTCTTAAGCAAGATTAAAAAGAATAGCTTATAATTTATATACTCATATAATCTGTTTTTGTTGTCTGCCTGGTATGTCTACTTTGCGTATTTACTGAGTAGCAGTACAGGACTGTTAAGTTCTTCATTGTGCATGATTTGGAAAATTGTTGAACATACAAACACACCCACCCTAAACAGCAGTCCACGAGGGGAGTACCCCCTGTGGTACTAGTGTATAGCTGGGCCTGACTCCACGCTCTTATTATCATGATTGCTGGCAAAAGGTGGCGGGATGCTGAGCGCATTCACTCTGCCAGGCAGCTCTATAAAGCAGCTACGGATGGTTCCCAGTGGGGTCCTCATCAGCAGCACAGAGCACTGAAGCGCCTCTGGACTTTGCTTTCTAAAGTGACAATAGTTCCCCCGCCAATAGAGGGAGAAAAGAGAGCAGTTAGGGCAGAGAAACAAGATGGCCGCCAAGCAATTGCATCTGTTGAATGCCTCCTAGGGAGGTCATCCAACAAGTAATGAGGTGAAACGCTGCACTAGAGCAGTAACTGTCAATCAGTATGGACATTGTTGGGTTATAATGAGAGCCTGTTGTGGGTAAGCACCTACATAACTAGGCAGCCCAGGTGAATATGGACCACCTTTAGCCTCCTTCAACATCTGCCTCTCCTCCAGCAGTCTCCTTCATCCTTCACTCTTTTTTTTTCTCTCTTCACTGAGAACCAAGCAAATAATGCTACCCATGGACCATTTCCCGGGCATAATCCAACATCTGTCTCACTCATGTCTCCTGCTTTGACATTAAAACATTCACTCCCCCCCCCCCCCCCCCATCTCCTTTCCATCTTCCAGCCCCCTCCGGTAGCCGTCACAGCCGCTGAACGATTTCCTCTCACTGGGAGGTTCCTCCGAGTCACCGTGGCAGTGTCAAACGAGGCTCCTATTTAAGCTCATTAAATGTTTCCAACAGAATAGGAAATCAATGGTGCATACCGTTGCGCGAGAACTTTTCTCTTAATTTAATTTCCCCTCCCCCTTATCTGTTTGCACATCTCTCTCTCTCTCTTTCTTTTTCTCTCATCATTCATGAGAGAAAAAGCTTGTGTTCTCCTTTAAGAGGTGGAGGTGGAGGTGGTGATGGGTGAGATTGGCTGAAGGGAGTGGGGCACAAACGGTTGCCTTCAGAAACTATTTCAGACTTGTATTTGTGACAGGCACCCTGGTGTGAGGCTGTGCAGTCTTTTCAGTGTTGTTTAGCACTCGCCACACGGAGCACAGTCGACTTGAAAGTTTTGCGCACGCTGGCCTCAGCCTTTGTTTCAGGCCATGCTGCTAAGGGAACATGTATTGGGCAAAACACAATGGTGTGGAGAAAGTATGTGGGAACATTTTGATATGCAGATACCTGGATTTGAGATGACCCCATTTTAGTAATTCCTCCACTTTATGCTTTATGTGTTCATCATGTTCTATTGTTCCCAACTTCTTGGTTTCACTATCAGATCAAGGTTTGCGTGTGTGCGTGTGTGCGTGTGTGCGTGTGTGTGTGTGTGTGCGCGTGCGCATGTGTGTGTGCGCTTGTGAGTACATGTCTGGCTGGGCTTTGTGCTGTTTGAAACCCTGCCTGGGGGCTGAGCCCGCACCTTCTCTGGAGCTTGTGTAATTGCTCATTGGGGGCCTTGTCTCTGGCTCTGAGCCCCATCTCCATCACTCTCACTCACTCTTTGGCCTCCTCCCTTCTTTTTTTTTTGCCCTAACTCCCTTGCTTCCCTCCCTGCATGGCTCATTATGGCTGATCCCCACCTGCCCAATCTGGGATTTCTTTTTACACACACATACACACACATGCATACAGAGCCACTCAGCAGTTTTCAGAGCTGCCTGTCGCTCGGATGGTTTGTGTGCTATCTGCTATAAAACAGCTTTGCTAATACTGTTTGGCCAAGAAATGGAAACAATAGTGCTGTCACATTTTTTTCTCCTACTGGTGCAAACAGACAGTTTCTCATCTCTGTTGTGGCTGTCATAGCACCATTTTTCATAAAACCCCGGTCTGTCAACCCCAGCTCCTGCTTTTGTATACACTTGCCTCAGCCACAGGCTCCTAACCACAGCCCTGGTCTTTTCCATTTCAGCCCTGCCTCCGGCCTGTCACACAGTAGCCCCTCCATGCCTGTTTCCAGGCTAGGGGGCTTACTTTGAAGGATAATGGATGTGGCCAGTTGCAGCTGCTCAGCAGCAGGGCACTATCATAGGAGTTATCTAAGGGCCTGAGAGTGGCCTGTGATGAATGGCTTGGAGCTGTGTGTCTCTACCGATCAATAAGCCACTAGCACCCAGATGAGCTAGATGCCCCTTCACTCTCCGCTCCCCCATATCCACACATATATCTCCTTCTCATAATCTCCCACTATGTTTGTGAACTTTTCCCTCCAATTCATGGCCTGAATTGGGCCATTGATCTTTTATCCTTGGCTTGTTTTAAATAAAGGGCCAGTATCGTCTCTCCAACCAACCATGCAAGCTTTCTGACAGCAGTTATTGCTACAATGATGGCAAAGCTCACAAACATTACTTTGGCCTGATCGAAGGCCTGTAATCGGAGAAGGAGACCAGAGAAAATGAAGGAGGGGGGCATGAAGACAGCTTTCACCCACCCCCCACCGCCCTCCATAACCCCCAACCCATTATGAGACTGATGTAAAGCAGAAGTCCCATGTGAATGTACACACACACACACACACACACACACACACACACACACACACACACACACACACACACACACACACACACACACACACACACACACACACACACACACACACACACACACACACAGTCTTTCTGTCAGGGCTCGTTGAGCACAAGTTCTCCCAAAGCACCTCTAACAGCCCCACCCGATCCAAAATGAGACGGGGTGTTGCTGTCTTTGTGTCTGTGTTGTGCATGCATATATGTGAGGTCTCTCCAGACTACCAAAGTGTGTAAATTTGTCTCGCAGAGCAACAGGTGTGTTGTAGCTGCTGTATGTATTGGTTTTTGATCTGTGTGTTTCCCTTTTTTTTTTTTTTTCCTTCCTTTTTTTTTTCCTAAGCTCAGTACTCTGCCGGTAAGGGATTTGTGATGCAAAGAGCCAGCTGGAAACCTCTCTCCTTCTCTCTCTGTCACACCCCTAGGGACTTCCAGTAGTCTGTGTCTTTCTCTCTTTTTTCTCCAGTCTCTCCTCTCCTCCCACTTTGCTGCTCTTCTCTCACACTCTAGCTCTGATCTTACTTCTGATCTGCTGTTGTCTCTGTCACAAAGAGCAGATCTTCAGTCTAGTAATTGCATGTCCGCTGGCCACCACACCTGTTGCTGTCAATGCAGCAGTGTGGGAGAGAGGGCAGATCTTTTCCCTCTGGCCTCTATGACTATAACCCCCCTCCCGACCACCACCACCACCACTAGCGTTGCTGCAGGTGTAACCCTACAGGCATGTGAGACTGTGATTTGGCCAGTGTGAACACGTGCGATATAGGATGCTCTCACAGTTAATTGTGTTTATCCGTAACCTTGAGCTTCACCTCTTGAACGTGTGTCTGTGCAAATGCATGTGTCTGTCTCCTCGAACCCGGCCGGTGCTGACAGTTTACTCTCTCATCCCCTAATCCCCTTCACCTCCCCTCCCCTCTCCCATTATCCAGAGCCCAGGCCCTTAATGAAGCTGGGGGTCAACGGCGGTGTGCGGCTAATTGGCCAAGTTCGCCCGGGGCTCCGGCTGCCTGTGATTGAAGTGTCCAGCGAGTGCCCACTGTGCAGCCACTACTGCTGCACCCTCTGTTCCACTCCAACAGCCAAGACGCTCACTGCACCCCTGTCGTTTTCACCCTAGTGAGTATCACCCCAGGTCACTTCTATTTTCACTTATGGTCCTGATGCTTCTGTTCCTGGGCTATTTTTGCCTGAGGATGAGCCTCCAGGCTCTGCCTCACCAGTCCTATAAAGTTATATCATGTTTTTGTTATGTTCTTATACATAACATGCAACAAAAAAGTTGAATTTCTTCAAGCTTTATATATATATATATATATATATATATATATATATATATATATATATATATATATATATATAATTGCCGGACTTTCATTCTCACAATGGGTCTCAGTGTTTTCTCACTTCCCTTGGCTTGCACCACCCTCACACTCTTTGTCCTCACTTTCCACAGTGGGGTTTGGGCAATTACCATGGTCCCCTATTGGCTAACAGCCAGAAAAAAACAACTTCCATCTACTATTTCTCTCACGATGGGCCCAACAGTCCCAGCTCTGGCCAAGCTCTGTACCGCACTGTTCCGAGTTTACAGGAAGGCTTGGAGGCATCGGCGTGGGGGTGACACTAATTAGTTGAGCCTCCTCTTTCTACTCGTTAAGGCAGTCCTGGCTCTTATTGTTTGGCTGACAGTACAAGAGCAGAGGTAGAAGGGAAGCACTGAGCTCTGGGGAAGAGACGGAGAAGATGGGGTGTACCGAACGGAGGGAACGTATCGAGGCAGTAGTTGTGCTGCCTAGCAGATAGTTGACCATCTCACCTGGGAGATCCACAGGCGGCCCTCAGCCCCCAAGAGCCACAGTGCACCAATGAAAACAGTTTGTGTGTCATGGTGTTCATAGTAGTGGAACATTGCTGCCTAGTAAATGGTCAACACTGTGTGTTCATGAGGTAGGAAACAATGGTCCAATTATCAGCCAGGTCTTGGCCCACAAGTTGGGCTAAGTTATTTTCTGTCATTACTTTATTTGCACTCCAGTAGGTCTCTCTGCTTGATTATTACAGGATGCAAGCGATTAAATCTACTCTGACGCTCATTAAATGAAGATCCCTAGCAATTAACTTCTGCTGTAATGGTTTTATATGGACAGTTATAAAAACTTCTGTTCACAAAAACATTAGGCAGCACCAATACTTCAGTCTTCATGACTCATTTAGTTAATGAGATGACTGAAAAGGTGAGCAATAATTACATGACATGTTTGGATTTCTTCAGTATTACTTCTAAACTGTCTCCGTTCTGTTCCAAAAAATCCCAGATCAACCACAAAACCTCAATAGTGCTGGCTTCTGAGAGGGATACACTTGTCCATCTGTGAAGTGTTTAGCTTGACAGACGGCTCCTTTTCTCACCCATCTTCTCATAATCAGTAGTTTGCTTAGGTCATACCTCTCATGCTCCACTTTCCATCACATTTCCTGTGGTACTGCATGCCTGCCAGCCTGCCCGCTGGTGTTAAAGATAAACAAAATATGGTTCATTTGAAATGTAGGCTACCGCAGGTGGTTGTTCTGGCTGTGCTGAATTAATAGAACTTGGAACTCAACTAGCTAAGCTCCACTTGTGACCCAAAATACAGCACATTAAACATTCACACTTCTTGTCTTTATTGTTGAGTTTTTGTTTTTTCCCCTCTGTTGTTCATTTGCTTCATAGCTCATTCCAGTAGATGTTGTAAATGTCACAGTAATGACATCCTTTTTGGTATCCATGTGGATTAGGTGTCAATCATCTCTCCCAGGGGGCTTTGCCTTGGTGCAACCCTGGAGCAATGAGATACTCAGGGATGAATGAATTAGGATACATTATAACAAACAAATCTCCATTTTATTTTTATTGTCATTTTTGTAACGGTGAGGGTAGGGCTTACAATTTACTTTCCCTTGTGAAACATTGTCTTCTTTATCCATCGCATTTACTTCCACGTTATTTTGAATGGTAATCATTTCGGTCGACTAGTCCTGCCATCTTATTCGTTTGTGAAAAACTCCACTCCTTCCGTTTACCATTTTCAATGTGATTCTTTGATGTATATAGCAAAACAGGTAAACAAGACCATTTAATGGATAGCAATACCTTTGACACTTAATATTTCAAAGCAGTGGCTCAGAGAAAATATTGTTTTTAGAAAAGGCTGTGGGTTTGTTTAGAATATCGCTGATGGCGATACCCGAACTGTAGCACTTTTGAAGTTGGTTCAGGTTAATCAAGTGAGGAGAAAGCTGTCCAACATCAAAAGTCTTCTCAGTGATATTCAAAATGACTCCAAATTTAACTATGCATCCACAGAAATGAGAGTGCATAATTCATTTGCCATGCTGAAGCAAAGTGATGATCCTTTGCTTTTAATGCTTGTGATCTATTGAAACTATGAATCCCATTGCTGTGATAAGGTCACAGTAGAAAAGTGCATGTGCTGGAAAAAAATAACTTTAAGGTCTTTTTGCATCACATCCAAGAATCATAGCAGTGTCCTCCTGTCTGTGGTGTTAAATGTATCATTTCATCCAAGTTTTCCAAATTTATCATCACAAACATGCTGGTCTGCACCAACACCATCAGAACGTGTAGAAATGGTTAAGATTGGTTCAGCGCTCTCCAGGTATACCCGCCAGATGATAAACCTAATCACCCCAAGCCAACAAAGACACACGTCCCTCAACCCCAGCCGCGGTTTGGTTTTGCTCACTGAACACGGCAAATGTCATGTCCTTGCGGTACCAAAATAATATAAAACACCTTGTTCCTGACTCATCACCCCCAGCCCCTCCTCCTGCAAGCTCCCCTAACTCCAACATGGTGCTGCAGCCCTCCAGTTTTCCATCGCCCCCTGTGAATATCCAAGCTGTCGAGGCTGACTGGGCTGAACATTTTCTTGCCAGGGCACAGTTGGAACAGATCCGGCCTCCGGGCCACATATACTGCTCCACTCCAGCCCCTGCAAACAAGGCCGGCCCTGTGCAGCTGTCATCTAAATGCTAAGCGCTTTAGATCGCCATGGCTAATTCCTTTTGTACATACTTATTGTTTTTTTTGTTTGTTAACTGCTTGTCTATTTTTGAATATTATAGCTTTACAAGGTTTTTTAGCTCGCTGAGCATGAGCGTCTCTGTGAGATCATTATGTGATTCATTAAATTTGTACTGAATCATCAGTAGAGAAAGATTCTTTGTTCATCAACAAGGTGTGCAGTTGTAGAAACGTGTATAAATGATGCAGATGGTTCTTGTTTGTTTATTTTGAGAATTGTAAGGTTTTCCTCAGAGGTCTGCTTTTATTTTTTTTTTAAAAGCAAGGAAATGATGTAATGTTATCTTTCAGAAGATTGTATAAGACCTGTCTGCCGAGTTAATCGCCCCATCTGCTCCCTTGGGAGCTAAGAAATGTGGCCGTCAGACTTTATGGGAACATGAGCCAAACAGCCAAGCCCACTTTTGAGAGGAGGCACATTGAAAGACAGATTCCAGACGAGCCTCTCAACCATTTTCATGTCAAATCCACAGACGTACAAATCTCCACAATGATCTGCCAAGTTTCAGCAGAATTCACTGGAGCAGGAATAGCTGAATTTCACACCCCCGCCCTGAGCCCTCAATCCCCCTCCTCCTCCAGACATCACTGGACATTGCTTGGCAGCCGGCATTGATAGAAAACATCTGGGAAAGTCAGTTTGTATGTGAAGATGGTTGGAATATGCTCACCAGATAAAGAATTATGTTTTCATGTGTCAGATGTTTTATTTGCTAAAACATTTGCATGACTGCGAATGAGTTCATTACTCTTGCCCAGGTTTCAATGGGAAATGAATGAAATATGAATGTAGCTACAACATACAAACTTTTTTTTACAGTTAAAAGGCTCCAGGGCAGATGTTTCAAAATTGATTGTGCAGTCCTGCCGCAGATAAATGAGCATGAGTAAACAAGGAATCGTGATAGAGGTTAATGCACTTCCTTTGCAGCTTATTTACTCCCTGTGATAAAGAAAAAGGAAATAAAAGCATTATCTTATTATCTCTTCTTTTTTCCACTGAGTTGTGTTTGCATCAAGTTTGTGTTTGCTCTTTGGCAAGGGGAAAAATACTATGAGAGAATGATTGGACAGGTCCTTGTGGCGCTCCTCTGCAGCTGCCACATATTTGACTGTTCAGAGTCACTGAAGTCTCTTTTATTTGGGTGTACTGTGCAATATAAATAATGAAATGGAGCCCGTAATTGAGGGTTCTTGGTAATTAGGACCAGGCTGTCAGCTAGTGAAGTTGCCTCAGTCTGATGTCGCTGCAGCTAGGGCAGTAATTACTATTATCTATGGGGGTTGTTGACACAACAATATTCCTATTCTTAACCAGGACAGTGGGCCTTATGTTTACTGTCCCAGTTTTTTAGGTTTTTTTTTAGGTTCAGCTGCAACTATGTTACAGACAACAAACTTGAAGTGATTTGGTCAATGTCTGTTGAGGGGCCAACACCAAGATTCTGCTGTCAATAGAAAGGTAGACCGCTGTCCTTGAATTTTCTGCTCACTGACTGTGTGAAGAGCTCGTCCATATTTTCATTAGTCAAACAGTTTGACTTTTTCCCCGCAAGCGGTGTGACGCCCAACCATAAACAGCATTATCAACCATCTCAGCAGGTTTTCTAATACCCCTGTAATCCTGTCATTTCATTCATGGATACCGCCGGGGTTATTCTGGGCTTGGAGCATATCTGCTCGCCTGTCTCTGCTCCTCTGTGTGAGAGATTGGATTCCCCAACTCCCCTCCTGCTTCTATATTGCCACACACACACACACACACACACACACACACACACACACACACACACACACACACACACACACACACACACACACACGCACAAGGACACATGTGTATGCCCAAGTGTTTGCTCATCTCTCGTCAGATCCTCATAGTGTAAATGGGCTGGTCAGACCACATGATGTATAGGTGTGGAGGACAATGGCGTGGTATACTCCATATAGGGGATGATTCCTACTTGCGGATAATAACTTGGCCTTGCTGAAGTGAAATTCAGTTCATCTGGCTCTAGACTTACGAGCACAGCATTTACCCCTTGTGATGAAAAAAGAAAAAGAAAAAGTGAATGGCCACAACACCACAGTACCCAGGTGACATTTCCCCTTCCTGCTATCATGCAGAGTAATAAACCTGCCGGAGACTGCTATGACTTTACTCAAGACTGTGTGGAGTGTGATTATTGGATGAGTAAAAAAGATAGTGAGGTTGAGCAAAGGGTAGATGAGTTTCTGTTTTCACCTATGCTGTAACAGACAACAAGCAAATTGCACCAGTTCTGAATTAAACATGTGGCACCTCATAGCTTGGGGCTTGATGGACATTCAACCATATTGCAAAGCAGAGAAAATGGCTTTTTAAGTAGCCTATTTATGGTGAAGATATTGTATTCATTTTATTATAATAAAACACGCATGCACTCTGAGTGAACGGCATGGGGAGGTGAGGCCAGCAGAGTGCAGCTCAATGTAATAACAACACTGCGACTCCTTTAAATGAGGCACAGAAAAGAGCAGGTTTCTGTAGATATTAGTTTCCTTTGTCGTGGTGCTCAGATCTGGTGATATGCTTTGTGAGGAGTAATAAAGAAATATATCTGTTTTTATTGTGCCTTGGCGACAGAGTTATGTTTAGAGCTAGTATAAAGAGCTGGAACATGGCGTAAAATGATATTATGGCCCATTAGGTGGGGGCCCGAGCTAAGCGTCGCTAGCGGTAACCGAGGACTGGGGGTAATGGGGCCGCAGCGTATTGTCTGTGATCTGCTCTTTCACTTCTCTCTGATTGAATCGTCTACATCACTGGCACTCCATCTCCCGGGGAACCGGAGTAGACAAGGTGATTTTGGCTGAAGACATCACTCTGTCAAACCTGTGAGATAAGAGAATAGGGTGGGAGAATGGAAAGAGATGCGTTGTGAAATGTAAGGGAAAGGGGGTGTTCAGGGATTATAGCTAGATTGGTGTTTAGAGTGAACTGATCCCAAAGTGTACAGTTGTTTTATGTTGGAGTTGAAATTATCTTTCATAGGCTCTTGCAGCAAAACCAAACTAAACTTTTTTTTTTTTTTACTCAAGTGAGAGAAATATGTAGCCATTGTTTACTCCCTCCCCCTTGAGTTGAAGCCTACTTATGCTGCAGTACATCTTTAATAGGTTTTTACCCTCAAGGTATTCCAGGCTCTCTATTCAGGTTCTCTACAGAGCTGACCTTCCACTGGTGGGGCTTTTCCCAGTGGGTAACAGTGGGCGGGGTTAGGATCACATTAAGGTGCTGATCCGTCTGGCAGAACTTTAACTTGCTGTTCCCTCAGGACGCTCTCCTGCTCAACATACTGTAAGGGAGGGTCTACAGTGGGAGGAGAAGCCATAAATTAGCATACCTGGCTTCTCAGGGGTCTCAAGCTCGAGGGCCATATTACACTCGGAGCACTCTTTTAAACTCAGCTTCACCTCCATCTCTTGTCACACAACACCTTCCCTGTTGTGAGGTGAGTGGGGAAGGCATTGTGTTGAGTGGCGTAGTTTATCTGTTGTCTTGCGCTGCCAGTATGGGGGCTCGGAAAGTAATGTGAACCAAGCAGGAGAAGAATTCCAGGCATCCTGAATGGAACCAGATGTGTGTGTGTGCACGCGTGTGTGGGGCTCTGAGAAACATGAACACCAAGATACACACACTCAGTCTCACAACGTGGGGACTTGCACATAAGACACAAAGACATGCGTGAATGTGCTTCTTTATGCAAACTTGCACTCATACATCAAATCACAAAAAGTCTGCAGGGGAGCCCGGCTTTCATAACGGAACAAGATGATACGATAAGAAATGAGATAAGCCAGAAATGACCGCTGCTGGCTTGTTTATGTTTGCATGGCGTGCCTGCCCAGCAGCTCTCTTCACTTCACATAGATTACTACTCAGACTGTGTTGCTTGCGCATGTTTGTACATTTGGGTTTGTAGTAACCCTGAAATGAGCAAGAAACACATCTCCATCTGCATTTTGAGACATTTTGGCGCATTTAAGCTGTCTCATCTTTTCATAAAGCCTTATTTCGTGTCTTAGTTTTGATTCTGTGACTTGAAAACAAAGAAAAATACCCCAGATAAAGGGTATAAAGCCAGGTATCTCTAACTTGACAGCAAATATAGAGGCAGTTATTTGTTTTTAGCACACTATAAATCACAGGCTGATCCAACAGCAGCATTGGAGAATAAGATATGTCACACGAAGCCAAGATTTGTGGAACTGGGATGTCAATATGAAATGCATTAATGTAATTAATTATACCTGTGCTTTTAACATGTCAACATGCCTGCCAAGAATAAGTCCACTTTTTAGCGCCACAGATTATAAGCAATGATTGATGACCTGATAGCCCTCCAGAAGCAAAGCCAACACAATCTGATCATCCCCTGGTGGGCAATCCCGCCCCCTCCACTTTAGCAGACAGGACATGAGCCAAACCAACAAGTAGAAATCTCCAAAACTTTTCTCAATATGCTCAAGCTTTTGTTTAGAAAATGATGATCAGGCTGACATTTGTTCAGGTTTTAACTTGATTTTTCAGCTAAGTTGAATGGAGATTTTTATGGTGGATGTAAAACTCTCACCCACGTTGCCCCTTCTTTTCAGTGGTTTACTGAGACATCCTGCATTACAAGACCAATCATGCCTCCTTTATCTCTAATCCTCCACCTCAACAAGCCAACAAAAGCACCAAGTACCGGGTGTTTAAAGGGTAAATGAGGGTGCGTCGTGGCATTTTTCAGATTACAGGGCTCTGCCAAAGCTGTTTTTGCCACCTGCCACCAAACAGAAATTGTTTGAAGCCACAAAACATATTTAAAAGTCAAACTGAGGAAGAATACAGCTCATGAAGTTGTGTCTATACTTTTGCATAACATATTGTGATGCATACCAAAACAACTTTAGATTACATTTTAGATTTTTTTGGAAACCAGAAGAATTTTTAGCTGTCTTTAACTTTTATAGCGGTTGTACCATTTAAAGTAATTTTTAATAGATTGATTCACTTTAATTGTTTCAGAAAATCTCCCTATTTTATTCATTTAGCATTTTCTTTTTCCTTTTCATATTTTAGCTTGTTTTACTTTTTAGCCATTCTTGTAGTCACAATTGTATTTGTTTTAGTGATGTTGACACAGGCACATTTTGAACTGTTTTTCCTTTTTAACGGTTGCTAGGAATTTTTGTCATTACGGCTGTTTTTTGTCCGTTTTTACCTTTTGTAAAGTTTTAAAAATTTACAGTTAATTTACCAACTTAAGCCCTTTTACTGATCTTGCTTTTTAAGCTTTAAAAAACAAAACAATTCATCAACCTTTTTTAGCCAGGAGATATGAATCTTCATGAAAATGAGTAGGGATGGATCCGATCCAGTATCGGTATCAAGTTCCGATACCAAAGTAATTCACTGATCGTAAATGTCCGATCCAACCTGAGGAGATTTCGGATCCATGAGCCTCGTCTGTGCTTTACTGTTGCTGTCATGACTCCACAAATGTTTCCCTGCCGGCTGCTCTGCTTGCTGGCTGCAAAATGTGGACTGGATTTCCTGAACGGAGGCGGGTCTCAATGAGATGGGGTGTAATGAGTCAGGAAATCTATTCCACAATTTGCAACCAGCTCACAGACTAGTGTAGTAGCTTTGTGCTATCCAACTTTTCATGACACCATGTCGCTGTTTGGACATATTTCACGCTCAAAACACTGCAAAGCAACACACCAACGTGGATTTTGGCAAAGCCGTTGTACAGCAAGTCGGCCGCTCTGCCGCCAGATATCACCGTTTTAAAATGCCAGCTCGCCGAGGAGAACAGCACTGACCGCGACATCAAAACAATGAAAAGCAGTTCCTCCATGCTGTAGCAGGCGATTCACACCTCCGTGAAGCTGAGTCCTACTTCACGCAAAACTCCTTGAAAATAGTCCGAATCATTTGTGCTGCCTTAGTGCTGGAAAAATTGCAGTGTGTGCTGCGTTACTCAACAATTTCCCCAGAGATTAATAAAGGGATTCTGAAGTTTTAAAAATATAACAAGTATTTTATGAGATGATGACGTCACGCAGACTCCCACATTGTCCAAACTGAACAAAAATAGTTTGCACTGTTTCCTTTTCTGACCTTGTACTAACCTCAAGGTGCCTTTTGAGAGAATACATGCATACATTCGTACATTTCATACTTGCCTGTAGAGAGGAGTTTATTACAGCCTCACATAAAAGCAACAATAATGATGATAATAATATTAAAGCAAACAGAGCCCTGGTATCGGAATAGTATCGATATCGGCAGATATCCAAATTCGGGTATCGTGATTGGATCGGGAGGGGAAAACTTGCATCCCTAAAAATTTGTCTAGTCTGCAAATGTCTAGTCTAATCTCTAAATGAAATGAGATTAAGATTCACAGATTACAGACCCCTGCTCAAGCTTGACTTGGAAATCTACAGTTTAGTTTCTGCAATCATAGACAAGATGGCAGTGCCAAATAATGGAATAACTTGGCATCTCTTGGCATCTTTACATCCACAGTGGGTGCATGTAAAGTATATATAGTGCAATCTTGGCACTTGAAAAACCAGAAACTGAGAATGTGCAAACATGTCTGATTACCCTGTGACACGTGTTCTTTGTATTGTCACATGTTGATAGTTTCAAACTTCAAAAGCACTGTACATGCGGGAAAATAGTTAACATCACCAGCTGGTGTCTGACATTACACGGACATTGCATAAGTCTTAACCCCAAGGCTGTGAAAAGCTCTTCGACGGTTCCGCTAGCAACACAAAAGCTTTTCAAATTAATTCTACGTCCATAGTCTTGTTTCTCCTTTTTCTTGGCTGCACTATACCATCAAAGCAAGCATTCTTTGGTGGGGTTTTTCGGGCAAGAATGTGTGACTAAGTGTGTGCGTGCTTGTTGCCTGAACATGTAGGCCCGTATCAGCCATCACCACAGGAAATGACCAGACGTTTGCTTTGAAGTCCCAGCAGAGTTTTTCATTATTCCCTCTATCTCCGGAGACACGAGGCGACAGACCCGCCTTCCCTCCCCCTTTCAAACTCACTCTGCACTCACCCCTCTGCGGCCACCCCACTCAGTGCTGTGCCACCAAATGCCTGTTAGAATGCAGAACAAGCATCTATTAGCATAGAGAATGGGAGTGCTGGTTGCCACAGGGCACAAACCTCACTACCACCCCATCACTCCACACACCATACTTTGCCTGAAAGAGCTGAGAGGGCACGTGTAATTGCATTTTCTTCTCCCTGTGCAGAAAGTCAATGCAAGATACGGGGAATTCGAAGATTCCCCAACCATGGCCCATCCCTCCACTTCCCCCTTTCTCAGTTATTCCCACTTGCCTCACCGCACACCTCCACCCCCTGCAAAACCTCCACTTCCTCTCCTTACGCTCGTAGCATGTTGAAATGTGTGGCGTTTGGAGATGAAATTAATTGGATCCAAGTGTAGAAGTGTTCAGCCCCCTGTGGTGTGCTGCTGTGTGAGGTAGGATTGGCACACAATCACCAGAACTTGCTGCAAGACCGAGAATTGCTCTGCTGCCAGTTTTTTGCCAATCTGGTGCCTTCCCACTCGGAGTCTTACATGGAATCCAATCTTTTTGTGCATGCATGGCACTATGTATCAGTCTACACGGATGGACAAAAACAAGAATATCCTTTTATATTCAGGTTCATACAATATATAAATGTACTTGTTTCTGAGCAGGGAGGCAGATGTGTTGTTTATCTTGCCAGTGGGGCGCATGCCAAGGCAGCATGCCTGGGTTGGGTGTGGTTGAAATCTGGGTTAGGAAATCCCTTGTTGAGACTATTACGTGCAGAAATGCTAATGAAGCTTTTGCTCCAGTAATGACATTACCGAATGGAAACACTAACCCACATGTTTGAAATGAACACAGCAATTTGCTGTGACAAAATCCTAATGACTAAATATCCAGTCTCCTAACATCCATACAATCTGGATCATGTAAATGTTAGTGCAAGAGTTTATGAGAAACAAAAACAGACTCTGAGCTTCAGTTTCTTTGTTCCAAGTAGCTAGTAAAAGTCATTTTTTCATTAGAATTGCTGTATTTGTTATAGCCTTTGCCAGTACATCGTCTCAGCATTCAGTACTGATCATGAACTATAAAGTTTGGTTCACCATTTGTTCATAAAAAATTTCTACAACCTCAACCATTTCATAAATACATAAAATGCTTTAATACAGCAAAGTTTGCTGATGTTATGAGAGAATAAATAAACAGGCCTAAAAACCTGAAAAAGCAGCCGGTGCCATTAATTATGTGAACATTTGTGTAAAGCATTAGAGTTTGATGCCCAGCCATACTTCACCCAGATCCTCTGTTATGTGTGTGTCGCCTGTCTTGTAGTGTTATAAATGCTTCTGTTCTTCAAAAGGTTGCTGTTGGTTCCCTGCTTTGCTGTCTGATCGGTGCTGCGTGGCTGTGGCTTTTTGACTTCTCTGTTTGGCCTTCCTTTTCGCCCTGCTGGCAGGGTTTGTCTGATTTATGACAGTTTGGAGCTAATGGTACAGAACCAGGATTTGTGTCTGTGGTGTTGTGACTGGACCGGTGCCGCCTCATTGGCTTCCTCACTCCTCTTCATCTCCCTCTCACTCACACTCTCTCTCTCTTCTCTCTCTTTCTCTTTCTCTTTCCCTGGATGTGGTGAGCGGTGAGTGACTCGGCTGTTGATCAGCATCTCCACGCTCTCAACTCTCATTCGTCTTCATCCCCCCCTCCCACTCGTTTCCGCCACAGGAACCAGGCTGCTCGCTGGCAGGGGAGCCGCCTCACCTTCAGACAAGGCCATTACACCTTGCCTCACCTTACATCCCTTTTCATCTCTCATGCTCCCCCTGCCCACCTTTTCACTCATCCAAATATCCCGTCACTCTTTGTCCCTACGTGTTGGCACTCAAGATCAGGGCCAGTCTGCAAGGCACGCGGGGGGCCTGTATGTGGAACTGTGTTAATTAGCATGGGAGTTGGGAGACGAAAGCCACGTTATCTACTGCTTCAACTCTCCCCCCTCCTTGCAAACCTGCTTGTTTCTCTCCTTCTTTCTCTCTCCTTATTTGTGTGTCTCTGGAGGTTGCTTCCATCATGCCGCTTGCGTCGCCAGGTTTGTGAAGGATGTCGCTGCCAGCTGTCTTTTCATGGACGGCTGCCAACCTCTCTCCATATCTTCCGTCCGTTGTCGTTTCCTCATTTATTCCCATTTCTCGCTCTCTTTCCTCCCCCCACCTTCCGCTGTTTATCTGTTAATGAACTCTGTGTCTCAAGCTTGTTCCCGTTTTCCTTGTCACAGGGAGAGTTTTTGATTCAAGTTTTTTTTTGGGGGGTATCACTGGCACACTGGCACAGTCGTACCAAGGTCGGGAAGGGCATAGAGCATCCAGGTCGGCAGACAGTCTGTGTCCACCATTACCATGCCAACTCTGCAATCTGTGAGCAGTGTGTTAAGAGCAACACACTCCATTTCCCTGTCGGCCGAGTGAAGTTTGCCTTCTTCATCGGCCCAATAGAGGTCAGATGAGCATGGGCAGACAAAGAGAGCCTTATATCCCATCTGAACAATGACAAACCCAATTGATGGGCAGTTTCTGCAAGGCCTTCCCGCTCTTCCAACAAGCCAAGCAACACATTTTCTGTGTGGAAGCCAGCCTGCTGTGACACTTTTGCCCCGATAGAGTTCTTTGCACTGTGAGTGAATTGCAGAAAATTCCATCTGTGAGTTTCAGATATAAAGAGATAGTGAAAGACAGAGGCTGTGGGCACGATGGTCTGTTATTCCAAAATGTGTCTGAGCCATTTCATGTATACTTTTGAAAGCATGGCTAACATATCCCACTCTGGCTGCCTGCCTCATTCAATCAAAGGAAGGGGTGTAGGTCCTCCATGTGTCTACTGACATGTTCTGTCTGTGTGGCTTCTTGTCCATCCAAGTGAATCAGTTTTTTTGTGTTTAAGTTGCTGAGTAGCCCAGCCTCCTCTGGTGTGTGTGAGCTGTTAAGCACTGCACTTTATTTGACCCAGGCCTCCTATGAGGTGTCATAGTGAGCCAAGTGTGAAACACATGCATGCCAAATAAATACACAAAGCCCCTCCTCTTTTGAAACCGAAACAATCACTCCCACATGCACAAACAAATGCACATACAGCGAGTCTGTCAGTTTCTTTTGCTCATTCTGTAACTTTAGCTCTTGAGAATTCTGGTTCCATGAATTAAGCTGATTTGGCCCTTGATTATATCAATTAATCTACATTGGCAGTGCTTCATGATAGACACACTAGGGAAGGCTAATTGTGTCTTTATACTTGCTCCATATGAGAATTTCCATATAATTTGTAATACAATCCAGATCTGAGGAAATGTCTCAAGCTATCTTATATTTCTCTGTTGTTTTTGCTTTTGCTTATCTGCTTTGTTTTTGCATTATGTGCCTGTATTTTTCCTTTCGCACCCGAAGTACCCTCCCAGTAGTAATCCACCCTTGGTTTCTGAAGCTGTTGAGAATTGGATTTTTAAATATCCTTTCATTGATGAAGCCCTTTGATACCCTTGTTAAATTGAGCTGATTCCACCATTGAGGGAATTAGGGCCACTTTTGGTACACTGAAGCTCCTTGGTGCCACGCAGCGCTGTGATAGTGCCTTCTCAGAGAAATGGAGGAAGAAGGACAGAGGGGGGTGGCGAGGGAGCGTCTCTCTGATCTTCTGCCTCTCTCAGAACCATCTGTCTGGTGCTGGCCCAACATTCTGTGCTGCCTAGTATTAGCACTTACAAATATATACATTTCTCACATTTAGCTTTTGAGAGAAGTCATACCCCTCACTGCGATATGCTCGCCAGGAGATGGGAAGAGAGAACAGACTGAAGCCGGGCAGAGTACCGGGAGTGATTGCCATTGCCTTAGTGATGGGAGGGGTGGAAAGGAGTGAGGGGGGTGTGTGCAGACGATTGGAAGGATAATGGAATCAGAACGAGGGACTGGCTGTGTGATCAGGCCTTGTTGTATATCCCAGACTGACTAATGGAATATGTTTGTTTCCAGCAGCGTGATATCACAGCAAGCAACATTAACTCTGAGCACTGCCTGCCTGGTATCCATGAATATGTATCCGTCTTTTTCTTCTACAGATATATCCCTGAAGCATGTATTAGCAACAGGTTTTGCATGGCATCGCTAACTTTCAAAGACAACAAAGCTCAAAGCTTTTCAGATCCTCTCTGAACACATAAGTGTGCATTTAGTTTTTATTTATTCCGTGTTTGCCACATCATTGCTGCTGTAAGAGATTGTGTTGCTCTGTTAGTTACAGATAGGGGTTTAAGAAGTTTGGGGGGCACAAGCAAAGTGATATTCACAAATGCTAATAAGTTACACACAGCGTAGCTTCCTTCCTGTCAGTTGTCAGTGCTAGGTAAGCTTCTGAGTCGTACAGCAGGATGATTTGGTGTTAAGTCTGTCTGCCTTTTTTTTTTAAGGAGATATCTTGGGGTGAGCAGCTTTTATCCAAGGCTTCCATTTCTCTTTAGAAGCTGGTGACTGACTCTCCCACCCCTCCTCCGCGGTTCCTCGCTGCTGTGAAATGGAATTGCTTTCTCGTTCGTTAAAGATTTTCTTGTCGCTGCCTCATACTACTTCAGGAGTGAGATCACTTGAAATGGCTGAAAGTTCTCAAAAACCACTGGAGAATTATGGTGTGGAAGGAGTGGTGGCGTGAGGGGCGTGGAGGGGGGGGGGGGGGGGGGGGGGGGTTATGAGGGGAGCCAGCATAAATAAGGAAAATGACTTTTTTTTCTTCTAGTTTTCTGAATTTAATCTGTTTGGGTGGGGGGTTTGACAACACACAAATTATTTCAGGCAAGTTGTCACTTTACATTAAAGCATGAAGTGGCCTGCTGGTGTAAGGCAAAGCAATCCCTCTTGTTGTTGCCATGGAAGCAGGTAGGTTGTAGCATTGGTTACCAGTGATCTTGGTTGTGCCAAAACCACTGCCTACCTATACCCTATAGGCTTTTCTGAGGGTGAACATCTGTGAGACAAACCATTCCTTTCTCTGTGAACATTCAGTCCATTTTGGATTGTAGTTAAAAAAAAATAAAACCACCAACAGAAAAACTGACAAAGACTGGATTAAGCCATTACATGTAAAGTCTCACTGTAAGAATTAAACAGCAGAGGATAATCTACACATACTCAGAATAATCCCACTCTTCTTAAATGATGCTTTTCCAAACAGTGGCTTGCAGTGAATAACCCTCTTGAACTTCCTCACATATCCCTTCGTCTCCATCTTTGCCATTTTCTCCTTCACTTGCTCCTTCCCGCTCCACTCAAACTCTCATCATCACTTCCATCTGCCCCGAAACAACACAACTGTTCCTCACGTCTCACACCCGTGCCCCAGCACCCATGGTGTTGGCGTACCGGTGCAGCGCTGCTCCGTGGGTGTGTAGCGCCAATCTTAATCACATTGGGTGAGCACACCTGTGAAAACAGATGTCCGCCGGGGCAAGCATGCTGTTCCTCTTTAGGGAGGAGCATCTGCGCATGGCTTTTTGCCACTCCTCCACCCTCCCCCTTCTTCTGAACAGAGTTCCTCCGGTTCCCAGCGGGCGGGTCTGGCCCCGGCACCCAGACAGGAAGAGCCCATGGCAGCATCAGGCGGGAGACAGGAAACGCCATACCCCAGGCTGTTACCCCCTGCTCTGTATATTTTAATACAAGTGTTGCTTAGAGATGATAATAGGAAGGTGTGATCAAAGCCAAACAGCTTTTCTGCCTCCAAACAGAACAGAGACAATGTGTTACAAAACATCTTCTAAGGAAATTAAAAGCTGTTGCTATGATCATTAATCAATTCTTAGTCCATTTTCATGAAAAAAACACCAGGTGCTGACCTTTAACACAAATCTCTGAGGCTACAGATGTATCTGTCATAACAGCAGGCTTACACTGATATTTGCCATATAGAAATGCATTAGTACTGGAATCCTAATGCTGCCATACAATTAAGTACTCTAAGATGGTATTAGTCAACACAATGTTGTGCTTAGTATAATTACATCCTTATCTGATAGAAAACATTGTTTCAAAGTAGAGCAGCACAGCTGTACTTTTGCCTGGGAGCGTTAGGAATAATGTATGTCGTTAAACTGGTTCGCCAGATAGCGGCTGATGCTAATGAGTTAAACAGACAGAATAATCTGTATTAGTGAATCTTAAAAAGGCAATAAACTCAACCCTATCCTTAGTAGGGAAGGCTTATGTGATTTCTATCCAGCTGTGGTTTCTCATTTGCCTGCCTGAGACCCCGATCCATTTTATTCCAGCAAATCCTGCTGGCTTCCCCGCTTGGCACAGGTTCTTTTCTTGAGCACCCCACTGCGAGACAGAGGTGAGCAAATCCTCAGCAGCCAGACTCTCACCTGATTTTGAAAACCCATGCCCACCTAGGCTCATAATATAAAGTGTTTAAATTATATTGTGAAAGAATTAACCGATACACTTTTTGGTGTAAATCTTGTGATGTATATAGTTATTGAGATATCCACCTTCTACTGCCACCTAAGCAAAGTGTAAGTGAGAAGATTATGTCTCTATTACTCTGGATAGTAGACAGAATTCACATTAACACTTTTACTGTGGGGGAGGCGGCCTGATTTCTGTATTGTGTGGGCTGACCAGTGGTATTAATCCAGTCTCGAGTGTGTGAGAATTAGATTTTCTAAGGTCTTCATCCGAGAAATTGCTGTTACAGCACCAATTATGTCCTCTTTACTTGGCTTATCCTTGCCTAATATAACTGGTGTTGAGAGAAACAATTTGAAAGGGTATCTCTGAGTTTATATACAGTGTATTAATTAATTAATATATTAATTGCTTCTGCTGATGTTCACCAGCACAGCACACAGTGTGATTACAAGAAAAAAAGTAAATCATTTAATTGAACTTGTCAATCATCATTAATCAACTTGTGCTTTAAATGTAAAACTAAATATGAACATTGGAGACTCATTAAATATAACTACTGGTAAATGTAATTTAATGTATAGAGTAGATCAAGATCTTTTAAAGCATGGACAGATGAAGCTAACCCCCAGTTTCCTCAACTGTAACGCTGCACATCTCAGGCCAAGTAGTAATTTTTCTTGTTGCACCCTCCCTGTTAAGCCCCCTGCCGTTCTCCCGGGAGCCCCACCCCGTGCTTTGAAAATAACTGTTATAGAGAAGTCCTGTTCCTTTCTTTAAAATTATAGCACTTCAGTATCAACCGTTAAAAACTGTCTTGTTGGTTGTTGTTTTTTTTGATAATTTATTTACTGTCAAGTAAGTGAAACAAATAACTTCAGTTTTAAAAAAAATAAGCCTGGCACTGACAGTCACATCATCTTCTGTAGCTTTTTATTGTTTATTTGGAAACCGGCCCTGTAATTTGCCACTGGCTTAAACTCTGCCTACAACGATGACTCTTATTAGAAAAGAGGAAGGGAAACATTTCATTACCCATCTCCCTTTAGTCAAATATCTCTGCTCAAATATGGCTCATAAAAATTTTAATTATCATAAACAATTCAGCTAAAGTCTGCTGTGGTGTAGATGGAACCATCTACATTGCATAATACAGAATGATATAATTTTTTAATGATTTGTGTGAGCTGACCCTTTCACAGACTGTGAATTGAGGCACACGGCAGCCCAGAAGAGCTCACTGCCAGGGCTGACTCCATCCCCTCCATCCCTGTTTTCCAGCCTGCATCCAGTGCTCCGTCCACCCAGCATTGATCGAGCCTCTTATCTCCACTCTGATCCCTGTGTTATTTCAGGAGCATAGGGATTGCTTAATGATCTATTGACCTGATCTATTGATCCATACAGTCAACCACAATGGACCATCCACTAAAGAGGAGCCTGTAGGGCACGCACTCCTCTCTTGTACGGTCGTACTCGTCTCCTGCCCTCCCACCTCCCATCCTCTTTGGTTCCCTGTCCTACTCCACAGCGATTGGACCAGTAGTCAGCATGCTTTAAGCGTGTGGCTGTAAAGTGGTTGACATGATTTTGCAACCAAACAGCGCTGTTCCTAAGATGATTGCTGATGACTTGACTCCAATAAATCCTATCACATTTTGTTTGTCTTCATGGCTGTGTGTAAGAGTTGCTGACAAAGACATGGTTAGCCACATATCTGGTTTGTTTGAAGTGAGATTGCCTCATTTGAGCTGTGATTTCTCTGCCCCTTTCAATGCTCCTTGATTGATTCAAAAACAACACAGTTGACTAAAGTAAACTTAAAATGCGGCTGTGCATTGCCAGGTTTTACCCTACTTGGATCACCTATGTTTGACAAAAGCTTCTGGGTATAACACGGTAAACAAAAAGGAAACCAGATAGCTTTGTGACCCTATTAATAGGCTTCCTGGTGTACATACAAGTTTACCTACACAAAGTCGAACAAATGTGAAGAACCCACTTGCACATCACTGACACATCTGATTGGATCACACTCCCTGTCTTATTTGCACTGTGGCACCCTTGAGCGCGTCTGCAGTTGTTGAGCTTGTCATGGGTGAGATCCTCAGGGATTTGCAAGACGCAAATAAATGACTCTCCTGTGTATAATGCCTTTGTGGGATTTTGACCAGTGCCTTTGTGATTGTATTTGTCCTGCCACCAGCACAGCTTAAAGATGGCAGGCATGGTTGGTTGGTGTGCCTGCTTGTCTTTGACGGCTTCAAGCAATTTCCATTAAATTTGATATGGATTTTTTTCATGGCCCAAAACGAATGATTTATAATCAAAGATTTCTGGCTTTTCATCTTGTGCCAAAATCTAGTTGAAAGTTCTTTTATAACCAACACTTTAGGTGATGACAAGGCATTTTTTCATATAACGGCTCTCTTTCACAATATTAATCAGGTCTGCATTTTAAGCCCGGATAAACTTTTTTTTAATTTACTGATGTTGGGTTAGTGAGTCTCCAGAATATTTTCAGTTTACCCTGAGCTGCATTTTACGTCGTTTTATCGTTCTTGGATTGCCTTTTTGTTGCTCAGGTTTAGTTGCCACTGAGTGATGCACTGCAAAATAAATTAGTCTAAACGAGTGGCTGGGGTCCAACTCTCAGCCTGTCCTCATTTTTGTGTGCAAGGATAAAGTGCTGCAGGAATTAGTGTCAAAGAAGTTAGCATATTTTGCAGTTAAGAACCCTTTATCAGGAAGTTAAAGGCTGTTTTTCATAGGTCTTTGTTCTGTTTCCCTAAATGTAGTCATTGGTTAGCACAAGGCAAGAACATTTATTAGTTTATTACTACAACATAATTATTGATAACTCATTCACATAATTCACTCATACATAAATCATCTTTTGCCAAAATTATGCTTTTAAACATTAAACTTCTTTTTTTTTTTTTTTTTTCAAATATCAAACTTGTATTCAACTGTGAGTTATATTTCAGCCACATAATCCTATATCTCACACACACCTTTATGTTACTTAGCTTGGTTTTGCTAAAATCCAAAAGCCAGCGAGACTATTTTACTTGCTTTTGCTCCAAGCAACTGAGGTGCTGATGAACTTAAATCTTTCCTTAAGAAAATATGTCATCCCTGTAGCACTTTGTTGCACAATTTAGTAATTTAAATGCTAATGTAAGAACAACTGATCAAAAGCTTTACACCTAATAATTACCTTTTGTTCTGAAATTAGTTTCAGGATGAGCCGTCAGTTGAATAACTGTTAATTTGTAAGGTCAGCGGGAGAATAGCCAGTGTGCTTGTTGTTTGCTTTGTATTTTGATGTGTAATTAACACCAGAGCCGCTGAGGTTCAGCAGCAGGGGTTTTAGACTCTTGTTTCATCACAAACTTTCACTCTTCATTTTTTATTAACCTGACCCAGTGCTGTTATTGTTCATAGTCATTAAGAGTTGAAAGGAGGCATCACACCTTTGCAGAGGGTCACGTTAATTATGGTTAAAAAAAAAAACTTCACCTCAGTCGGCTGTAATGTGTGAACAGCATTATTATGACTGTTCCAACGTGCTCAATTGATGAATTTGCTTTTCTCCTGCAAAAATGGTTTTCTGTAGCCTTAACTGCAATAGATGTTATGTAGAGCTATGACACTAGGAGTACATGCATCACTCTCTGACATGAGGTCGCGCACACTGATTGCAAGTGGTGAACAGTGGCATGACCGGGTGCACCGATTCCTCGGTGTGATAGTGAATGGTGACACACCGTATGTGGCATTATGAAATTAATGTGGCTGCGATCGATATCGGACGACTTTCAAGCAGCTCAATTTTACACTTGCTGCAGGGAACAGATGGTACTCGCTGATAACGTTGCTGGAGGTGGATCCATGGCAGAGGAGATACAGAGAGGAGAGACGGGAACCTCCCCCAGCAGAGGAGAGAGGAGAAAAGAGGTTAAGATGCTGTGTAATAGGTATTCACATCACCTGTATGGATGAATAATTCCCTAATCAGATTTATGTAATGAATAGTTAATTGCACATCAGCTCCTGGTGGTTATATACACAACAGAAAACCCCCTCGAAGCTCGGCATTCATTTACACACAAACCGCTGCGTCCGTTGCTGTGCGAACTGTTGTTGGAACACCTCTGCTGCTATCATTAACATCAATGCTTTATGTGTCTGGAGGGCATAAATTTGTGTTCACACTATGTTCGATGGAAAAACATTTCAGTGGCACTCGCATATTAAAATACACCCACAGGCACGCCGATGCCTCATCAGCAGAAATGCTTTATGTTTTGCTTTTTGCTTTCTAGGGCTGCCGTGGTACCTGTGGATGAATTTCCGGGTGCAGAAACCTGCCTGGTGTATAATTGATCTGCCTTGGCATTGCACTGAGAGGACCAGGTATCTGTTAGAAAATAGGCCCTGCATCTGCACCTCGTAAATCTCTCAGTTGTGTCAGGTTGAATCTCTTCAAACTACATGTCCTGAGGGAATCGGTGAATGAGACAAGCGCCCAGTGTTGAAAAGCATGTTATTGGAGTCCATTCCTGCTGTGGGATTCCTTTTGGGCCCCTGTGATTACAGTGCCTCAGCCAGGCTGTGTTTGTGTGCGTGCCTGTCACCAAGTGTGTGCGTATGTGCTGGTGTGTGCCTGTGTGCATTTCTGTCTGTGTATGAAAGCATGTTCCTCACCAAATTTGGTGAACGCGCGTCTGCTGTTGCTGCTGCGACTGGCTTGGAGCTGAAATCAGGGCTGAGAGAAGGATCAGAATTCTTAAAACGAGTCTGGGCACATCTGGTTGTGATTGGCAGAAGAAAAAAGGGCTCTTGTGTTCTGGGAACTGGCAGCAAAAGCCTGACCCAACCCAATATAACCCAGCCCAGTACAGTACAGAACCAGCCAACACAGGGAATTGAAAAAAATACACACCAACTGCAGAACTTCTCTCTTTCACCCCTCCCTACTTATCCCAGCTCTTGGCCAATTCTCATAATCCCACAGTAAAGCCCCTGGCAGCATTTTTTTATAAACAGTGTTCAGAGCTTTGCCATTCCTTCCATTTCAATTTAAAAAAAAAGAAAGTAGGAGCAGCCACGAGCCAGGTAGACCCAGAGCTCCATTACTATTGGCGGCCACTCTTGTGTCTAGGATAATGATGCCCCCGGGGGGTGAGCGTGCGTCTGAATCTCTGTTTGCTCATCTTGCCACCATAGTTGAAGCTATGAGAAAGGAAAATTGCTATGGGCAGGCGGTATATTGAAAGAGTTTTCATGGCGGGTGCTAAAGTGGGTTATTCTTCCATCTGTTTGCTTTTAAAGTGAAAGGTGGGGAGGTCTTAACATAGTTTGTGTGTAAAGGACAGCAAGACAGAAAGGACCACTCCCTCCTCCTTCTCCTTCTTCAACCAAGCGTAACTGAGAACAGTGGCAATTAAAAAGTGATGCCAGCGTTTACAGCGGCTGCCTCGAGCCATTGTTTGTCCTGCCTACTCTCATCGCGCTCATTATTTGGACCAGCGTTTATACCTGTGGCACGTCGCTGTGCTGCTGGTTTAGGAGATAGCCCTGCTGGCTTCTCCCTGGTGGCTGCAGCAGAAAACAAGCCCCGTCACCTCATGAATTCAGCTCTAATTCAAATGGAGCATGTGCGTTTAGCCTTGTGAACCTCCAGCCCTCTGCTTGGACCTGGAGACAGTTAAAGTCCAGCTCCAGCGACAGGGAGAATATCATGGCTTCTGTTGTTGTGCCTTTAGTGCTGCAGGGACTATTTGCTGTCCTTATTAAGCAGGCCGACTTGTGACTGGGCAGCCAGCCTGGCTGTGTGGGTATTCTCTCTGTGCATGACACCGCTCAGTTTTGGATGCACATGTGTGTCTGCATGTGTGTGGGGGCAGGCAGGACGCCTAAGGCGGAGTACTGAAGCCAGAGAACTACTGGTGTTTCCACACATGCCACAGATCCAGTGACCCTCACCAGCATAATGACTGCGGGGTTAATTCCCGGGGAGTGGCTCGGCACTCAGAGGGGAGAGAGGAGAAGGAGTGTGGCGAGGAGGGCAGCGCAGCAGGCCCCGGCTATACAATGTGCTAAAGCTCTTATTCTTCATGTAACACAGAGTGATATGTTTCTACCCCATCCTTTCTGATGGGATTTAGCAAGCTGCCAATAATCCACTGGTGTTGCAAGGAGCATCTCCCTCCCTCCCTTTCTCTATGTCTGTTTCTCATTCTCATGGATTTCTAAACCTAAAAATAATTTCACCACAAATGGGTAAAAAGCTGAGAGGGCGGGGGGGGGGTTGTTTGTCTTTCTTTCTTTTTTTTTTTATCCCAAAATCATGGCTGAAATGTTTGAGGGAGGGTTGTGCTGGCACGTAGCAAAGAGTGGAATTACACAGTGACAATCTCCTACTCCATCTCAGAGGCACTGTAAGACGAGGCAAAAATGCCCATTCCCCTGCTGCATTAAGTGATTTGCAGGGCAGCATTTGAGGGGGATTTGAGCACATGAGGAATCATCCATTTGCATGACATTTTCCTTCTCAAGAGGGAAGGAGGTGTTAAGAGCCGTTACCATTTTCTCCTGTTGGGGAAATTGTTCTCATAAATAATGTTTTCAAATGAAACTGCAGTTACCACGCGCACAGGAATGTCCCTGAATAATACCTCCAAGGCCTGTTTGCCCTGCTTGCATCTTAGTGTATTTACTTTGCGGTGTAAATCATTAGTGCTGAGTTGCTGCGCTAACACCGTCCATTAGTATTCAAAGTGCACTGTAATGAGATGGAAAAAGTAGAAATGGAAGGCAGTGTGAAAAACCTCCATTGGATTTGGCCGCTCACATTTCCAGCCGCTCTCTCACAAATCCCAAATTCCTCTATGCCATGGCTGCAGTTTGTGTTTTGTGTTGTAAATTGATGAAAAGGCTGCCAGTTTGAATGTAATCTGAAAAGGAAAATAAATGTGTGTGTGTGTGTTTTTGTGTCTGTGTGTGTGCACATGTGGAGAGCAATATCTGCAGTCTCCGTTGTTACATAATGATGAGATATTGAGTGTGTGACCTGGTACCACTTTATCTCGCCCTGCACAGATTGCATTCCATAATCTAATGAGACAGATATTCTTTAATGGAAATCCTGGACAGGGTCATGATTGCCATGATAAAATTTAAGGTCACACTTCACATTATACAAGGCTGGCATGCATATATGAGTAATAAGCAAGGCTGTTATTGCTGCTGAGAACATACTGTAATCATACATCTCATTATATTATTCCTTTGCTTATTAAAAAAGCTGAAAACGTTGGTGCTGACAGTCATGGTGCAGTGACAGAAACTCTGTCACTAAGTAATTACCAATAAATCAGTGCATTATGAATAAGTGAGGGGACAGAGAGGCATGGTTCAGCACAAACAAGTACAATATTCAGAAAGTGGTGGATGTGGCTGCTGTAAAATGTGAGACGAATGTATTAAAATTGGTCATACAAATGAGGTCAGTCCACTTTCTGGCAGGGGCTGGGTGTTCGCTCTTGAAATATGAGGTCCAAGTAATTCAGACATCACAAAGTATGTGCAAGCGGTGTTTGTGCAGTGTGCATAACACGTGCAGAAACAAGCGTATAGAGAGGCTCACTAGACTTGGGAGTTTACTGCAGCTGGCTGAAGATTAAAAGCCTTTTTGCCATAAGCGAGTCTTGGACGTTTGGCCTGGGCCTTCGCTCGCTTTGGCACTGTGCGGGACTTTCCACTCTCTCCAAAACAAAAGCGACAAAAAATGGAAAGCTTGAGTAAATATTTTTTCTTTCCCAAAAAAACCTTTGTCTTACGGTAATCCTAGATGAGAATTCTCCCAGCATGAGCATGTTTTGGAAACATTCTTTCTTTTTTGCTTTTATTTAATACATTGTTTTGGAAGGCAGGCCTACATTGTGCAACATTTCAGGTTCAGTTGGTATCTGATCGAAAGTGTGACTTGCAAAACAAAGATGAACATAGTTTAGAAAAGTGGAGGCAAACAGCATCATATGTAAAGTAAATGTCACCACAAACTGCTGCATCAGATCAGAATAAATTCCTCCGGTGGAGCAAGAGCGAGCCAAAGATGCTGCAACAACAATACCATCAAGTGAAAAAAGTAGTCTCGCCAGACGGTGAATCATCTTAATTGATGATCAACAACATAAACAGTGGGCTTTAATTATGCCCCCATGAAAATAAATAGAGACAAACTACACGAGCTATACAGCTGGAGAGAGACAAGAAGAATGATTGCAAGGGGAGAATTACCGGGAGACTTGCTTTGCACTCCGCTGGCGCCTTTAGAGGGCTACTTTTGGTTTTGGCTCAGTGTGGCCAACCCCGAAGAGCAGAGAAAGTTTTGGTTTGGGTATTTGTGAGTCAGAAGCCACACATACCCCCAACTTCTCACTGTTTCTGTCAGCTCCTGTGTAGTTTCTCTCTCTTTGTCCCTCACTCATATGATTCGATTTGCTGAGGGGGTTTGTATGCTTCACGGCATTGAGGGAACCCAGCTGCACAGATGTGTCGCTTGGCTGGCAGTTTTTAGCATTTGCCTGGAGCAGCCACCCCTTCAGGACCACCGGCCCTGATGAAGAGCTGCAGAGGCTCCATTTGGCAGCTTCTCATTCGACATGAGACTTCTGTTCCCAGACATCGCTGCCTCCCCCTTCCCAATGTCTCCCATCCTGAGTGTTTCTTTGAAACAAGCAAAGCTGCCAGGAGGGTGAATTCATCATCACTTTTGGCCCAGGGCGCTACATTTAACGTTTGCGCCCAAATGGAAAAACGTGCACAGCACAACAAGAGCCACAGGGACCGTCTCCTCCCTCCATCGTCCGCAGAAAAATCTAGGAGAGGAGCACTCTGCCTGCCCTTTCCTGTTGATTATCCATCACCCCGGAGCTTGTTGAAAAATCATTTACTGTACACGAAGGTGATTGACGACTCAAAAAGGGAGTCTGCATGCCTGTCTCATCAGTCCACCCCCACACACATAATACTCTCCCTCAGAGGACAAACCTACACGCAAACACATTCCCAACACAATCTGAAATTGTTTCCAGCGATGTGACACTGAAAGTTCAAGAGAGGCTGGCAGGCCATTGTAGGCAGAAAACATCACAGTTTCAGTAGTTACCACCCCTGGAGAAATGTTGCTCTTGTCACTCTTTGTCGGATCCTCTCTCAGAAATCCACACCTAACACACGGCGGTACAGTTGACCTGTTTGGTTCAGTGAAGCGACATCCATCACAGGAAAAGAAACGGAACCAAGGCTAAAGATAAATGGTTTGTTTTTTTCCGTCTTTACCAAGTGAAAACCATGTTGACCAGTGCTCAGTGACCTAATACTGAGGAGTAACTTGGTCCAAGGCAGAAAAGCTGTTGTCTGATGTAGTGCACGGAGGGGGCTGTGAAGTTGTCTAATCTGACCTTGGAGTAGGTTTGAGTTTGCTGTAACGTTTACTGGTGGGTTTATACAATGTTATGCGGATTAGGTGGAAACTTCTGGAGAATCCTTTCTAATCCACCGTTCCTCCTGATCAAAGGAAGCCAGATAGCTCTGACTTGAACTTACTTTTTCTCCCCACTGTATTTTCTTTCTTTATATCCCATCTGCACTGTCGATTCAAATATGCACTTTGCCCCAGTCTTGTCTGATTGTGCACCGAGGATGTGGGGGCTCAGATAGGGGAAGAGAAATTGGACTGGGAATATCTTTTGTGTGGTCGGCGCTTTCCCTGAAAGTGTAATTGGCTGGAATGGTGAATTGGTGGGGAAAAAAAGGAAAAAGCCCATGGTCGGTCATGTGTGTGAGTTATGTGAAGGTTCAATTGACTTCAGGACTTTTCTACATCTCCTCTGTCACTGGAACGATTCCTCTTTAATTTTCCAGGGCTGCTATTTTCCTCTTCTCAATAAGCACATACACCCAATTTATTCCAATCAAAATTTAAATTTGTTTACGTAGCTCAGAATCACACATACGCCTCAGGGGTTTTACAATGTGCACAGAATACAATAGGTGTCTAATCTCAGACCGTTAACATAGACTTACCAATTATTATAGCTAAGACTGCTCTCGTGGCTGATTATTTGTGGCATCTTTTATGTTGTTCGTCGCATTTATTGGACACTTAGCTTTTTGGCTAAAGGTCAAATTGTTATGTGAAGTGATCCAGATTTGGTCTGCTGGCTCTTGGCTTCAACCAATACTTGGCTTTAAATAGTGTTAACACTAGTGGTTGAGACTAAATATCTTTGACTTTTACAAATTCTTATCACTTTCTGGCTATTGTCACAAACTGGTTTAATGTTACAGCAATAACGGAGACCACGGAATATAGTACATAAAAACGCAGGGATTAATTGAAACTCAAAGAGAACATGTTGCAGCTAGTGCAACTACAAAAAGACAGCTCTCATTGAATTCCATTGAAAACATTTTATGCAGTGTGTTTTTCAACAACAAATGTTGGTGAGTTCAAAAGAGTGACAAGCACAAGTTGATGTACTCACACACGTACCGTAAAAACTATTTTGTTTTTCCTAGTATAAGTAAATATAGCACAAGTGTAACACATTTTCAAATATTTTTGTTTCAGGAAGTCTATGTTTTAGGCCCTGTTTACATGACAGCGTTTCCAAGTGAAATTGGAAAACTTCCGCTGCATTTTGATAGTGTGTTTACCCAACAGCTGTGCTGAGAGCCACTGAAAATGCAACTTTTTGATAATGGTTCCCAAGGTAGAATTTTTCGAAAGTCTGTGTGTGTGTGTGTTGTTTTATTACAAAAACAAGCAACAGCACCCAACTAGTGGCCCTACATGAAAACTACATTTGTTTATGCGGAAATGGCAGAATTGCTGAAAACTACATCGTTTTCAAAATATTGCTGCGTAAACAAGAGCTTTTTCTGAAACCAAACCTCAAAAACATTTGTCACGTAAACATTACTGTAATGAGGAGACTAGGGCACGCGACATTTGACTTTACAGGAATTTTCAAAACGAGCCGAGAAACTCGAGATGTCACCATCATGGAAATGAACAGCCCATTTAAACGGGGCCTGAGATGAGCTCGCTGACCAGCCTCAGCAGGTATTTCTGTGGCAGGCCTGGATTGGGGCATCACAGTTATTATCTTGGAATCATACATTTTTATGTTTTTTTTCTCCCTTACTTAACTGCAGTTGCTCTTTAAGACTGTTCAGATTAACAGATTTATAAATGCTCACATTATTAAAGATCAGTCGCAAGGTTAGTGAACTTTTTGCTTTCTCTAAAAAAAGCTGCTACTCTTGAGTTCAGATATCGATGGTTTGTTAACAAGGAGACTTTTCACCCCTACTTCTCAGGGATGGTTTAATTTGAATAACCATCCGAGATGTGGAGAGGTAAAATATTCCACAAAAATGAATATAAAATTGTGTGGGTGAGTTTTTTATTTTTTATGGTCTCTCTTTCTTCTCGATGCACATCTTATTTTTTTTTTAAAGACTTTTTCTCCTGACCCCTTGGTTTATAAAAATACTAAAGTAAAAATAGCTGTTTTTCAATCAGTTATAACCTTAAAATGACATTTGTGTGCTATTGTGCCAGTATTTACATCCCAAAATGTGCTATGTAACATAATTTTATCAGACAGAATGAAAACATTTAAAACTACAGGAAAGTTTCAACTCATTACTTTTAATGGAGTATTTTCACACAGTGATATTGGTCTGTGAGGGTGAGTGGTGGTCTAGTGGTTTACACTGTTCACAAGAATTACGTGGATTTGATTGTAGAGTGATTCTTTCTGTGTGCTTGGATTGTGTTGTTTGGTTTTGTTTTTGGGTTGGTCTACTAGGATTCGTTCCTCCTAATGTTCATGAACATGCATGCGAGGTTAACTGACCATAAATTGTCCGTAAGTGTGAATTTGAGGGTGTGGTTGTCTGTCTGTCTGTGCGGGGATTAAGCTCTATCACACCATGACCCTCAATTTGATTGAGCAGAATTTAATATGGATACATGGTATTTGCAGGTTAGGGCTTGCTGGGTGAAATGTGGGTTGTGGCAGGTGGTTATTCTCTCTTCTTGTCTATTTATCCCCTCTGGTGAATCATTTTTACTTCATAATTAACACTGTATCACCAGCAAAGTGGACAAAAAATGTCAAATGTTTTTGAAACGGCTGGCAACTCTCCCACAACTTACTTATATCACACTCACGCTGCACACAAATTATGCCTGAAAACCAGGTTTCCTGACATTTCCAAATAAAATATATTGCTGTCAACGGCTGATTGACAGCCGTTATTTGACATGTGCTAGTTGAAGGTAAAGGCTAGATTAAGTCTCTGCAGCAGATGCTGATTATTGAAGTGATTATTATGCTCATTACATTTAATATATATATTTTTTTCATTGGACATAAAGTTATACTTGTTTTTTACCACTTAGTGATTGACTTACTCTCGTATCTCATTTCCTTACTTCTTTATCGGACACCTATAAGCCCTCATGAAAATGTCACCCTTTGTTTTTGTCACAAACTTTGACTGAAAAAGATCACTCCTTAACCGAACTGTATTTCTTTAATTTATTCACAGTTTATGAACACGGTTATATTGTGATATATTATATCACTATAGGACAAGGATGATAGGGAAACATTGAAAAGTTTCCCTAAATGATTTAAATATTCCTTTAATGAAAGCACTATCCCCACTGCTGTTTAGTTTAGTTTTTGACACTGTAAACTATGTCAAACAGTAAATAGACTCCAAGGAAAATAAAACAAAATTTGTCTGGGTTTTTTTTTTTTGTGTGTTTTTTCTCTTTTAAGAGTGATATGTTGCTCGGGGGTCCACCATCTGCTTTGGCTGATCAAAACAATTGACATGTGCATTTTCCACCGTGATGTTTTTGGTTGAAAGGCTCTGTCTCTGTGGGCCTTGTATGCGTGTGTCTCTGTGTTACAATCAACACTCCAAAAGAGCTCTGACTTGGTAGATGCAAACTTGGAAAGCCCCGCTCAGTCACTGCCAGCCAGACGAGGAAAAACCAACAGCAGTGGTATCTGTTGTGGATGAGGGAGGCCCCCCGAAGCCCGCTCATTGTGATATGCTATCTTAGATGTGATACCAGCGACGTACTTGTGGCTTTATTGAGCCTGTGTGATGGCTCTCCAGAAAAGCCAGGCTTTGATGCAGTGTTTCGTTAGAGGGATTGAAGAGATGAGAAAAGGGGAGAAACGAGGGAGGTGTTGTGATTTTGAGAGGATCAGTGGAAATGAAGATGTTTTGTATTTTAGATAATAGTGCCAGGGGTTTTTTGAAAGCTTGTGAATGCCTGCTGACACCTGCGCGTTAATAAGAGTTGATTTAGAAAGAAATTCTTGGCTCTATGTATGTGTTTGGCTCTTTTCCTCCATTTGTCATTTCAAAGAAAGTACTATATATATATATATATATATACATACATGTATCCTTCTCTTACTGTTTTAACCCTCTTATAATGACTTTACTCAAGCAGCCTGGATTTGTTTTGACTGTTGCTTTAGAAAGAAAAACGATATCCATGTGAGAGCTTCATTTCCAAAATGATTTTAACTTTCAACATCTTGAAGCCATTCAATACACTTGACATGTGCAAGTTACAAATGTGTGAAAAGCTGCTTTTGGTCCGTAATTGGCCATTTGTACCGCAAAGGTCCTGGGAGAAACCAATGATTGATACATGGGGCAAATTAGGGGTACGTGCAGTTACTCTGTTAAATACATAAATGCCACCCCCTTGCGAGAAGCCACCAACATTATCAGTTGGTTAAACTAGTTAGTTTTCATTTTAAGTCCGTTCGTATGTCATGCAGCCACCAGTAAGTACATAGTGGCAGTGCAAGCCATGTTCAAGTCAGTTTGATATTGTTTATCTGGAGACACTGCAATCCCGCTGAGAACCGAACATGGTTCATAATGACACTCACTGACCACACAACGCATGCTTCCACTTAACGTTGAGATGTTGAAAATTTCAGGAAAGTAAGCCTGAATATACGGTGCAAAATTTTGCCAACTAGATTAAATCTAAATATTTGATTTGGTCGACCTAGAAAAAAAAAAGTCACTGCAAGGAGCTTTTCTATTGCAATGCTTTAATTCTCTGCTTTCTGGTGCCTTTTGCTTTTCTAGATATTACCAGAGATCATGGACAGTCTAGGAGTTATTATTATGATAAATGCACCTTTTCAATCACATTAGTGACAGCAGGATAGGAATATAGGGGCAAAGATCCTATACGACAAATCTGAACATGTTTTGATGATATAGACTTGACGGCTGCTTTTTTTTCTTCTCTTTAATCTTAAAAACACTGCTCACCTTTTGAAGTCACTGGAGATGAGAAGTAATTGATATGGATTTTAATTTGCCTGTCCCATCCGCTTAACATGCATTAAAAGTGCTGCAGTGGATCAGCCTATGGAAGCTGTCATTGGGTTTTTTCAATGTGTCGACAGGTCTGCAGGACAATTTATTTCTCCAATAATAAGAAAGAAATCGTTCTCCATCAGCAGGTCAGCTGGCGTCTTTGGGCACCATATTCCTATTAAATCATAATAAAGTAGCTTACAGTAGAATAAATATGTGATGCCTGGTTTATTGTCTTGCATTGTCTGTCTGGAGTGATTAATTTGAGAAATCAGAGTGACGGGTATCCGCTCATCTGTAAAACCCTGCAGACTTGGAGCAGTTTTCTTCTCCTTTTTAGTAAACGCCACTCAAAGGAGGTGATAAATTAAACTTCAGTATTACCTGAAACTGTCCAAATTCTTTTCACAAGTTTGCTTGTGAGGTTCTCTGCTCCAGGGACAGTTTGTGAGTCCTCTTTAAGTAACAAAGGTTGTCATGATTGAAACCCTGTGGAGCTCCCAAAAGCATGCAAAAATATTACAGTAGTGTTGTGCCTTTGGTTTCTGATTATTCACAGAGGTCCACTGACATTGATTACTCTCATCTCTAAGTGAAAGTAAAGTAAACTTCTTTATGTCTTTCTTGTGTTCTCTAAGCATTTCTGCAGCAGTACCTCTCCCAGGCTGCTGTGACAGAATATTGATGGGCCCCCTTCCCTCCATTTTTGCTCTCATTCTTTTTGCATTTTTGCTCAACCCTCCCCAGACAGCCTGCACCTCCTCTACCCCTATCCCATCCGACACACCCGTCCCTTCCCCGCAGGACAAAGAGTTCAAACCACTGGCGCAGCGGAGCTGTCTGGGCTTATTGTCAGCTCTCCTCCCCCCACGGGACTGCACAGTTCAGATGTTAGACCGGGTGATTGAAAATAAAACCCAACTCAAGCGGAGGGACGCCGCTCTTCTGTGTGCGCTGGCTGTTAACATAAGTGAGCGGCTGTCATGCATTTTGTTAGCATCAACACTTTTCTTTGGGCAGCGCAGCGGAGAGGGATTGCTTGTAGCGGGGAGGAGATAGTTGTCAGGGCCACGTTCCTGCCCCTAGGATGGAGACTAGCAGAAGCCCTTCTGTGTGCCTGCTTCATTTCTCAAAGAAAGATAGAGGGAGGGGAGGAGGGTGGTGGGGGAGGAGATGTAGGGCAGCTTTAGGAGCAGACTGCTTCCTGCAGATCTGAGCAGTCAAGTAGAAAAAGGCTCTCTCTTTCTCTTTTTTTTTTTTTTTATCAAAGCTTCACTTCAGACAGCACTTGGTGACCAGTCATTTCCACAGAGGACCCCGTGGCCTGAGCAGGGGAAAAAGTGTCCACATCAGTGTGCAGGGGCCAGCGGAGTTAACAGGCCAGACAGCAAGAAGGGCAAGAAGAGTACAGTCAATCAGCACTTAAGGAGCCTGATGTCTTGGTAAGCAGGTGCAACTAAATGGGACTCCATTCCTCTGTGACTGATGGGAAATCTGTTGCTTAATCACCCAATGTAAAGAGAACAGTGAGAGCACTGCAGAAACGAGTTTTGTCACTCTTTCTGTTTCCCTAAAAGAGCCACCGTTCACAAAATCAACTTATGAGTTAGTATATTAGCTGCACAGCCACTTTATAACACTGAATTGATCCGGATCTTCTTTAAAAAGTGAGATCCCAAACAGCAGAAACACTTCCTCTACTGCTGATTATGTGGTTAGATAATAGTTTGCAGTGCACCTGAGCCTTTATGGTTGTACTTTTTGTAACTTCTTAATCAATTGCAAGATGGCAAATTTGCTAATTTTCCAAGTACATTGCAGGAATCACTTGAAATTCAGCACACGTGTTCACTTTCTCCAACGACTTCTGCAGACGTGTGCGATTTTCACCGTCTTTTAACATCAGTTTGAATCTACTTCAACTTGGGGGCACAACGTTGACTTTGCTTGCACAATGTCTCTCTCACTAAATCACAGGTGATGGCTGCAGAAACACATTTCAGTATGCATTATTTAGTTATCCTGCACATCATGTATGTACACCACCAGCGGCTTAAGAAAGTCAATAAACAAAGCAAACAAAAAAAAAAGCTGTTTAAGTAACAGTTGTGTGCAGGAAAAAGGTTTGAGATTTAAATAGATGGCTATTGAACAATTATCTTGGTGCAACGCTGCTGTTCCTTTCATCGTTGTCATTTTCCGTTGCATTTCTTTTGGTTTTTAACAGCTGCAGCTAATTGTAGCGGTCAGGCTGTGATGTTGTGAGGCAGCCGTTGTTTCTGACAGTGTCGGAAATTTAACTCAGACCATGATGAAGTCTAACTTATTTTCTACTACCGACTCTATACCCACCGTTTAGATGATGTGATGGGGCTTTGGGCAAAAGCCACTGTCACCTCACATTTAATCATTTAACCATTACATTTTGACTTAAAAAAAAAAAAAAAAGCAAATCTAAATGCTTATCAAAATGACTTTCTGCATATCTGTTAAGGTTCACCATCAATCCATCCAGATTCCATAAACACTATCAAAATGTTATTGACATGATGTAAATTGGTGAGTTTGTCAGGACAAGTGTGATAAAGTTGCACAAACTCAGTCCTCCGATGTGTTGCCTGAGGAGAAAACTTGTCCCGCCCGAGGATTTAGTTCGACCCATGGGATGACCTTATGTAGTGTGAAAATCACACAAAAATGAAACAAAAAAACAAAAACGAGATCCAGCACTGAAAATCAGTGCCAGCATTGCCAATAGTAAGGCCACGATGAAAACAATCCACCTTGTAGCTCACGAAGTAACGGAAGCATTAAAACTCTACCGAGTTGTTCAAATATTCACACTGCAACAGAAAATGTACAGACAATTCATTTATGGGCTGGTGCCAACATTAATCTGACACACTAGCAGGTAGGAGTTCAGATTGTGCATTAGGGTTCATAAAATGCTGTATTTAACGTGAAGGATTTTAGAATTTACTCCTATTTTTAGATTATTGCTGCTTATTTATGGGTTATTGCTGCTCTGGCCTTGTTGAGATCCCACCACACTGTCTAAACTGTAACGTTGCTTGTTGCTTATTCTGTCTCTAAAGTCAGATTATGCCCCAAACAAACTAGTTTGACATTTTATCAGACAAAAATCTGAAGTGTTTATCACTGTGCTAAACAGCCACACTCGAGGCACTGTGAAAGGCCTGCCATCACAGAGAGGGGTAAGGTGTGATATTCGTTCAAGTGGTACTCGCACACTTTCGGGTGAAGGCATTCATGGTGGGAAAACAGTGATTTGGACATACAAAAATGGGACAGAAGTACTTGAAAAGGAACGGAAGATTTCTGTCTCACCTTTTCACTCGCTCATACTCAGCCCTCTTTTCTTAAAAATATGTTTTATATAGTTCTAAAAAGTTCCCCACTTGCGATGTCAAGAAGGAGAGTTTTTAAGTATTGGCCACACAACGAGAACTTTGACCGAAACACGCTGAACCTTTTAATCTCCCTCTGCCCCTGTTCCTACATTTTTCTAATTGTCTCTAATCTTTCCTTCCTAATTTTTACATGTTTCTGTCTCGCCACCTATTATGGTCTTCATCCTTCTTTCTTGCTCTGATGCTCCGCCTCGTGTTTTTTTTTATTTTTTTTTTATCTCTTTTCCCTGCCTCATTTCCTCAGGTCCCATCTGTCTCAACTCTGTCCATTTCCACTGCTGACCTCATAAAGACGAAAGTAAGAGGATTCCACTCTCCACGGTGTCAAACAAAATCATGCCTCGGCCCTATATAGGATAAAGAGCTTAGATATTAAACATATTACAGCTTCGAAAAAATACTGTATTTGATGTCCATCCTGTGGTCATAAGCTGTTTCTTGATTTATGGCCTCCTTACACAGATTCAGTGTGACTCTCGTAAAAAAAAAACACAAAAGCTCATGTGTCTCTGTCACTGCAGAGTCTGTCAGATCATTTATTTATTCATGAGGAAGCACAGCGTTATAGATGGTATATTTAAAAAGAAAAGTCTTCACACACATAAACGTGTCCTGTGTGAAATCGTCTTCCACAAAGAGGCTGATGGATTTTTTTTTTCTTTTTGTTTTGTTATTGTTGTTGTTGTTTTCCGATACAGCAATTTAATGAAAAACCGAAAGAGCAGGCCGGTAATCCCTGACAGCAGCCACGCAATCCCCGATTTGTGATGTTGGGCATGCTGCATTGTAAACAGATCCAGACAGCATACCAAGGTAGAAAAGATCTATTAAGCTGTGCAAGGTCATTGCCCTTGAGACGATAAGTGTTTTTTTCCTTTTTATGTCTTGTACAGAATGACTGGCAATTTAAACCTGAATCATGCAGATGGAGAAGTAATTTCTGTTCAATATGAAAAGATAAATTTGACGAGGGATGCACATAGGTTATCCCCCCCCCCCCCCCCCCCCTCTCTCTCTTTACGGACAGGAGTAAAACTAAATGTCTCATTTGTGCGAGGCATGAGCATAATTCTGCGACTTTTTCTACTGTCAAGAAGTTATTGTAGCAGCTCAGGATTGGATTTAGTTGAAAACAATTTGTCCCTGCCTCTGTGACCCTCGGGTGAACCGAGTGTCTGCAGGGAAAAAAAATGCTGCCTCACCCCAAAGTGTGCAGTGCAGATTATTGTCCGCGGCGGCGGCAGCGCAGCGCTGCCATTATGTTATTTGGTTTGATTTGTTTTGTTAATGTCCACCTCCAACGGAGGAAACGTGAGACAGCATGTGATTCTCTCGAGACTCGCAGTGCATGTGTCCCGACAGAAAAGCCCGGTGTGTCTGTTAGTGGTGTGACACTCTTGACTCATTCAACCTGATACTCATGAAGGAATGACTGTGGTTACCCCGTCTGGCTTCCTGCTACACACACACACACACACACACACACACACACACACACACACACACACACACACACACACACACACACACACACACACACACACACACACACACACACACACACACACACACACACACACACACACAGACACGCGCTCCCAATCTCTCACACTCCTGTACACCCTCACGCAGCTGTAACTCCCAGCCAATCTCCCGTTATTCATCGCCACGGCTCCTGTCATCTGTCACCCCCGTCCTACTTTGCACTTTAATTTTACCACCCTTCCCCTCAGCATTCAGCATTTGTAATCAATGTTATTTATTGTGATAGAGATTAACTTGGCCTAATCGACACAAGCCACCCACCCAGAGAGCGACTCTAAACGTGCCTGTCTCTATTAAGTGCCTCCTAATGAAAATTCAGTGTGCAAGTTGATGAGTGGAGCGACTCGATGGGCATACCACAGCGAAATGATGATGACATTTTTCTTTTTCTTTTTTAAAAGCAAGCTGGCATTGATTTGATCCCAAATGAGTAGTCGCGTAACTCTGCTGTTGGTGTACATACAAGCCATTGATCGAGAAACAAGAAAACGCAGGTGATGCCGGATTATTGTGCAGCAGCGCAGCAAGCTGTTTTTATTCTCCCAACACAGACGATCTCTTGTTAGAATCATACAGCCCACTTTCTCAAGAAAATAAAATCTATTTATACATTTCTTTTTCTTCTAAAAGTAAGAACCCACAAGGGGCCTGTGAGAGAAGATTGTCACTCATGAGAAAGCTGGTAGGTAGGATTTTAGGATTTCGCTGCCAGTTGGAAGCTTAGGCCAGATGAGTTTCCCAGGAAGATTGCAATGCACTTGCTGCGCGTGCACACACACATACACACACGCATACAAATACCCACACAGAAATGCACATGTGTGCGCACAGACCACTTGAGCTGCTGGCTGACAGTGATTATAAACCTTTGGAATATCTCACACGTGTGGCCTCATGCAGCTATCAAGAGCTGCACGCCATGCGATCCATCCCCCTGATCCTTGGTCCACCATTGCCATGGTAACAATCAGTAGTTACACCCCGCCAACACAACCTCCTCCTCCTCCCCCCACCACGTTCCCCCTCCTATACCCCTCCACTTCTATCACTCAGATGTGACTTGTCAGTGGCTGTTCAGGATGTGGATTGCCAGGCCACAAGCCCAGCATGTCTCCCACAGAGGTAGAATAGAGCCAATCAAGGAAATGGACCAACTCCACCAGATTCCACTTATACTGCTTAACAAAGATTCAGTCTCATTCAGGCTTTCTGATTCCAAGTATGCTTTCAGACACCAATTCATAGTTATATTTATTTTTGTCCTATTATGTCACATGACAAAGCAAGGAGAGCAACTCTTAAGTATGACGCATTCTGAGACCAACCATAGGTGAAACTTACATACTTTTCTATGGTTGATACAAGCCTACATTGATAAACAAATTATTTAAATACTCCATTACTTAAAAACTGGCAGCAGTGCTGGTAAAACTGACCCCCGATGCAGGTCTTTGAATAAGGTCACAACTGTTCAGGTTGCATTGAGAAGACATGCAATTTAAAACCTGTACCAAATCAAACATATGGATCATATTGGCTGCATTGATAACAAAACAGCCAAAATGCTTTATTTCTCTTTGTTTAAAATCACGTCTTATAGACATTTGAATCATGTTATAATTAATTATAAAAATTAACTTTGAAACCTGAACAATATTTTTCACACCTTTCTTTCTCTGTGTTTTTTGAGTTAACTGTGTTGCTCTTAAATCTTTGTCCCTCAAACAAACAGGATATCTGTGTACCAGTCAAATAAATGCGGAAACAGAAAATCTCGCAATCTATCTCATTTTGATGCTGTAATGACAGCCAAAGAAAAACACTACAGGACTTCATTTAGATGTGTCTAAATCTGTGATGCTCTCCAGTTGCTTCCCATTGACTAATCGCGCTGATTATAGAATACAGTAGGTCGGCACAGTTGTTAACAGCTAACAGGGGAACATGCAGAAATGAAACACGACAATCTCTGAAACGCCGTCCCCCTTCCGACTCTGCTGCACGCTGCCCCAGGAGACCATTATGTGCTCTCTGAAATGCGGTAAATTCGCACAAGGGAGGAGGGGGAAAAGCTGGCTGTGCTGAATGTAAAAGTTTTTTTTGTGACAGATGTGGAAGTTTGCGGGATCAGTTTGCCCCGCTGTGGGGGGAAGGCGCTGTTCTTTGGGGATGAGGAAATGGCTTTGATGTAGTTGTATTTCAGATGAACTGTTAATTCTGGTTCACCCCTGTGTGTGTGTGTGCATGTGTGCATGCTCATCAGGCCATTATGGAAAACATTTTGCACACACTCCTGAATGTTTTCAATCCTACACTCATATATAGGATGCCTCTCTGTAGGTTATCTCTCATCTTCCGTTGTTACAATCACAGCACCCTTCTATTAAGATATGAATGGATCTTCTCCGTTCTTTACAGGAAAGTGTTTGTGCAGTCATTATTTCACTGCAGACAGTCTCCCTCTCTTCTTTTGTTGCTGTTGATAGGAGCCAGCCGGTAGATCTCACTCTGAAGGCCGTACTTTGCCAGTGTTAATCCACAAACTGTTGCACCAGCGCCGCAGTTGTAAGCTGTGCCACTTAGCCTGTATCATCACACAAATCATTTTTTCCTCCACTTTAACGATTTATTCTCAGCAAGACAAAGAGATGGAGACGGTGACAAGTCAGACAGCCACCGGCTCGAGCGCTCACACGAGGGGAAAGAGTATTTAATTAGTTTAAAGATAGCAAAGGGTGATCATGACATCAGCAACTTGGGAAGTTAAGCGATGTCTTTACTTTCCTCTGTTATTTGATGAATACCGTGCAAGAACAAAGAAGCGCATATTTCCCTCATCTGACTGTACCATTCCTTTGATTTGGGTCTAATTGGGTGCACGTTAGCCTCTGGTACAACAGATACAACTAATTAGGCTCTTGTGCGTGTAATTAAAACGATGTACCATGGCCAAGCTTCCAGCAGGGTATGTGTTTAACAAAAGCAATTAAGAAATTTATCACCTGGAAAGATCCTTTATCCATTTTTATCTGCATATCGGCCCACGTCTGTTTGTTTTTGATGACAAAGGCAAGCCTGTCCTTTTGTCATCATTGTCTACAGCTGAGGGAGAGAGAGAGAGAGCGAGTGTGAGGGAGAGACGGCGTGAGCAAGTGAGTGACAAACTCTGGTGGTGTTGGAGGTGTGGAGAATTAGGTTTGATCCTGGGCGGCTGCCACTTATCAGTAGTGTTGTGATATGGGGGGGCTCAGTATCCTCCTCTGAGAGTCCTCTCCCTTTCCCTCTTCCTCTTTTATATTCTTCAGTCCTCCCGTCGTCCCTCCCTCCCCATTAAGCCATGTATTAAAGATTCATATGGCACCTACAGTGTATTCAGAATACACTACGCTCATGCTGTTCTCTTTCCTCCTTGTTCATTCTGCACTCAACCTTCTCCCCTCCGTCACCCATTATTCCTCTCCAACTCCCTCCCTCCTCCCTTCCCATATCACTGAATTCCCACTAATAAGGATACTTAAAGTAAATCCTCCCAACTCTCCTTTCCACAGCGGATTAGCGTTCTCACCCTTGGCGACTAGAACAATCGGTTGAGAGCGGCAAAACAAAAGGCCTCCATGTTGGTGATGTGCTGTTTTGGATCCTGGAGCTTATTTTCTGTCTGTCTCACTCTCGCTCGTCTTTTTCCCGCTCTTCCTCTGCGGTTACTCATCCTCTGTCTCTCTTACCTCTTAGGCCTCTTTTTTCTCCCTGCCTCAAGCTCTCGTGTCTCATTACTAGATATGGCATTGATGCACATACACTCTCTCTGACCACTTATGGATTTGTTTTTCATTAATAAATTTCTTAGTCTGACTGAAGCTCATGTTGTCCTTCAGACTGAACTCAATCCAACATCTGATACTAGTAATTTCTGCTCGAGCAAATACAAGTTCCCAGAGGACAAGATATCTTTCCCCATCTCCTTCCGTGTGCATTTTCCTCACTAAAAACCAATAGCAGAGACAACAAAGTTCATATAAATGATAAATAGAGTTGATGCAGGCGTTTATCCCGCTCTGTCTTAACTCACTCTATCACATGTAGAAATGAGGCAACTCGCACTGGCCCCACCGGAGTCTTCTAGCAATTAGGCAAGTCCCAGAAAAACACATTAATCTGGCTGTTATATCTAGCCTTGTTAATTTATAGTTGGGTTGGAGAAGCTCACTCATTAATTGGCTGTGTTGGATGACACACAGCGAAATTACATTTGCATAGATCATTTTTAAATTGCCACCCAACATCCAGCTGGGAGCAATGCTGAGAATAAACCCTTTGGTTTTAAGTGTTTGCTTGTTTGACGGCAGTTTAGTGATGAGAGAGCAGACACTGAGGAAAGGTGTCTGAGAGAAGTCTGTAGGAGCTGCCGGGTGTTTTTTTTTTTTTTTTCTTTTTAAACCTGCGCTTTACGGTCGCCATCTCGCCCACGTCTCCATACAAGCAGAGAAATTGGCTGTACTCAGCAGACCAGGACGGAGATAGCGAGTGGCGGGGGGCAGAGGGGGTGGCAGAACGGGCACCGGAGAAGGAGTAGACGGGGGGGGCAGAAGGGGAGAGTCAATTCCAAAAGGACTCTTGAGTTTCATTCCAAAAATTGAATCGTCAATTTCCATTCAGCCGACCACTCTGCAGGATTGGAAATGAATGAGTGTCAAGGTGGTGGTTGTCCTGGAAATAGAGGTTAGCCCTGGAGTGAAATTCAACGGCGACAGCGTGGGTGGGCCAGGAGGGAGGAGTGGATAAGTGCTGGAGGAGAAAGAAAGGTGGACTGGAATCAAAAGTGAAATTGAACATGGGGCCTGACCTTGGCGTGCTCCCTTTCGCGATGGCCGTGTTGATAATTCCACTGGCTCAAGCTGCACAGACTGGCAGCTTCGGTGTGACCGAGTCTGAAAGAAGGGACAGCTGTAATTATCAGCAGAAAGCTCAGGAGATAAAGAGACGGGAATGTAATCGTCACTGGCACACATCAGCACTATCTCACACTCAAACTTAAGGCCTGTCACCAAACATGGTTGGTGTGCATGTGCAAGAGGGCGCCATCTATTTTTCTCCTCACATAAACGGGATGTATGTGTGCCTTTGACCCCTCTACCAATAGACTTTGATGTCTGCCCCCCCCCCATCAGCAGACCCCCCCTCCCACACGTGAAGCCTGAATGTGACAGAATGTCAGTGCGCTCACCTGACATGAAAGACACCTTCAGCAATGAGGTGCAGATGCTATCTCTGACACGCCTCAGCTACGCCACACGACCGGCCCGTAATGCCACCCTGCTGCTTATCAGGCCATCTGCAGTCTGATTAAAGCAGCTTATTTTTAGACGGTGGGGGACTAATTCCCTCTGACCTTTGTGCATCTGCATTTGATTAGAAATGGCGATCGCACAAGAGCTGAGCAATTAATCAAAAACCAAATCAAAAATACAACGTAATCATAGTCCTTCATCAGGTGTAGATATGCATCACATTATACTTGAGGTAGTTTAGGAACTTTGATTACTTGAGGGAAATTAATAATATAGTCAAGCAAAAGTATCTAAAGTATTATGAAAGGGATCATTTGCATCGTTAGAAGGTAACTCTCGGTACATTTTCTCAGCTACTGAAGTATAATTTTGAAAGAAAGACTCATTTTCAAATGTGCAGTGTAGTATTTAGTTTGACACTTTTAGAAATATAGCAATCAATATACTGCAAGTAAATGGCAGTCCTTACAAAACAGTCAAGTGTGACACCACTTTGAGCCACCAGATGGTATTAAGAGTCACTTTCGCCTATAAAACAATCCAACATGAGACCAATAGGATCACATTTTTATACTTTTCGATGAAACTTGTCTTACTGAATACAGACCGGATGCCTCAGTGACTCAACCCTGTTACCCAGTATCCAAAATGATAATGCATACATTTTATATACTTTCCGAGTAAAATAAATCTTATTTTGAGAGTTTTTGTAATGGGTTATTACTGGTGATGCATTATTGATTTGAGCTGTTCAAACTCAAGTGATTATTTTGCTGTAAGAAATAAACAGCGGTTTTATTTGTTCATTTTTACAGAAATCTTGCTTTCAAAATGAGTAGGAAAAACATTGAATAGAACTTCAAGAGAGGTGTGGCAGTCTGTTTTAAATTCATGTGAAACCTTTATAAGGGTTGACCTTGAAAATAACTATTTAATACATATTTCTCCGCTGAAATTATGAAAAATGTAACTTAAAATTGAACTCAAGAGGATTTAAAAAAATTGATTTTTACCTTTTAACACAAAAAGGTGTTAAAAGAAAGATACATTTTGATACTGATCATATTTTTTAAGTATCAGTTAGTCTTATGATTGCAGTGTCTTTTTCACACATAAACTAATAGTCTACTCTTCAATAACTATGCGAATATAGTGAAAAGTAATTTTCTTTCATGTTTGTTATGAAGGAACCTGCTTTGCTTCACTAGTTTCACAGATCCTCATAATATTCATTATAAAATTGTTACTCCTGATATTTGGGGAATTGGGAACAATGCTTGCTCTTCATATTTACATCAGAATGTAATGGCAAATGTTTTGATGACATTTTCTATAAAGTGAGTGATCTACTTGTATAGATGAGTGGCAGTGGTTTTTCAAAGTGTCGTCATCCTATCCTGTCTGTAAAATTTTCCATTAAAACAAACATTTTCAGAACTGAATTCTTTGTAATTATAATTCACATAAATCCAAATAATATAATGAAAGCAACAGTTAAAAACTACATGTAAAGACCTCATATTTGAAATTGAAAGCATCTTACAGGCAGAATAAGAGTTTTCATTTGCATGCGCAGTGTGAAAGTTCAGGGCACAATGTGGTTGAATGCCTGTGAGCGGTGGCCACCCATGCTGTGAAAATCCCTAATCTATAACACAAACAAATCTCGGCACAAAATGCCCCATGACTTATTTGAAAGGTTTTCAGAACAGTCGGAGAGAGTTACATGTTTTCTATCCCATCAGCTACCTAATTGCTTCAGCTCAATCTTATTCACACGTTGCACTTCCCTTGGTTGTTTGTCTTTTTTTTTTTAAAGTCAAATGCAAAGTAACACTTCTTTTCTTTCACACTTATGCACACAAGCACCCCTCTACCTGTCAGACAGACTGAACACTCTGGCGGCAGCGGGGACGCAGCGGTGGAGGCGAGGGGAGGGAGGGGAGGATGGCAGTGTGAGTGGCAGCACCACTGATCATCTCCACGATTTCAAACTTAATTAACCCGGGCGTCGCGCCACGCGTCCTCCGGCCCGTCAACAGTGAGTGCCGGCTCACAATCTCCTCAGAGATCTGCTGCGATGACGGGTAGAAAAAGAAGAGGAAAAGGGCGAGACAAGACAGATGGGAACTTGTCATCCCACCAGCATCACATACCTTAACCTGCTATTAAATAGTGATTCCAGTTTGCCTTATTTGACCATAGTTTCAGGCATTTATTTCTATTGAACATGACAGCATTGTATTCAGCGAATTAACTGGCGAGATCTGGGAGGACGGGGACGTCGCTCGAATGTGTCAGACTACTCGCAGGCAGTCATATCATGAGACAAATTGAGAATGAGTTCTTAAAGCACTTTGCTTGAAGGTAAAACTGAAAGTGTAATAATGAGAGGGTGCAAAAATCCTTTAATGTATATAAAAACTGTTTATTGTTATGGTGGGTCTGAGTAGAGTCACTCAATTATGATTGATGGCAGAGGTAGTTTGAGTAATAATTTCACACTTTCCCCCTTATTTGCGCTTCCAAATAAATTTGGGTAACCTCTGGTGTGGTTAAAACCTCTAATTACCCGACTGTACATGCTTCCTCGCTCACCAAATGTGTTTTACTGTTGTCTGCGGCTACAGCTAATGATTATTTTCCTTCCTTGATTAATCTGGCAGTTACTTTGTTGATTAATTGTTTGGACTATAAATCTTCCCAGCACCCAAGGTGACGTCTTCATATAGTTTGTTTTGTCAAAACAACAGTGGAGAATTCAACAATGTTCAATGCTGTCTTGGAGAGATAACAAATTTGGCAGATACTCTGATTTGAGAGGCTGGAAGCAATGAATATTATGTACTAATAACAAAATTATCCGGAAGAAAAGTTGCTTCCAACTAATTGGCCATTGGAATAATAATACATACAAAACTTCAGCAAGAAGTTGGTTTACATAGTGTTAGAATAAGACGTATTTACCCTTCAAACACAAATAGGCATCAACACAGACAGAAGCTGTTTGAAAGTAACAGAAGAAGCCATGAATATATTTTGTCTAAGGTTGCCCTCAGCAGTTAGAGGAGCAACAAACCCACGAAACAAAACCTCAGCTGCCCTCCGCACACACCCTCCTCTGAGACCTGACTCAGACTGTCTGCCTTTCTGTCCATCCCAGCTCTGAGAACGCGGAAGTGCCGACTCAACCATCCCTTACAGTTAGAGGGGGAGGTTTATGTACCCACAAGGGCCTGTGCTAAATTCCCACAGCCAACCATGAATTTAAAAATACCTCAGTTGTGCTGTTTCTCATGCAAAGGAAGAGAGAACTGAGACAGAGGATTGATCGGTGACAGGGCTCTCGCTCTCTCTCTTCCTTTTAAAGTCTTTTCTTTTTTTGGCGTTTCCTTGCAGCCTACTGTAAAACTTCTCTCACCGTTCCTCGGTTTTTCCTCATTCCTCATATCCTCCTAATATCCTTCTCTATCTCCTCATTTTCCCGCTGCTCCATCGTCCTGACCGTCTGGCCATCTCATTTAAGTCAGTGACATTTGATGTGAAGTGGCGCGGGCCCGAGAGCTTACAGCCACTGACTCATAAAAACACACATGCGCGTGGAGGACTTGATGTGGAGGGAAAGGTCAGGCTTACTCTCCGTGGGCCTAATCACCCACTCTCATTGAGTGGCTTGCTCGCTCAGTCACACTTGATTGAGAGAGTGAGTATGTGAGAGAAATGTGATCACGGGTGTGACTTCAGTGTATGTAGGCGAGCGAATGAGTGCGAGTGGGATAGATTGCGCCTTGAGATTTGTGGCAACGTGTGTGTGTGTGTGTGTGTGTGTGTGTGTGTATGTGTGTGTGTGTTTGTGTTCATCAAAAAATGTGCATTCCTGACTTGCGAACGTACGATTAGCAGATGACCGTTTCGGGTCAGGTGACAAACGCATACAAATGTGGGTGTAGACACGCGCACATGCACCCAAAATCCGCTTGCATTGAACATGTGGTGCAATCAGCAGCCTTATCAGGGGAACTGTGCGGCTGTAACAGGCTCATTAACTTCTCCCTGAGCCTTTTTTAGAGAGGGGAATTGGCCAAGACGAGTGGGCCACACTTGTCTCTACCCTGTCTTTATACAGTCTATTCACAACTCGGTCTTTGAGGTAAGTGATTGTGCACGTGTGCGTGCTTGTACATGTGCCGTCCCCCTTTATTCAGACCTACTCTTCCCTCATGTTTGTCCTCTTTTTCCCTCATTAGCGAAACCTTCAGTGTCACCCTTTTTCTAAAAACAAGGCCGCAAGCAGAGCAGGGCAGCGGGGATTAAGTATTAAAGAGCCTCAGCTGCTCTGGGGCTCCTGTAGCTCAACGTTCGGCCACCAAGGCCTGATAATGGTGTTTGTTTAGCCATTAGTCAGGCCCTGCTTAGCAGCTCTCTCCCCTTCGGCTGCAGCAGCTCTGATAGATGATGGATGAAGATTGCAAGGGTCGGCGGATTGAGGGATGAGTGTTGTGGAGAGGTTTCAATAGCGTCAAGAACCTTTGGTCGAAGTGGGTTGCACTGCGGAGAAGTGGTATAGGTAGTCAAATTCAGTTTTTCATTAGTATCTGTGTGAGGAGCAGGAAGGAGCAAGTTAGATAAAGCGTGTGTATGCTTCAAAAGCCTTAACTCGTAACAAGAAGCACTTTCTGAGTCTATCCTTCCTGTGATAAGTTTTCCTTGTTCGATTAATTAAAAAGTAGCCCCATCTTATTTCCTGCTGCACAGCCAGCAGAAAGTACTTCTTCTTACTGAAAGCTATTTTAATTGTATGGTATATTTCTCTGCAGCTAATTCAGCCATTGTGTTTTGAGCTGGCGACGTGACCTTATGCCTATATGTTTTGAAGTGCTGTCAAATCTTTGAGCATTATTAGTAAGAACCTCAGCTGAGGTTCATAGCCCCCATATCATAATGCTCAGTCACCAGTCACCAGTCGCTCTCTGACTCATCTTGACAAGTGACAGGCACCTGCCAGCTTGCACAAAGAAGCTGTTGAGACTCAGTCAGTAATGTGTGTGTGTGATTGCGCTCCCTCTGTTCCTGTCCTCCTGCCACTCGATGATCCGTTGTGCCTTCTCTACTGAAGTTGCTACACCTTGTGTGCTATTCATGCACTACTCTACCTGGGTGTCTGGGAATAGTCACAATGTGGATTTTTTTTCAGCTTGAGGCATTGTTTTGAACTTGTCCAAAAAGAAAAAAAAAGAAAAATATGAGACTCTTTATGAAAAAAAAAAATGGGAAAAAAGGGTTTGTACAGTTGGTGCATAAATAGGAAACTAACTTGTGCCTCAGTAGGCAAAGATCTGCAACTGTTCACAGATTTCTGATGTCCTGTTGTCGCAGTCAGCTTTTTTTCTTTCTTTCTATTTTTTTAATGCCTTGTTAACACAGAAACTGGTTCATGCAATTGGTGTAGATGATTAAAAACACAGCAGAATCTTTCAGCAGTGTATATCTAGGGAAGCTGATATTTAATCAGTCTTTTCTAAGCAAATATGTACAAGAGAAAGACTCAGGCAGGCAGAGATGGCAAATCATTACAGGAAACGTTTTAAGTTAAATAATATATATTCATCGGCGGAACACATGATGTAATTTAGACTTGCACTAAGAACAAGCTGTGCTCTATCCATCTTCTCACAGTAATGCTAATCTGCTTCAAAGCACCCACCTAAAACGGTCTTGAAGCAACATCCTCTATCAGTCACATGTTCTAAGAAATGCATCTAAGACAAAGTCAATGTAGGGACGTAATCTGATTACATTCCTGCTACGTATTTGCAGTAACCGGGCTACTACAGTGTGTGTTAAAGTGTTCTCCGATTACAAGCATAACTACATTTCTTTCAGTAACCTGGTTTTTGAATGCATGTAAACGTTGTAATTTTATTCCTTTCGAATCAGTCCGAAGCAGACATAAATCTGTTCCGAGTTGGCGCCAAAACACTGACCGCACTGGTGACGTTTCTCTCAAATGTCAACAACAATGAGTTGAAAAAGAGATGAGCTGTTTTTTCAACCTTAAATGTACTTGTTTGAGCCGCCGGATTTAGCAAATACAGGTTTAGTATTTTTTTTTACTTTAATTCAGTAGGGCTGCTTTGTATTGAGTTAGTGACTGTGATTATAACAAAAGCACACTAAAATCTATACGTTATTTGTGGGTTTGTTAATTTCAAGACAATGCCACATGTAAAGTCATTTTCACATCGACCCAGCATCCCAACAATCTTGGGAGGTGATGAGTGGGAACATGTAGAGCAGAAGTATTGGGTCGGGCACTGTTCAGTAGCTGTCTGACCGATCTGAAAACTAGGTTCCATTAAATTTTGATCTGATTTAACCATATTGTGAAAACCTCATAATTGGACGACAATTTAATAGAAATTGGCACTGAATTGGCAAGACACAGAGGCGAAGGAATTTCTGATAATGCTATCGGCTGTAAAGAGATCATTCTAAAGGTAGGTGCTGGTGCTCCACCACAGCGCCTCCTCAACATGGCTCAACATAAAAATTGCTACTACTTTTTTCCTTCAATTATTTTCAGAAAATGTAGATGTGAATAAATTGTTCTTAAATTCTGGCATCCGGGGAACAGTTTTCAGGACAGCTAGCCAGGATGCTTCAGGCTGAATTTGGTGGCAAAAGTGTTGAGCTTGCTATGGACAAGAATATCCACAGACAACAGGTTTTGAAGCCTGAAAACAATCCCGGCAGAGTCGCACTCAGGAGATCTGATATGAAAATCATTTCACATGTTGTCAACAGTACTTTTTCGCTTATGTATACCATGCTGGGAAACTGATTTCCAAATTTGCTTTAGATGAACTTTGAGGTTAAAGCCACTAAAAACACACACCAGTTTAGTCTCTATATCCTCGTCTACAAAGGTTCCATGCAAATACCTACAAAAGGGCAGGCAAGCAATCACTCACTATGAGATCAGTATTCCCCTTGAAACCAAACGAAAACTGGGCACTGAGACTAAACCACATTACAAGATACCTTCATGGCTCATTGGCATTTATGCTGGTGAAGTGAAATCATTATAACCAATAAGGTGTGTAATGGATTCCTTCCCAGCAGTCAGTCTGCCTGCCTGACTTCTTAATTGTTGCTGCATGTGTGTTAGGATGTGAGTGCATGCTTTATGTAGGTGCAGGACAATCATACATCAGAAGCAGGTGATCGCCTTGGGGGGAATGTGCTGTGGGGGTGGGGAGTTTACGGATGAGGGAAACTACCCTGCGAGGGATTTGAGTTTCTCTGCAAGTGCAAGCATAAAAACTGCTGGAATATCCTTGAGCAAGGCACTAAGTAATTACCTGTTCTTAAAATAAAAGAGTGTGGACTCTTGACGGGAGCAAGTGAAAAAGGAAATTCCCTGCAGCCATCACTCAATGTGTCAAAAAGAAATGAGTGCTGTGGGTAGTGCTGGAACCACACGTTGATTATTTGAGTGGTAGATTGAGAGAGAATTAATGGGAAGGTATTCTGCTAATCAATTATTTAAGTCATTCATCAAACAAAACTTTGCAAGTGTGACACTTTATGCACTAAACAATTAATCAATCACTGAAAAAGAAAATCAAGGGCTTGACTGATAATGGGCATATATTTAGTTGCAGTTAGGGCTGTGAGTGCGGGCAGTCTTTTTTTTGTTTGCACTTACAGAGCCCGACCTGAGATACCTATCTGTGAGCGAGCTCGTGTTTGCATGCCTGCCTCCAAAACTGTTTGTATGTATTAACAACCGTCTGGACGTGGCGGCAATGCCGTTCGTAGGAGGTATTGGCTCCTGAAAGTAGCTCTTCTCTGCCAGGCCAGGCCATTTAATCAGGTTTCCTACATCCGCCAGCTGTGTCCACAGAGCAAACAGCCACTCAGTCCGTCCCGCTGGAAAGCTGCAACGTCCAGCTGGGGGTTGGAGGGGGCCAGTTAGCATTGGGAGATTAGCCCGGGCCTGCCACTGCCCAGACGGAGAGAGAGGTTGCATTTGTGTGCTTGTTTGAGGGACAAACAGAGATTGAGAGATTACAAGAGACACCGAGGTCAGCTGCTGAGAAAGGTATGAGGCAGAAAAGTCTTGTTGTGTGTGTGCGCGTGTGTGTCACTGCACAGAAGCACATTCAAATGCGTGCTCTGCTCAAGTAGTGTGTATGTGAGCGTGTGAGCCTGTGGTTTTTGCGCTCTCGCTGCTCAAGTGTCCAGCTGGCAGAGGCGAGATAGCAGGAGCCTTGAAAATGGTGACAGAGCGGTAAACAGACACACAAACAGTCTATCAGTCCTAATGAGGAAAAGTGCTGTGCCTAAAAGGATGGTGTGTGTGTGTGCGCGGGTGTGACACTCATAACCGCTGAATTGTGGTTATACATCAGAACAGACAAACATGCACAAGAGGACAGACACATGTAGACACACAAGATATGCGTGAGGACACAGCCGTGAGAACTGGGACATGTGGTTTTATCAAGACACACACACACACACACACACACACACTGACACACACACACCCACAGTTGTTGGGTCACGGGCCAACTTTAAAGGTGTTAGCAGCATATTTAGGCCAGAGCAGCTGGATCCTACTAAAATGGACCGGGCACATCAATCCCCCCGCCTGCGTCTGGTGCCCTGAATACAATGGCTGGGGCTGGCTGCTTTGGTGAGTGTGGCTCTCCCAGTCAGTCAAATTGAAATAAATGAACTGCCATCCCTGACGGCAGGGTAATTGTTCATATGGAAATTGGATTGCCATCGTCATACCAGCCTCCTGTTGAAAGTTGTGAGACCATTTCACTGAGAAGCTGGGGCAAGAGTGTTTGCGCGTCAAAAAAAAAAAAAAAAAACCCAGCAAGATGGAAGACGTGTAGAGATAGAAAACCTTCATGCTCTCCCACTTCTTGTTTTATCTTTAACAATGCTTCTTGTTCTGCCTATCCATTCCTGGTGGCGGGAAAATAAAGGGCGACGATCTTTCCTCTTTCCCAGATCCTTGTTATGGCTGCAAACCCAGGTTGTCACGTTTCCTTGTACTCACTTTATCAGGCCTTTTCAGCATCCCACATGCTGTGAGAGACATGGCAAGGTTTCTTTTCGAACATTAACCCCTCGCTCACCTCTCCTTCCTCCTCTCTGCCCAGGGCTGAGGCCGCTAGGGACAGGCGAGTAATTTAATAGCAGTTTCCTTTTATCAGTGTATTACAGTGAAAGTGGTTTCAGCGTGAAGACACCCCCACATCAATGTCAGAGCTGGTGGCTGTCAAAGCCAGCTCTCCAGCGGAGAAGTGCTGAATATGAATGATCACGGTATGGGGTGATATCCCATTATGTTTTCAGCGTAGGCTGTCAGGTTTTCTTTATTTTTTTATTTATCATATCGGTTTCCTCTCTATCTGTTTTAATGAGTGAGACGAGCACACATGCTGGTTCAAAACCTGCCAGGTCAGCAGTTGTGGAGATGTTTGTGAGCACAATGTAACCCTAACAGACACATACACCCCCGCTCTCTCTTTCTAATCCTCCCCCACCCCGCTCGCTGCTTCTTGATCTCTTGCTCCCTCGCCATGAGACGCTCGCATACTTCCTCCTGGCTAGAGGACTGGCCGAGATGCGTGTGGAGTGCCATGCTGGGTTTCAGTGCCACAGAGTCACAGAAACGCAGCATGGCAGTCTGAAGAGAAGAGTGTCTCTGTGTGGTCTGATCGGGATTACCTCGTCAGCACTCCATGCTGGGCCGGTGCATGTACTGGTGCATGCACATGTTCCTCTAAGCCTGTGGAAATCTGTGTGTGCCTGTGTACACACCTGCCATTTTTTCAATTATCTTCCTTTGAGAACTGTATCCTGTCCACACATGTCCCAACTTGCCGAGAGAGGCTGAAAGAGAAGGTACTATATTTGTTGACAAAAGGTGTGTGTGTGTGTGTGTGTGTGTGTGTGTGTGTGTGTGTGTGTGTGTGTGTGTGTGTGTGTGTGTGTGTGTGTGTGTGTGTGTGTGTGTGTGTGTGTGTGTGTGTGTGTGTGTGTGTGTGTGTGTGTGTGTGTGTGTGTGTGTGTGTGTGTGTGTGTGTGTGTGTGTGTGTGTGTGTGTGTGTGTGTGTGTGTCCAATGATTGAGGCACACCTTGGTGTGCTATATACAAGCCTGTGAAGGTTGCACAACAGATTTGTTCTTGATATTTTTCCCCCCTCCAACCAAAGAACTTGAGGCGGAAATTGCATACCGCTGTGCTGCATCAAAGCGTGTCTGAGAGGTTTATTCACTAATGTAAGTGTTCGTGTGATTTCTGAGTTTGTTTGCCACAGTTATGTTTCGATCAGTCATAGACAAAACCTATACAAGTGCTGTTCATGTGGTTTTCTTGACCAGTTCATCTGTAAAGCTTATTATCTACAGTTGCCACAAGAGGTATTTCAAGTTGATCATCCTTAACTGCAAATTTCACAGATGGTCTGCAATCTAGAAATGAATCATGTGTTCATGGAGAGTACAGTGGTAGGATTTTATTTCTTCGTGCTCTGCAATGCATTAAATCTCGATAGCATCATAATCACCAAAAGAATGTCAGAGTCCAGGTGAATTAAAGATGAATACTGCAATATTACATCCTAATTTTCAAGGATTTATTGATGCTGTGGTCTTTTCAACAGCATTACTTTTAACTAGCTGTAGCCGAGCTAATAAAATATTGACAGTTTGTCTTTGTGTCTATGGTAACACTCAACAACACAAATAGTGCCGAAAAAAATACGATGCAGGCTTGTAATTTCTTAACACTGATGTAGGTGATATTTATAAAGGAAGTCTTATAAACATAAAGCTTGTGGCGGTATTATAATCAAGCTTGGGTTTTCAGTTAGAAGAAGGGCAGAGTTGGGATTTGTTGGGTTTCGGTTGAAGCTTGGCTCCGCTCCACGTCCGCACTGCTTTGAGAGTTAATCTGAGTGGAGATTTCTGTTTCATTAAAATCAGTGCAAAATGCAGAACCTCTAACTTGTGTTTTGCTGGATGAATTTGTTTGTCACACTGCGCATGTTTAAGCCTAGGTTTTGAATTCAGCAAAACACACGAACCATTGAATTAATTACCTTTTCAAAGCCATTCACACAAAAAAAGGTTGCCAGTGCAGGCGACAAGACAACCTTCAAATCACGGTGATATCATGTAAAGGCTTATTCACTCATCCTTTCAAATTGCGTGCGACTCGTTTGAATCACGACAAACCGGTGGATGGTTTCTCAGGTCGTATTACTCTATATCCTGATGTTGTCCATTTCGTTTCCTCTTCTCCTCCCTTGCTCCTCTCGTCTCGGAGCCAAGCTTTCAAATGTTGACATGAGCAGACTACCAGCACATCCCTTCCATTGGCAATACTTTCAGGTTTTCTGTTCTTCATCTCTTCCAGCAACCCTACCCTCTCTGTTACCTCAACCTGCTGTCTAACCTTGTTGTTTGTCTATGCTTTCTGGCCAACTGATATGATCTTGAAGGTTACAAATGTTGTGCTTAGATAACAACAAGCTTATTGGTGTAGATCATGCAGGTCTTCTCACAGTCCACCTGTCTTCTTGCGAAATGAGCCCAAAAGCATGAAGTTGTACATCAATCTTCTTTTTCTGGATAGTCAAATTTCAAGTAGATGCAGTATCATATCCTTTTCTCCTCCAAATGAATACAGCAACTCATTCAATGCAGACCATCTATCCATAAAAAGAAGGTAGTGAGACTTTCATGTCCCTGCTTTGCACTGGCTACACATAATACTATTTCAAGATTTATATGAATCTAAATTAATATAGTAAAAATCCTCAAATTTCCTAGCATTTGTTACACAATGTTTAGTGTGTATATATATATATATATATATATATATATATATATATATATATATATATACTTAACATTACAACCATGAATTTTCTATTGTGTTGAGCTGAAAGATACGGCTCCAGTCAAGGAGAAAATTCAAGATAGCCGAGTCTGTGTTAAAACTTTGATATCAACCTCCTTCAGACGTTCTCCTCTCTCGATACCTAATTCGATGTTAGGCTTCCAGAATCCAACAATTGTTTTACTTGAGGTCCCATTTTTTCAGATGTGCCAGCTTCATTAGCACATGATGTGTTCCATTATTATTTATTCCAGGCCATTGGAGGCTTCATTAGCTGCAGGCTGATGTGGCACGCAGCCTCTAAATTTAGCACCTTTTTTTTTATTTATTCAGAATAGCCACGTGTTGGATAGTATGCCCAGTTGCCCGAGTGCTCGCAGAGCGGTTCAGAAGCATGCAAAGAGAAGAGAGGTGGGCTGGTCTGAGGAAGAAAAGGGCCTCATTCCACCTGTGCCACCCCCACTGAGCGCCTGTCGCTCTGCAGCTCTTTGAAGCTTCTTTAATTCCAACGTTCAAGATTAAGCCCGTGGAGGAAAAAAAAGGATAAAAAGTGATAAAGCGACAGAAGGAGACATCCAGAGAGAGAACAGGCTCCTTTGAAATATGTTAAGAAATTCGTTTGCACTGACCCACAATACCACATCAGAGAGAATTTTGTGCAACACTCTTTTCTGATCAGGAGCTGGTCATAGGAATTGCACGAACAGGACACTTTGAAGTCATTGTTGTAAATAGCAGTGGAGTCCGTCTGAAGACTAAATGAACGCCCCAAGACATATGTCCTTGCATCCATAATCTGTGGAGGTTGCTTTGTCACAGCGCGTCACATTGGGAGTCAAACGAATCAAGTAATTTTCTGACACAAAAACCTCTGACTTAATCCACCTTTTGTGGAGTCTCTCTGTGTGGTCTGTGTAATACACAAGTGGATTGATGGAAATGTGTATAGTATCGATTGAGAGAGGCAGACTCTTCATGCAAAACAGAGAAATACTGCGTGGCATTAAGCAAACATTCGTCTATCTTCTATTTTGCTTTATGCAACTTTCTCCACACACACACACACGCGCAGGCACACTTTCACATCAATGGTGAATTCAGAGCAGGGGTGAGAATTTAATTTTCACCTGCGGGCCGCATAAAAAAACAAGTAGGAGCTGAGCAGTAGGTTGAACTCAATGGGGGATGCATTCATTTCAAATAGCATTAAGTTGTTTTTTCCTTTGCACGTTTTGTTTGATAATGGTGATTGGTGAAATGGTGATTTCAAGACAATCATTGCAAATGCAGAACATACATCCTCAAGCTAACCACGGTGCTTCACCTTTGACTTGTTTAAAAGTCCTTCAACTGCATCGACTGTTCTTCTTTTGGGAAGCGGGGGGGTGAACCAACACGTTAAAACACGGGATTTGGGTGATTCAGCATACAGGGTGCTGATCATCAATACCTGATCTGATCGGTGGGAGCGGGGGCCGAGGGCTATAGACACCTCTGTCATGATGCAGGTAGCTCTCGTGTTCGATTAAAGTTGGGTTCTTAAAGTGAGTGATCACAAGTTAAAACTATGTAACCAAAAGCCAACTTTTATTCATTTATTTTTTTAAGGATTGGAAATTCAGGGCGTCTAACTTCTGTGATGGACACACTGAATTACTGTTCATTACTGTTCATGGTTATGTCCATCCATATGCTCATTCTTGCTTTTTTTATTTTTTTGCTGAATCCAGACTTGTTGAGGATTTCTGCTTTACCTTGGAGTTTTGTGTGAGACTTGAATGTGACAACAATTTATCATTGAACTTCAAGTGTAACTTTATTCAAGTATTTTCAGGCACAGCTGTTGGAAGACCTGCTGTTTATGTCCCTGTTGACGTGACAATAATCTACTGGAAGCGACATCATTTTCTGTTTTATATTTCTGTTTTTGTTTCATATTTTTAATGCCAACATTTTGATGATGGTCACAGTTCTGATCATTTCAGAAACGTTGCTGTTTTCCTGTTTACACAGAGACACAGAGCAGAGCATTTTGAAAATGCACTGTGCAATATTTCAGTGACTTCACATCAGTGTCATTTAAATGAACAGCCAAAAAGCAATGAAAGTTTGTGATTTTAACTTGAAACTTTGTGTTGCCAACACATCGCTCCCTTCATTTTTATCTCTCTCGATCATTAAGTGGAAAAGATTGATCACTGTTCATTCCTTCGATCACCAATATACAATCAGATTTTTAATCAGCACCACCATACACCACATGCACTATTTTCCATTTCATTTAATATCCTCCAAATGTCATTCAAGCCCAGGTCAGATTCTCAGTCACCAAAGAACTTCAACCAGAGGTTTTTGCGTGGAAGGAAATCCGAATGCACAGAGAAAACGCATGCATGCACAGGGAGAGCATGCAAGCTCCCTACACGAACCGCTATGTCCCGTCTTATGTTAACAACTGCTATTTAATTTTAGAAAACTATTAATAAGACCGACTGTAGGTTTGATTTGTAGATACTGGCGTTAGATTGTGAGAAGAAAAACAGAGTTTCTCCTGCTAGGTGTTTGTACAAACAGAATAAAGTGCATATTCAAGGCTATGTGGCTGTCAGACTGTCTCGTCAAAACAGCTTAATCACGGAGCATGCTGTCAGAAAGCAGCTTTCTGTGAGCAAACAGCCCTCATTTCAGAATTGACTTCAATTTACATTTTGAAATCAAAACGTTCCAAAGTGACTACAAAGTCCTGAAATTGCTCCAAGGAAGGTTTTGTGAAGCACGTAAAAAAAACAAACAAAAAAAAAGTATTCTTACTTGTGGTCTTTGTTTTGTTTAAGTGTCTTCATTGTGAACACTGTTTTGCCACCTCTTCTTTGTCAGTGCAGCGTGGCTCCATTTTGTTTACGTTGTCAACATTTTGAATGTTTTGCAGCCCTTGCACTTTCTGTGATGCTTCCTTGAAAGCTCAAACATGAGAGTTATTGTGGCGCTTCTTAAAGCTGACACAACCTTGTAATTGCCAGTGGGAACATCTTTGAAACTGAGGCTGTTACTTTAGAGCTGAATTTACAGTTGAAATAATGCACTCTTTATTGTCCACTCCGTAGAACCATTGTAAAGTCGAGATTTAATTTTTTTTTTATGTCGAATGTTCTTAGTTAAATCTTGACGGAAAGCTGCACCTCCCACTTAATTAAAGCCGTAAAAACCCATCGCACACATTTCAGTCCTGAATAAGCACAGACAGGGAATTTATAGCACCATTTCAATTTTAATGGAAATATTTAAGGCTATGAATTGAAAAGGCCAGGATACATTTATACAGCGGAATGTGTTAAATAGGTTTTGGGGAAGGACTGAGGCTGTAAAATGGTAAGAAAAATAAAATCATCAAATCGAGTAGTGGCCACTTAAATGCAAATGAGTGTTTCCAGTGAAATTAACAGGGTGCCCCCTGGGCAAACGTCTAATCAGCCGACTCCCCACTTAGTCCAGTGAGCACAGGCAGGTTAACATAATAAAACACAGCTTTGTCAAAGTGTCCTACTGTAAGTCTCATCGAGGGGATTCAGTTTGACACGTGTGCCCGTGGACCTGACTGGCACAGTGATTTTGAGAAAGAGGATGCAACCGAGAGTGTGAGAGCTTGGAACCACATGCAAACATAGTCGCACATTTTCTGTGTGGGCAATATCTGCCTGGAAAACCACCTGCAATTCCATATTTACCACAGCCTGGGCAAACAGCAGTGAAAGAGGACTGCACAGGCACCTGCTGTTAGACAGTACATGATGCTGTCTGTATTTTACAAAGATATTGTGTGATCATGTTTCCTCAGACAAAACAGTGTTCTTGCTGAACACATTGTGCTCGGAGGTGTAGCTGGGAGGGGGAGAAAAGCAATGTGCAAATGAAGCTGGAACAGATCCAAGCTTCCTAAATAGGCTTTTATTGTGTTGTGGTTAGAGATCTAGCTGTTGGCCTTAATCTTTCTTTACCCCTACACGGAGCAGTTTTCTTCTTCTTCTTTTTGTCCTCCACCAGATCATTTCTGATATTAAGTCAATTAAATCCAAAATAACACGGCCTTTATGTAACTGGAGCGGGGAGTTGAGTCATGCACAAACACCTACACTACACACGGCTAGCTGGAGGCTGCTTTTAAATCATTTTACCCCAATAACCTAGCTCTGTTAATCTATGGCTTGATATGCTTCAAACGTCGCCGTCTTTAAAGTGCCAGTTCACCCAAAAGACTCTGTGGTTTATTGTAACCCCAGTTTGTGACCATTGAATTTATGTGTTTTATTAGAACCATTGTTTTTCTTCATTCACTCATGAAAGGAATAAAATAAAGGATGCAATTACTGTATTTTCCAGCCATGGACAATAACATAACAGTTACTTTACAGTTAATTCTCACGTTACCAGCTTACAGTTTCTACTGGAACAACTTTTTTTCCCAGCAGAGAACTACAGCAATCCTTAAATAAGTAATCTATTCAACATGCTGGGCTTTTGGCTTCATGCGGTTGCTAACTTTGACGCCGATCTGGTACAAGCAGAAATTTAAGTTATAAGCACGTTTTCAGCACTTTTTCCATGTGTTACTTAACTAGTTGCTGCACTTTCCAATTCAGTTTTTTTTTGTTTTTTTTTAAATGATTTATGTAGCACTAAATACAACACAATCATCTCAAGGCACTTTTTTTCTAAAAAAAAACACAACTATTCTCCTTGAGCTTCATCCTTTGATGTGAAGAAAACATCCATTGAAGCGTTTATTGAAACCACAGCCTATTGTTTCTTGTGTTGTGTGTGTTCACATGTGCATTCACAGCATTAATAACAAAAAACCCTTTTCTTTTTCTGTTGCCTCCAGAGATGGCAAGCTGGGTCTCGCTTCTCCTCTTCCTCATCTGCCGGTCAGTCTCGCAGGCACAGGAGGACGGCAGCAACAAGCTCATCGTGGAGTTCACCTCCGAGACCCCCATTAACAATGTGGTCCAGGACCCGCAGACCGGCCGCATCTACCTGGGAGCTGTCAACACCATCTTTCAGCTGGGGCAGGACCTCCGCCAGCAGGCCCGGGCTGAGACGGGCCCTAAAGAAGATGCCCGGACCTGTACGCCCCCGGCTTCAGCCTGCCAGGACACGAAGCTCATGCCCAACCTCAACAAGCTTCTGCTCGTTCACCCGTCTAATGGTTCACTTATAGTGTGTGGCAGTCGCTACCGGGGCATCTGCTCCCTCCTCAACCTCTCCAATGTGGAGCAGCAGCTGTATTACAGTGACAGTAAAGGCGAGAGGACTTATGTGGCAAGCATAGAGGACAATGTGAACGTGGTGGGAGTCATGTCCAACTACTCAAAAGATTACCCAAAAGATTCATTCAATGTGTTTCTGGTTGGGAAGGGCTACGGAAGCCTGGACAGTACAAAACTCATCAGCACGCGGATCCTTCAGGACTTCCGGGAATGGGTTGTGTTTGAGAGCATCATTGAGGCATCCACGGTACAGACTACACCATTCGTTCCCAAGTACTTGCACGACTTCCGGCATGCCTTCAAAGAGGATGGTTTTGTTTATTTCCTCTTTTCTCGGACTCTTGACGGTACGGATAACAAAAACTTGACCTTTATCTCTCGTCTTTGTGAAAACGACCACCATTACTACTCCCACACAGAGCTGCAATTAAATTGCGGCCTTCATAACCAATTCAACAAAGTCCAAGCTGCGTACGTGGCTTCTCCGGGAAAAGAGCTGGCACGAGCCATGTCTGAGTCGGGTATGGGAATGTATGGGAAGGTGGTGTCATGGAGTAAAGTTCTGTTCATGGTGGCGAGTCCAGACGACGACGACAGCATCTCTGCTCTCTGCATGTACCCGCTCAACTCAATCAACGAGCGTCTGGTGGATATCATCAGTGCGTGCTACAGCGACTCCGGGAAGATTTCCGGGTATCCTGCTGTGGACATTCCCTACTCGTCTAAAACAGACGAATTCTGCACATCAAAAATTGCGGTATGTGTTTTGTCCCGACAGTTAAGTGAACTTTAAAAGAGTCTCTTTGAACTGAAAGGGAGAAGGTGACATATGCTTTGAAGATGTCCCTTTGGTATAATCAATAATGCGCAGAAGTGGCACAGTTTACTTTGGTGTCACATTGTTTACTTTCTTTGGCAGATTAATGTATTCTTCCATCTAAATCTTGTTCCATCGCACACATTTTTCCTCCTCGTCTCTTTCCCCAACTCCCTCAGCTCATTTAGAATACCGTGGCAAGAAGAAGTATGTGAACTCTTTGAAAATTTCAGTTTTCTGCTTGAATCAGCCATAAACCTGAATTTGATCTGCATCTAAGTAACAAGTATAGTCGAACATGATTTCTTTGATCTAATACCTCACATGCAATTGTAACCTATGTTTTTAATGAGCATTATCATTAACATTCACTGTGCAACTTAAAAAATAAGTATAGATTCTGTTATTGATCCATCCAGCCATCTTTTATAGCTGTGCTTTATGCATTGGATGCAATTTAGAGCGTGAGAATGCGGATTACCGCATGACTGATGCTGCTTTCCATTTGCTTTCAATATGCACATGTCTGTACTTGGAACGATGTCACTTTCTCAGAAACCCAGTGTTGTAGCATCAGATTCACGAAATTGCAATTCAGTAAATTGTAGGGATCTGTTCAGTCAAGCTATTGTTGTTTTGTAGTAATAATTTGAAGAAAAAAAAGTCATTGGTAAAAATTCTATGTACCGTAAAAGTCGCATGAGCTTGAAAACATAACTTGGGGCGTTCGAAGCCTCCGATTTCCAGACCAAGCTGAAGGGGCATGTCTCTGTTACACTAAAAATCACTCTGGTTTCCAAAGTCGGGGGCAAACAGAAAGCAGCATATGACTAAAGAAAGCAGTATTTATAGTCAAGAGTTAGCAAGCTTAAAGCCAGTAAAATAAACCCCTTCTTAAGCCATGTGCAGAGCTACTTTGACCTACATAAAATTTCGAATTTGCTTTTCAAAACAAACATCTGCTGCTGTGAACCAAGAAGAGACTTCTGAAGACCCTCGATCAAGAATTGCTTTTTAGCATAAGACTGGAGGGGGCTACAACTTCATCTCAGAGTTTCAATGTTCTCAATGATTCAGTGCTTTGGCTAACTTTTCTTCAGAAGTGGGAACCCGGCCAAGTTGAATGCAAAGCCACTGTCCAGAATGCTCAGGGAGTTATAATGAAATCTAGAGTGACAGCTAAAAGCTTGAAGGAAACGATGTGTGATGTAGCAGGACAATTACCCTCAGCATGTACTTACATCTACTACAGAATGGATTCAAAAGAGGAAAATCCACCTCCGGGTGGAGACCAGACTTGTACTCTATCGAAAGCTGTTTATTGCGGACACTCTGACATCATGGTTAAGCTGAAGCATTTCTGAACAGAAATCTAATTCCACATATCTCCTGAAGGTTGTGCAGGTCTGGTCAGCGACTATTGGAAGTATTTGGTTTAGTTTTGCTGCCTAGGGAGGTTCAAGCAGTTGCAGAATTTATGCAATTCCTCTCGCAGCCCTACATTTTTAATTGGTGTATTCATTAGAAACATGAAATATTTGACTGTTTGAATGTTTTTGGGTTGATCACATTGTTTTTAATGCAGGTCAGATCATTTTCCATCAAGACCTTCATTATGGAGGTATTGTTGGTGAAAAAGGTTTGTGTACTTGTAAAAGTGAATTTGTTATTGTGTACCGTGAGCTGTGTACGTGTACAATTGTTTTGTGTACCTGGAGAATTCTTTTCTCTCCACAAATACAAAACCACACTTAAAAGTCACAACTTCTTAATTACGGGTACACAAGTTGTTTTAATCTGTGACGTGTAAAACAGGATTTGTGCACCCGCAATTAAGAAGTTGTGACTTTTAAGTGTGGTGTTGTATTTGTGGCAAGAAACTAATTCTACAGGTAGTCAAAACAATTGTACAGGTACACAACTACAAATTCACTTTTACAAGTACACAAACCTTATTCACCAATAATACCTCCATACTTCATGCAGAAAATACCAAACAATCTGTAATGCTTTCCCATCTCACTTTTTTTTGGGGGGGGGGGGGGCACTGTTAAACCCTGTATTAAGTGTAGGCATACAGCAGCTCAGTCACATCATTTAGAAGAAAAATATTTGGCCTCATGCTGAAAGTTTATACTGTCATATTTCAAGTTGAGAGTTTAATGAATCTGCAGTTGATTGCTCTTCACAATGCTTTTGACGCTGCTGTGCCAACAGCATATTGCTGACACAGATACAATTAGCAGATGAATGACACTAGCAATAATAATTTTCTCCACATTGGTTAAATTAGATAGCAATTAAACCCAGTTTTAATTTAGCGGTTTTGCGTTCTTTTGACCAGAAGGCAAATCATTGTCACTCCTAAGTAAAATAGCACATTGCCTTATTTTTTTGGAGCGCTTCACTTATAGCTCATCATCTCATTGGCAGTTCAATTTCTCATAAAGCAGTGCAGAACATACATTGATCACTTCGAGCTAATGAGTGCTAATTTAAGCAGTCTTATCATGTTTGTTCCAAACTTGCTAATAATAAAAACTGCATCTGCCTTTGGATACAATCCTCACAAGAACTGTGGTGTAAATTAACATTATTCATGCATTAATTTAAAATTTTGCAATGTAATTTATACCTGCTTATCAAGTCCCGTTGTAAATAGCTGTAAATGAGAGTGATGAGAAAAAAGGGAACCTGCAGATGTCTAACAGTAACTGCGTAGTAGAGCTTATACAGCCCTTCTAGGGAGTGAAAGTCTCTTCTACTTTGTATTAACAGGCACACAATAAATATGTCATCCTTGTTTGTGCTATCTTTCCCCTTTTACAGAAAGATACACTTGAAAATTTCAAGTGCGGTGCAGACTTTCTGCCTTCCCCTTTGGCAAGCAAGCCAAGATTCGCCTTAAAGGCAGAGGCAGTGTTGACCAGGCCGGGCCTTCTCACCTCTGTGGCTGTCGCTGTGGAGAACGATCACACCATCGCTTTCCTGGGGAACAATCAAGGAGAGGTTGTCAAGGTGAAGTGGTCTCTTAATATTTCGTAATCTGATCACATTCCTCCATTCCCATGTGGGAGTAATGTCATCTGAATTAGTAAACCTCACGTCTGACGGGGTCTCCTTTTTTTAATCCTTTTGTCCAGGTGCACCTGAGAGCAGATCCAGATGTGTACAGCAAGGTTCCCGGTGACACCATCGGAGACAAGGTCAACAAGAACCTTTTCTTTGACCTCAGTCACAGCCACCTCTATGTGACTACAGAGAAAAAGGTGCGTATGTCAGGATTATTACAGCACATGCATCAGGCACAATATGTCTCCACAGTGCTGGGTTGGGGCGGAGCACTGTGTGTAGGTCGTCTAGTTTATTGCAGCTCTCCGAACTAATCACTGTAGCCCACCTATAAGAGGAATCTACATTTTAAAGCAATAGAAATGATGCTCTTGGTGCGGTGGCATGCCTGTATCCTGATATTGTAGATGGCTGCTTTGAATAAAACAGAAGTTGTGGTGTTTAAAGTGGCTTCTTCGCTTGATCTCTGTTATTGAGAGTTTAGCACAGAGACAGAAGAGGAAAGTTCAGCTGTTTACTGTCTGTGTCTGTCTAGCTTTTATAACAAACCTGATATATTTTCTGCTTTAAAAGAAACAGTTGAGGTTGCTTTTGTAAAAATACCCAATAACTTTCTTAAGTGTCTAATATCAGAAATATGTTTTTTGTGATGAGTCTTTTTATATGGTACTGTGTACACTCGGTGTACATTAGAGAGCTCCAGAGATAGAATTGTTATTTATATTCAACTGTTTCTTTATAGGGATGTTGTTTCAAATGAATTAGTATGGAGAGTACGTTTGATGTATTGTTATGTATCTGTATTACTTTATAGAAATTAAGTACTTGTGCATAGTCGTGCAGCATATTAATATTGAATGTCATTGAGCTAAACTTACAACCTAATGTTCAGCTGTGTAGTGGAATCTGCCTACACGGTATCATATTTTATACAGATGGCTGGACTATTTGTGGTCTGATAAGACCAAAGTGCAGTGCCGTTTTATTTTACGACATTAAGTCAAATTAAAGATTTAGTAAGTGTTTTCAAGGCGATCACATTGGGAAGCTGTAGGCTCACGGAGCGGGTTTTGCTCTTTCAGAACTAGTTTACATGAAATGTTGTCAAACTGTGTTTGGAAGGGAAAGCGTATATTGCTCTGCTGTGTTTCTGTCGTCGACAGCAGAAAGGAAAACCGACTATCTGACAAACAGAGGGTGTGTGAAATCGATTATGTATGGAGGAAACAGTTCAAGATAGTATCTCCTAGGAGGCATTTTTTAGTGTCGCAACAGGTTTTCACACAATTTTCAAAAAAGTTGTAAGTGGTCAGAAACATGTTGGGGTTCCACACTCTTACGCCATACTTTATTTTTTGGTACATTTAGTTGATTGCTAGATTATTTTCAGTTTTTTTTTACATCATTAGCTGTTATTTTTGAAAGCTGTGGGATCAGTACAGGCCAAGGATACCAAACCTTCAGTTCCAGCCCAGATTTAAATAGAAATGAGCCAGAATACCAAAGTGATTACAGAAAAACCCCTAATTATCAACATCTGTAAATGTTTCCTTTCGCTTTAGTCCAAACAAGTGTACGTGTATTTTGGAAAAGTAAACATTTATCTTGATGTTTTACAAAACAATAACACATAGAACTACTTGAATAAAAAATAAAAAAAGATCACTTTAAGAAATTACACCAGCAGTTAGTATAATTTACAAATTACAGTTTCTAGTAAGGTTTACTTTGTAATTTTTTTCACTTTGCAATGTAGTGTTGCCTTGTATTTGATGCCCCTGTTAACAGTGCCAGTCCTTCTTGTGTGAGGTGCTCGACATAGTCTGCAACTGTTTTATAAATGGTTTTGCATAAAGACATTTTGTAAGAATCTTATTCAGTCTTTAGCTCACGTACACAATTTGTTTTCACCCCCTTTTTATTTATTTCCCTGACCCATTTCTGGGTAGCTTCAGACACTGTCTGTCACTCATATAATATGTATTGAATGACCATGCTTTGATTTAGTATCTGACAGACCTTTTGAATGATTTTGAGTTTTCCCACCACGTTGAACAGGAAGCATGCACTGTTTTCAGGCAGTAAAAAAACTAAGTGAATATGTGGAGGAGGCATGTGAGACCACGAGCTGTGACAGGGCTCGTATCACCCTCTGCACTCACTCACACCTGCAACAAACCAAGCGGCTTTACAAGCTGTACTTGTAAATGCTTCCTATTTTGTACAGTGTCTCCCCCCCAAGGTGCACTGTTTGATCATATTTCATGTCGTAATGCTCTAGATCACCAAGGTGCCAGTGCAGACGTGCCTCCAAAAGAAAGACTGCCAATCATGCGTGGAACTGAGGGACCCTTACTGTGGCTGGTGTGTCCTGGAGGGCAGGTGAGGATCTCTTTCTCACACACACACACGCACACACACACACGCACACACACACATACGTACACACACATACGTACAGATACATGCACACAGCAACAGACTAGCACAAAACACCCACACGTACAATTCCATCTGTAAAACACAGCAGGTATTTGTTCAGTGTTTTATTGTGGACAGTTTTAGTGTCTCTCCGTGTTTATATTCCATCTCCTGTTGTCCATGCAGCCGTAAGGAATTAAAGCTGTTTGTCAGCCTCACACAGCGAAGGCAGACCATGCAATTTACTCTCTTCAGCCTATATTTATCAGGGTCTGGAGGGTAACAAGTTGTGCATGTATCATATGTTTTACAGGGATCTGATCAGGAAAATTGAGAACACAAAGCAAATGGCTTTCCTTTGAGAGTCAAAGTGTTCTGGAAAGTACTGGAAAGAATTTAATTTTTTTAATCATTTCTTTTCTTTATTTTTTTTTAATCAATACCCTGATTAGATTGTGTGAGCTGAGAAATATGACGTTACTTATTTCTGCATGACAAACAATTCTCATGTTTGGACTACCGGTTGATAAAACATTTGCCATAGACATGGAAAAGATGGGATGATAATTAATGAGACTGGAAAAAAAATAGATTTTGAGCTTATTTGCTTTCCTGTTAACTTCTAGTTCTTGAGAAGCCTTTAATCCCTTTGATTTCACAGTCATATGCAATGCTACATGATGCGACATGTTGCTGTTTGCACATTATCAGACCAGGGCTTCTTGTATTGAATTTTTCTTTGTGTGTTTAATGTGGCACAGCTCTACAATCAATAACAACAAAAACATGTTCGACTGTAATTTATAATGTGATTTTACAACCTTATGGTTTTCTTGTTACCGTTTCACTGTACGATAGATGTGGTAATCATTACAATCATAATAATCAGCTGAATTTGTGCTATGAATTGAATTGAATCAATTCTTGATTTATTATAAAAGCTAAACATGGACATTTTAAAACAGCTACGATAAGGTTATGTTTGATTTGGCCAAAATTTTATCTGAAACTATTAGAATTAGGGAGTAGTGTTTTCACTTTAATGTTGTTTGTAACTATACATAACCTATTTAAAAAAAAAAAAATTAACATGCCTTTTTGAAGTCACCTGGGAACACATCAAAATCAGTTTGGGTCCAATTTGTTGATTTGAGGTTTTGCGGAAGTGTTAAGGAGATATGGAGCAGAGGCTCATGGGAGTTGTTCATTCTTCATCTGAAGGTGTACCAGGAGGTCTGAGTGCCGACGGGCTGAGGAGAAGAATGGCTGGTTGTGGAGCCCCAGGCAGCAGTGTGTCAAGATCGTATCCTTCTATCCCCCGAACCTCTCCTGCAAAAAGACTGACAAGGTACTGCACAGCTTTCGTCTCACTCATGCTCTCCTTTTGTTCTGTTTTTGTGTCTCTGGCTCTGCAGTGCACAACTCACCTCACATCTACATCACACAAACATGCTTAGCCTGAGTATTAAACTGTTTATGTTTTGAACCAAAGACCCCGAGCTCCAGGTCTCCCTGCTTTGTATTGATCCATCAGGAAAAACTCCAAACTGTCTTATTATAACTGGCATGCTTGATTTTGCTCACAACTTGAAGATAGAGCGCTTCTGTTTTGCACTTTGTCGCCCAATTTTTTTCCCCTCCTCTTTCATTCGCAACCTTTCTGACTCACTACTGAATTTCCATCCACTGCACATCTATTCCTCTCTCATTCTCAGCCAGTTTCTAGCCGTTCAAATTCAGATACAGGCACATCTCACCGAGCCTGAATATAATGGAATAGCTGTTTTTACACACAATTTATTTCCCTGTAAAATGTCTTTATACATTAGATTTATTACTATTACTATTCTAAGCATTTTTTGTTTGTTTTAGAATCTATGGTATGTACATGTTTTTACATGTTAAATAAAAAAATAAAAAAAAGATCAAATGTTCTTTTCTATTCTTCAAAACAATTAACTTGGCAATGATATTAAGTTTGTTTTAGATGCACCTGCAGTTTCCCTACTATAACATCAGCTATACTAAACATGTTTAGATATTGTGCATCAAGCAGAGAATTTACTTCAACCATATAAAAACAAGGGAACTATAGCGGTGCGAGCACATGTAACAGTAGAGCCTTTGCTATGATAATGTAGATATACGTAGGCCATTTTTGTCTGATCCAAATCCAACTCCAACTACATATATTTAACAAAAATCACAAATTTAATGTTGCATAATTTCCCTAGATAGTTTGCCACATATATGGATGGATTATGGGAATATGAAAGTGTATGATTATTAAGCTATAAAGACAATGTAATCACTTTCATAATGTTGACTACTGGGCTATGAAATCATAATTGACATTGGTTTCAGTAAAAATCACACTCTTATTTTTCTCTATCACCTTCGTAAATGCACAGGTAAAGATCAACATCCCCTCCCTTCCAACGATCGGGATGTCTGACCGGCTACACTGCGACATCGAGACTTTCCGGAGTGAAGGCGTTATGTCTGACTCTGGTCAGGTCTCCTGTGATCTGCCCCAACCTTCACGTATACCGCTGACACCTGAGGACAAAGGTACCCTCTTTCTAACTAACCTGCCCCTCTTATCGACCTCTTTCAAGCCAGGTATGAAGGGTTTTCTGTTAAAAACGATTTGTATTATTTGCGAGAGAAACTGGCACATGGCTAAAAAAGCTTTAGATTTATCATATTTTAACTGTTTTGCTGAGTAGTTTATTGTGGTTTTTCCACAGAAAGTTTGACAACTTAAAATTAGAATGGACATCTTGCATTGTGCAATATTGTGTGTTTAAATGTAATGGGAAAAAAAGCATTTGCCTCAGTCTAATCTATGTAACTTTAATTTAGTTTAGTTTATGTCATTTGCAGCACTATTGGAAACAAAACAAATACCTTCTCTATTTAAACAATTTTTTTCACTTAGGTAATAACATACGTACGTAGTATTACATACAGCAGAGAAGATTTTTCCTCACAACACATTCACTTTGTGTGTGTGGTACAGACAGTTACGTAAACATTGAAGTCATCATGCAAAGATGTGTGTCAGTGGTTTACCATCTCACCTTCTATTCATCAAAATATAGATTAACATTAAGGTGCCATCAATGTCGATGTATATGACATACCATGAAATTGTGTTGGCAGTCTGACAGTAGCAGAATAACAGTCATGGGCATAGAAAGTCACAACCAATTATGAAAAGTGAAAACAAATAAACATCAATATACATATATAGGAAGAACGACAGATGTATGAACAGGAAGTTGCATATATGAAGTGTCTATTGGACAATTATTGCATGTTTTAAGGTGACGGGTGTATTATTATGAGTTCTGAGTTCAGATTCTCCACAGCTCTGAGGAAGAGGGAAGAAGCTGTTCCTCAGTCTGTTTGACTGAGTGTGGATGGTTCTGAGTCTTCCCGAGGGGAGGGAGGTGAACAGGGGGTGACCGGGGCGAGAAGGGTCTCTTCTGATCCTGACGGCTCGTCTGTGTAGTCGGCTCGAGTAAATGACAAACAGTTTTGGGAGTGGCGAGTGAGGAGCCGACGAGCCATGATCCATATAGCATCTTATGCAGCTACATCATTAAACTACCAACAGGTGCAGTTAGTAACTCCCATTGTTATATATGAGAAGAATTAGGTGCGAGAATCCAATAATCAACATGTTAAAAGGTGTTAAAAAAAGAAATGTAAGATTGTGAGTGACTTTGACAGGAAGCATACTGGAAGTCTGGGTGCTCATGCTATCATCAGTCTAACACTGAAACCCTCTGACAAAGGCTCCTACAATGGGAATGAAAGCATTTCAAATGGAACCAAGGATCAATGAATGAATGAAGACAGTATGGATTGATGAATAATATTTTCCTTAACAATAAATGTGCAGTATGCATTTGTTTCTCTGATGCAAACAGCCTGACCAAGCATTACTGCAGATTGACGAGGCTCCCTTAATCCAGTTTTCCATTACACTGGGATGCGCCATGCCACACTGAACAAATGTTTTATGAATGATTTGAAGAACTTGACAAAGAGTTCAAGGTGTTCATGTTGCCCACAATGCCCCCCAGATCTCAGACCAATTGAGCATCTGTGGGCTACCCCATGAAAACAAGCTTATCCATGGCAGCTGTGGTTCACAACATCGTAGACTTAAAGGATCTTCTGCTAACATGTTGGTGCCTGAGCCCACAGCCCATAGGACACCTTCAGAGATCTTTAGAAGACCAGGGATCTATGAGACATTGCTATATTTGGATGCGTTAAATGTTGTGGGTGGTTAGTTGTCGTCTTTAGAATTCAGTCTGTTTTCTACTCCTGTTCATACATTTGCAAAACTTGTATCCTCTTCAAAACCTTTAACCTATTTTTTAAAACTGGTTCTTCTCTTAGATTTCGTGGCCGTGGCTATCAAGATATTTGTCAACGAAACTGTGCAGCTTGCCACACGAGAGTTCAAGTTCTACAACTGTGCTGCCACAGTGAAGAAATCTGAAAACACACCGTGAGTCTGGCTCCTAATCTATCAGTTCTGGTCTGTCACTCAGCGAAAATACACAGTGACACTGAACACAGCATCAACTGACAACCTTGATGTAAATGTATCACCACGCTTGAACAGATGAGAGATCAAGGCTCTGTTTGTAAATTGTGATGCATGGTAGTTTTGGATGCACCTCCTGCATTTTCTCTCCTCCTTTTATTACCAAGCCGAGGAAATTGCCTCAGTTTCCTTTTCATTAATCAAAAAATGAAAGTCGATCTCGCCAGTTTTTTCCCCCGTTTGTTTTTTTTTCTTTATTTCTTTCACACGGAGGAATGTGTGATGAACGAGCTTTGCTTATGTGAAGTTGCAGAGATCCATTTCATTGTCAGCAACATAGATTTTTGTGCCGGACGCTCTCTGATGAGTTTGCATGTTTATGCGCGCGCGTGTGTGCGTGTGTGCGTGTGCGTGTGCGTGTGCGTGTGCGTGTGCGTGTGCGTGTGCGTGTGCGTGTGTGTGTGTGTGTGTGTGTGTGTGTGTGTGTGTGTGTGTGTGTGTGTGTGTGTGTGTGTGTGAATGCAGCTGCTGGAGCCTAATTAATTGTATGAAAGCATTTTCTCCTCATCTCGGTTCTGTATCTTGTTTTTCTGGGTTTTCAGGTGCATGTCGTGCGTCGCCAGTTCGTGGGGTTGCCAGTGGAATACATTCGATCACACCTGCAGTGATATGGACGACAGCGCTGTCGGCTCCCACATCATCAAGCACCGTCAGGTCAGTTATTTTAAAGGTTACCTGCTAGTTAATGTCTAGGCAAGGACTCTTACCTCTGCTCTGATGGGATGTGCAGGTTAAGAGTTGCTGAAGACTGTAGCCGAAGTTTTAAAGGACACACCTTATCATCGCATGTGATGCGGCGCTTAAGCGATCCACATTCCTCCTGAAAATTAATAGACTCACAAATCCGACTATCAGCTGACACCATCTTGCATAACAAATATTGCCTGGTGGTAGATATCGATATACAAGTTCAGTTTCTGAGTGATACACTTATCTGTCACCACAGATGAGGGCGTATGTAAAGTGGTTGGAATATTTAAAATGTAAACAATTAAAAGTAGGAGAATTTTCAGTGTTTTGATGCCATTTCAGGGAGCAAAGTGTCCTCAGTTTGAGAATCCCGATCCTGTGCTGATCCCCGTCGGCTACAAGACTCAAATCAGCTTCGAGGGGATCAATTTGAATCTTTACCAGGTAAGGTGGCATGGACTTTGTGGGAAGCTTTTCTGACATTTTACTGGATTTCATATCAGGATCTCAGTGAACAAGATTGATAATGGTGTTTGGACAGTTTGTAAATGTAATAATCCCATCACGAAGATGAATTGCTTACTCTGTGATAAACAGACACATACAAATAATCTATTGCTTTAAATAGCAGGGCTTGATTTTGGACTACTGTCAGCTTAATTTACAACCTATGAGACGCAGATAATCGGGTAATCTTACAAACATCAGTCATACCCCAGGACAGAACCAAGCATGTCAGACACAGAAGGTGGAACGTATGTGGTCATCAGTTATCAAGATGTGGTCCCATGACCCAGTGAGGCCATGCGAGAAGTACTCGGCATGTATGAGCTCTATCTGCAAATCCAGGATCCATCCAGCCTTCCATCCATCTTCATTACCAGCTTTATCAAACTGTTGGTATCATAGTGGTCTTGACCCGTTACCAGCTACCAGTGGGAGGAATTAACAGCACAGCCAGAGACAACCACAGACACATTTACAGATGTGGGCCTTTTAGTCTCATCGGTTGACCTAAACACATCTGGTTGGATTGTGGAATGAAGTGAGTTCCTGCCCACACAGGAAAAACCTGCAAATTCCACAGAAAAACAGATCAAAAGCAAATCAAAGCAAAGTCTTCTCGGTGTGAGGCATGAGCGACCAAAATACAGTTCAAGTTGTGTTTGATTCACTTTTGTGTGCTTTCATAAATGATTGTTTGACACTGTTGAAATTTAGCAACAGATGATTTTATACCGTTTCTGTATACGTTAGTATTGTGTTCACAGTTCTGCTTGTTTAACCACTATGATGAAACTCACATAAGAACCAGAGAAGCTAAATTCCAACAACAGACGCGCAGCTAACAGCATTGATGCCGAATGTTTGGCGTATAGCACGACTTGTGAATTTGCCAAAATGCAAACTTTTCGGAGTGGGAACAGAAGGGCTCAGAAGAGTCAGCATGTACATTTCTGACTTTGCCCTGACAAAAGAAAGAAGTCGCGCTGAGCTGTGTTTGGAAAATATGTTGTGTATAAATGAATGCAACACATTTCTTGTTTTGTTTCTGTCCGGCTGTGCAGGGTCGTGTTTTCACCATAGGAACAGAGCTGATGAGAAATGTGGAGGAAGAGGTCAATTTTGAGGATGGTCCGTTCTACACTTTCAGCGGCTTCAATGTGAGTGGGTTTTCTGTTTTGTGCTCAACATTTCTTTCATACATCACTTTTAATTATATTCAAGCCAGGTTGCCTGTACTGGCCTTTGGACTGTGGTCTTGGTTATTAAAGTGCCACTTATATAACACTGAAGAGTAAAATATATTCAGGATGTATTTCAGTTTTCTCTAGCAATCTATTTTAACTCTATCGAAGTACGGCCGTTTATATGTTCCAGATTTATAAAATGAAACCCTTCTTTACCTTCTTTTCACTGTGATATTCTCTAGCGCCCTCTATTGGGCTCCCCTCACAGTGACTCCCCTCACTGGAGCTATTTTAACACCTCTCCACATTGTGAATTCAGTGATTGGGAAGCTCAAACAGTGCCTAGCCCCCAGCTATGTTCTTTTCCAACATTGATTTCTTCAACTGAAAATCTGCCAGACTGGGTATAAATTTTTTTTTTTTCTTTCTTGTGTTTTTTTTATTTCCCTTGGCATGAGAGAGCGGCAGCCCACACTGTTTGCTGAGAAGAGCTTAAGTGCCATTAATCACTGGATTCTGTATTAATAATTAATTTTCTTCCAATTTCTTAGTTTTCCTACGACAAGTCACCAGAGACCAATGTTCTTTTCTACGTGAAGGACAAGGAGTCTGGCAAGAAGATGGACAGCACGCTGAATGGTGCGTTCCTTGATTCTAATGTGGAAATCTTATTTATAATACCCTCTGTGCAAGCTGTGAGTCCCAGTATGATGCCTTCTATTAGATTGAACAGTGCTACCTTTAATCTCCAATTCAAAATTAATCAGAAATTTAATTGGTAATCATGGTAATCTACCATGTTTTTGACAGAAATAGACGGATCCTGAGGAATTAGCAGAAAATAATCGTGAGGCCTGTTCTGCATTTTATATTACAAAGTGAAATTCCTATCTTTGTCATAGAATGCATTTTATTTATTGACGCTGAGAGATTTAAGTGTGAATGGACAAAATATAATATTAATACTTACTTGTTTAGCACATTGGACACAATGTTGACTCAGTGTGCTTCACAGAAATGAGGAGAGGAAAGGCAAATTATCAAAACAATAATAAAATCCATCTCAAAAGATGAATTCAACAACAAATGCACTGAACAGTTGGGTTCACAGAAACATATTCAACAAGTGAGATAGTGGCAGTACAGAGAAGCACACACACTCGGATACACACGTATTGGCTGCCTCAAGAAACAATGTCTTAGGGCTGCTTTTCAATGACCTTTGTCTTTCCACATGAGATAATGAGTATGATGCAAAGTGTTGCGTCTTCCCGTGTAGTCACTCTGTACAACTGCTCCATGGGGAGGGAGGACTGCAGTCTTTGCAAGAACGCCGACCCCAAGTACAGGTGTGTGTGGTGCAGCAAGCAGAAGGCCTGTGTGTACGAGAAGCTCTGCAGCCAGCAGGGGTCCGGGGACCCCTACAACACTGAGTGCCCCAACCCCGAGATCACGGATGTGAGTAGCAACGGCGTAATCATCACTTTGTGTTTATCTTTAGACTGAAACCGGTGGCTGCTTTGAAGAGTTGCGATTAGCAGTGAAAAGACATCGACCGCAGTGATTGGATTATTGATCGGAGCAGTTCATCGGCCATGTAGTTTCTCTCTCCTCCTCTTGTTGACAGAAGTCTTTGAGAGTCTGTTTCTCCTTGGGAGCGAGTTGCAATGATCTTCAACATATCTTGATTGGATCAATTCTTTGTTTGATTACCTAATTGTTGGTGCCTCTCTGTCATTGCAAAAATCCATCGTTAATGGTCTGCATGTCAGCGCGACTCCAAACATACCACAGCCTGACTGAAATATCGGCAGATAAATATATCACAGACAAATTGCTTTTATTGTGTTGGTAATAGTTCTGTGCATGAATTTTAATGTGTGCTGTAGAGAGAACAGCGCTTTTGTGTTGAAACGTGAAACACCTTAATAACTACCTTGTAGATTGTCGCGTAAACCTTTAGAGATATTCAAGGTCCCCAGAAGAGCAATCACACTGACAATTGTTGACCCTCTGACTTTTCCTTTGATGCCTATATATGGATTTGACATTTTTGCTTTTCAGTGACATGGATTGGCATTTATGTCTTGCTCACTATAAATCTGAATAACTCAGTGACCCTGTCATGGAATAAAATATTCAGTGTCTAGCACCTGATCAGTTAATCTATTAAAAAAATAATAAAAAGGGCTAATTACTAAATCATGACAGCATTAGTAGCGTTTAGCTCATGTACTGCTGCCTCTTTATTACAACTCTACAGAGATGCCTGCATACCAGTACCTTATTTAACATTTATGTCTTTAAACTTTAAATTGCTCATTTTTCTTTCTCATTTAAAGCTCATTTTATCTGTTTAAATGGAGCCTCAGCATATATGTTGTTGTCAATATTTTGCTTATTATCTATCAAGTCTAAATCACTAGTACACTGTGGGATAGGGTCTAATACATGTGGATGTGATTCATACAGTATTGATGTAATTCTCCGCCATGGCATTGAATATTAAACACTGTAAGTCAGCAGAATAGTTGCTTAAACACACTGTGCAAATCTCTTGCATTTTCTTACAGCACAACTAATCGCTCCAAATCCATTTCAAATCCTTTCTTCCTATAAACACCCACTCCACCCCCTCACACACTGTATCTCCCCATTCAGATCATCCCTCGCTTTGGCCCCCTGGGGGGAGGCATCTCCATCACCATCCGTGGCTCCAACCTTGGGATCCATAAAGAAGACATTAAAAACATCACAGTGGTCGGAGAGCCCTGCATCCATCAGAAGGAAAAGTACTCTGTGTCCACCAGGTAATATCTGCACACATACAATATGAGTATACATGATCATGTACTCCGACTGCTCGAGGCTGGTGTTGAAACTTTTTATGGACACATTTCAGACAAAGTTTTGTTTTGTGTACTTTCAAGATCTTTATCTGTTGTGAGGAGTTCTTCTTCTTTGCTCAAGGTAACCTGGCTGTATATTTTAATTAGCTCATTATACCACAGTATTGATCTGACAGTCTCCAGACGCCGGTTGATTTAGATACAGAGGCTCGGTTTAGAAAAAGGAATGCCAAAGGAGGAAGACTTATTCAGACAGTTTCTTCAGTAAACAGAAAACAACATAAAAAAATGACAACATGACAAGTTAAAGGCTCACTTTCAAATTCCTTCTGCTGCTTCTCGAGGTTAAGCTGAAAACTTTACAGGTTCTAAGTTTGTGGTGGAAATCGGTCTTGTGAATCTTTTACCCCACAGACATTTGAACTGAATTTGAATCAGTGGAGACAAATAGAACACAATGGAGACTAGATAAACACAGTGGAGAGAAATCAGCACAAATCTACAAAGTAGATGAACAAATGAAGAGATATGATGGTGGGGGGGGGAAGGAAATGGAGTAAAAATATAAAGGACTTCTCACTTCAAGGATAAATATGCTCAAGGTACCACATTCTACTTTCAGGAGAGATGTTATATACCGAGTCTGTTTTGAAACAATGGGACCATGGGGGCACCGATAAACCTCACTGTATTAAGGCTTAACAGGACCCTGTTGTCTCACAAAGATGGGCCTATAAAGCCTAAATGAATATGTATTTTTTTGCTACTTTTGGTAAATATCACAAAGCTTTAAAATGCATATATTATATGTATATATTAGATAATCTGATTTTAACCTTTTGATTTTTATATCAGAGGTTTTTAGAGTGGGAGAATGCTCCCATCCCCCTCCCCAGTCCCCCTCAACTATCTTATTTTTCTCAGGCCTAATAGTATTTTTTGGTTGAATATCAGACATTATTTTTTTCATTCTTTTCGTTATTTTATTTTTTTATTATTGTTAAATGCAGGTGAGATTCGCGAGCAATACAAAGCAGCGCTGTTATATCTGTTGCGTCTTTATGTATCATCTTGAATTGTCATACTTTTGGTTTTCCACTAAAGCTTTTTTGTCATTTCTATTCCTCTCCCTTTCGCCTGTAATTGTATGTATTGAAAAGAAAAATCATATTACAAAAAGGCATCCGCCTGACCTGCATATTTTTCCTGCTGTGCTGAGTTAAAAACTCAATGTTGTTCCTCTGAATATAACACCAAACTATGGAAACTCCTGTGTTGAGCCCATAAAAAATGTGTTGAAAGAAAGTACCACTGGGATAAACTGCTGAATGCCACTCAATTATTTTTTCATAGCTTATGCCGGATATCATATTTTTGCCTTCAGAGCAGCCTGGATTCTTTGAGATACAAATTTATCATACTGAACTGATAGCATCACTCACACACTGACCACAGATTTCTGGTTGTCTACCCACACTCTCATCCACCTTGTCTCAAAGCTACTTTAATGGACTGAGCACTGTATCAAAATCAAAAAATGAATTAACTTCAAATCTTGCAAATATACTTCAGTCGCAGCTGTGTTTAAAAAGTGCTCACTTCATACAAATGGTCTATAAAAGAGAAAACAGCCACGTCGTTGCCCCACAGCTTCTAGCCAGAACTGTTGACACCTGGCAGGATGGAGCCACTTTTATGACAAATTCTTGCCCCGCCATCTGCATGATGAGACATAAACCTGGATTTATGAGACCAGATGGAGGCGCTTCACTCCTAAATCATTCACTTTTGGTGCTTACATGCTGCCTTCGCTCCTCTTGTTGGAAGATGTCCTGCACCGTCTTCCTGCAGGTTGCAACTTGCTTGCTTGAAGTCTTAAGCAGTATTTGTATGGTGATATTTTATTCTTTCACAACCCAGCTTGAGCCGCTAATTGTGGAGCCGAGGCCCTCCTGTTTCAGTCTTGCTGTGAATGAGGCTTGCTGTGTTATGCTGACCTCTTTCATCAGCAACACATTTTCCCCAAGGACTGCTGCAGACTTGGACGTGTTTCCCTTATCACACGATTACCATGAAACTCCAGACATTGAAATGTTGGTGAAAAAAAATCCCTGAGGGGTAAAACCAGCCAATCTGGCTGTAGGAAACGTTGTGTGTTGCTAGCCGCTTATTCAACATTACGCAGCTGAACCTGTTTAGCTTGCCTGACCATGATAAAACATGAACAGAATCCACGTGGGTTCAGTGTGTTTAATGACTTCTACTTTTCTGTTATTAACTATTTTCTTTAATCAGCCTGATTTCACACAAATACATTCGCAACCTTGTGAAGAATTAATCTACCTGTTTAAGAACAGTTGAGATGACTTAATTAGTGTTGGAAATTATGTCCTAAAGGTTACAGAATTCAACATGTGACCCCTAGGTTTGATCTCAGGGTAAATCTAATTGGGGAAAGTGATAAATGAGTACTTAACCTTCCCTCATTACCAACTCTGTCATCCTGCTGAGCATTGCCCCGAATGCCCCAGTGCAGCTACTGAGTGGCCGGCAGGTCAGACTGTGGTTGTTTTCAGCAGGTATGAATCTAACCTTGTGCATAGTCGCAGCATTTCTGCATGAAGAGAGCCGAGACCACTGTGAAATGAATAAATGAAGGTTAAAAACCTGCTCTGGCAACTGACAAGAAATTGAAGCAACTTAATCACTGCAGTCATTTTTTAATTAAAAGTATAAGATATTGTCAAGATCCATTTTCTTCAATTTGATAACCTCACCTTGGGGTTATAAAATATTGCAATGGCCATTTTCCATTTGAATTTCGTGAGTTAATCATAAAATAATTAGCAAAAGAATAATTAAAATGAACTGCTTGGTAGACGAATATCACTAAATGTATTTTATCATCCTCTCTTCTGTTGTTGTGTTTAGTGTGGTGTGTGAGATTGGCCCTCTTGATGCCAGTGGGTTAAACTGGGGTCAGGTGACGGTGGAAGTCAACGGTGGGAAAAGAGGAACCTCCAGCATGTACTTCACCTACAGGGTGAGTATACACACTCTCACGCACAATATGTTTTTCTCTCCACAACTCCAGTATGAAGTAGTAGTACAGCGTTTCATCTGGAAAATGAACATCCGAAGCGCTCAGTGAAGTCCTCGTCACAGTGTACCAAGAGCATGCAATTAACTTTTTTTTGAATTTTCCCTTTTCTTCCCCCTTTACCCCCCTTACACTCACCAATTACCAGCATGTCCTTAATCACTGCATCCACGAACCTCCTTGCTCATCTTCCTCTTCTCCTCGCTGGCAGCTCCATCTTTAGCATTTGTTACCCTACATAGTTATTATCTCTCCAACATACATGAACTTATTTTCTCTCACTTTCACCACACGAGTTGTCCCCCTTCGCCTATGCCTTATTTTTATCCCTGTCCATTCTGCCAGTGAAGATCTCAACAACCTCAGCTGTGCCACTTCCACTTCATCCTCCCGTCTTTTGCCCACTGCTTTCCTCTCTACACAATAAAACATAGCTGTCTTACGACTATCTTTTAGACATTCCCCTTCTACCGAGCCGAGATCCTTCTATCACATGACATGCCATTAGCTGGACCATCCAAATCTGACATTATGGTCTACTTATAAATAAAGCATCTGGTTGCATATTACGATTGTACCACACTGTACAAGAAAGCTCGAGGGTGTATGCTTTCCTCTTTAACCAGATGTTGTGCAGCAGTTCCCCTTTACTTGCTAATGCTTTAACAGGCTACAGTGTAGCTATTTAACTGGCTTTTCATATCTCTGGCTCTACTAAAGCTTCACCACAGGGGAGTGCTCCTCCTAACTGTTTGCTCAGCATATTGAGCCAGATGTGGTGCTTGCACGAGTCTGTGTGTCTGAATGTTTCTGATACTGTGTGTCTCGGGGTAGGTAGATCAAGGAGGGTGAGAGAAAGTGGGTCTGTTAATGACACATTGCCGTTTCTTTCTGTTGGTGGAATGAAGCTTGCAGGGAAAAAGTGAGCCTGTATTCACGATGTATGCGTTGACACTGCCTCTCTACCTTTACTAGGACCCGATTCCCGATGCAGTGACACCTGCCCGAGGTCCAAAAGCTGGGGGGACGCTCATTACAATTTCTGGGACATTTCTGGAAACGGGCAGTAAGGAGGATGTAAAGGTTCACATCGGAGGAGTGGACTGCACTGTGTAAGGAGTTCATTTCTCAATAATTGTCATTCACTCCAAAACACCAATTCTGTTTCAACTCAGCCTCTCCAGTTGATAGACCTACTTGTTATTCAGACATTGTGTTGCATGCAAATTCTACAGTAAGCACACTTTGAAGCCCATAAATTGATTTTTTTTTTTTATGTTTATGAAGCAAAAATGGAATTGACCTTAACGTTGGTGCCGTAAGCAGGAGGGATTTATTCTCATACAATTTGCCTGTGCTTTTGGGACCGTGTGTTCTGTCAAAACCAGTCCACAGTGACATTTTAGGCAGAGGTAACAGAAAAATAACGAGCAAGAGAAGCAGCAAAGCCAAGATTTAACAAGCTGTCAGGCTGCTGCCATGTTGGCTTCGACTGCACGGTGACCTTGTGTGACCCCCACCACCACCCCACCCTACCACCCTGCCTCACTCCTTTAGCCTGTGACTGTGAGTACTGAGCTGTGTCCTTGTCTTGGCAGAGAGGACTTCGGGGCAAAGATCACCTGCAGGACAGGAGAATACCGGGCGGAAAAGGTGCCCTCCGACCTTCTCCCCATCACGATGAAGTACGGAAAGAGTACCATAAAAACCATCCTAAGTGCCTTCCAGTTCTGGGAAAACCCCATTATCCTGGACCACCACCCCAAAGGAAGCTTTGTCTGGTTAGTAACAAATAGCAGCTGTTTACGTTCACCCTTCCCATTGATTACTGCTTTTATTTTTCCTGCAATCTGTACATCCAGATGAATGTGTAGAGAAAATTGTATGCTTTATTGACTGTGACTGTTGATCATGAAGATATCCTGCTCACTACTTCTGTCGTGAAGTTATTCAGAGTGTGTCCAGTTTCAGTTGCAGTACGTGCCTAATATATGCCACTTAAACGACAGAGTGAAAAATCTGCTGTCATGAAATCTGAAACATGCCTTTATTGCTCCAAACAATGGACTTTACTAATTTTTCTGGTCCCCTGATTGTTTTGCCTCTAGAACCAAGTTGTATTTTTGGTCTTAACTGACATTTCTTGAAAACCTTTAAAAAGATCGACATCAAACTAATTTATGAAGCCCAGAGCCTGTTCCAATTACTCTGTATAGCTCTCAAACAGGTTCACCCATACTGGGAAATAGCTGAGTAAGTCTACACAAACTTGCATGGAAATTTAGACCCACCAATTAACCTCAAATGTATGCTTTATGACTGTGGAGGGAAAGGTCAATACCCAAAAAACATTAACTTTTTAAGTAGTTTGTTCTTGTGAGGTAATATTTATTCCTGTGAGAAAGTTGATGAACAATTCTCTTTTTTAAAAAAAAGTTTTAAGAGTTAATCTTGGATTTGACATTCTTAAATATGGAAGCACCAATACTTGTGCAATTATGGTGTCCACATCATGATATCTCCTTACATTAGTGATCCCATGACCCTCCATCAAGCCACCCCATGGGGCTCAGACCTGTGATTTTTGAGAGAAATATATCTAGTCATATTGGGTAGGAGTGATGGATGTGCACGGGAATTGGCACTAATTGCTGACAACTTTGACTGACCTTTTGAGCCTGTTACTTCTGTCAACACTCGCCTAATAGCTGTGCAGTACCTGCCAGACAGAGCCACTTGTGAGGTCGAGGGCTCTCAGTCTTATTTGAAGCACTTTCAGAGACTCGTTCTCTTTGATCTGACTGACATTGTTTCTGCCAGACGAGTCCACGTTTCCCAAATCTCTGTAACAGATGTGGTGGGAGAAATGTAATTGAGATTGATATAAATAAGAAATGGAGAGATCGGCTGACTTCCCTTTATAAACCTTCCTTTTCTCTTGTTCGAGCGTTTGAAGTTGAGAAGCACAAAAAAACAAAGACCCGTAGAGTCAAGTTGTCATTGAAAATGAGGTCAAACACGATAGTGTAGTCTGTGAGAAATTGGACAGTTGCAAAGGCACCTGTTTCTTTCTCAACCCTTCAAATTACTGTCTGAAACCTTAGCACAAGGTATTCATTCCCACCAATTTTTTATTTATTTATTTTTTTTATGTAAGAGTTGTCCTCCCAAGATTTGCTGAATCTGGCTGTGTTTGTGTTTGCGGAGTACCTTCCACACTTTCATGTGATTGGCTTAAAATTGGCTGAATAAATTGAAATTTAGGATGTTCTAATAGACTGCTTAATAATTGCTGGAAATGGATGCATTAGATGGGTCCCCCCCCCCCCCCCCCCCCCCCCAACCAGACTAATTTGTTTTCATCTCCAGCGAAAATTACACCAGGTACAATTTGCGAAGACCATCTTTCTTTCCGTGACTCTCCCAATGAGCTTGTCTTCCTCTTTGTTTGTGTGGCTGGGAATACATGTGTTTATATGTTGTTTTTTATGTGTTTTAGTGGAGGGAGGAACATTGTGGTGACTGGCTCCGGTTTTGACCAAATCCAGACCGCTGTCATGAGAATCCAGGGGGGAAACACGTCAGCTTTTGAGGTTCCTACTCATTTTATTTATCAGCATCTCTGTCAACACATCACGCCGCCTCTTTTTTCTTTTATTTCATCACTCTTTCTCTCAGCTGTCTCTTTTTGATGATCTGCCTCTCCATCTGTCCCCCCCACACTGTGGAGGGCCACTGTTCGATTTCTCTGCATCTCACGAGCCCATGACTCCAGTAGTGATTCATTCAAGCTCTATGAAGCATTTCAACTGCTTCAACATAGACACACACCAGCACACACACACACACAACCACACACACACACACACACACACACACACACACACACACCAACTCCTCCTTGCTTCCGCTAATCGCTGAGATGCTCATAAACCACTTTTTTCCACCGTAAATCTTTCAAACCTGTAAGGGTTGCAGATGGCAGTGCCATTGTTTTCTCTCACTCGAATGAAGCCATGTTTCCCGTCCAACATAAACAGGTTGCATTAACTCTGCCAGGAAAACTTGAAGAAGCTGCCTTCAGCGTGCTGGTGCCACCTTCCCTCCAGTGTTCTAGAAAATGTTGAGCAGTAGCAATTTTGTTCATTTAACTTAAAAGCCCTAAATTTAACACCAGCATTAAGGTTGAAAAAGATTATGTGACTGCTGTGCCACTCTTTGCCACTTTATTCCCGGCCAAGTCCCTGGGTGCTCTTACCCAGGGACAGTAGAGATTTGAAAATACTTAAAGCTGCCACAAACTAGCATTGGATGTAAAGTGTTATCTCAAAGGCCTTGGCTGGTCAGCTTCATAAGCCTCTCTTGGTTTAAGTCCATCCACTGAACGAGACCCAAATATGTGGACTCATTATTGCAGCTGGCATATGGTAAAAACATGCTGATTTGTAGGTCAGGTTAGCAGCTTAAGGAAGTGATTTCCCTTTTATTTTCCTGTAATGTCTCTCCAGTGCTTGTAATTTTAAACAACGGCTCCTGTGGGAAGCATCTGTTTGTAGTTAAACATAGATGTTATCTGTGTGGAGGTTTATCCTCTGATAAGTTCAAATAAGTTGCACAACACAGCCTTATAGGAGAAGTTTGACTCTGTGTTGTCACGTAGTAAGTACCGATGTTAATTGTTGCATCGCCAAATGAGCCAGGTGAAAAAAGTATTTCACCTTTCACAATATTATCTGTGTTTATTTAATATTTTACACAATTACAAATCTCAAACTGTAGCTCAAGCTACATTAATACATCTTTGACGCAGACATACTTCTTCATCTATGCTTCACTTGCAAAGGATGGCAGTTATGTTATAGCATGAGTTTAACATGTCGTCCTTGAAATTGTATTTTTAAGAGGATCAGACTTGTTTGCAGACCCGTGCGTTTGTGTTCCCAGCAAACATTTTACAGTCTTCAGACATTCATGACTCCCAGTGGAGTGACACTAATGACTCTGATCCCCTGGAACTGTCAAGCGCTACAAAGTGCCCACTAAACTAATAACACTGTCTCCAGCCTCTCCTTTACTGCCGCTGTAGCTCTCAGTGGAAAATAACATCCCAACATGCTAAACATGATGGTCAACATGGTGGCTATTAACCATATAATGCTTACACAGTGTGACGTTCAATTTCTGTTAGTTATTTCAAGTGTTTCATAAAGTAATGAGGTTGGCAGGTGGATTAAAAACCATATTGAGGGCTTCACTGAAAAGAAGGAAGAGATTGACCTATTAATGACTTTTATATTTGCTACATTTAATCAAAGGATTTGTGTCGTTGTTCGTGCTAAATCTAAGTCCAGCTCAAGTCACTTGCATGCATGTGATGTGTTCCCTCAAAGTAATAACCACGAGAGACCACATCCTCCTCAACGCTCTGGCAGGAAGTTACAGTGGCTGTACACTGTGTAATTTTGCCCATTTCAGATACAAGATGGTCAATCGTGACTTGATCTTGGTTCAAAGTCTGTCTTGTGTCACAGACCGCCATCATGACATAAGTGCAACCACAGACATCATGAAATAATTTTCTTTCAGTGTAGTCAATTTCACAGTTGTTGTGTCCTTGCTAACAACCCCCAAATAATGATGCAGGAATTGATGCAAAAGAATAATTAGAAGAATTGTAATTAAGAGAAATGCTGGACCACATTCGCCTTCTCAGTTTATTTCTATACTGAGCACATAAAGACTACTAAAACAATGTCTTGATTCTTGGTTTGTTTTATGTATTAAGTTCCTGAAAGGTGCAGTGGCTGCATTGTTATTCTTGCATGTTAAAGTTTGTCACAATGGAAAGAACAACCTTACTGCCTTTCTCAACTTTATGAAATCCACGTCGCAATGTGAAGCAGGTAAAAAAAAAAAATAATTTTTATGAAACTGCTAAAATCCCAGGGTCTGAAGGCGCCTTTAGATAAGAAGATTGATAACAGTTTCATTCCATAGCCTCCTAATCTGCCAGAAGGAAGTCGTCTGGCATTTCACAAAATGTTGAACAGTTTTCCTGTTTGAAATGATTTTATATTTAAAAGTTAGTCTGTGAACTGGCCCGGTCTTGTTTCCAGTTTCTGAAGGTTTTAAAAGACGAATTAACCTTTAATAGAATACAAAAACACAAAGCAGCCACAAATATAGTAGCTCCAGCTTTCTGCTGTGCCCTCTTGGAAATCTTCCACAGTGTGTAGGACTGTGGAGTTGAGCTGTCACGCACATGTTGTCAGTCCTTTCCCAAAACAATCAGCGACAGAAATATCTCCCATCAGTTCAGCTAATCAAAGTGATGTAAAGAAAGTCAGGGGAGGGGTGACTCAGTGTGAGTTGTGATTCATCAGAAGCTGCTATTCTTCTGTGGCAGATTGAGATTTTAATAGAGCGACTGAAAAGACGCATAATTCCACTTTCTCCGATGCACAAAACCAGGCTTCCCCCTCCACCCTACTCTAGACTCACACGTCCCTCCTACAATACAATACAATACAATACAATAGGATACAATACAATACAATACAATACACTACATTCATGCACTACTTTTATCAAAAAGAACCCTCGACACCCACCATGTGCCTTTTTATATCTGTAATCCTGCCCCATGTTTTCCATATTGAATACTACTATTTTATTTCCCTCACTCTTTTGTGGTGCTTTCTTTTTTCTTAAATGTCCTTTTTGTGACACATTTCTGTTCCTCTGAATCTGCGCAGACCGCCCATGAGAAGAATGACACAGTCATCCAATTTCAGTCTCCAGCAGTAAACGGCTCCATGAGCCTGCATTTTAAAACCTCCATCCAGCTGGACAACTATGTGAAGGAACTGAAGCCGTTCGACTACCACCCGAACCCCAGCTTCAACGAGCTGACCAAGAAGGTCATCACTGAGACAAGCATCATCATCGTCACTGTGAGTGCGGGCCACGCCGACTGCCGCTTCACCGCTGTTCCTGTCAGATTCCTTTGTGTGAAGGAATTAAGACAAATGGGGTTATTATCTGACTTGAGAATAAAAATGGGAAAGATGCTGATTTGCAGTTGCTGCACACATTTATCCCTTTTCAACAGCTCACATATGTATAATGGTTGAGTTTTATTGCTCGTCACAATTATGGAAACGGCAGCTTATCTGTCATTTAGACTCAGTGGTATGATTATTATGCAAGTGCAAATCCGCCAGCTAATATTTGCATTTAGTCAACACATGCTCATTTCAAGATACAAAGAGAAATAATGGAGTTGCATTATAAACCTGCAGGGTCACAAGTGATTACTGAATAGGGCATATAGGACATGCATACAATATGTTACATCTTCACTATGTAGGAAAATACATTTTGATATCGGGTTTAGTGGATGACATTCCTTTTGAATACAAGCTTCTTTTCACTGAAAACAAAGGATAATACCATATTTGCTGCTTCAGCTATCAGTTTTTATTTTTATGGGGGTTTAATGATTTTCTTCTGAGGTGGCATCTTCTCTTCATCCGAGGAGCAGAAGACGGAGACATTAAGCACATACTAACCGGCGAGACGTTTGAACTAGAGAAAAGGTTTTTATTTGGAAAATGTGGGTTAGATGAATAAATGTGGTTTCTTCTTGCCCGGCTGTGAATCTTTCTCACAGCTTAATGTCAGTTTGGAGATTTCATAGTATTTCCTCTTATGGTTCTTTGGGTAAACACACTTCAGGTAAATTAGTGGGGAAAGCCATCTGTACAAAAAGATTGAAGGCTTTTTCAATTACCTAGGCACTGGATTACTTAAGCTGATTTAACCTTTTCTTAAAATCTAGGCTACATTAGAATAATTGAAAGCATAAATGTAGACGCGAAAGTGTGCTGTAGAATCACAAAGTGTATATTGCGATGCCAGGCCTGTGGGATTGACTGGAGCTCTGCCTAAAGTATCTTAAATAAGAAATTACTTAGAAATGTGCTCACAATGACTATAATCTTAATTTTTTTTAATTACTTTTAGCTCTTATTGGAACAGTGGAGAGCTATTATACAATTTCCACTCATTTCCAATGAAAATGCTTAAAAAATGTTGCGCTCATCATCTGATGTGTCTAATGGAGGGCGGTTAATTGCTTCCCCATGTCGCTCAGTCATGTCACTTTGAGCCTCACTGTCGCTCTTTCCCTGCAGGGTCGAGGATTCTCCAGAGCTATGACGGCCAAAGAGGCTCAAGCGTTTGTGGGCGATGTTCAGTGTCTGGTCAACACTCTTCAGGATGACAAGCTGTTCCTGGACCCACCTTCCACAACTCCCAGTGCCCGCTCCAGACGGCAACGCAGAGACACTCGTCCCGAGCTGCTGGAACTAATGGTCAGACCAGACAAATATAGCCAGACAATACATAATAGTGGAGGGTCACTCTCTAAGTGGCCTCACTATAGAGGCAGATTTGAACTGCAGCTACAGTGTTACTGAAATAAAAGTAGGCATGCAGACAACAGAGATTTAGATATGAAAGGTCAAAAGTTTCCAAAACCCCCTATATTATCAGATCTAACAGTATCACATTATTATTGTTTGTTTCATATATTAATCAACATGCAGACTTTTACTGTTCCTACTTTTTCTGGAATTGTTTTCTAACATCAACTGACATATATTTTTTTTAAGATTTAAATCTTACAATGGTACAATGGTTGGACATTCTCATGATATTGAAGTGACATGTTCCCCCAAATTATTTCTATTAAATTCTAACATATCTAGAACGAGAAAAAAATGTTTTTTAGAATTCTAACTACTACAAGATGGTTGAAAACAGGTTTTCAAAATGTGGGCGAATGAGACCGGCCTTGCAGACCTCAAATCACAAAGCCTCCTTTTGTTTGAATGCCAGACCCCCTGATGTTGTTTTTTTTTACATCGTCAGATATTTTTTATTGTCCATCGGGATAACTCTATGTCCCTTCATCATTTTTACAAGTTCTTCACAGGTTAGGTTGTGAAAATCGCAATTTTCAAAGCAATTTTCAACAAAAGCTAATAACTGCATTCGGTGAGTGAAAAGTAGGTTATGTACCTCAGAAATCTATTCACATAGAAGAGGTATTAAAAGAAAAAAAGTTTCCAAGGTGTATTTAAGTCATGTTGCTTGACTACTTTCAGCATTGCAGAGTTATACACCGACATGTAAATCACAGCTTGCATGCATTATGAGTCTTTACTGTACGTCTCTCGGCATGTCCTCCGTACATGTTGAGACCTTTCTTTTCACTGGTTCAACAGTTTTCTTGTAGCTACAGGCTTTAATTACATTTAATTATAGCTGAGCCACAATTGTGATGAGCACTGTACGATCTCTTCTGGGTAATTCCTGTAAGTGAGCCATTGTTTTATTTCTGTGGCAGAGTGCTGCATAAAGGAGCAACACCACCAGACTATCAATAGGACAAGCTACCTACTGAGAGAAAGCCGGATTATGAAGTGTCAGACTCAGTACCTCTAAGCATTTATATAGTTCTAGTGGTCCTACAATCTTCAGCATAAGCCTTGCACTTTCAAAAAATACTGCTAGCTTCTCTCCAGCTGCTTTAGGTGAGCTGTGCACAATTATTCAGATTCTGTCCACATCCTCTCTCCAACTCTGTCCAATCCTCACGAGTGACACCTACCAAAATATATCTCTGGCTGAAATGAGGAAGTGCATAATAAGACATTCTACTATGTGTTTATCCACAGATAAAGTTTGGGAAAGGGGAGTGGGTGGTCGGCTCGGTGGAATACGAGAAGAAGAATGATTTGCCCCTCTACATCATCATCCCTGCTGTCATCGTGCCCATGCTGCTCATCATCATCATCTCTGTCTACTGCTACAGGTGAATTTCAGGTCAACTCTATGCACTGTTATAGATGAAGAATCCACCTACTGTACGTCCGTGCTTTGGTGGGAAGAATCAGATCATACGCTCGACAGGGAGCCGTTCGGAAATATGACTTTCATACCTCTTCCAATTCATTATTTTGTGGTGTTTTGGGGCATAATTGCTTTCAGTAATTGATGTGACATTAATTCGACAATATATGAAGAATCTGGCTTCCTTGTGTGATAAATTGGAGAAGGACAACTTTTCCAAGGAAAAGGGTGTCAGACCCCCTTTTTCCTCCCAATCTGTGATTTCCCCCTAAGCTCATGCAAAGTCAAATTCAACTTTCAATGTCTTTTTTGAAGCCTCAGTCAAACTTTACAGCTGAATTGTCATCCAGAGAAGTACTCCCACATTCACAGAGGAATACAGCCCTAACAAGATTTTTTTATGGAAGTGTGAGAAACACTTTGTTGCCAAGTTATCCGCCAATTTGGCAGTTTATTTTCTCTCACACTCTAGCATATAGTCTATAAAGAAAAAACTAAAGAAAAACACATTGGATAGAATTTGAAAAAAAAAGGAAAAAATGATGTCTCCATCTCGTCTGGCTTTTTTGACGTGTGCTGTTTTTTTTTTTTTTTGTGGTGTTCGTTCAGGAGGAAGAGTCAACAAGCAGAGAGGGAGTACGAGAAGGTGAAACACCAGCTCGAGAATCTGGAGGAGAGCGTACGAGACCGCTGCAAGAAAGAGTTCACAGGTACCGACAGTGCAGCTGTGCAAAAAAAAAAACTCCACCATATTGCTAATGTTCCTCAAAGGATCCATGTTTCTAAGAGGCTTAAAAGTAATGAAGTGCTTTATAGCTCTGATTACATTTTTTGATGTATTGTCCTGCAGTGAATTAAATACATTCTCACGCTTAGCGTCATGTTATGATCGTTACAGGGAGCAATTCTGCAGTGACAGTAATAGAAAACAATATTTCTCCCTGGAAATTATTTATTGGAAATGCTTTCTGCTCTGCGCAACTTCATGATTGAGAGAGGGGAGCAATCTGCAAGTGACAAAAGTTGCTTTGTAAGAAGAAAATGAGGTGGTTGTGATCATGTGTTTCTGTTTTGCAGACTTGATGATCGAGATGGAAGACCATACCAACGACCTGAGTGAAGGCAGAATACCCTTCCTGGACTACAAGAACTACACAGACAGAGTCTTTTTCCTACCTTCAAAGGATGGAGCCAATGATGTGATGATCACTGGGAAGCTGGACATCCCAGAGGCTCGAAGAGCCACTGTGACCCAGGCTCTCAACCAGTTCTCCAACCTGCTCAACTCCAAGACGTTCCTCATCAACGTAATTACACTGCACCTAAAACACTGACGTTACCTGATGATATCAGCATGCACTGTGTTTACAACCATGTAATGAATAGACTGATGCGCAATACTTCTTAAACCAGTCTGATGTCACACTAGCAACATAACTCGAGGGATGTCAGTGTTGATAAGTCCAGTACTTTCGACCACACTGAGATTTTCAGCAACTTTTCGATGGATGGCCGTGAAGTTTTATGGCGACATTTATAAGTCCGGGATGATGTACGAGTTTGGTGATCCCCTGACTTTTCCTCTTACACACCCAGCAGGTTGACATTTGTGAATCGGAGTGAAATATCGACAACTGGTAGATGGATTGCTTTAAGATTGGGTACCGACACCCCTTTGTCCCATGAGGTGCTTTGCAAAAACTTGGTGATCTCCTGTCTTTTGCTCCAGCACCATAACCGGATCAAAAATCTTTTCTCCAGGAGTATTGTTAGTTATCCGCAAAAAGATCGATGATGGTTGATATTTCCATTAGCATCAGCTGTAATCTGCACATGCCAGCATGCCATGACTGAATTACATTTAACACAGTGAAGATTATGTTACCTAAACATTATGCGGTTGTTAATATGGCAACATGATATTGTGCCTGTGAAGGTGCTCCATTTAACTCAGTCTTGCTGTGCTCGTGGAGGATAAACACAATTTATCTTAAATAAAATAAATAAAAACCAATATCATACAATCATGTTCCATATAATCTGTTTTAATTGTGATCATTTTGGCCTACAGCTAAAGAAAAATAGAAAAACAACTGATCTTATGAAATATTCTCATATTTTAAGGGACCATATTTATGATTTGTGACAAGGAAAACTATTATTAGGTAACTTAGTAATGTTTTGGGGCTGTCAGAGCAGCTTCAGTGTGCCTTGACATTGACTCTTAAAGTCTCTGGACTGTACTGAGAAAATGAATATTATACTTTTATAAGATATCTCCTTATTTGGTATTTTCATGATGTGGCAGAGGGCAGTTTATAATTCAGTCCTCCAGATCTCTTGAAGGTGGTCCTTTGGGTTGATATCTGGAAAACAGTGAAGGCCACAGCCAATGATTCACATCATTTTCATAATCATCAAGCCACCCACTGACCTGTAACACACTCTGAATAGAGCTATTGTCATTCAGATGAAGTCCCATCTGGATAGAAATCATAGGATGAAAGTGATCTCTCACCCAAACCATGCAAGCAAAACGGCCCCCAACTGCTTCACAATACCTTTGGACTCTTCACTGTAGCTGTCAGATTCCGATTTTTCTTTTAATTTGTTGCTAGCAGATCTTTCTCAGCTCATCAAATTCACAGCTTTGTGTAAACTTTGTTGTCCCTGAGCATAAGCGGTAAAGTTTCTCAGATTTAAAGCCACTCCATGATAAAATTTACAATTGGGGAGATGCTTCTCTGTGAATTCAACAGACCTTGTATGAGAGCGGCAGGAGTACATCACACAACGGCAACATTATGGCTTTTTTTTGTGTCTTTTTGGGCAACAGTGGAATTTTAAGGCACTGAGCCATAATCTGAGTGTGGCTCCTGCTGCACAGGCAGTCCTCCTTAAATGCATGAAATTATTGTCAATTTTGTTTCTTTTTGACTTTTTTTTCTGACAATGGTAAATAAAAAGGTACGATCGACTTGGCATTGCACTTAACGTCTTAAGTAAACGTTGACTTCTTCAATTCTGTATTGGTGTGTAATTCACTGTGTAGTATCTCCCACGACACTGACGGTTCCTCTTCCCCTACATCTTTGTGAGCTTTCAAAATCGTGCTGTACCGCAGCCAAAATGCTGTAAGGATCTACTTTAAATTCATCTCCCCATCCTTTGAGTTGAGGATTGTGTTTTACTTTTTGCCGTACAGTATTAGAAGTCAGAGGCAGCAGACATGGCAAAGGGACGTGTGAAGATTCCCATTAATCTGACATTGCTGGCACAGAAAAAGCCTCTGAGGTGTTAACAGCATATGTGAGGTGATTCGTCTTCTACTAATTGGTATCATTTCTAAGACGAAATCTTTTTACAGGCCAGAACAACATTTACCTTGATAATTGTAATTTTCGTAAGGATTGGTGTCTTGATCTTTTGATCATTTACAAGCATATTATACTGAATTTACTTGCTGTGTGAGCAGGCTTCATCAGTATAAATAACGTCGCTTGCCTGTGTGTGTGTGTGTGTGTGTGTGTGTGTGTGTGTGTGTGTGTGTGTGTGTGTGTGTGTGTGTGTGTGTGTGTGTGTGTGTGTGTGTGTGTGTGTGTGTGTGTGTGTGTGTGTGTGTGTGTGTGTGTGTGTGTGTGTGTGTGTGTGTTTTTCCTGTGTTTGCAGTTCATCCGCACCCTGGAGCGCAGTCATGACTTCAATGCCAGGGCCAAGGTGTACTTTGCCTCCCTGCTGACCGTGGCTCTGCACGGGAAGCTGGAATACTACACCGACATCATGAGGACACTGTTGCTGGAGCTGATGGAGGAATACGTCCACAGCAAGAACCCCAAACTCATGCTGCGCAGGTGAGCCAGCACCAACCTGCCGCTGCTTCTCAGCAGATGCTGCTCCACTCCAATATGTCAAAGCACTGGCATAGCAAAATGTTCAATACCACGTAACATATCATGGCAAATATTGGATTTGGTCCTATATTTGTGATTTGAAGTAAAGATAAGAGAAAAGGAAGATTTGGCATAGATATGCATTCCTACATATTGTCACTTTTGCTCCAGTTGCAATACTGCCATAAAAGACCTAACTAATAAGCTTTGAAAAAGACACTGGGGCTTATTTTTTTCACTGTTTAAACTCGGGACCATTTTCACTTGTCTGTTTGGTTTTATTTTTTGGATTTTTACTTCCTGAGAAATAGAAATTACTGAATATGCTTCCACAAAATTATAGGAGAAAGAAAAATCTGCCAATAGAACAAGTGACAAACTGTCTTGCTTTAGAGCTGCAGAGTGTAACATCAGGTGCTTTTGTCTCCCTGATGTCTGAGAACATGTTTTTCATGCATGATTTCAGTTCTAATGGGTTTTCAAGAGGAAACTCTAATAAAATGAAATGAGGAGAGCTTAAAACCGTCATTACAGTCTCTTGATCAGACAATTTTTTGACTTAATTTTTGTAAGATTAATATAATGAAAAACAACTTTTATGCAAAACCATTCATGCGACGGTCAGAAGCAGAACATAAATTAAGACCGCTGTGCTTTTTATTGCCTATGGATGCCTGCTGTTTGTAACACAATCTTATATTTGGAAGTTTTTTTGAGAGAACAATTCTCTCCATTTCCTTCCAGACCCTCTCTTCTCCCCCATGTAATGTAGTCCTTCTGCCTCTGTACTCTTAGATATGGAGAAATGAGCAACGTTTGCTCTGAGATTGCAGCTCTATAATCAGAGTGGGCCCGTATCTAAACTCTGGCACCAATTTTATCAACCAGTTGAGGCGGACTGGGACTTGGTTCAAGATGCAGTGGACTGTTTCATTCTGTTGCCATGTTTTCCGTCAAATTTTTGCACTGACTACTGTAGTCCACTATCAAGAGCCAGACTGCTGCTCGATCTATTCCAGTCATCCTCCTTCTGTTCCTCCTTCTGTTTTTTGTTTTCCTCCATGGAGTCCAAGCATAATGTGCTGAATGACTTATTTTGCTGTTTCTCTTCATCATATTCCTTCTTATCCTGTTGCTCATGACCATTACGATTCTGTTCTACGTCCATAAATGCTTTCTAGGAGTTCCAGGATCGTGCACAAAATTATTGTTCTGTGGAGATTTTCAATCTAAAGAACATTAGTGGGTCTTTTCTACTGTATATATTAGGGGTGTCAAACTCATTTTAGTCCATCGGCCAGCAAACAGCCAATTTCCATCTCGAGGGGGCTGGATGAGTAAAATTGGAGAATCGTAAAAAATACATTATGAATAATATACATTTAATGTCATATCCTTCTTGAACAAGCTGAAATTTTGATATAAATTGTCCAAAAACCGTGTCACTTAACTAGAAATACAGTATCTAGTTTTTATTACTGCTTGTCCCTCCTCTCAGACCTCAATATGTATGATATGTCATGTCCACTACTCTCACAATGTGATCTCCAGTAAATTAATTACAAACAGCAGTCCATTTATTGAAAAGTTCCAGTCACTGTCTTCTTTGTCATTTTCAAACTTTTTCATTCTCATTCTCGATGACTGGATTGACAAGCTGCATGCATAGTTGATTCTCTTTTCTGATTTTACAACTTTCTTACATTGAGGATCTTTCGGTATTTAAGCAGTTTAAAAGTGTCGGGAATTATTTGGTATCCATGATTTCAGACTTCATTGGCAAAATGCAGTTTAGATTTACATGAAATTACAGCGCATTGATTTTTAAAAACTTGCTGTTTTCCCTCTGTATTTCTAAAATTAGAATTACACCATATTTTCTACATACCCCCAGCACTGTTTCATCATTTCTTTGTATAATTAGGGTCCGTAAACATTAAAATGACTAATTTGGGGGGGGGGGGGGGGGGTTGTTTGTTGTTTGTTTGTTTTTTGCCCCTTTTGCCACCATAATGATCGCGTCAAGGTTAAGTCCCCCCCACCTCCGCAGGTCACACTTATGTGACAGGGCACTCAGTCATCTCTGCTGAGAGTGGGTTATGTGATCTGAACTATCTGCTGTGTCTCAGCACGCTGAGACTGGCTGTTATGCAAGTACACATCTTAATTATCCCCCAATGGAGAAGCTCATTATGCTGATTAGGCCATTGTACCAACACAGGCACCCTTATATACAAGCCATCTAATTAGGCATGCTATGAGCGAACAATGGGTGCCACCAGTGGATATCTGACATTATGATGGGCTCCCTGTCAATTGACCACTGACACAAGTTGTGGATTATAATATTTTGACAGAGACAAGCTGCACAGGGCTTCCCTTCACTGTTATTTGGTAAAATCCTCTTCTGAGTGATGTTTGAGAGTTTTCAAGAGGACACAGTGAAAACAGAGTTATCTCTCATTTCTTGTTCGGTGCTAACTGCACTTTTCCCAAGTGTCACTTTTATTTTGCAGGCGATAAAACACAGACTATACGGACTTATAAATAGTAATGAACACATTAGGGAATGCGTCAAAACAATGTCGAAACCCCATAAATGAGTTCACCGAAAACAATCAGTGACAGCTTTAAAATCCATTGACCACGTAATGACTATTTCTCAGCATTTAGATTCATAATTTGAATGGCGTTGTTTGTTTTTTCTTTTTCCCAGTTTATTTCCACCTTGCATGTAATTTCCGCTGTACTTCAGAAATGCAAAGCATTTTAAGACATCAAGCAGTTTGTAATATTAAAAACCTGTCATGTAATGTGTTTTTCAGGTCAGAGACGGTGGTGGAAAGGATGCTGTGCAACTGGATGTCTATCTGCCTTTATCAATTTTTGAAGGTAACAAAAGAATTTGATCACTTCAAGTGCATCCAAACATAATCTAAGAGCTACAGTTAATATAATCTGCCAATTCATAAGTCAACCAACATATATTTTCGGGAGCTATTTTTTAATGCGGAATACAAAAGAAATTCATGCTATTCGATGCTTAATCGTGTTTCATAGTAAATATAATATCCAGAGGATTTTTTTTGCTATTTGTTGGATAAAACAGGGACTATTTGTCTTTCACTGAACACATTTTAGTCTGAAGCTGTCCTTGTGTGAGTTATTTTAAAATGGGATCAACAGTGAATGCACATTATTACTAAAAGAGAAAATGTGTATAATTACAAGCTTGATCATTAAACTATGAGGTTTATTTATGGATTTCTCCATTTCTCCCATTAGTACTTGTATTGACGGTGTGAATTTATTTGCCTTCTAAAGCTGCTAATCACAACAATTAGCTTCTTGACAACAGCTGAGGCAACTTCTAAATGGCTGTGTGTGTGTGTGTGTGTGTGTGTGTGTGTGTGTGTGTGTGTGTGTGTGTGTGTGTGTGTGTGTGTGTGTGTGTGTGTGTGTGTGTGTGTGTGTGTGTGTGTGTGTGTGTGTGTGTGTGTGTGTGTGTGTGTGTGTGTGTGTGTGTGTGTGTGTGTGTGTGTGTGTGTGTGTGTGTGTGTGTGTGTGTGTGTGTGTGTGTGTGTGTGTGTCCTTTGTAACAGGACTCTGCAGGCGAGCCCTTGTACAAACTGTTCCGAGCCATCAAGCACCAGATCGAGAAAGGGCCTGTGGACGCCAGAGTGAAGAAAGCCAAGTACACCCTCAACGACACTGGCCTGTTGGGTGACGACGTAGAGTACTCTGTCCTGGTGAGATACACACAGAAAGGCATACCTACATACGAAATCAGTAACCCCCTGTCAGAAGAAACTGCACACACGTCTTTGAAATTGCATGGTGTTTTGTGCCTAGTGAGCCATACAAACATCCACGCGCACCATGCAGTTGCCATGGAAACCGCAAAAAAAAAAGTGGGGGAAAACCCTAAGGCGACCGCCCGCTTTTGTGCGACATCCATTTTCAGTGTCAATGTTCTCAGCTCAAAAAACGACACAGGCAACACATTCCAATATAGCAGTGAAATGTGAGACTTAGGTTAAAGTACTACAAGTCACTACAAGTAATAGAGTACATGCCACCTCCAGCACCTCTCCTCGACCTTGCAACTTGCTCCTGCCCTGTATCCATTTGGGCAGCTTTCAGGAGTCAGGAAAAGCCCCTGCGTCTCATTTGGGTATTATGTTTCAATAATGGAACTAATGTGAACACAGCTGTTTTCTGTTAAAGTCAGCACAAATAAAAAGACCCATGGGTAATGGCGTTGTCGAGGACAATTATCAAATTAGTCTGAATTACATGTCTCCTGCCGTGATGGATCGCCTTCAGTGATTGAATTACACAAAAGCGGGGGGGGGACAGAAAGCGGCGACAAGCTAGATTTCACAGGCAGATGCAGGGTTTTCAATTGGTTTTAATTCACAGTGTGCTCGTCCCAGTCACTTCTAATGGGGACGGGATTACGAGGCTGCTATTGAGCTCTTATTGCCTGCCTCACATTTGACTCTGTAGAGTGCTCAGATATTCCAAGTAAAGCTCATTGAGAAGAGGAGGGGAGGTGGGGCACATTTCATTCCCACTAAGCTTTGGTCTTTAGTCAGTCATGTTAAGATGTGCTGTCTGGTGTCACTATAGTGTTGGTGTGTGTTCTCACAGAGGCCAGTGAAGCTTGGTATGTGTGGGTGGGTTGGTATCGATGTGCTCCAGCCATTTGTGAAGAGAAAATACTAGGTTGTGTATAGTAAATAAACCTGGTGAGTGTGCTTCTGGTTTTATACTTTTGGAATTTGTACTGTGATGGTTTGTCTCTAAATGACACACCTCCAACGAGCAAAATCAAGTTCATACATGACACATGTTATCTCAGCTTCTATAGGACAAGTTTCACTTTCGATAGGTGTGAAAGGTGGGGGCTGTGTTTCACTTGTTTTTCCCTTGTCAAATACCTTTAATCAACATGAGACAGAGTTACCACCTAAAGTAAAACAGCTATGCATTTGGAGGAATACATACAGGAAATTCTCAAAACCATTTCGACCACAGAGTCTCTCCCTTTCAGATGGGACACTCGAAAGCATTACATTGAATACCCAGACATGTTTAAATACTGGGACTTTATGACATGTAATTGAACTCCATGTAAGATCTTAGTGTACACACAGACTTCCCACATATGAAGTCTGCATATTTCTAAGTCTCTGTGTATGTGGATTGCGCTTGACATTTCCATGCAGTCTCTTATTTGGTGTTTTTCTGCCTGTGTGTTTGTTAGACTTTGCAGGTACTGGTTCAAGGCGAGGGTCCGGACGTCACGCCCGTCAAGGTGCTCAACTGTGACACCGTCTCGCAAGTGAAAGAGAAAATTATTGAGCAAGTGTACAGGAACCTGCCATATTCCCTGCGGCCCAAGGTCGACAGCGTCACTCTGGGTGAGTAAATGGAGACCACACATGAAGCAAGAACATCTAATACTAATGATTGATGTAACACTTACAAATTGTGGTTTGGATGTCAATATGTAGGCTTTTCTTCACCCCAGTTTCGACTGGACTTAATTTAGAGAGGAATCAGAAAGACGTTTGTCTAAGCAAGTAATGGATATTTCATTTTAACATCACTCAATACATCTTACACGCCAATGAATTTTAACTCTGTTACCAGGTGAGGTGGGAAAAAGCATTCCTGAGATTGAGAAGTTATTCATTGCAGACAGCATGAAGAAATTCTTCATTGCTAAACAAAGTTTTGCTCGCTACTGTATTCGGAAACCTTGGGGACTGACTTGAAAGGCTAAAGCTCTGAAGACATTTTCCAACATCAAAGCCACTTCATATTCCCACGCATGCTGTAGATTCCAGTTCTTTATACATTTTAGATAAGCAGGGATCCATCTCCTTTCATGGTGAATCAGAACGATAACCCCCTGTACTTGGTTATACTTGTAAATTAAGTCAGAGACGATGTTGAGCTGAGGTCTTCAGTGGCACAGAATATGTTAGGGCACGCATTACCATTTTGAATTAATAATAATAAAAAAAAAAAAAAAAAAAGATTTATGTCACTTTTTCCACTCCATATTAACTCAAATATGTCACTAAAACCTCTTAAAAAAATTAAAAAATAAAAGCTGAATCGATAGCTTGATTTGATTAAAGACAAATTATGACAGCCCTGGGAACATTTTTGTGTGGTTTAGGAGATGCTGTCACCCAGAACAATTTCACTTAAAATTAAAGTAAAAATTCCTTATGAAAAATTAAGAAGTGGAAGTGAAAGCTATGAATCACATTTTTCAACTAAAGTCCTTGACAGTGTCAGAAAGGCACATTGAAATGATAAAATAATGCATAACCATCAGTGTCACAGTTATGACAGTTCCAATCTTAAAGGAGATACGTTTTTAAATTCTATTCAGTGAAAAACACGAGAATGTCCTCCATTCGAACAAAAACAACTACCCGGTGTGGAGGAGTTCAGGAGGCTTGGTTGAGTGCCATGTGTTTCCAGCTCTGTGAGAGAGGCGCTCCACCTTCACACTTTGAAAAGCCCTTCTCTAAAAGGACTTTCTCCTCCTGCCTTCACCACAGAGTGGCGCCCTGGGTCAACAGGGCAGATTCTGTCAGATCTGGACTTGACTTCCCAGAAGGAAGGAAGGTGGAAACGCATCAACACTCTGGCACACTACAACGTAAGTACTGTCAAAATGTACCTCCATGGTGAAACGTGCTCAAAAAGAAGGACACTGAAAATAGAAGGATTTGAGGAGGTAGATGGCAACTAAATAGAAGAATGTGGGTGTGTGGATGTGAATGTGGGTGAACGTCTACATGTCAGACACTGAGCGGTACAACATTGTCACATATGTATGACATCCATGTCTGCTGCTGATGTTTAAACACTCCAATTAAGTGTTTTGGTATTTCTCTTTCATTTAAAAACACGACCATATTTTGTTATCGCCACACTGTTTTGTGGTTTGTAATAGCAACAACCTGTCAGAATTCAGTAAAAGAATATGTCTGCAAACTGTAGTCTGAGTCACAACACTATGGCTGTCTCTCACTTTCTATCCGTGTGGTTGTGTCCTGGAAGACCATGCAGGACAGTAGCCCTCCAGGGCGATTATTCAACACCACTGCTGTATATCATCACATATGTACTGACCCATTTCAGTCATTACACTTCCTGGGAACAATGTGCATCAAAATTCCCTTGAGACAACAGATGAGTTGTGACGATGATAGGAAAACTACTTTTTGCGTACAGTTCCACAACACAATGTGACAGTGTGACATCTTAGGTGCCAAGGCCGGGGGGGTTACAAAGTTTTATTTCCCACCTGAGGTAAAGTTTGGGGTGCAAATATGTCTGGAAAAAAATGGGCAGCTTCCTGGAAGTAAGCCCCTCCTTTTCCCTGTATCGCTGATCTCCTCAGAGCATAGCAATGTTTCAGGCATGCAAGTGACTGTCGAAAGATTGACAGAGACAGATCGAGCATCATGAAGCCTCTGTTTATCTCAGCCATGTAACATAAGCATGATTGAGCTGCGTAGAAACAAACAAGGGACCAGACTTGTTAATGTGTCTAGCAACTGAATTGCTAATCTTCATCAGTAACAAGCATATGATAACGTATACAAAATATCAATAAATAAACATGGTGGGTCTCTAGATATAGCCTATAAATGCAGTAATGGTGTTTTTTTGTTGTTGTTTGTATTTGCGTTAAATGCATTTCACAAAAATTATCAGAGTTTCTCTTCAGAAATAAAAAAATTGAGGAAGAATGAATGTTGTGGAGCCTAGCGGGCTAACTGGTCAGCTGGCTCATAGCGACGTATGTGAATTTGTTTTGCAGAGACTGCTCCATACTAAAAGTATCATCAAGTATTAATGGAATGCATCCTATATGCGTGTAAACTACAGCATTTATTGAATCTGATTGTGTATGACCTCGGTAGCTTTGCAGCTCATCTGAGAGATGCTATGTGTCGCTGGGAGCTCCCAACTGCCCACTCTTGGTTTGCTCTCGTCAGCTCTCAGTGGCAACACAACGCCACTCAATCCTCTTGACAGTTTATTGATCCTTAGAAAATAAAGGTCACTCACAAAAACCCTGTACTGGCCCTGCTTTTTGGCCACTTAAATCCCTTCTTTTTCAAAGCCGCTCGGCTTTCTTTCATCCGACCTGCTGATGTCTCACAGTTGTTCTCAGACGACAGCCTCGCTGCCATAGATTCATTGGCTGTGTCAGAGTAGTGCTAATCACAGTATTTGTGGGGTCAATAATAGGTTGACGCCGAAGAAAACGACCTGTAAATACCCCAATAAAGACCCACTGTTCATGTCCACTCAGTCACATTGATTAGAAATTAGTTGTGAGGCTCTATAAGAGGCTGCTGACCAGAGTCACAATACCTGTTAAATTCAAAGGCATGTGAAGTCAGTGTGCTTCATCGTGTGTGTGTGTGTGTGTGTGTGTGTGTGTGTGTGTGTGTGTGTGTGTGTGTGTGTGTGTGTGTGTGTGTGTGTGTGTGTGTGTGTGTGTGTGTGTGTGTGTGTGTGTGTGTGTGTGTGTGTGTGTGTGTGTGTGTGTGTGTGTGTGTGTGTGTGTGTGTGTGTGTGTGTGTGTGTGTGTGTGTGTGTGTGTGTGTGTGTGTGTGTGTGTGTGTGTGTGTGTGTGTGTGTGTGTGTGTGTGTGTGTGTGTGTGTGTGTGTGTGTGTGTGTGTGTGTGTGTGTGGTTTTTTTTTCAGGTGCGAGATAACGCCACACTCGTTTTGTCCAAAGTGCTACACACACAACAGAACTACGACCAGAACCAGGAAAACCATGAAGAGCGTATGTTTCCTCATATTGTACTCATAAACACACTTTTTAAACCCAAACCAACCCAACTCAAGGGATATAACGCCTTTCTTTTTGTTGTTTGTTTCTCAAGGGCTTTTGTCAATCTCCCCACGCTCATTCAACATGCTAATACATGTTGTTTTATGTATAGCGCGCTTTGAAATTGTGCTGAAAAAAAAGGGACTTTTATCTCCCTCCTTTTTATTTACACATCCCAGTAGCTGATTGTTAAGCGAATCTTCGCAGATATTTCCTCCGCATTCAAATTCCGTTGACAAACGCCTTCAAATTTTTCATCATCTGAATATGATGTGCATGAATAAGTAACAAGCAGATTTATTAGAAGACAGTCTGAAGTGAATTGTTTATTTTTTTTCTCCCTTCTCTTCAACAGGAAATGCTCTGTTAGAAGACGATAAAGTGTTTCACTTGGTGAGGCCAGCAGACGAACTGGATGAGATCAAGTCGAAACGGGGAAGCATAAAGGACAAGTCGATGACCAAAGCTATTACAGAGATCTATCTGACGCGACTCCTGTCTGTCAAGGTACGACATTCATTCATTCATTCATTAACCCTGTCGTGTTTCCACGTTTGACTTTTGTCAAAGATTTACTGTAAATAAAATAAATACCATTAAATGTCATTTTAATATGAAATCTTTGGAAATGTGTGGAACTAATCAAAAAGATCTTATAATTTACAAACTATTGTTTTAAAAAACCCTAAATGGGTTGAAATTCCCAAGGGGTGTTTCCAAAAGCCTTTCACATTGTTTTTTCCACATCCTACACGTTGCATGGTTAGAGCGTCAAGCAAAACATGCACTTTAATCCATATTAACCTAAAGCGGAAACAATAATGCAGATATAAATGATACAGGATCAATGCAATCATATGTTTAAGTCACCATCTTGTGTACAGCTCATTTTTGAGCCTTTCTTTTAAACCCAACGTAGCATATGAATAAGAGTAGACTTTAAAATACTCCTAATAAAACCTTATTGTCAACACTCACTGAGTTTGCACGTAGCTGTGTATCCTGGCTTGGCAGTTTCTGGCTGCGCTCTCTGTCTCTGCCCTGTCTCACATTATCTGTGGCCTCTTTCAGGGAACGCTGCAGCAGTTTGTGGATGACTTCTTCCGCAGCGTGCTTTGCTCGGGGGCAGTGGTCCCACCGGCTGTCAAATATTTCTTTGACTTCCTGGATGAGCAAGCGCAGAAACACAACAATGTGGACGAGGAGACCATTCATATCTGGAAGACGAACAGGTAAAATTATGTGGTGATTCCACTCGCTGTTGGTATGCTGTGCCATTATTCTTTATGGAGCTGTTAAGGCAGAGTTTAGACAAAATCAAAACTCAGTTAGAAACTGAAGTCCCCCATTTCAGATCTATTTCCACAAGAAATTTGGAAAAATTAAGAGTAATGATATTTAAGGAAAAAGCAAACCAAAGATGTTGTTTGCTTCAACTATTCTATGTACAGTTAATGTAGTTGAGTGTCAGTGAGTCACATCCCTTAAGTCAAGAATAATCAAACCTTTTATGTGATGAGTAATGGGATGACTAAAGAAGAAAAACAAACTTTATGTGTATTTTTTGGGCCGTTTTGCAACTATTACCCATTTTAATGAGATATTGGATTGTTTTTCATGTTAAATACCAATTTGGATTTTAACATTTACAATACTTGCACAAACACTAAGTGATTAGTAATTTTTCCTTAATTGACATTTGTTAATCCATGATTTTTGACATTTTTAGTTGTATACAACACATCTGCTCTTCCTTCAAATCATCACAGCAATTAGATTTTTCACCTGCTGCCAGTAGTGTTTTAACCAATTATCTTCATATACTAAATGTTGCTTTCCCTTTCATCAGAGCAATTACATAAGAACAGTTTGTCTCCCTGGGTCCTTTCATCTGAGCGCAGGCTGCCACTTTTTCCTCTTTTTTTTCTTCTTTTTTTTTCACATAAACATAAAACAACAGAACAAGAAACTTGGCAATAACAATCAATCAACAAGAGTTGGGGCCTCTGGGGTAATTAAGCCCTCTTCATTTTAAAGTAGCAGTTGAGTGTCCTTTCTTTGTTGCTGTTTTCTCTCGTCTAAATGAGCAATTTGTCCCAGTTTCTTATAAAAATGTGGTTTTGGATTTCCAGCTTGTAGGTGAGTTTCTTTTTTTTTTAACTTCCAAAAGTTTAAAAATATAAAAAAAAAAAACTAAAACAAAGACTCCTCTATATAGTCTGTGTCCAGTCTGTACCCCGCCTTCATCATTAGTCAGTTGGGATGATGGATGATTGGATTCATGATCTCACCATCATATTTGAAAGTATTTCTTAATGTGAAAAAGACCATTTTAAAGTGTTTTTTTTCCCCCTTTTATTATGATTTGATGAATGTGCCATTTAACAATAATTACTTTGCCCACATATTTTTATGTATTGTCTCAACCTGTTTCTTTTAATTGAATCATGAAAGCCACTCATATTTATGGTGTGGGACGGGCTTCCTCTGGGGAGCACCCGAGAACTTCAGCTCGTGGGGGAGTGTAAAACTACCAAATATTTCAATGAAACGAACATTTTTAGAACTGAATTTATTGTAAGTGTAATAGAAACGTAATATAGTTTCATACTGAATTTAAAGTAAAACATTAAAGTAGCACAAGAACAGATGTGCTTGTTATTTCTTTGCTGATGCATCCCAACAGCCGTTAACAATAAAATTAACATTCAGAATTATGGCAATGAACCAGAAATTACAACTTGGTGTGAGGGGAAACAAATGTGGCAGTTAGTCAAATGATCATTTTAGTCTTAATAGATTTTATTTCTTAATTTGTAATTATATCCTCATGATCTGAAAAAGTAGATGCTCGCTATAGATCTTTAAAAGCTCAATATTTCCCTCTGAAATGTAGTTCAGGGGAAGTTTAAAATCCGATAAAATGGAGCTACGCCAATGAAATACAAGTGCCTCATATTTCCAAACACACATCCGTCGGAATCTGGCCGACTTCATAAATTCAGCCGCCTGAGATACAGTAACTCTCCAAGAAATAAAACTTACTTATCCCAGAAAGGGCTGAATACAAATGCTCAATTCCAGCTCACTTAGTTTGCATTTGCAATCCCCCCGTTCCCATGTGACATTTAAGTGCATAAATTAGTGTCACGTCGGCTGAGGCTCAAGCATACAAGACGACGTGTTGCATGTAGATGCCAGTGATTGACGCAAGGCTGGCAAGAGAGCACCCACACAAGGACAGGAGATGAGCGATTTAATTACTTACTACACTCCACACCGCATACTGCTTCCACCGGTTCTGTTTATCAAATCAACTGAGGGGCCATGTATTAAATATGAATGTGTGTATGAGGCATAACAACAAACAAACATGGTAATTATGTCCCAAGCTAATTTAATTCCGTGATTATAGTAACATTGCTATTTTTGTGCTTCCATTGTATTCTCACCACTGCCCTCCCAGGAGATATTAACCAACCAGTATGAATTTTACGCGCTGTGCGTTTCCTGTCTCAGATGGCCAACCTTCGCTCCGATTACGGGGGAAAGATTTTTGGAAACCACTGTATTTTGGGCGTTGCTTTGAATTTACAAAGCTGAGGCGAGGTTGGAACAGAGCGTATTGCAGCTTGTGTGTTCCCATTCAGAAGGGAAATTAGCAGGAGCACTCGAGCATTACATTATGTAATCTGCGTTTAAAGTTGTCAGGCTGAGCGGAAACTTCAAAGGTCAAAGTTTTGCAGTCGCTTCAACATTTCTAATCAGTGTTTGTTTGGGCAGTCGAGTATCATTGCCTGTTGCTTCCCGTACCCAGACACCCCCCCCCCCCCCCCCCCCCCCCCGCCCCCACACACACACAACACACAATTTTCCATTTCGTTTCATTTGAGCTGTGGTAAATCTCTGAGAGGTCAGCCTCACATGAAGTAGTCAAATGAACTGACAGTCACCGGTATCGTTCTTAATAAACTGACACCTTCAAGAAAAGCTTTTCTCCATTACCGTTATTATCCTGTAATGCACTCAACCGCCCCTCAGGCAAGTGCTCTCACATGTTGAAGGCTTCTTTGACTCAAATGAATTTTATACATGTAATCTGGCTGATGAGATTGTCCATGGCGCCGAAGCAATAATACCGATAACAATAGCGATGATGGACTGATTTCTCTCAAATGCCTTGCCCGTACAGCCTCCCACTGCGTTTCTGGGTGAACATCCTCAAGAATCCCCACTTCATCTTTGACGTCCACGTCTCTGAAGTGGTGGACGCCTCGCTCTCTGTCATCGCCCAGACTTTCATGGATGCCTGCACCAAGAGCGAGCACAAACTCAGCCGGGTGAGTGGATTCGAATGAATAGAGGAGGAGGATTAGGTGGAGGGGTGGGGGTTAAAAAGCAAGGTGTGAAGATGGGAGAAAACATGAACAAGATGAGAACAAAGCTGTTTAAATGGGAGGTAAAACGCCATGAGAAGAGGCAAGTCAGAGGTCGCTGTAGCTGAAGTACCATCATTCTCACTTGCTGTGCATTCATTTCTCATCTGTAGGACTCTCCAAGTAACAAACTACTCTATGCAAAGGAGATCTCCTCCTACAAGAAGATGGTGGATGAGTAAGTACTGTCAGTGCTTTCCAACTGTTTTCCTTCCGGATCTAAAATGGCACCAGACTGACAATTTTTTTTTCACCAGCTTACATCATGCAGCGATTATCACGTCTTGACCGCTCGTGTCTGTGTGTGTCTGTGTGTGTTTGCAGTTACTACAAGGGCATCAGGCAGATGGTCCCCGTCAGTGACCAGGACATGAACACCCATTTGGCCGAAGTGTCACGGGTGAGAAAGACCTCTTATTTTCTCTGCCATTTAGTTTACCTTTCTATTAAAGTACATTGCCACGCTCCAGTCTGTGGTAGATTTTGTGACATCTGTGCTCACCTTTGCGGCTGCAAATGCAGTTTAACACTATAAAGTTACTTGGAAGCTTAAGCTTTGAACTTGCCATCATTAGCAAGGAATATTCTTACGCCCAATTTGTTGCTGAAATGCATCTTTGGCAGTTTAGTTAGATGCTCACAGCCATGATACAGTATGAAATCTGTCTCTAATTAAATGTTAAACCGAAGGAAAGAAAACAGCAGCCCAGATGATGTAATTCCATTATTGCCTATGTGTTGTGGGCATAGATGGAAAGAGAATATTCCAAATAATTGGGAGACTTTGGTGCAGATAAGGACACAAGTATTGTGTAACAAGTATGTTCTGTTACCTGTTCTTTTAGATTTTTGGGGAGAGTCTTTAAAGCACATAATAAAAAAGATGAGCGGGGAAAAAAGTGTTTATGTGGCATATGCTATAACCACTTGGGTGCAACGACTGCTCCATGTAAGTTTTATATAGAAGAAATAAATAAAGGGAGATGCATTTCGCAGCTCACTATTTTGGCAAACACTGGTTGATTGTTGGTGAAATAACAGCTAAATAAATGTACATAGTTTAATCATAGGCATGTCAGTAGTGGAGGTTTCTACAATATGTGAAAGATTTTGTGAAAATCTAAACGATTTCGTCTAACTTGTGTGTGATTTGTAATAGCACAATTCTCGCAGCGGTTAGTTTGTTTTTAAGTATCTCTCTGCTGCCTCTATTAGCAGAGAATTATTCCTCACATGCAGTTCATTCTCAGCCGTGTGTAGTTTTATTGTTTACTGACGATGCATATTTAACCTTTAAATTGTTGTTGATGTTTTCCAGTCTCACACAGACAAACTGAACACACAAGTGGCTCTCCATCAGCTTTACCAGTACGCCAGCAAATACTATGATGGGGTAAGAAGCCCGTCTCCTTCCTATCGCACCCAAAGGAGGCTATTCCACTTAATGCACTAGTGCCCACTATATTATTGCTTTCTTTTTTTTCCCTCCTCTCTTCACTCTTGATATGCCAGAAGAGTGATTGTATGAAATTTTAATTGAAAGCATTTCTGTGGGATGTGAATTGGAAAATTGCTCTGGGAATTGATTTTTAAGCGTCCATTGTGCATTGCCACTTGAGGTCACGGAAAGGGGGATAAACAAAACCTAATGAACAAGTTGGATAAACAAATGGGGCTGTCAGTCTCCCCTAAGTGGGCTCACAAACAATAACAGCTTATATGACATGACTGTTGATGTCAAATAACACTATCCCCCACTCTCACTCCCCACCCCTTTTTTCACCCTTTGTCCGGTGCTTCCTCTCCATCCACCACGGCCTCGTCTCTGTGCTTCCCTCTGACATTATATCCCCACCATCCTCTGACCACTTCTTGCTCTACCTCCCTATTGCTTATTATTTTCTCTCCCATTCTCCTCCATTTCTGCTCCTCTCACCTTTTGTCCCGCTTTCAGATCATCGCGTCCCTGGACGAGGACCCAGCTGCCCAGAGTAAACATCTGACCTTGCGGCTCCAGCAGATAGCAGCCGCCCTGGAAAACAAAGTGACTGATCTCTAACCCACTGAGCAGAGGGAGAAGGAGAAGGGGGAGGGATGTGGGGAAGAGGGGTTTCGCCAGTGACTACAGGGGCTTATTTCTTTTTGACAGAAAACAAAACATGGAAATGAGGAAATGTGAAAAGAAACTCGTGTGGGCAGGTATATTGTACAACTTGGCCCCAGAACAATTTTCCTTTCTGTGAAGTAACGGGAACTAATGAAATGCAGATAGAGGGCAAAAAGAGGGGAAGGAAATGATGGGTTACACTGTCATAGGTACGCCTTAAAGCTCACTTGCCAAACCTTAAAGGTCTGCACACTCACTCATGCTTCACTAGATATTTCTCCCACAATACAGTGCGGCATACCTCGCTCTGAGAATTAAGCCCCTCTGTGGAGCACTGGCAAAGGAGATAATCAGATGTTCAATTTCTCTCTGTTTAGAAAAGGTTTTAAGAGTTGTATTATATATTTTTTTTATTGTGCAGTCTTTATGCGGAAAGCTTTATAAGGGAAAAAAAAAATATCTTTTTAAATGGATCACCTTGTGGTGTGGATAGTGTTTTTATTAGCCTGTGTGTGCGTACATGTCTGCGTGAAGTACAACATGTGAAGAACAGCACGCGTTGCTGCATTCGTGTGTGTTGCAAGTGTGTGAGTGTGTGGGAATGTGCGTGCACACACACAGGATGCCTAATGTCAGGCGTAAGGGCGACGAGCCGCCTGCTTTCTGTCATTTTAATCCCCCCTAAACCCAGTAAACACACTGGAGCCTGTGCTCTCACTGAGCTTTATGACAGAGACCAAAGGGTCCTCACAAGGACACTGGTTATTCTAGCAATGTACAGGCTCATATGAATGGCAGGTCATCGGCAGGTTCAGAAACATTTGAGTTCAATTCTTAGCTTTTGACTCAAATCTGCTTCAAGCTGGATTGCCATTTGTGCTGGTGGAAATCGATAATAGCACAGTCTGTCTCCCTTTATTGTACAGTGCCATGAAACATTCCACTTCAATGAAAGCACAGGAGGACATTTCAGAAGAATTTTTTTTTTTTTAAAGCATTTCAGTTAATGACTGTTTTCAGATATGTCACTTTTGCTATAGAACTTTTAAGTGTCGGCGAGAAGCGATTTCTCTCCTGCCATGGAGCCATGTCACTCATGTTAGCCCTGCAATAATGTCAGTACACCACGAGTCACAATCAACGGTTGCATTAGCTCGATACATGTCTTTGCAAATAGTAGCAATTCAGCAATATGTTAGACGATGATCCAAACTGATTAATGCATTGTTTGTGTTTATGATTTTTAGTGCCATTTCTTTTTTTCGTATTACGCTGTACTATTCCAAATAACCGCCAAGCATTCTGCCTCTAAAGCTATAAAATAGCCGATTGCTGATTGCTGTTAATAATCTGCCAGAGATGCAGTTGGTACGTAAATGGCATGTTCTGAACAAATTATAGTGGTTTTAGCTTTTGTGCGATGTTGAGAAGGCTGGGCTCAATTCTGTACATAATTGTTGGAGTAATTGGAATATTGATATGTCATTGTCAGAGCCGAGGTGTCGACAGGGTAGGAATGAGGGTTTGATAATTTTTTGGGCCATTAAACACCATCGCTAAATTGTAGGTCTTGCAGTTGACAGATGATTTAATTGTGCTCCCTGTATCTGATCACGGGTGTGTGGAGTTGACGGAGCATAACGAGCTCCAGAGACCCCAGAATGTTAACGATTCCTGCCTTGGCTGGAGAGAGGTTTGCACAGACCTCGAGCTTGCCTGCCTGCCTGCCGTCTCAGCGTGGCACCCTGGCATCCCGACCAACAGCACTTGGCACTGCCCACTCGGCGCAGTGCAGAGTGGCACTCTGTATAATGGAATCAGCAGGGGAGGCTTTTGATCTTAATTGCATGCCGACTGCAGACTCCATCCTTGTCTCCGTTGTTGTTTACTGCTGACTCCTTTCTCACTGACAGAGTTGATGCAAGAAGCTTCTTTCAGAGCCTTTCTTTAACCAAAAATGTGCCTTATTGAATAGGATACATATATATTGTTTCTAAATTATTCTATTGGTAACCTAGGTGAATATGATGATGATAGTGCTATAGACACAGCAATGTACTTGGAATTGTGATCTTATGTGTGCTGTCTAAGATGCTAGATGCCCTGCTGCAGCCATTTGCGTGCCAATAGGCTGAAGACATTTCAGTACGATTTTCTTTTACGGTTGCAGTTTTGATGTGTGTATTTCCTTTGGGTGTCTGTGGTGTGTGCTTAGTAGGACTTTGGTGGCTAAGGCAAAGAGCCAAAATGATTCAATGTAAACCAGTGGCCAATGTGATTTGGGTTTCCCTTGAAAATGTCTGGCATTCTTAAATTAGTCTGGAGTCAAAAGGGTATCCTTATGTAGATTGAATATAGCGCAAAAATTGTTCCAATGGTGTTAATTTCTTGCCCTGTGTTTCTAAGCTATTCCACAGTGTGTACGATAAATGACTATCTATACTCGACAAATTACCTTTCTCACTGCTGTGCAGTTATTATTTTTATTTCTTGTTTCCTATACCATATAAATCTTTGTAAAACACGTTGAAATACTGTATTCTAACTGTATAATCCTATGCATTGAGTCCTGGGACAAAAAAAAGAAAAACATAAGAGAAAAAAAAAAAGATGTTTGTGCAGTTGTCGAGACTTTTTTCCATTTTGAAACATGTGAATGTGCTGTAATGGTAAAAGAAACTGGGATACTCCATTGTCAGTCCCGGACCATTAACGGAAGCCAACGTTTTCCTCCCTGTCCGAGGCAGCTCAGAAGATACTCTATCTTGTACCTGATCGGGTTGTACTGGATGAACGTAATTTTACAGAAGTTGTGTATGTGAACGGAGCAGTTACCCACAGATTTCATCATGCACTCCTCCGTGAATAAACTCAGAGACATATACACCCTTCCTATCTGCTGTGTTTCTTTCCCTTTTAGAGTATCGATTTGCTTCAATTGAACACTCGCCCTCACGAATAATGCATGAGTAACAGTCACCTTGGGTGATAGAGTAACACTTGCCACAGGTAGCCAATATCTTGTTGAAGTAAACCGTATCTTTTTGCAAGTGTTTAGTTGCTCTGCAGCTCATTACATGACCTTAAATTCACTGAAGGGTTTATACATGAACAACAGTAATGGATGGATTTATTCAAATTAAAACCAGGCAGTCACTTTATGAAGAAGAGGGCCAAGTCCTTCAACCTGACAGTTTTCCTCCTTATCACAAATTTTCTTGCATATTACGACCCTAAACGACTTTGTTGATAGCATCAGTCTTCAGATGCAGCATACAATATGATCGCTGATGCTTTTTCACCCTCCAAATGCCACATCAGGTTCCTGTCACCAGGCTCGGAATACAAACTACAATCTGAGGATTGGCGTTGTGCGACGAGTTGATAATGCAAATAGCCGCGCAGCATCGCTGTCATCGGCGACGAAGGTTGAAAAATTGCAGTGAAAACATTAATTAAGCACTGACAGCTGAGAATGAAATTGGAAAAAAGAAAGATGAAAGGCAAAATTGCTTCATCTGACTGCTTAACAAATCCCGACGCAAGGGTGGAGATATCAAAGACAGACCAGAGGCCTGCATGGGCCATCTTCTCACTGAGCAGATCACTGATGCAGCAACCGATAGAGTGACTTCAAGAGCTGCTTCTAAAGCAAGAGTGATTACACTTCATTATCACAAGCATTGCATCTTGTACACTATCCTTGATAACTCAAGGAAAATCAAAGGCAATACAGTACTTTATATTTCTATTGAAACGCCGGCTCACAGCATTTTGGGTGTCAACGTTATTTGCTGTGCCCTGCACTTGTGATACATTTCTGAAATAACTGTGCCCTTCACTGTCTAGAAATGTGAGCAACAGCACACCAAGAATAATTATCTTAAGTCTGCCTGTGTGCACGTTTTTTGTTTTTTTTTACATGAAATTGGGTTAAAATCTGCATGTTGCTAGCTTCTGTTCTCCTGCCTGGGAAACCTCTTCACACACAGCATCCAGCCTCTCCTTCAGCAGGAGATGGTTGTGTTTATCACCAGGTTCTGTTTCACCTCCACATTTCAAACCTCCTAATGAGATTTGGCTTTGATTTCCACCGCCTTAGGGGAGGAGGAGGAGGAGAACTTGGTTAAAATAATAAAACAATGATGCTGTGGTGTCATTTTAAACAGTTGTTCTGATGAATAATTTAAAACCATGCAGTCAGCGCCTGTTTCTCTGGCGCGATAAGCTCAAATAACCTGTGGTGTAAATTAAAATATCCCATAAGGTTTAGCTTTCTTCTTTAGCAAACTGACAGCTTCATTATTTTTGGACTTGTGATTTGTCTGAAATTATTACAATACACAGTCCTCTTATTAGCTGTGGTAAATATCCTGCAGTATCTATCTAAAACCATTTTCAGCAGATGGTGTAACAGAGCAAACCACACCTATTAAAACAATATTTTATGTGTCACAATGACCTTTGGAGTACAGTGAGCTACTTCTGTTAAATACAGCTATATAACACCAAAATGTATTTTCACAATCAATGTGCAAAATAGTTTACTCATTTGAGGTCTGGATTCTAAACAACAGGTGCACATCAGAAACAGCACTTATTCCAGGGGTGACCAGTGAATTGTTCCAAATGAACCTCAAGAGAAACTAGTAGAAGACTGAGGAAAAAGTTATCCTATTTTCTACTCATAACAAGCACTGTCTTTGATATTTTTTGATGAGTGGTGTTTCTGCTCTGCATTAGTTATGTTCTTTTCATGATTTTACTGATAAAGGTGATTACAATCTGTTCCAAAACAGCAAAGAATATACCCACAATAATAGACTATGGTACAAGAAAAAAAAAATCTATGAAATTACAAATATAGCAAAGCAGTTGTATTACATGCAATATGCAGACTCAATTTCATTTGATTCGTAGTTTCTCATTTGCCCTTTGAAGGTAGGTCAGAGACAGCAAATGCATGTGGTCTGCAGGATAATGCTCGGGTCAACACTATTCCAGGCAATTTCACCTGAGAGGAAAGATGATATATACATACTTTAATAGAGCTGTGTGCTGCAGGAAAAAAAAATCTAATCAAAGAAAATATTCTCATTTTGCTACAGATAGTCCTAAACTAACACTTACTTCATGGACTGTGAAACTGTTAAAGTCTCAATTTAGCTTCGTCTGATCCCTGGAAATGTGTTACACAGAGCAAAAACTTTGGGTTTTGTCTTCCATCAGTGAGACTTCATTTACACCAGGAAACCTATAATTTAATGAGTCAAAGTGTTAAATTACACAAACCGCATATTGAAAGCTGCAGCTTGAACCTGTCTGCTGTTGCACAGGGAGGAACAGGAATTTAATCTGTGAAAAAGATCAGACCATATGGTGTGCGTGTGCGTGCGTGCGTGCGTGCGTGTGTGTGTGTGTGTGTGTGTGTGTGTGTGTGTGTGTATGAGAGAGAGAGAGAGAGAGAGAGAGAGAGAGAGAGAGAGAGAGAGAGAGAGAGTATGAGAACCTGTGCTCGACATGCACGCAGAGACTGAGGCCATGTGTATATGTATTGTGATTCAAGCCCACAGGCATTGCAGCAGGTGTGAAGGGTATCCCATCTTTTTCAGCTCTCCTCTGCGGCTTTTCAAGTCCATAGGAGGCCCATGCGGTGTGGTGAGAGCAATTTAAAGTCAGTCACCCAGAGAAATGTAAAAGGAAAAATACTTGTATAACAAGAGCTACAGACATAAATCTTTTACTCAGTTTGTGAAAACATACAATGACTCACTTGAAATTGGTTTAAAGTCGACAGGAAGAACATTAGAATAGCTTTCAAAATTTCTCCCACATAAGTCCATCCCTGGGGAAGTCTCACTGTTCTGAACCTGCTCACCAAGTCTTTTTGCGTTCAGACTTCAGGTTACTCATCCTCCTTATCACTTCCATAATATTTATAGAAATCTTCAGTGGTTCAGTCTCACCCTTATGTGTTTTTCATCTGAGTAGATATCAGTTCATATTTTTAGATCTGTCTTTCATCAAATGCACGTATAGATACACAAACATATTATGTTTTTGTGCTATCCAGCCATGGTCTATGCCACTTTTTTTTTTTTATCTATTTCAGGGTTGCAGGGAGCTAGAGCCGAACCCAGATAACATTGGACAAACGCAGGATACACAGTTACTCATATTCATAATCATATTCACTGACAAGTTAAAATGACCAATTAGCCTCAAATGCATATTTTTGGACTGGGCGGGGGGAAAGCATGCACAGTGAGAAGGTTGGCATTAAGAAAACTCCCAGTCCAAACTCTGTCTGGTGTTTGCAGGTTCTCCCTGTGTGTGCGTGGGTTTCCGCCCCAAAACATGCCTCTGAGGTTGATTGGTGACCCTAAATTGCCACAGGTGTGTCTGAGAGAAAAACAATCACACAGTCATACCTACAGAAAATCAAGAGTTAGTATTTAGCCATTCCATAATTTTGTACATGAATAAAGGCCATTAAGGGATGTGGAAAACATGCAAACTCCATCTTGAGAGGTCCAGGTTGGACTCGAACTGAAAACCGTCTCCCTATGAGGTAGGAGTGCAAACCAATACACCACTGTACAGCCCAAAATGGAATGTTTTCTCTGAGTCAAAATAAATTTAAAGCTGTTGTTAAAATACATGTACCTTCTTCTATACCAGTCAAGGTAAGTGCACAACCAGTCCAATACACACACACAAGTTTAAATCCATCACAAGGCTAGATAGAGTACAGTAGCCATTCACTTGTGGACATTTTATTGACATAACTGGAACTGTCATGTATGAGAGAAAACCCCGTATGTGGCGGTAGACCATGCAAGCTTCATGGCATACAGTCATTGATTCAATGAATTTGTTGCTGTGAGGTGACAATGCCAAAAACAGTATGCCAACCCGTTTTTAAAATGCAATTAATTAAAAAAAAAAATTGACAAATAAATAAACAAAGCATATAATTTGGGTAAAATGTTGGAAGGAAATTTTTAATTTGCAAGATTTTTTGGCTGATTTTTTGGGCAGCTCAGTTGGGAGAGTGGTCTTCTCTCAGTAGGAAAGGTTGCAGGTTTGATTCACCCTCTCCCCCTGTCCCTATGCCTAAATTGCTACTTATGGATGGATTGAGCACCATGCATGGCAGCCTCTATTGATGTGTGTGTGTGTGTGTGTGTGTGTGTGTGTGTGTGTGTGTGTGTGTGTGTGTGTGTGTGTGTGTGTGTGTGTGTGTGTGTGTTTTGATGAGTAAATGTGATTAACAGTGTAAATCGTTTTGAGGTCTGTTCAAGTGGTGGAAACGTGCTATACAAGTGAAATCCATTTGGCCCTAACTTCGGTTTTGAGTGATTCTGAAATGTATAAATTAATTTTCATCTTTCATGAACAATTGGAATGTAAGAAATTGTCCATTCGATTTATCCTTTAAGAGCATAATCTGTATTCCCACTTTATTCGTGTCACCTGAATGCAGCAAAGCGCGGTGGCGAATGACCGTGTAGTTATTGGCTTGACTGACTGACAGAATTGACCAATCGAGAACACTTCTAATATCACTAACCAATCATTCGCGGCTCAACAACGGCTCAACCAATCACATTGAGGAGGGGCGGGTTCACATTTTTTCTTGCCGTCCCGCGGTGCATCCTACAAGATGAATGAAGCGTCTAGCTTGAGTTTGGCTAGTAAGTGACATTACCCCGTAATAAATAGCACATACGTGGTCGGAACCAAAATCCAAGCTCCGTTAAGACAATTTTTGAGCAGCGTAGATGAACCATGTATTGGGTTTTGCGTGTTTCTTGCCTGAACCACGCCGGAAGGCAACCTGAAGCCGGAGCTGTCCCGCTCTTCAACAACATTAGCATAGCCGGGGTGCAGTGTCTCGGAGTGGAAGCGAAGCTGAAACTTTCAGGTGACCTAAACACAAGACACCGCCTCGACAGGGTGGACGACTTCACGATGCACTGTTTTAACTGAGAACAGAACACGTGTTCTGACAGATGTGTTGTTCCTGGCATCAGATGCTAGCAAACAATGCTAAAGGTGAAGCTACGTTCCGTTAGCTGTCTGCCAACCAGAGCTAGTGACAGTTCAATTATTACTTTAGAAAATGTTGATATTATTCTCTCTCTCTCTCTCTCTCTCGTTGATATTTCTGTAAACTAGCTGTTTATCTGTAACCCAGCAGTTACTGAATTTGCTCACCATCATTCTCTCTTGATAATAAAATCAAACACCATCAATTGAAAATAATTCATGTGTTACAACCTTGCCCAAAGCCTAAAGTTGCCTTCTTGGTATAATTCTTCCCAGCAGTAACGCCATATTAATTATCATGCAGAAATATAAGCTGAATATTTACCTATGCATTGTACATGCACTTATTCAGTCCCTAATCGGTACTCATTCAAACTATTAAATAATTTTAAACTTAGGATGTTTATTCATTTAACAATATTGTGGTTCTGTGTTGGCGCAGTTGTGTGTGTGTGTGTGTGTGTATATAACAGCTTAATTGTCTTCATACCTCGCATATAATGAAATAAAAGTTTCTGCGCCTTTCTTTGTATCATTATTGTAATACCTAAATAAGAGCACTCATAACCTACAATCATGCACACCAATTTAAATGAAAGGAAAAGGCTTTAAGGAAAAGGCTCCCTCTTAATTTACCCATATGAGAATCACACCCAAAGTTAGTCTGAATGGTTCAGCTGCATCAGTGATGTTGGATTATTGAAGGCTGCTGATGGCGCCTGACTATACCTCTTGAATTCAGTTTGAAAAAGCCTGTTCATCCAGTAATTGACTCTTAAATGTCTGGTATAGTCACCTTTTTATTTTAAGTACCTAAATTGATGTTTTTTTTGCTTTTGAAAAAAATATATTTATACAGACATTTCTTCAGAACTGTGTTGTATTAATTAAAATTAAAACGTTATATGTTATTCTCTTAGCAGTCAGATATTTACCTTGAAGGGTGAATTGCAGTATTGTCTCAACTTAGCCCAGCATCACTGGCACGTGTTTTATCCCACCAACCTTTAATATAACAAAACAATTTAGTTCCACAGTTATGCTTGTCTTATGAGTTAGTTTCTTGCTTAACCTGACTTACATGTTATTCTCTGTTAAATATTTCTACTTCATCAGACATACAATAATAATATCAGAATCTTGTTCACTTGACTCGGCACAGATTTGTTTTTGCCATCTCCCTACTCTCTAAAACGGTTCGGGATGAGTTGAATGGCTTGAACAACACTTCTTGATCAAGATCAGAATTCCCTCCTACAAATATGTAACTCTTGTTTTCTGTTATTTTCTTCTTCCTTTTCACTCAAACAGACTAAGGCACCAGAGTCGTCATGTACCGTCACCCTAACAGCTCCATGAAGCCCAACAGCAGCAGCATCACAGAGCTGCTGGGCGCGCTGTGTGACTGCAGCCTGTCTGGGGTGTCATGGAAGCGTCGTTCCTTGGGAACACTTTCGAGAGAAAGCCTCCGCAGAGCTCTCAAAAAGCGCGTTTACGGTGCCCTTCTGTCCAAACTCTTCCAAGATGGCACCAAGGGGTCTGTCCTGGGTCAGAGTGTCACTGCTAACACACCACCGAGAAACAAAGTTCTGATGATATGTTTTGACTTACGTGTGGCGGGTTGTCGGGAGGAAGCAGAGAGATTGGAGGGGCAGCTGGAAATGCTACCAGAGGGAACGTCCTCAGGGCTGCAGGAAGTTGATGCGGTCCTTGAGCTTCTGGTGCATCTGGCTGGTTCGGCACCTCCGGCCCCATCCTCATTCAGCGGGGACTACATGAGACAGGAGAGGTCCGTGCTGCGGAGGCCTCAGACCTGGAGCTACCAGAGTGAGGAGCTACAGAGGCTGGAAGCCCGGTCGTGGGGACTTGTGTGTGGGGAGGAATGGAGCACTTTAGAAAGCTTGTGTGGGACTCAGAGGTTAATGGATGCTCCACCAGGCACAGGGCTGCTGACCTTGAGGACAAGATTGGAAGTGGAAGAAAGATTTGAGAAAGAGACAAGGATGTCGCTGTTTGGTGCACTGCAACACACTCGCACCTCAGATCTCGACATAAGACTGGACCTGCCTCCCATCCCCAGTAATATTGATGTCACTGGTTTGGTTATCAGGGTAAGACACTCATATTTAAACTACAACTGTAAATTATATTACTGATTTAACATCATACCAATATGTGCACTTTCCAACTTGCAAAAGACTTATTGAATTGTGAGCAATTATACATTTCCACACGTGATGCATTCATGCTCTTCATGCCAACATATTTGGCTACTAGGGTGGAGCCCTACAGCTTGCTCCTGTGTAGCTGTTCCTGAGGTCATAAAGTACGTGAAAGAATTAGTGAGCATTGGGATAGTAGAAGAGACACAGGCAAGTAAGTATAGTTCAAGCAAAGAAGTACTGGTTGCCAACCTCTAATTTAGACAATATGCCTGTTATTGATGGAAGCTACATCACGTTGCACAGGTGGCAAAGTGAATCTGGTCGGTTTTAGAGTAAAACACCTATTGTATGTCACGTGATCACTTCTTTAAGCCTGGTGTAAATTTGGGGCAACAGAAAGAGAACTGTTATTTGCAAGTATGAAGCCCCACAAGCAAAAACCCATTAATATTGAATACTTAAGTATTTATTTATCACATATTGTGACCACAACACCAGACATTATTACATATCGCAAGTTTATTCGTGTTGATATATTCAATAAATTCAGCTGTCTTGGAGCAGGACGTAGTTAACTGACTTTCCATGACAAGAAGTATCTACCTGCAATCGAAAACAATCCATATTTGTTGAAGTGTACTGTTATGAAATTGCCTGCTGAGTTTGACCATATTGTAATATGTCAGTAGCTCCATATTTAAAATTTTCTGTCTTTGTTTTTCTAAGTAATCAATCCTTTGTGGTCTATGCAGGTGCCTCCGTCTTTAGATCAGTCGGATGACGAAGGCTTCCAGTCAGCTTCCAACTTGACTCCAGACTCTCAGTCAGAGCCCAGCCCCGTTCCTGACTTCGACATCTGGGAGGCTGTGCGCACATTTGAACCTGGCAGACGTCGCTGCTGGGAGTCTGTTGGCTGGTAAGTGACCCGCCAGGTTGGTCGTGAGCAAGGCAATTTATCCAAAACGAAAATGTCAGTTTGTAATTAAGCAGCCACCTATTTAACTCAGCAAGGATTTCATAGACAGTGGGCTTTCTTCTGATTGGAAAGCTTTCAGAGAAACAATTTTCGACCATCTTGACATCGAAGTTGTCAATCATCAGGCAGCTGTAATTTGGCTCCAGCCTCAGTGTTGTGCTGGAACCTGACCCTTTAAAGAAATCCTCAACAAGCCATCATATTAAAAGCAGTCTCAAGCCTGAGCTTCATCCTGAGACTGCTTTTGGGACACTTTTGACAGACAATACAGGAGAACAGGATGGCAGCACTTATCTAAAATAGGATTTAGTTGGTTATTTTTGGCTTAATGGACAACTCAAAGAAATGTCGGAAAATAATGAGAAGACTTACTGCATTTTCCAGGAATCACCTTGTAAAAACCCGTATTTGGTGTTTAGTGTTAAAACCAGATGTGCTTACATTTATAAGAGGGTCATTTTCTTGCTAGGAAAATAACTATTGTACGCAAATGCCAAGTGATGCTTGAAAAAAGTGTAAAGCAAAAAATCCAGTGGCAGACACAGTAATTATACATGAAGGAAGTGAAGGTCTTGAAAAGCTTCAGTTGAGTTTTCAGTTTTGGCTAGTGGTGGTCTTGAAGTTATCTGAGATGTAAAAAATCTCACTAATGTTTTTAGTTGTACATCCGTGGTTAAATTAAAGGTGTCTCTCTTTCTCTCCCCAGCCCACCAGGGAAGAAGGAGTCTCTCTATCTAACTGAGGGAGGCAGGCAGGCCTTCGACCAGCTCTACCGGCTGTGGGAAGGGGAGATGAGGGCGATGAGCACTAATGCCCCGTCTCCTGTCCTCCCGCTGCCCCTTGACTCTCAGAAGCAACTGGTGTCTGACCTCCTCAACGTCCTGATTGGCGTGGCATCCACCACCTTCCCTCTTAACCAGGTGCAATTATTGTCTTCCTTTATGGGTCTCGAAAATGCTGTGAAAGTTCATTGATTTGTTATTTTATAAGTGTCAGACTGAGGTGATCAAACTGAATTATAGCACTGTGACAGCGTACTCTTAGGAAAAGATGAGAATTAACATTTTGTTTTTGTGTCGTACAAACAAGCCCAGTTGACTTTTGGAAAGTTATTACCTTTAAAATAGGGAGAGAAAAAACAAAACAGAAAAATTACAATGTCAAGTCAATCGCCTGATTAAATGATCAAGAAATAAATTATAAAACTCCAGAATGCTAAAAACAAAACCACAGGAGAACTCTTCTGTTGGTTTATTGTTTCCCATTAAGTTTTTTTTATTTCTCAAGAAGATTATAGTTATTTTTACAACCTAAATTGCGTCCCAATTCTTTTGTTTACTCCCTTGGCCCCAGATCTGGTCTTTCCAGCAGACTTTTGTCATTAACGTGCAGTATGGTGCAGCAGGCAGATACAGTACTTTAAACTATACATGGTTACTCAATGCAAGATTCCTGCTTTGAGTTCCTCATTGGTGCTATAGCTGCAGTGGTCCGAGAGAGAGAGGTGTGTGTGTTTTTTCAGATTTTTTATTATTTTTTTTAACACAGTGAGCGCAATCTTTGAGGCCGTTGTTTTTGACGGAGCTAGATTACAAAATGTTATTTTCCGTTCCCCAGTGGAGTGCTGTCTAGACCCGCTATATCCCCTTCTCATAAATCATCCATTGGACAGACAAAATAGCACAGTCCTGATTATGTAATGCTGTCTCATGTAATAACACTACCAACCGAGTCCCTAGAAATCCTCCAGCCCGGACAAAATTCAATATCACATGCGTTAAAACAGTCTTTGCTGCAGGGCCATTTTATTGGATTTTATCCGCCTGCGTAGTCATTCATTGTCTTTGTCCGCCAATTCTAAAACAGTTTTTGCCCTCGCAGAGTGTCCAGTTTGACGTCCGGCCCGGAGTGTGCATTTCGGGAGCCTCGCCAGAGAGCGTGTCCCGTCTGTTGGCGGAGTTGGCCCAGTATGGCACCTACTATTTGAGGCTCAGCCGCTTCTCTTTGCAGAGTGCTGACAAGAAGGGCCTAGTCTTCCAGGTATGTTTGCATAATCATCATTAATACTGCAGAGACTGCACGCTCTGTCTCTCCTCTCCACACTCGTGCTCTGCATCGAACACTTGTTACCGGTGTTGTGTGAAAATAGTCGAGCAGCTTGAGACAAGCAAACATAAACTCATAGTTTATTCACATTCAGAGGAGAACAATCTGAATGCACACTACCAGTCAAAAGTTTGGACACCTTCTCATTCAATGATTTTTTTTTCATGACTGTTTACATCCTAGAGTCTTGCTGAAGGCATCAAAACCATGAATGAACGCACATGGAATTATGTAGTAAACCAAAAAGTGTGAAATAACTCAAAGTGTGTTTTATATTTTAGATTGTCAAAAGTAAACAGTCCTGAAAGTAAAGTAAAAACATTGAATGGGGAGGTGTGTCCAAACTTTTGACTGGTAGTGTACAGTGGAGCACAAAAAGTGCAAACGTGCATTTAATTAGTCGATACACACAGCGAATAGATCCACTGGATCAGTATAGATGATGGTGATGTCAAAGAAACTTTATTTGCTCCTTCCTCTCAGGCCTTCACTGGTGGTCTTAGGAAGTATCTGCATTACTACCGAGCGTGTGTTCTCAGCACTTCGCGCACCCTCAGCCTGCTGACAATCAGTTTCCTCTTCCGCAAAGTGGGCCGCCAACTCAGGTGAGGTCAAACTGTGTACGCTGAAGCTATTTCGTATTTAAAGACCCCGTTGAGTAGAGCAGAAATATACATTTCTCCAGTTCCTATCTTCTGTCAATGAACTTACTGTTGGTTTATCTCTTAAAGTTTATCAAAAATTGTCCATCCAATCATCTTCTGTAGATGTCTCATCCAATTTAGGGTTGTGGAGAGCTGGTGATGATCACAGCTGACTATGGGTGAAGGGAGGGTACATTCCAAGGCAAACCACTAAGGAACAAGCATTCACATACACTCAGACCACTGGGCTGTTTTATAGTCACCAGTTGATTGCATGTTTTTGGACCGTGTGAGGAAAGAATAGTGTGTAGAAAAAAAGCAATGCATGCACAAGGAGAACACGCAAAGCCACACGGTAAGGACTACAACAAAGATTACACTGGTGATATTTCCACTGTGAGGTGTGACTGTTCTTGTAAATATGTGATCAGTCATCCTGCACTTAATTCTGCATCTAATAGACGTTTATATGCAGCATTGCAGGCTTTTTCTTCAGCCCCGACAGCTGCTCCGACTTCGCATATTGATTCAAGCACGCAGCAGTTTGTAATGCAAATCAACCACAATTGACCAGAGAAAATGTCAATCCAATTGGGGACACACCCTTTTTTCTTTTACTTGAGTTATGTAAATATATTGGAAAGCAAATGTTTTTCAGGCATAATTTTATTGATTTTTTGATTGAAACCGCAGCTTGTTGACAATTCGGTCACGTCCTGATTGCATGTGTCTTGATGCACATATATCTGATTTAAAACTTCTTTTAATCCAAGGTACCTGTCAGAACTGTGCTGCGTAGATGGACCTCTGGGTGCGGGCAAGGCAACATTTCCTGTGGTGAGTGTTTTTTGTTGTTGTCTTTTTTAAAACCTGCAGACTGCAATATGTCCTATCGAGGCTGTGTTTAGCCTATCAGATGAGGTGTCGCCTCAATACCACTTTGCTCTCCTCAGGGTGTTAAACTGCTGTCCTACCTATACAATGAAGCACAGAGTAACTGCAGCAACGAGAATTACCCCGTCCTGCTGTCGCTGCTGAAGAGCAGCTGTGCACCTTACACACGGTCAGTCACACTGTGCACCTCATACGGATGCGTGTCCAGAAAACAACATAATATAAGCCAAGGACATGACTCTTTACTTCATTGATCGGGCCAAGAGAGTGACTGCTTTCTCTCTGCCTCCCCGAAGGTTTGTGTCCGACTGGGTGTACAGCGGGGTATTCAGGGATGTTTACGGAGAATTCATGATCCAGGTCAATGAGGAATACCTCAGCTTCAGAGGTGAGACCACACACACACACACACACACATACGCACACGTACGCACACATACGCACACACACACACACACACACACACACACACACACACACACACACACACACACACACACACACACACACACACACACACACACACACACACGAACACGTGCCGTCACGTAAACAGTTTGGCTTCAGTCAGCAGGTTCTGAAAATGAAAAGCCTGCCAGACAGATTGTCTAGCAGAAAAAATAGATTTCATTACTGCCTTTATTGCCTAGTTGGATTTGTCCTTGTGTCTATAAAGGATGTCATGAAGTTATTGGATGATAATCAGTGGGAAACAGAATCGACTATCCCAGCTGTGCAGACCAGAACCTTCTCCGCTCAGTAAGCCACGAGGACAAACACAAATAAATAATGGGGCTTTTTTCTCTCCCTTCAGTTGGTACACCATGCTGCTTCAGACTTTTTCTGTAATGAATGATTTTTTTTCCCCTTCTTTTTTTCTACACATTTTCTGCCTCTTGGTATCGCCCTTGACAAAACTGGACTAGTTGAATTAATTTTATTTTTGTCCAATTAATGACTTGATTTCTGGAGGAGGGCAGGCGAGTGGAACAGACAGGAGATGAGGCTTGGAGGGCAGAAAAGACCCATTTGTACTCTGCAGGAGCAGGATTACAGACTGTGCTCGCACTGTTAGCTCATGCTGCTTTTCATGCCATTTCTTATGCATATCTTATCTAATTTCCTTTTTTTTTAAATTTTAAATCAAGGCTTAAAAGAATTTTCACTTTTCATGCAACATATTGGACTAGACAGAACCGTCAGAACCCCCAACTGCAACATTTCAAGACAAATAGTAGCTCCCAATTATTTCCTGGAGCAAATGTGCTGAGCAATGTTTGCCTGAATTCGTCATCAAGTTAGAGCGCCGGTTGGGATGAGTGCAGCTTCAAATCTTAACGTCAATAATCGGGTTTCTGCTAGTCTCATGCTTATTTTTCATTAGGTGGCTACAAAGCCATCCATGGAAAATGGAGTGTTTTTCTTCTGACTTTCCGGGGCGTTGTACGGCCTGCAGGCCACATGTGGCGCTCGCTTTGGTGTTTCTTGACTGGACCACAAATGTCAATGACAAATTATGAATCAGGCATAAATTAGCGTATTATAAAAAAAAAATTCTATCTTGAAAGTTCCCATAATGAACGCGCCTTTACCCATCTTCCTCTGTGTTGAGAGATTACAGTTTGAATGACCATTATCTGACAAAACATGCAAAGAAATACATGAGCTTGATTGATGCACAACATTAACAGTGGCTTTTCTATCATCAACCACATGGCATCTTCCTTTTAAACAATTACTTTTAAAGATATTTATGATAAATAGTTATATTGATACACTTACGGTCTTCCATAGTAATCAGTTACCCAGCTCTGGTCTTGCCCCAATTCAGTCCACCAAAATAGTTCAGTTCAATGCAGTGTCAGACCTTTTGAAAACCTACAAAAGTTAGATTTTACTTCGGTTTTTTTTTACTATCCACAGGTGATTGATTTGTGGTTTTTCTTTTACATTGTGTAATCCATTACATTGGAGATGGCCAACATGGCGGCCTTCACGGACCTCCTCTCTTTTCTAAAGTGATCTCGACTCAGTAAAAATATTGTACATTTTTCCACAGCACAGAAGAGTTTGAACCCTTTGTGCAGACAAATATTAAGTAACTTCTGGCATTTTAAAGCAGATGGTTTCAGTTTGTGGTCAAAATGTCCTATACACTTAAAATACATGAAAATTACATCTTCACATTAACCTGATGAACACAACTAACTCCAAACTAACTAATCCAAACCACTCTGTTTACGTAAATTAATTTCCTCAAAATCTGTCGTCTGTTGCGGTTTCTTCAGAGTTCATCAAAAACTATTTTAGTCAAATCAGAATTAAAAATGTATATCAATCTTAAAGTAAACCAGGAGGAATTATGAAGAATATGCTATGGGACCTGGAATAAGTTTCAACCAATACTTATGAAAATTGAATTATACAGAATTTACTGTGTCTGACAGTAAAACATTGTGTACGAATAGTCCATTGAAAAAAAAAAAAAAGCACAGATAAATAGAAGTTGTGAAAAATCTGCAGTCTAATATGAAAGTCAGCAATGGGGTGGATATTGAAACAAATAGAAATACTAGGGGTTTCTTTAACAGGATTTTAAAAAAGCAAACATCTGAAGCCATTGCATGACAAATAAATGTATGTTCATTTTAAAAACATTATAAGAATTGTTGATTTGAAATGATTTGTTACAAACTTCTTTCCAATGCCAAAAAACAAACAAAAAAAATAAATTCACTGCTACTCAGTTTTGGCTTATAGTTAGCTAAATATCTATTTTTGAAATTTTGAAAGTAAAAAAAAAAAGTGTTAACATTCTCTAGTGAGAATATAAATTGAGACAATAAAAACAATGTTATCTGTCTGAAAATGATAATGAGAAAAGTTTGTGTTTGTGTGGAAGAACAGAACGGCCCTCATATATTCCTCGTCCCCAAATTTGTATACAACTATAACTTTTCTAATTCTGACAGTGCTTCATAAATACAGTGTTACATGAATCATTACAGTCTGTCAAAATATTGTATGTCATGCAACACCCCATTCAAGGTCAACTCATCGCCTCAGCTTTGTCTGGCTAAGAGGTTCATTTGCTCATCGGCTACACCTCATCAACTCCTGCAGCGAACCCCTGCACTTCCCGCTCCCGCTTTTTGGAGGACGCACAAATGTCATTGTTCTCCTCGAACTCTGTCGGCCAAGGAAGCAATCAGCAGCTAAGCTTTCTTGCCACGCCGCGGGCGCTCTGTAAAGAGCTCGGGAAGCTTGGTGCATTCATGTTCTCTTATGCTTTTTGCTTAGGATCACTGAGCTAAGCGCCAACAATTTCCAAGTGTTAATCCAAGCGGACAGAGTTTTTCTATGCCCCGTAAGTCATACTAATAAGGAAAAGTTTCAGTCCCAGAACGGGCTGCATATCAGTCCACCGCTGGTACTTTTAGGTGTTTCCACCGCGAGAGTGATGTACTGTTATCAGAAGCAAAATAGACCACTTTGGTCCATTTTCTCTGAATTGTCGGACAACATGTAATTGGGTTCTTTGAATTTCTGCAGACAAACACTTCTGGGTTCAAGGCTACACTCTGATCTCGAAGGATGTGGAGGACTGTGTCCCAATCTTCTTGAAACACATTGCCAACGATGTGTACGTCTGTGGGAAAACCATCAACCTCCTCAAAATCTGCTGTCCACAGGTTCGTTTTGCACATTTAACACATCCCTCCGTGTGTACAAGAGCACAGAGTTTCCTCCAGCTGAGTGCTGTGTACAAATCCCAAATGTTATTCTTAATTTATTCAGCACAAACTGAATTTCTGACTGTTGTTAGCGGTGAATACATTAAAAATTCTATGTAATCGTCAAGATTACCCAGTCAATGTTGATCTGCTCCTCTTCTTGTTATCAGAGCGCCACTTTGCTGATGTTCAGATCAGCTCGGACATGCACAAACTCCACAAAATCCACTTGCACCACACAATTATCCACCTGCCACAACACGAATTCTATTCATTCAGAAATCCATACTGCTCGCAAAGAGTGGGACAAATAATCAATACAGCGACATAGAATATGTTGGCCTGGTCTCCTGCAAAATGCTATCAGTACACCGCCATCAGTATTGTGATGCATTCTCCTGTGGTTTGCTGGCAGAATTCATTCCATCGTTTATTGCTAACATTTGAACTGTCCATTTTGATTCTTGCTTTGTGACATACTGCCATTATTATTTCGGTCACATATAAGTTATCTTTTCTGGACAAACATGAATGATTGGTTCTTCAATCATTAAAAGACTGCTGGAATATAGTTCTCCCTTGACTCTTAAAGAACGGCTGTAAAACTGTTCTCAGGTGTCAATTTTTGTTAATTGCGAGCCTCTATAAAGTAAAGAAAACACATTTGAAGATGGCTTTTATGATGTACACAGGTCATGATGAGCCCCCTTTAGATCTTCTGATGTTTTACAGGCAAAATGATTCACATATCAATTGAGAGCATAATTACTGTTTTGATTGATTAGACAGTTAATAGCAAATGCTTCCCCGAAAACCCCTGACGATATTGGGCTGCAGATTAGTTATTTTCCGTATCGATCAACGATTCTTTTCATTCAGGAAAAATGTTTGCTCATGAGAGAACTATTGATTCCAACAAACAGTCCAAAACCTCAAGATATTCAGCCGCTGTGATATAAAACCAGAGAATTCTGCAGAATGTCTCGTCAGGTTTTGACCGGTGGTGTATGGTTTATGAATTCTAAATGATCATTCTAACATCAACAGAGATACCGCAAAATCTTCTTTCAGTCACCTACTTGTCTCAGATTGAACGATATAGCTGATACAGCGGCGTATTTTACGTCTCAGAACTCCCTGCATGGTGATGACATTCATATTATACCATAATCACAAGTTACTTTGTGGCTCTCAGCACCAGTGCCAGCAGAACACAGGGCCTCTGAGTTATTCCAGCACATGAATGGGCCACTCACTGTGTTGGCATAGAGGCCATAAAAAAGCAGGCTACAGAGAAGTGATTACGTTTTTATGTACCGTAGTCTAATATGCATTTAATTTAATTTTTCATTTTTCTGCTGATTCACCGCTCGACATGGGTTTTGATGACCTGACCTGCCTGACCTGAAGAGCATGGTCTCTGCCCCTGAGTAATTGGCATTCCGTAACTTCAACGTTTCCTTTTATCTGTTTCATATTCACTTGTGTTACAATGTCTGTGGACAAATTGCCGGACGTTTCTGAGAAATAATGGATTAAACCTGGAGAATTGAAGCAATGGTCCCTAATGTGCTTACTAATGGATGTTTGATTTGCCCTCTGGTATTTATATATTTTTTCAAACGAAATACATTGTGGCTATCTTCTGGATGAAATGCTTAATGCAACACATAATACCACTTTTGTTCACTTAAGCAAATACAGAGCATCTAATGCACCTAATGCAGCCAAGAGCAGGACGAAAACAGTGTAAATCCTACTACTCAAATTGAAATAACATTAGTACAAGAATTAATTTAGAGGGAATCTCTCTCCATGTCACATTTGTACTGTGGCACGATAAAACATAATTAGATGGTAAAATTAGACTCACAGAAGAGGCTCAGTCACTGTGATTTATGAATATTTTTCAATAAAAGGTCTCCATATTTTGCAAAGTGTCATGTTTCACAATCAATCTAATGACATCTAATTATTCATTTTTACAATCCCAGGCCTGGTGTGCTTCATACTTTTGTCATTTGTTAATACAGTCTTTGTGGAACAAAACCCGAGTACAGTGTATGAATGTTCCTTTGTCTACGACGCATTTAAAGCAGAGCCAAAGGAGATTTGAATTTCACTTGTGTAATTTTGTTGAGGAGATACCTTGAATTCAAAGTAGATGTAACCTCATCTCTGCACAGGTCATTTCATTGCTTCTAATTCATATTTATTCCCATAACCCCCCACCATCACCACATCTCATCCTAGATTTATTGCTCCTTTGTTTGTGTATGCAGCTGTAAAATTGAGTTACACTTGCAGACAGCTGGCAGCACATATTTTGTTATGAAAGGAACTTTGCGGTGATAAAACATGTCAACAAAAATCCTCCAAATGCACCATCTGAATTAACGCACAAAACGAACGAGCAGTTGTGCTGACTTTCTGTCGTCTCTGTCATTCTGTCCACAGCACTACATCTGCTGGTCGGAGCTGCCGGCACCGTGCATCGATGTCACCTTCTCCCTCCGGGAGGTGGAGGAGATCGAGAGAGACTGCGCAGTGTATCGTGGACGCATGGAGCGGATTGCGAAGCACAGCGCCATCAGCAGAGAGCAGAAGGTAATGATGACACTCGTGTGCAAATTTGGTGTATTTTTTTTATACTCATTCCTTCTTAAAGCCTGAACTTTGTTCATCATTCCTCCACTCAATCCTCAGCATAAATCTAGAGAAGGCGAAGGTAGATATGTACGGTGAAGTGGCTGACATCAAGTGCTTGTTCCCTCTATATAACACCCTAGTTTGTACGGCCTTTATCATGCTTGGAGCTGACATCGTTGACTGGCAGGAGTGAGGGACGGGAGGTGAGCTGCAAGGGCAGGCGGATAGATCTTCGTTAATGATGATTCCTTGTCTGTCTATTGTCAGGCCCTGCGAACAGAGCAGGCACGGCAGGAGCTGATCAATCAGGTCAGGGAGTCTGCAGCCAATACCCTGGAGAGCATCCGTGGTAAGTTGTCGCACGAACACGCACATACACAGGCTCTGTCTATAATCATATATAGTGCCTGATCTACATGCACAACTCACATCCTGCTATCTCTAACAAATGGCTCATTTGTAAAGTGTAACCTACAAGCGCTTGTTGACACCTGACCACCAGAGCTTCTGTGCACTCCCTTCCCCTCCCTTAGGAGAGCGGGAGATGTGCACTGTGGGGCAACTGCAGCAAGGAATGCTTTGAATGGCTTCCAGTCCTGCGGGCTGTGAAATCTAATCATCATTCGCACAGTTTAGCAAACTCCTCACATCATTTATTACTTCAGAGGATGTGTGGCAGAGTTGCAGAGAGGGGAGGGAGTGGCGGAGTGGGGGAATGTCTGGCCTGATGCTCTCTGCGTGTCTTGGCATAGACGTGTCTGAGTGTGTTTGTGTGAGGCAGATGGTGATGCTGTTTTCTGTCAGTGTGTGTGTGCGCGTGCCCGTCTGTGTGTGAGACGGCGAGAAAGAGACGTTATGTACTTTTCAGTGTGTGGAGAGGTAAACAGCCCACTGTTATCTCCCTCGCCTCCTGTAGGGCGCCAGGTGTCACAACGTCTGGCTGAGGAGGCCAAGAAGAGGGAGCGTTTTGAGGAACTGAAGCAGCACCTGGAGCAGGAACAGGAGGTAGTAAAGTGTGCAAGAGAGTAAACATAAAACTGCATGCTCATGAATAGGAGTGACAGATTTGAACTGTGCACTTGCGTTGGAATGACTTCAAAAGAGGAATGTGCTGTGAAATAATGACGCATGTGATCGGCAGTGTGATTGACCAATAAAAAAAAATACATACATTGATTGTATTTTCCGAGCTATAAATGAGGATGTTTGTGTGTTTGTGGCAACAGTGGCGAAATGCAGCTAAAAAGAAGCAGGAGGAAGACGACTACAGCTTCGCCCGAGAGCTGAGAGACAGAGAGAAGCGACTGCAAGCCCTGGAGGAGCAGCTGGAGCAGAGAGCCAGGTCGACTGGAGACGTGTTTTGTTTTGAGTTTCTTTTTTTTTCTTGAAGATTGATTGATTAATCTCTGTTTGGTATCGAATACATCAGCGGGACATGAGGAAGCATAATTGGACTTCTGATCCATCTGTGAGGCATATTTCAGTGGCTGGACTTGTGCCGATTTTCCATACAGTTGGGAGGACTGTGTGATACCACAGCGTGAGCAAATGCTACCAACGCCTGTAATGAGACCAGGGGGCTGTTAGTTTGCTTGAAGACATGTTGGAGATCACAGAGTGCGCCAAAGCTGAAAAAAAGCACCTGTCATTTGCCACTTTTCCACCAGCTAGTTTACTTTCTGTACTTCTGCTCTCGCCTTGTTATAAATGTCAAGATATAAATACATAATGCATTTCATATGTGCTAGGAAGTAAATCCTTGTCGGGCTTTAATCAAAGAAAAATACACATGTCTTGCTTTTCAGACCTTGCAGATGAATTGATTGCTTTTTTTATGTGGCTAGTAACAGCTTAAGAAATATCTCAATATTTAAGCCCACTCTGACTAATGCACTTATCGGAATCCACCCTAAGTACAAGGAGCAACGCTGATTACTTGAATTGCTCTCAAATTCAAGAATACATTATTAACCATCCAGATGGGATGGGCTATTCGTAGTTCAATGGGGAAAAAAACATGCACATTCACAGAAATCAGCCAATGTGTGTGAGCTTTCTGTTTATAAATGAGTTTAAATCAAAGTTCGGAAAATTAAACCAAACTGGTGAAAAGTGAGGGTCTACAGCTATTTGCCCACATACACAGTACTTTTCGACTTTCTATTATATGAGGTTGCTCGCCATGAGACTCAACTAAATAATTTACTTCTACATTATGTTTCTGCTCTCCGATGGCAGGAAAGAGCTGATTGCTCAGTACAGCCGTCTATCAGAGGAGGCAGCTCGCAGAGAGAGACGTGCCATGTGGAGGGTGCAGCGAATGAGGCTCGATGAAGTTCGTGCTCAGTTCTTTATGCATGACAGGCAAAAAACTAAGGTTTGTAATGAGTGAAGACGCATAAGACACAGATTTTGAACAAAATATTGTTTTAATTTAAGCGTTTGCTTTCCAGGCAATTCTCGAGAAATATCCCCTAGGCCAGGGAAGACCTCCCGCAGAAGCACTGCCACCTGTTCTCTCAGCACAACAGACTGCACTCCAACCAGCACTGGTATGACAACATGATCATTCTTGAACATTGTTTCATTTTTTTTTCCACCCTATGCTGCTGTAGAGTAAAATATATCCTCAAATTATTAACTTCTTGACAGGAAAATCCCACTCAGGAGCTGCCTGAGCCACAGACAGCAGAGACTCAAGCATCTGAAGCTGTATCACCTTCACAGGATCAATCCTCGCCAAGTTTCTCCCCACTCACAACAGGGCCTGCTCTTATCTCCGACAACGTTGATATCGACTTTCCACCAAAGTTACCGAACCCCGACAGCCAGCAGGTGGATGCAGCCCTACAAGTTATTGGCTCTGACCTACCAGATACCGGTCCTAGAGCTCAGCTAATAGATTATGACTTCAGTGCCCCCTTTAGTCCGCTTGAAGGTATTGCTGGCCAAGCCTCTGCCCAGCCAAGGCCTCGCTGGGGACCTGTGGTCCAGCCTAACATTCTCCAACCACCGTCTGTGACGCCGATCCTGGTAGAGGATGGCACGTCTCAAGTCAAAGACAGTAGCTCACGAGCCATTTCTTTTGATCAAACACCAAAGTCAAGCTTATCTTCAGGACAATGCATTTCACATGGGTTCCAAAATACCAGCGGTAATGTACAGGACTCAGTGAAGCAACAAGATGGGAGTGTACCAGCAGCAGACATCATGCAGAAGTCTGGATTAGAACCAGATGCGAAAATTGAGACAGATGAAGAAAAGAGCCAATCTGTTGAAGCTACAAAAGTCATTGTGGTTGATGATTCCCCTTCCACCACAGCAGATAGTGGAAACCAAGGAGGAAAGCAGTCACCGGAAGCAAACACTCAAGAACACAGCTCAGGCAGGCATGACCAAGCTCGTGAGAACATTCCTTTGCCTGGGAAACTGGCTCATTTGAAGGCTGGAGAGCTGGTTTCATGTACCAGGGCGCTCCATGGTCATCCCTCTGATGCTCACATAAAAGTTGGAGAATATGCATTCGAGGTAGCAGCCCCAGTTGTGTCTCCTAACATTCATGGCCATGCATCAGATTCACACATCAAGATCGGAGGGCATGTTTCAAATGTCACCGTACCTTTACCTTCCTCCAGTGTCCACGGTCACTCTTCTGACTCTCACATTAAGATTGGGACGAATGTGTATGAGTTTGTCGCTCCTCTCCCCACTCCGAATGTCCACGGTCACGTCTCTGAATCCCACATTAGAGTAGGGGAGCTGGTTTCAGACATAGACGCACCTTTTCCCTCCCCCAGTGTGCATGGCCACAGTTCAGATTCTCACATTAAAGTTGGGGAAAATGTTTCAGACTTTGTTGCGCCACTTTCTGTCCCAAACATTCACGGTCACGCCTCAAATGCTAATATAAAATTGGGTGAATTTGTGTCTAACATTCCTGAAGTGAGGCCACGTTCGAATAAGCACGGCCACGCCTCGGACTGCGCTCTTCAGCCCGGCTGTGTGGTATCCGGCCCAGAACAACACCCGTCTCCTTTGCCTGGAAGCTCCTATGGACACTCCTCAGACTCGGCATTAGCCATTGGTTGTGTAGTTTCTGGAGAGGAGCCCAAACGTTCTCCTCTGCCAGGTAGTGCCCACGGCCATTCCTCAGACTCAAATTTAGGTGTTGGGTGTGTCGTCTCCAAACCGGAACCACTTCCATCACCAATACCAGGCAGCATCTACGGCCACTCGTCCGATTCGACACTAGGAGTGGGCTGTGTGGTGTTGGGGGCGGAGCCACAGTTCTCTGCGCTGCCAGGCAGCAACTACGGCCACTCGTCTGATACCTCACTTGGCGTTGGATGTGTGGTGAAGAGCAAAGACAGCGGAAACCAGCAGAATAAAAAGGACGATGGTGATAACCAAGGTAGTAAATCAGATATGGCTCAATGCAAACATACTTTGTATACGTGTAATACAAATATTTATTTTAAAGAGATCCACATGAAGGGTTAGCTACACTTTAAAGCAGGGATAAGCAACTTCGGTTGGTTTCATCTGCACTACCACAGAGTCAATTATCATGCGAGGACTTGGTACTTGGTACAAAGATGACTTATGACTTATTCACTAAAATGACAAACTCTACTTCTCTAATTTAGGTTTATTAAATGAACATGCATCCTTGCCTTAATTTATCATTGCAGCTTAATACAGATTTATTGCAATCAATATCTGGTTCAATCACATTGAATAACGTTGCTCCCGTCGTCACTTGAGAGGCCAATGTTTTCATAGAATTTTGGAAAATGGTTTGTAGGTTGTAAAGTATCGGGACGGGCACACAAGTCGCTACTTTATTTAGTCAGTTATAAAGCCCCAAAAAATCAATATACTTAGGACAAAGATCAAATAAAAATACCCTTTTAAACACCACTCAACTGATTGCAGCTACACCTCCCATTTTTTATTATCTAGACTGTTTTTGGAGACGTCGCGCTCTGGGACCTTACTCTTGGATTTAAATTATGCAATTCGGATATTTCTAATTAAAAAGGTCTACTACTTTTGAATTGTAAAGATAACCATCCAGTGTTCTTTCCCCTCATTGAGCCCACATTGAGTTGTTAACTGTAAACTGTTCTCCCTGTGTAAGGAGTAATTGCTGTACTTCTCTCCTCAGGGTCGAAGTCAGGGAGCCCCAGCGAGCAGCTGTTGGAGGGCATGGGGTCCTGGGGAGCCGGCATCGCGCTGTCGCCTGGAGAAAAGTCTGAACAGGAATACCTCTTGGCCTTGTCTGCGCAGTACCAGGTGGAACACTATGACGACTGCTCCAACCTAATGGGTCAGTGGGAAATATATGACTGGTTCGAAATGAATGGCTCCTTTGGGATGTTGTTACTGTGGGAAAGGTGATGTTTGAGTCTGCAGCTTTCTTGTACATGCTGGGGGGAGTCTAGGCAGAAAGGCCAAGACTTTAGAGGCAGAGGTGACTCACAGAGGTGTAGAGACATTGACGTTAAAACAGCAAAAAAAAAAAAAAAAAAACCTACTTCAATCTGATTCGACTTTTTCACTGTTATTTGTAAAACTGTAACCAAAAGAGGGAAAGCCAAAGCTCAAAACAATAAATAAACTATTGAGTTAGAACAAAACAGATGTGGCTCCGAAACAGAACCTTGAAGAATGCGAGATTTTCAGTTTGGTGAGAAAAGATGAGAAGAATAAAAGATTGTTGATCAGGTTAAAGAAGAAGAATGTCAGGATTTTCAGTCACAGAGAAGTCAAATGTTAAAACCTCATTTAAAAGGATCCTGTAAATTGAACAATTGTGTTTGTTGTGTTTCCAGTTGATGCTAAAATTCAGTCTGTCTGAAAATGGTTTGCATAAAGACTTGTCATCCTTCAAAAAAGTGGTTGTTTATTTTCCAGAAGGATACAAATGCAGCTCATCTGAATGATATCCTGTCTATTTCACCCTGCATTCGTAATTCAGTCACTCTGCTATTATTCATGCCTGTTTTCAAGGTCTCCATGAAATCAATCACAATCTACGCAGCCAAATGCATCTTCCACACCGCTGATCAAAGTCAGGAGTCGTAATTTTGGCGGGAGCGCAACTATAAATACAGAGGAGGACAAAATAAATTGGATTTGAATATTAGAGTTAAATCGTGTGAACTGTCACCACTGGGGGTGAAAAAAAAAAAAATATTGTTTTTTAAATTTCTCCTAAAGATAACTTTCATCTTTGTCCATATAAAACTCATAATGGTGGCCTGCTGGAGGAAGTGTCACTCATTTGGAACATGCAGAACCACAAACATAGTGATACTGAATTCATGTCAGATAATAAAGGTTGATGTTATTTAGTGAAAAGAGGAAAGAGCACAAGTTTGAACAATTCTACTGACATGAATTGTAATGAAATCGCGTCTTCCTCGTCATGAAAGGGTTAAAAAGGTTGAATTGTCCCACAGTTCTGAGGTGTTTGGTTTTCTCTTTTCGTCTCACTTCATTTGAGGGACATTTCCTCAGAAACGCTGCAGCTTCTGTCTCCGTCTCACACAGCCGCCTCCCCGGAGTGTCAGCTGCTGAAGCAGGTAACTCGGGGCCCCTGGGGCCTCCCGATGGACCCCACGCTCCGCCGGGCCACGGACACCACGGCCATTCAGCTCAGCGAGATGGTTTCTCTACCGGTTTTGATCAAACACTCCGTCACCGCTCCGCTCATCACACAGTGAGTGTCTGGTTTTGTTTTGTAAATGGATACATGATGGTAAACACATTACTGCTTTCTGTATAGATGTTTACCTTTTTTTTTAATAAGTTGTAGAACCATACACTGTCTTCAACATGAAGCTGGTTTGGGTTTTTTCTCCTCTTTGACATTTTCCTACTCTATCAGGCCACTGCAGTTGAGTGCATGTTGTGCACTGCAGGAATAATTTAAATTCCTATTACTTTACATCTTTCGAGAAACCCTTTTTTTTTTCTGTTAAAATCCCATCAGAACTCCAAAACCTGTCACTTACAACATTTCTGCACAGAAAGCAGTTTAGCCTTTGTGTGTAAAGAAAATGGCTTTCACATCCCCACATACTTACGGAGGGGGTGCAGTAATATTTGGTGTTAAAATTCATAGATCATTATTTTTATAAAAACATTTTTTCCCTCGCTCTCAGACAGGATCTTGACAGAAAATGATAGAACCTATTTTCATCTCTCTTTTTTTTTTTTTTTTTTTTTTTTTTTGCTGCCAGTTTCCCAGTAAAGAGAACTTTCCTCAAATCACACTGTTGCATAAATGTGAATTGCTCGGGGATCATTTAAAGTAATGGGAGAAAGAAAGTTGTCCCTAAAGTCAGAGAAGCACATCGGCATATTCCCCGAGCTGATGTCTGTCATCTCTACAGCCTGTAGGGGGAATTTTGCAAGTCAGCAACATTTTCACCACTGATCATTGTGTCAAAACTTTTCTGTACTCATCTCCGTCATCCTCCCCCCACCCCCCTCCCCCCTCCATCTCCAGTGTGTCTCTGGTGAACAAGGCCATTGTGGACTACTTCTTTGTGGAGCTGGGGGTGGAGCGACACTTCGAGGCGCTGCGGCACTTCCTGCTGATGGAGGACGGAGAGTTTGCACAGTCACTCAGTGATCTGCTCTTTGAAAAGGTGACGCTCCGGTCATTTATTTTATTAAGTGCCTGTTTTTTTTCCTACACATCCACAGGATGCAAGGTTTTAGGGTTTGGCTTCAGTATTTTTGCGTTCTTCATAACTTCAGTTATGTCGCATGCTTTCAATGCTTTAGCAGACTCAGTGCTTTGTCCTGTCAGGCACTTTCACACAGAGCTGCCATGCCGCATGTCCTCCCTCCATCAGGAGCAAGTTTGGATTCAGTGTTTGGCCCAAGGACTCTTCATAAAGAGCCTGGACTCAAACCGCTCGCATAAATACTTGCATGCATGCCTCCTGACTCACAGCTGTCGATCCAAGTCTTGCTTTTAGTCGGGGACTGCAGGGTGGAGAGCAACGTTTCTGGCATATTTCAGGATTATTTGTGTTCATATTTTCACTGGCAGATGCTCGTTTGAAAATTGTTACCTGTCTGCAAAGTGAAGTTTGTCTAAATAAAACGCTCCCATTGGTCAAAGTAACAACATTTGACAGCTCAATGCCACTAATCTCTGCATCCTGCAGCCCTGTTGTTGATGTAGTTTCATTGGGCATTTTATTCTTTTTCAATTTTTTATTTTTTACTTTTATAAAGTTAACTATTCTAGCACCAAAATACAGTAATTTTTATGAATCGTTTCAGTTATTAAATTAGACTATTCGGTTTGAATAATTTTAGTTGGTGGATAAAGTGTGAAAGGAATTAAATGACATCGAATAAAGTGTGTTTCAGTTTTCACAGCACATCTAACTCTTGTGAAAGTCATTCTCATCGCTGTTAATTTTCTCATCAAGTGAAACCGTCATAACGTTACATCCCTACAGTGTTTAATTTGGTCTGCTTCAGCCTGCGAAGCTGCTCTGAGAGCGGGTGCAGGTTGACTCGTAAATTCAAGGATTGGTAATTCCCTGAAAACTTGTGTATACAGTTTGTGATGGTTCTCATTTTCCTCTTGCAAAATGTAATTCAGCCCCTCAGATCCTGTGAGTGTTGCTGTTCCATCACACATGGCCTCTCAGGAGAGATTGCTCTTGTGAAATGTGCAAGCTAAACGGAGCATTCGGAGAGCTGCTGCAATCAATATTTTTATATTAGTAATGGATTAATGTGTAGTGTAAAAAACGGGGGCTGCTTTTTGTGTCAACCCCACAGCGGATTATCGCCTGACTCGGCACTTTTTCCTCGACTCTAAGAACACAATTCTAACGCCTAACTTGTTTAGCTGTGTGGCCTGCAACTTTTTCTCTATTTTCAGTCATTTTTCCACATAAAAGCCGTGAAACGGCGTTGTACGTTAGCTACACAGCACCAGATGTCATTGAGATGCATTCAGCCGCAAAGCTAGTGAACCTAATGGAGCATTTAAGAGTTTAAAAGCCAGATACTTGGCTCCAGGAGTCAGTGGAGAGTAAAGGTAGCGCTTAGACTTGTTGGCTGTACAAATAAATAAATAAATAAATAAAACTGCATTGCAGGATTAAAAGGCACTAATGCTTTTCCTTCTAAGAACTTGATATTTTTAATATTATTTTCTTGCTTGCTTGTTGTTTAGCATTTGGTGCATTGGTTGTTTACAATAATTCTTGTAATGGTCAAATAATTTGTTTGCCCTTTGTTTCAACGTATGATCAATAATCCGCAAAAAAGGCTCTGATGAGCAGCAATTCCTCCATTTTGTCGACGTGTGGTTGGAATTATTGTAATGAACCGTTTGTTTTGGAGCCCTGAAGATATCTGCTTCCATGTGATCGCTTTAAATTACTCACGTCTCACACTCCACAAACATGATCAGAGTTTTGAGCAACAAGCACGATTGGCCAAGTGGTGGGCTGCACCCAGTCAGACCGGACGGTGCTGACGCACTGATGCAGGGGCCTGTAACCCACGGCTCTGGAGCCACAGGTCGTTTATACTGGCTCCAGGAAGGTTTCAGAAAATTATATGTAAATAAATATTTTTCTTGGGAAGGACTCTAAAAGGGGCTGGAATGGGAAACTACAGCGAAAACATTTTTGAAATAAATTAAAATTGTAGAATATCAGAAAATGAACTCAAAACTAAAATGACGAAACAGCAAAGTTTGACAAAAATGCTAAAGTTGCTCAAATGAAACAAGACCTCAAGTTGAAATGACTGAAACCGGCAAATTCACTTAAGTTGAAAGTGCTAATACTGGATATGAAATGTTATAGTTGTGAAAATTGTTGTATGTATAGCCAAATCATATTTACCATATAACTGTGTGATCTGTGGTTGACATTCATATCAAAATGACAAAAACAGCCTCTGAAGGAGTCACCCACCAGTGAGTTGGGACTGCTGATTATTCTTTCCGAACTGATGCCACAAAGCTGAGTGAGCCTGTGATGTTGGACTACCACCCAACAGCAGCCTTGTTATTTTGGTTTTGAGGCTCGTCTGGTAACATCCCCAGAAATACGATGATCTTGAGCCCCTTGTTCGATAATTCTGCATTTCCCACCTGGCTACACTGAAGACAAAACTTCCTACTTAGAATTAACAAGCACAGCCGCTACTAACACCTTGATTCTGTGGAAGCGTCTTTATACTTCCAGTTCATGAGGCCCGTGAGATGGGAGGTTTTACTCACTAATTGGCACACCTTGTACAGCGGAGGATGCTTCTCCTGCAATGAGCCACCTGTAGTGTTTTTCCACCCTGCTGTGAAAAACCTGTCAAAACACACAACTTTTCAACCGCAACTTCTTGTGATAAACGAGCGCTTGTCCTTTCTGTGTGTTTATCCCCGGGATGTTTCCTCCACCCAGCTGGGCAGCGGCCAGACGCCCGGTGAGCTGCTGACCCCGCTCGTCCTAAACTCAATCCTCAGCAAGGCGCTGCAGTACAGCCTGCACGGGGACACCCCGTTGGCGGGGAACTTCACGTTCGCCCTGCGCTTCCTCCCCGACACTTTCCACCCGCACGCCCCGGACTCCCTCAACTGTCTGGAGCTGCGCTACAAGGTGAGACCGGCCGTGCGCCATTTTCTCCGCGGCGAGCACGAGCGGTGCTGCGCCCGCCGCGCCATGAGTGGCAGCTTGGATGTGACAACCTGTCATGTTTTGACAAACTGCAGTGGGTGTGGAGAATGAGCTTATCACGCACTTAAACGCTTCGCCCCGCGTAGATTGATTGGAGTTGTGTCTTTTGCGTGACATGCAGAGTGACTAATGCCACACTCATTGTCCTCGGCTGCTGTTCTCTGTCTCATGACTGCTTCTGCTGGTTCTCCATCCACTACCTCTTCTTGACTTTTTTCTCTTGCATCACATATTCTGTCCCCCCCCCCCCCACACACACCTTCATTCTTCTCCTGCTTCTACCCCATCACACACACCACTCTGTCTTCCCTTCACAATCCTCTCACCTCCTTCATCAACGTCTGTGTTCACACCTTTCTCCTCTCTCCTCACATCATCCGTCACTCTCCCTTTTACCTGCCCCCCTCCCCCCTCCCCACACCCTCTCCCCCCACTTTCTTGTTTTCTTTCACACTCACTCGTTCTCGCACCTTTGCGCACTGTTCTTTCTTTCGTCTGTGTAATTTTGTCGTTTCCTGACTTCTCCCAGGTGGACTGGCCGTTGAACATCATCATCACAGACAGCTGCATGAACAAGTACAACCGTCTGTTTTCCTTCCTGCTGCAGCTCAAACACATGGTGTGGAGCCTCTGCGATGTCTGGTTTCACCTCAAGAGGACAGGTGAGAAGATGATGGAGGAGGAGGAGCACTCCCCGTATCTCCGCGTATTGCTCCTACACTATGTCACGTCTTTGCAGGCAGAGTTAAAATTCCTCATGTTGTGCTTCAACAATAAAAAATTCATTGTGAATAATGTTGTAAATCTTTTATCTTTTTTTGACACAAAGCAAAGCTCAAGCCAGTGGGATTGTTGTAAAAACAGTGCGCCTCGGCCGATTAAAGAGTATTGATCAGAAACAGCTTGTGTACACAGCACAGACATGGAAATCTAGATGGGAGGGAAAATCTCAGTATTATCTTAGAGGGTGGTAAACTTCGATAATTACAAGGTGAGATGTGAAAACGTAGACACTGATTTAATGATTCGATGAATCATTCTGAGTATACAATCAGCTGAGGGCTGAGATCTATTATTTGAAGCTTGATTCCTCAATCCCTGACGGGTTCTCCCTCTCTGTGCCCCTCAGCGCTGGTCAAAGGTGCGGGCTGCTCCGTGCAGTTCCGCCAGCTGCAGCTTTACCGGCACGAGATGCAGCATTTTGTCAAGGTGATCCAGGGATACATCGCTAACCAGATCCTGCAAGTGTCCTGGAGCGAGTTCACAGCCAAACTGGCCACTGCCAGCGACTTGGACGCCATCCACCGCACGCACGCAGACTACCTCAACAGAGCCATCTTCAGGTGAATGCTGGGACTGCAACGGCGCCAGTCTGAGAGACAGTGGCTTTGTAATACTTGTAATGCAATTTTTTTTCAGTTTCAACTCTGATACAGGCTGCGATCACAAATTGTTTCTCAGTCATTACAACTTTAATATTAAACAAATCGAAGCCAAACTCCTCAAAGCGACAGCTTAAAGTCGGCTTGTGCATTGTGGGTTTTTTAAAAGAATCCTCAGGCTCACATCTCAAGTTGCGTCTTATTTCAATAAGATTAGTGTACTTCTTTATTGCAACAGTGTGAAAAGACGATTCGCACATAACATTAAAGAATACTGCACTAATGTGACAACAGACAATTATTCCAAATATAGAAAAAAAGGACAAGAGACAGATGGGACATCACAATTTGAGAATGATCACCAGAAATCTTTTGATTAAAATCCCACCCCAAAAAATAGTCCAGTTGAGGAATCCAATTTTTCTTAGCTGAAATTTAGCATTTCGTAGGGCAGACTATGGCAACTGGTGGTTCTGCATTTGCATTTTCTTTTTTCTTTTTTTTTTACAAACTGACAGATCATTTCCAAAAGTAGTCATGCCAGTAAGAAGGTCAATTAACTTCATTTGAACCCAATTATTCCTTAAATGTTATAAAACTAAATACATTTTAAGATGGAAGTGATCATATTCATGTATCTTGACTCAGCAAGGTTAATTTACAGCATTTCAATTTGCTCAAATTAGTCAGTCCAGTTCTCATCCAGTGTTTCAAATAGCCCGTTCTAATATGGCCCTCCTGAAACATTTCTGGCCTTCACATTGATCCAAGTGGTCCATCCCCGGTGTCGTCGTTAGAAGAGTGACAAGTAAAGATGTGGCCCTGCGCCAAAGATCATCTGTCCCATCATTCAACCTCAGAAACATCCAGGAGGTGTAGACGTCCCTCTGCCCTCTACCTCTATTCGTCAAGTGCCGACAGCTTGTAAACCCGATTGGGGAACAAGTCAGCTGCATCCTGAACTGTAGAGCCACGTGTTGTTTCACAAACCACATGATTGTTCCCAACTTTGCTTGCTGGTTCACTTTGACAGTCATGAACATGCATTAATCACAATCATGGAGTAAACATGGAGCACCTGACAGCCCGCAGGCCGCGTTTGGCTCCAGTCTGCTTTAGGTTCAGTGTTGATATAGGATTCGATATGCTTCATTTACAACCATTCATTTAGCTGTTTATGTTGAATTAATATCGTCTTTCAGCGACCATTGAAAAAAAAACCCAACACTGCTATAATCCTGCTTTCAGAGGAATTCAAAAATGCTTTAATTGTGAATATTTTCAGAATGCACTTATACCTCCATTGCCGTTTTCATCCTCGCTCATGTGTAACATTATTGGCTCATATGTTGCACAGCTGCTGACTGAGAATCATTGAGTGAACTCAACCGATTAAAATGTTATTTCTCACATCTCCCGTCAGGACACTGATCGACGGGAAGTATTTGAGAACGGCTTCTCTGAAATCTCACACCTCGTATATTCTCATTCGGTTTCAATGTTGGACTTGTGAAGACGTGACATTCAAGTGACTGATGTATGTCATCACATATTAGCTCTGCAGAATGAAGGCTATAAAGACCCACATGTTGCACACCGACCTGAAATCGGGCTCTTGTTCTCTTTGGCCTCATTCAGCCTCCAGCCCGGTTGCTCTGTGTTGTGTTTCGCTGCTCTGGTTCAGATAATATCCTCAGGGGTCTGTTGCTGGCTGGGTAATTGGGCTGAAAAGTATAAGTTGGTTGAATTGAGCTTCAAGCTTTTGTTCAGCTCATTTTCGAAGCCAAAACACTGCAAATTCTCTTGTTCCAGCTTGTCAGCTGTGAATATTAGGTTTTTTTCACCCCACTTCATCCGCTCTGATAGTAATTGAAGTATCATCAAGATTTTGGGCTGTTTCTGAAGTTTAATCGTCACATCCTGGAAATGTTTTTCACTTTAACGTCAAATTGCGTGAAATGTTGTCCTGTGACTGACTAATAGTTGAATCGACTAATGGCTCCGGCTTGAGAGAGTAGACCACTCAGTACGTCATTGTAATAGCATTTAATTGCAGCACTGCTGGAGACAACTTCTCTCAACCTCATCACAGAGAAATCAAAGTCCTTGTAATGTCAGAAGTGCCTTTTATATGTAAAGCAACAAATCTCATTTCCACCGCCATGATTTCAGTCTGCAGCAGCACCGAATGGTGAGAAAAAAAAAAAAAATTCTGCAGAGTAATAACTTTTCTGGCGCAGCATGTTGAAGTGGCACTCTTTGCTCTCATAATTTCATATAGAATTCATTTTCCCTCCTCGTAACAAGTTAATTAAAATTCCAGCTGAACGTGGGGCTAACTTCTGAACCCGATGAATGATTTAAACTCATTAGCGGAGGTTTCGACAGTATCACACTTCGGCGTGTACGATTTCAGTCCTGTCTGAGAGCTTTCTTGTCATGTTCCTTAAACTTTGCTCCCTCCCCTTGATCTGGCCTCCCTCAGGGGTTTGCTGATGGAGAAGGCGGCTCCCGTCATGAACATCATCCACAGCATCTTCAGCCTCATTCTCAAGTTCCGGGCGCAGCTGATTGCGCAGCCCTGGGACAGCCAGCAGGGGGAGGCAGTGCACCCCAGCTTCATTGCCATGCAGCAGTCGTACAACACCTTCAAGTATTACTCCCACTTTCTTTTCAAAGGTAAGAATGGAGAACATCAGCTGGCATTTCCCCCGAGTAGGAATTTGCTTGCTTATTTGTTTTCATTTATTATTCAGGAAGAAGGTAATTTTAGTCGCTCTCATCTTTGGTTGTACTGACGAGTTTGATGATTCATTTGTAGCTTACTTTAACTCCAATAACTCAAACTTACGGGTTCGACCCAGTCACTTTGACGCTGATCCAGAGAAGCGAGCCTGTGTTTGGAGGCAGCGGCAGAACACTTGACTATGAATGGGATGGGTTAAATGCAGCAAACAAATTTTCTTAAGCGGGCCAATAAGGCTTTCTGCCCCCGCTGATTTTTCTAATAAAAGTTTATTTTGCTCTTACACATGCCTGTTTCTTCTCCTCTCAGTGGTGACCAAGCTGGTGAATAGAGGCTATCAGCCTCATTTAGAGGATTTCCTGCTTCGCATCAACTTCAACAACTACTACAAAGACTCCTGAGCTGCATGTGACTTGTGCATGAGCCAAAGTGTCCCAACATGCTACTGTGCGCAACATACAACCCACTTTCTCTTGCTGGCCTTTGCACATCAGGAGCGCTGATGCATAAACAGCACAAAACTCCCAAAACAGAGCAAAAAAAAAAAAGACTATCCTGATGTGAAAAGGATTTAAAACGGATCTTCAGATGTGTAAAAGATATTAAGGCCTTATTTCCGGAGCTTAGAATACCTTTAAATTCATCTGCATAATACTACATAGAGGTTAGACCGAAAACTCCAGCGCTCACTCCGCAGCCTTTCAATTCCTTATCTGTTTGCTTTAGTAATTGCGCTCCGCTTCTAATGTACATTTGTATGCTGCCTGTGTGTGATACGGATGACTGTAATGCGTTTTGTGTTGCAGCCTGTGCTCAGGTGTTCCTACAACTGTACAGGCGCGGGAACAGAAATGAAATGTAAAAACGAAAGCTTTGTTTAATAAAATGTATTTTAAAAAGAAAAAAAAATCCTATCTTCCAAAGCTCCTTTATCATGTAAAGAAAAAACATGCTGGAGTAAGAAAAATGACTTGGAGTTATTATAGAAGGCGATTTACCATGTTTTTTTGTTGTTTTTTTTAGCAAACTTGGACAAATGAAATGTAAAAGCTTTATGGGTCGTGAATTTTGGCAACTTCAGCCGTTTACTGAGGGAAAAAAAACTGAAGGGTGAAAGAGAAAATGCAGTTCTTGCTGTATTATGGAAATATATGTTTCTCCACCACGAGGAGCTGGGTTTCTCCTGACGGAGCACAGCGTACAGAGCAGGAATATATCAAGACCGAGCAGCGTTGGTGAGTGTGATGGGCTGCAGCTGGCCACACGCAGAGAGAAGATTTACTTTCTTCACTGTTAAGTGCAGCCATCGGTCAGAGAAAGAGACACTGGCACCGACAGGAGTGTGAAATCATCAAGGTGGACAAAACTTACGACAATGTAAATATTCACACATCAAAGGTGGAAAAAGATCCCGGAAAAAAAAAAGAAGTTAAATTTTACTTGGAAGTGATTCTGATCTGACTGTTTCGCCTCTAAAGGAGCCACATTCCGAAGGTGAAGTGCTCCCTCTAGTGGATGAATCTTTCCTCTAATAAAAGAATCCTGTGATTCATTGTGGCATTAAAACCCTCAAAGAAGAAATCCCAACACACATTTTGACGGTTACAGTGAACAATAGTGCCAACAACTGATTTTTAAGTTCTTGACAGACTTGAGCAGCAGGTCCAACGGTTCGAGTGCTTCATGTGAAGAAATATGTGACTGTCCACAGAAGCAGGTATTCTAGTAATTTATCCTCTACCGAGACGTGAATGATGACGTAACATCAGGAAAAGTATGTGCACACTGTGAATTAATCGAGTTAAAGTCCAGTTTACTAACTGGAATTGTGCTTTTCTTTTTTTTAAGTTGCTGGTGAAGTATTTTAAATGTTAAAGGAGAGATTTATTTTATCCCTCACTTCGGTGCAAATGTGACCCTGCTTTTTTATGTTTGGCGTAACATATGTTCAGCAAAACCAAAGAGGAGCGTCCTTCACCTTTTCACTACAGTGTCACAGACATGGAACTCGAGGGCAGTGTAGTGAACATGAAAACAGATTTTCTGACTCATAAGATATGAAGAAAGACGAGCGGTGCAACAAGAAAAGGCGTTGGTCAACACAAGGTAACGTTTAATGTCAGCTTCATTGACCCTGTCTGTAAAAAAAAAAAAAAAGTCACATGGATGCATTGCTCGGTTTCCCACTGTGCATCCAAATTACTGCCCGAGCGAAAAAACAAGTTGGAAAAAAAAACCCCAACCTGAAGAACAGAGAGAAAATAAAATCTAAACCAGAAACTCACAGATCAGTTTCTTATTAGTTCTGCTTTGATTAGCATTCATATGTTGAAGCAAAGAGCAAAATTGCTTTTCCAAGAGCGCATGGTACCGAACCCTGTTCTGCCTTCATGCATTGCTGTGACATTTCTGAAGATTTGAATTATTATTTTTTTTTTTGTGTTAGCACTCAGAGAACAGGCTTTAATCTTCTTCAGAGGAAACGAGAGCGAAAATGTCATTATTTAATCATGCACGGCAGCATATTGACTCAGCTTAAACATGGTGTAGACGCTCAGATGGATCATATTTACACTGGCTTTCAATGAAAGAGCACAAAGGAGGAGGTTTCCGGACGGCTTCGTGTTAAGACGTATTTTGTACAGGTAGCGTAAACCCCTTTTAGTGGGAATGCTTCAGGTTGCTCCCCTGGAAAAGAAGGGGCAACAGTGCAGAAGAGGACAGACGCAGCCACTCGTTTAAGAAGCGCATAGTCATATCAGAAAAGAATACATCGGCCCTTCATTGTCTTCAAAGCTTCGACATTTCTTCGTATTAGTGCATCGTGGAGCCACCACGTACTGTTTCTTATTTAACAGATAAAAGCCTCGGAAGTGCAATAACTTCTCTGTGCAGGAGAAATCAAGAAATGATAAGGGAAGAACAAGTTAACGAAACAGGATTAAACTCCTCAAACAAGAACACTTCAAACATTGTAAACCTAAAAAAAAAGTAAAACTAAACAAATCATCACCTCCCTCCCTGACATATGTGGGAATATTAGAAGACAACTGGGCACAATCAGTACCGGCGTAGGGTCCCTTCTCATGTACATGCCATTAAAAACAAAAAAAAACCCAAAGCTCAAACCTCAAACATCCAGACTGACCACAGAAAGCTATACGGCGCTCGGAGGACGTGCTATTATCTTCTCTTTGTTTCTCTGGTTAATGTGGTCCAGTCAACCCCTCCTCAGGAGATCTAGTAACACAGGATCAGTGGAGGTGAACTACACTCTCTAGTATGGCGGTTACAGTACCAGAGTTAGCACTAGGGGGCGGTAACTGTGGTCCAGGGAACACCCACCATCCTGGGCGGGGGTCGGATGGTGGCCCTGGGGTTTGTATTAATTATATATTTTTGGGGGGTTGGGGGGGGGGGGGGTCCTGAGTGTAAACTAGGCTTCAGATTCCAGATCCTCTTGTCCCGCACCATCGCTTGTTTCGCCCGGTTCTGGATCCAGGAGGAGGAACTTTCCATCATTGGTTAGAGGCATGTTCTTCATCAGCTGAGCCAGCGCTTCGGGGTCCTTGTTTGAATAAAAGAATTATGAAAAAAAAAAAAAGTCATTTTAATTCCTCATATTTGCTCTAGAAATTCTGAACTGACCTTTTTCATCTTGCTGTATTACTGCTTTATGAATGTAAAGTGTTCCCTCTAGTGGATAAATATCTAATATCTCCAAGTCACAGTTTTTTTTTCTTGTCTCCATAAAAATACTAATGCACTAAAACCTAAAAAAAACAATACTCTGTAAGTTTGTAAAAAAGTGGCATCGCCTGTAGTTTTCCTGAAAAATAATGTCACAAGTTGATTTTCAAGCAAATCAAAAGTTGTCTGGAGCAGCGACGACGCTTCGGTTTTGAATTTAACTATTAAACAGCAACAAAATGTCCGAAGTTCCTAAAGATTCTACGAGATAATCTACAGTTTAGAAGCTTTTCTTCTTAGAAGGATCAATATGTTAATTTATCTGCTGGAACCTGGAAAAAACAAAAATCGAAATGTTCAGAATTGAATTTTAATTTTTAATTACCTTCTTTGCTTCTGTGATTTCTTTTGCCAAATTCATGGTGTAGCATATCTGTAAAGACAGAAAGACACCGGTGAATTTAGCCTGAGCCCACATGTTTCAGCTCTGTCAATAATCGGCCGCCGTTGAATCCACCTTCTCGCCCTCGGTGTTGCTCTCGAAGACGAATGCGCTGAACGAGGGCTCCCCCTCCTCGTCGCCCTCGCTCCAGTCTCGGCCCTCCACCACGAATCCAATCAGCCTCCCGTTCTCCTGGTGGGCGGCGAACTGACACACCTCTTCAAGCTGGAACTGAGGAGTCGGGAAGGTGTTTTTTCTTTCTTTTTTTTCCTTCTTAATTTTACCGATGGTCAAACGAAAGACGATATTACCAAAAACAACTGATTTGAGTCTTTTGGGTACTCACGCTGATTCTTGTCACCTGAGTCTGAGGGTCAATCAGCCTGAAAAGAGCAAATAAAAGAGGAGAAATGTTAAATCACTGCGTCGTTTCTCTTGAATACCTTCACTCACAATAGGAAACAAAAGGACTTTGTGGCTGAATGAATGTAAACTAATCACAGGCTGTACAGCTTCTCACAGGACCTGGAGATTCGGCTTTGATTAAACCGCAGACACTTCAAACGTTCCTTTCTCCCTTTAATCACTTCAGCCGCCGACTTTTCAGCTGGTTGCCCACTCGTAGTGACCGTCTCTCTTTCTTTTTTGTTCCAATGGTTCTTCTTCACCAAGAGACACCAATCATGCAAATGTACGCACAGATGGTCACAAAGTACAAAGTACAAGGCGGCTTTGATATGTCTGCCCAGAGACTGGGCCTGAGCGGCTCGGTCAGAGATCAGACATGAATCTCAGAAAGAGTCGAAAGAATCCGCTCAGCGACTCGATCGCAGGAGACCCGGCGAGGAAAAAGGCTGAGCTACAAACGATTCACTTACTTCCCCCAACATCTCTACGTGTGTTTGATGTGAAGACTTAAGAGTTTCTGTGATGAAAGTTTAAGAAAGTCTTTTTTTGTGGGGGAAGAAATTAAGGGCAGAAAAAAATTTGGGATTTTAGGAATAAATTCGAAAATCTCATGTTTGACCTTTGAAAATTGAATGTAGACAGTGAAATGATCCAGAATAGCACTGGAGTCATCCTCGACAACGCTTTAATTAACCGAGGGCTTTAGGGCGCAGGAGCCGAGCACAGCTGAGCAGGGTTCTCTTTTCTAATGTGAATTGACAAACGTATCATAAAGACAGTTTATGCTCGAGAATATAACCTCAAATACCTCTACGATGTTGCATTTCCTAAATGTTTTCTTTGCAAGATGGTTTATCCCACTATATTTCAGTCCTGCACTACCATAAGAATAAACTCACTGACGCATTGGTTTGGAGATTTTCTAATACAAATCTGACTGAAATACTGAACTCAAGGTGTGAAGGTGGTGTGATACCTGAAGCTGCTGCTGGTGACCATGAGGTGGGACTCTGTGGTCCTGAAGATGTTGTGGATGGCCCGCGCCGCCAGCACCTGCCTCATGGCCTCATAGATGACCTCCTGATTGTCGCCACAGCGAACCGCCATGGAGCCCAGGAAGCGCACGGCGAACACCTGCTGCAGGAGGGAGTCTGCACAAAACGCAGCCAGGGAATGAATACACACACACACACACACACACACACACACACACACACACACACACACACACACACACACACACACACGCTCACAAACGCAGCGAAGACATTAAGCTGCGCGTGATAAGAGCTGGAGACAGAGAGCACCATTAAGGTGCGTGTGGAACAGGGAAATGGTTACCGTCACTCTCCGCTGAACAGTCATCATCTGTTTCTCCAAACGGATTTGTGCGTCTGTCAGGATGGGAGCACACAGAGCAGCAAAAAAGAAACAATTAAACCCCTCGCGCTGTGCCATTAAGACTCATTCAGCTTCCTGGAAATGGTGTAATAACCACGATGAGGTCGCTGTTTAGGAAATTAGTCAGCAGCAACCAGTACCTCGTCCCTGGCTCTCCCTCTCTCACACACACTTCCTGCCTCAGCTGTTCCCTCACCTCCCTCCGGCCCTGTTCTGGTCCTGAAACTCGGAGGCTGGCAGCATGATGTCAAACTGGATGGGCGTCCCGGGGGCGATCAGGTCTTCTGGTTCCGGAGCAGTCTCTGATTTCTGGGAACCGCCCGTGGAATGAACGCCCCCCGGCTTCGCTCTGCAGGGACCAGACACGGAGTGAAGATGAAGAGGAAACCAAAGACAACACCCAAAAGATCCACGGCTTCAGAAACAAATAATTTAAAACAATCTACTTTTGTCAAGAGGAGAAGCAGAATTTGGAGTGTCCGTGTGCTTGATTATTTGACATTTTACATCATATGCACAATTATTTATTATCCTGACTGTATGTTAATTCCACTGAAAAGGAAAGCTAAAGATGTGAGTCAACAGGTGAATAACATGTGCATATATGAATATAGTAGAAGTAGTTCTTTTGAGCAGAAGTTCACAGGTTCAAAGCCCACCACTCCTAATGTGTAGTTCAGGTTATCGATGGGTTAAATGGAGAGAAATCATTTCGCCAAAGGGAACGATAATGTCCCTTCTCTGTTTGGCTCTACAGGTGACATTAGTGATATTTGACTTGTCTCCATCAAAACAAAGGTTTCCCCGCGTGCAGCCTCAGGTTAAATACGAAACAGAGCGACGAGCAGATCCTGAGATAATGAGCTTTGAATGGTAAAACATCTTCCATGTGATTTGATGAAGAGTTGTTTTCCTGACACGTTCCACGTGTCAACCTTCACAGACCGAGGACAAACACAAGGAGGCGTCTTGTTTTCAAGTTGGAAGTGTTGCAGCGAAACGCCGACTTCACATTTATTGTGCGAAATATGTGAACGTCTGTCTTCTTCTCCGTATGTTACACACACACTCACAATAAATCTGTTTAGTTTTTAACCGAACAAAGAGGCAGACAGTGACACATTCAAACAGACGCACACAGTGTCCATGAAGTGAAACGTGACCCACATGGCTGACCTGTCGGGGTTGGGGGAACCCTCTTGTCTCTTCTCGAAGCTGGTGATGGGCGTCACGGCCTGGATGGCGGTCTGGTTCAGTCGGATGGCCACAGCCTGGAATCAAGAAGTGGTTTAGTGGGCGAGTCCCTGAGAACAGTGGAACTAGTGGAACTACTTCTAAAATATTAAATGTTTTCACCAGGTCTCAATGTCTATCGGGATTATTTTTTATACACTATGATGACAATTAAAACCTTAACAAATGCTTAAACTAATTTAGTTTGAATGAGTTTATGAATAACTGGTGAAAGTTTTCAAAGACTTTTCTTAAGTTGACTTTTAAAAAATAAAATAAAATACTGTAACAGCTATAACTCAATCTGATATCTGTAAAAATTCTTTTTATTTCATCGCATTTTAAGACATTATTCTCCTGGCCTCTGCTCTGGGTTGTTAAAGTCTAAGCAGCAGAAACAAGATGGATTCTAGGGTAAAGAATTTAACACATGAAGAGACGGAAGGATGACACTTGTTAATGACATTTGTTTTCACTCTGTGAACAAACAACGGCAAACGAGGCAACTCAGTAAGTGGATGAATGATAAAGTAGGTAAACTGCATCTATATTCCCAGTTTAGTTTTTTTTCCCTCCCTCACCATTTTCCCAACATTATGTACATTCATGCAGCCATTTGCCATTAGTCCTGACAGAGCTGCCACTTTGCATGTGTACCCACAGTGAGACAAGCCAATGATTTGTCCCTGAAATCTGTGACAGCTAAAGGTGTTAAAATACCGAGTGATTACCATGTGACGAATAAATAATATGTGAAAGGCAAGAGGTGTATTTATACTCGAGTCCTGGAGTCTGGAAAACACAATCTTTTAGTTTGGGATGGAAGGACGATCAACATGACAGAACCACAGCAGAGAAGAACTACTTCATATCGCGTGAGTGTTTGTGGTTTATTACGTGGCGACACGGCAAATATTTGCCGTCCAAATCAACATTGTCAACATGAGTGAAGACAGAACTCGTGTTTTATTCTGTCTTTTTCCAACTTGCCTCTGTGTGCACGAGTGTGTGAAATCTTTACCTCTGGGTTGTCTGTCAGGTAGATCTGCCTGGAGATGTTGTTCACGGTGCAAATCCACTGAAACACAAGCAGATATGGACATCAGGACTTTCTTCCAGCCCTGACTGGGGGAGCCTGAAATCACTTGACTGATACCGGCTGTGACAAGCCAGTCAGATGTGTTCAAGCACAAAACCCAGCATGAGCAGCACGCAAACGAGTCTCGACAGCTCCTCCATTGTTCAGCGGCAGACACTTGTGGCGGCGAATATGTCCGCGATGGAGACGCAAACCAGCAGAGATCAGACACAGCTGCTTTCTGCTGCCGCTCTCACACTTACTTCTTCGTACTCCCGTTTGCTCTCAGCTTGCAGAATCATCGACCTGGAGGAGATTAAACCAAAATGTGTCATGTTTGTTCGTTACTCCCGTTGATGCACGCGAGAGGCAAAGAGCACGCACGTCTTTCCTGAAGGGGACGTTATCTGAAAACAGTAGCGTCTGTCCTCGCAGTCCACGGCCATGACGGAGCTGTTGTCCAGGTCCAGCACCATGCCGCCTGCCACGGCCCCCCGCGGCTGGCACATGAGGTTCCCTCCTTGGGTGAAGAAGTACAGTCGGTCCCAGGCTGTCGTCACCAGGCCTGTTTTACTGGAGAAAGAAGCAGGAGTAAGAATTCATCTTCTTTTATTGAGTCTGTTGATGTTTAAAAGTCTGTATCTCTTTCCAGAGGTGACGTTTCCTTTCTAACACAGCTGATCGAGTATTGCAGTGCAGTCTATATAAAATGTGCTCTACCACCCTGACCAAAGTCCTCAATGAATCCCTCAGCATATTGCTTTTCTGTAATAGTTAAAGACAAATTCTTATCCACGACATACATTAGTTTAATCCATCGATGTTTCGTGACGAACTGTGATACGATGCCCATGAGTCATTTCATTCCAAAACAAAGTGAGGTAACTCACTTTGCATTAATCCTCTGGAAGCTGCCTTCTCATATGTTTGCACACAGAAGTGTTCCCTGATAGATTTCCTTTACCCACGACGCCCTGGGTAACTCAAACCCCAAACCGTTTAAAAAGAAAAAGCAAATGTTCTGTGGCCTCGGCTCCACCTGACGAGCGTCGGAGGCTGCTGGCAGCCGCTGTCATTAAACAGAATGGAAACCTTTTCCTCCGGTGTCACAGACATTTGTCAAAGACTTTGGATGTATATGAGGGAGAGACAGAATTTGACAGCTCTGACATTTCACTAAATCACAATGCGAGCTACGCTGCAGTTTTCTCCCCTGAAGCCATTAAGGAAGTTTGCCTCCTCATACATCTACCCTACAATAAGCTGACAGCGCACACTGTCAACATGTTACTTGACCCACCTTGTCTGCTGTCACAAACCCATTGTTTACTGTGACTGTGTGTGTGTGTGTGTGTGTGTGTGTGTGTGTGTGTGTGTGTGTGTGTGTGTGTGTGTGTGTGACTGTGTGTGACTGTGTGTGTGTGCGCGCGCGTTTTGGGCCACTTCAGCAAGAAAAGCAAAAACCATAAAGCTTCAGTCTTTTCTTGGATATTAAAAATCTGCATGTATTCTTGAACTTCCTGGCAAAATGCAACATAAGTGAAACGAGGAGGGATTTTTCACTTCATTCTTCAAACAGATGCTTCCACGTGCGAGGACAGGCTCTGCACAAAGCAGAAGTGTCCTTGGATTTCAAACAGGGCAGTAATGAGCGTAATTAATCTTACTTCCTAATGTTGAGGTAGCCCGCCTTCTGGATGAGCGTGCGGTTGACAGACTCCGAGTCCGTATCTGGCATATAAACGGTGTCTTCCACCGACAGAAACTCCCTCTGGGACACACGCATGCCCTCCGCCTCCGAGTCCAGCTGGGACTGAATACTTCACAGACACAAGTTTTAATACAAACAGAATCCATCAGATGACATGTCTAAACACTCATCACAGTTCATTATCAAGTTGTTTTTGGGTTGTTGTTTTTTTTTACCTTTGTGTCATTTTGGACACAGAGGAGAGAAAACTGTCCATCTTTTTTGACACCAACTCGATTCCCTTCTTGAAAAAGCTGATCTGCAAGATGAAAACAACAGGGAGACATTTATATCTGGTTTTATGGTCACAGTCCTAAGTATGATGCAAGAGTTCAAGATTTTTCTTCAATTTTGATCATTTTCTCAATCTGGAATTGTGTCTGTGAAGGAAACAGGCTTAAGTCTAACAAAGGATGAGGATTCAAAAACCTATGGCGGTAAAAGAACAAATCCCAAATAGGTTTAGTTAATTGCAATATTTGGAATAAAAATAAAAAAAATAAAAAAAATCCAAATCTTCAGAATAACAAAATTGAAGTTAGATAATATTGGCTGTTTCTGATTAACACGGTTCATATTTTACGCCTTTTGTGGTTATTTTGTGACTCGGAATTGTCTGCACATGTGAGCGTTTGCTCATGGCCAGCTGGGATTGGCTCCAGCACACCCAGTGAGGTGAACCCGTGCAGAAGATGGATGATGGCGATGAGGTTTGGCCGCAGTACCTGTGCCTGAGTGTAGCCCAGCATTGGTTCCAACATAGCAACTCTCTTGCGATACTGCAGGGCGTTCAGGGCGCAGTAATACTGCAGTGAGGCCGAGTGCTGCTTCCTTCGGGTGTAGGCCACCTCCTTCACCAAGTCTGCCTTCAGCTGTCCAGAACAGAACAGAGGAGAGGGTGAAACATGCAAATGTCAAGGTTTGCACACACACTTATACATACGCAAACACTCGTCTCGCTTGCACACACATACAAATGAAAAAGGAGCTCGCATATCTTTCACGAGCAAGACGACAGGCTGACGCGTTGGAGAGACACAAAGAAAAATGACTAATCCTTGCAGACATTACACAGTTGGTATACTTCACATGTCTGCAGCATTGTCGTTGTATCTTCTCAAGCTACCAGACATTGGCAATCGTCAAACTGAATATAACAGAAACTGTGGTTCATGATGCACTCATGATAAACTGCTGAAAGATGCAAGTCGCCCAGAAAGACGTGTTTTTGTTGAAGCGACAGCGAGCCGCTACAGATAAGCTAAAGAGCTGCATGTGACTGAAGACACCTGGTATAGTTTTACATCAGCACAGGATTATTTAATTACAATTCATTGTATTTATAACGCTTATGAAACACTTCCACTGCATCAAACGAGGGCGTAACGGCCCTGTGAAGCTTCTCACAGCCCGTGACGAGATAAAACCAGCTCCATTAGTGAGGCTGGGAAAGCACTTTATATTTACACCACCTTCTCGTTCTCCCTCTTCTTGGGCAGCCGGCTGTACTTGACCATCGCTGCCTCGTGCTCTGTGAAACGAGAGCAGCAACATGAGTGCGAGAGAGTAAAACACGTCTGTGATTCTTTCTCAAAAGAAAGGAAAAGCCCGACTTACCATCAGTGGCGATGCCATGAATTTCCTTCAGTGTGCTAATCTCTGCAACGTACGACACCAATGTCATTAAAACGTAGAAAGTAGTGGGTCATTTAGTCCTTTGTCTTTGAGCCAATGGACAGCTCTACCTGTGAGGTCTTTCTCTCTGAACTGGATCAAGGGGAAGACCATGCCGTCAGCCATCTGGTTGGCGAGCTCAGAGTGAAGCGAGTTCAGCTGGACAGCACAAAACAGACCACACACGTCAGGATGAGTCCTCGCCAGACATCTTGAGGGACACCGAGCCATTTTAATATTTACAGTAACATCCCCAGCCAGCAAGCTGGAAAATAACATTTTCGGTGAAACAACAAGAAAACAGTGCCTCCCGACTCCATAATGAAGCCGTACTGTGGAAGAGTGCATTTCATGAGGAGAATAACAAACTTGTTTACTCTGGATATTGGTGACAGGAGTGCGTATCGCAATAAACCGGCAAATCCCGCAATTATCCCCTCAGCTTCTCAACAAGTGCAACATCAAACCAGCTGATGCTGAGATTAATCGGAACAATTTACTGGGTGCTAAAGTTCACAAGATTAGGTGCTGTAGTGGATCCAACTCTCATTGTGGAACGAGTTCCCCGCCCCACACGTGGAGGTAAAAGGTCAGTCAAAACGATCAGCCTGTGTCCTCTGAGCATATGCGTGTGTCCAGAGTGCTGACTGTGCAGCCCGGCGGACCCCCAGTGCCGCCAGTGACAGGCCCATCTGTTTTGTCTGTATACTCGGGCGTGCACACTGCTCCTTCGTCAAACCATCCATCCACCTGCTGCTGCTGCTGCTGCTGCCGCTGCTGCGTCCCTCTATTCATCTATCTAGTATGACACACATTATAACAACCCCACCATTCCCCTCTCAGACAATCAGATCTGCTCTTACACGGACGACTGTCCTCGGGCCTTTTCATCGAGGTCATTTCCTGCAGGTGAATATATTCTTTGTAACGTGATGAAGAACCAGCTCCAGGCTCAGAAGCAGTTTATCATCCCTCTCCAGGTGCTCAAGGTGCAGTCACTGACACTCGCGTTGAGCAAAACACAGCACAGGCCTTACCTCTCCTACACTTTTGGCGAAGCTCTGCAGCATGGCGATTACTTCCTCGTCTCCTTTTCCAAGGGCAAAATTCTAGACGGGGAAAATTTAGAGCGGAGACAAGTTTAGGCTGTGAAACTGCATAATGTGAAGCTCGCCTATAAGAAAGGCCACAAAGGTAAGAAATCGCCCATTATGCCGGGGTTCCTGGCACATCACATCCATGGGACAAGGCCAAACATGCTGATGAAGCCGGAGTGAAGCTGCTGAGTTTTAGCCCTCGTACTAATGGAGGCAATTCAAGTGGATCAGTGGCAGCTCAGTTCAGAGATTTTTTTCCATCCAGCATCCACTCGGCAACCCAAAGTGGAATTACAAAGTGAGCTGATCCATATCGCTTTCATTTTCTGCACTTAAACAACAATTCTGTTTTTTTCTGGGGTTTTTTAGCTGTAGTTTACAGCGTAAAATGAGACTAGAAATATTTAAACAAAAAGAGAAACATGCAGCTGACACGTGCAAAATGACATGTAGACACAAGTCCAGATGTTAATGATACACAGTGTGTCTCCACAGCTCTTCCTGACAGAGGCTTGGAGTTAAAAAGATCAATATCTGCATCTTCTTTCACATAACATATTATTTAACTAGCCATTGAAACAAATTTGGGTTTATGTCCAGTTATCTGTACTTACTTTCTTCTCGTAATCCAGAAGTTGCTTTGAGAGCTGCTCTGTGGCCAGTCCCATCTCACTCTGTGTGGTTAAAGGACACATGGATCAATACATGGATTACACTGGAGTTTGTTCCCCACTTCCACCTCTGTCAGTCACGTCTGTTGACTTCCATAACGTGATGGAATAAAAGGAATGCTATATACATAAGCCAATGATGGTTATCATGGATATAATTTATATAAAGTACATAAGTTAAGTATTCAAATGCATGCAAACTGTGCAGCAGGCAACGAATAGCATCACCACAGGCACACATATTCATCTGGTTGTCCTGTTTGCTACTTAAGAGGTCAAGATATCAGTTGTATTCTCTCTTTAGTCTGGATAAAGACCCTATAAATACATAGAGTGGACCAGTTGCCAGTTCATCAAAGGACAAACACAAAAAGATGCACAATCTCACACACACAGAGTTTCCATTTAAAAAAAAAAGAAAACAGAAGCCACCCTGATATAGAGAGGCCTTTGTCCGAGGTTGAACAGAATAATTATTACCTACAGCCAGTAAGGCTGTTTGAGGAAATGTGTGTGTTATTGAAGTTCTGAAAAGGAGATAAATAATTACACAAATCATGCAAGAGAAAGGTGCAACAAGCTGCACAGACTGATGTATACTGTTATCGTGAAAATCTGTGTTTTGACAATAAATGAGGATATTTTTAGCTATTGTCAATCAATCATGATGAAATATAGTTCAAATCAACCCAAAAAAGTGAAATCATGTTGCCAATTCATGAATTTTATATTTTATTAAAAGTTTCAAATTTCTTTTAAACCTATTTATTGTTTGTCCTGCGAATGAGAAAGTAAGCTATGCCGCTTAATTGTAAAAAGACAGCCATCATAGAAAATGGCAGCTGTTTGGTGATTTTAGGTGGTCAGTATCAGTGAGTTAAAAATTGTTGTTGTTTTTTTCACTCACCTGCTGTTGAAAGTCATGTTAATATTATGGTGTATACTTTATTCAAACAAATCAGGCTTCAGATGGAGTGTGCGAGAAAACTCAAGTGGCGAAGTGTTTGTGTTGTGTTGAGTACCTGAGCTCCAAACACGCGCTGCATCGATTGCAGCAGCTTGTTGGTGTAGTCTGTGAGATTCCCCGCATCTTCTTCAAACACGCTGAGCAAAGAGCGAGTCTGTAGGACACACACACACACACAGAAGACAACAGCTTTAAAACTAGAACAAAAAGCAATATTTAGATAATGTGTCAAGCAAAAATGCCATACGATCTCCAGTTGTCAGAGGTGGCAGTTAGATGGTTTTCACTCTTTAAACTACAATACAAATTGTTGCGTTGACATTCTCTGTCCACATATTTCTGTATAAAAATGACAAAGAATATATGAACTGCATGTCCCAAAGGATAGTGTACCAGTTCGCAAGCTCGGTTCACAGCTAGAAGAACACCTGTTTGAGACTTTACATTTTCTGCATGTGTACCCGTGTTTTGTCTGGGTCTCCAGTTTCTTCCAACAGTCCAAAACAATGGATTCGACATGAACTGGTGGCTCTTAAATTGTCTGTTGGTGTGGATGTGTGTGTGTGTGGTTGTACTCTGCCTTCAGCCATAGTCAGCTGTGACTGGATGAAGCACTAGAGAGATGGACGTGACATTAACCACATTATTTTCTATTATAAGAGTCTTCTACTAGTCTTAATTTCTTTCCAAGGGTCGCAGTGTTTTTATAAAATCACCATGGGCGCTCTAGTATGAGTGGGAATTATTGCAATGTTGCACAATGATGGCTGCAGAAATCATTGATGTGAAAAGAAACACTGTGAGAGGATTTCAGACTTAAGAAATGTGGTGTTACAGTGTATTAGCGTTTGTTTGTACAAAACCCAAGAACTGTTGTTATTTAATGGGTATTACACTCTCTCTCTTTTCTGGTCCAGCTCAATGGACATTATGTGGCCCCTGAAATAAATTGATTTGGGTATGTCACACGGATGCAAATATAAGCTTGGGAAGGGACCTGCAACTCAGAAGGAGATTAGAAAGCACACTGTGGAAAGTTAGAAAAGCACACAGAATGAGCAAGTGTGCAGAGGTGCGTTCAAGTGCAGCTTTGAAGTGAAACCAAATACATAATGATTTTACTGCAGGCTGGCTATGCAAACGAGGAAAATCCTGTCTGAGTTTTTTTTCTTTTTTCTTTTTCCATGAACAGGTGCAGCAAGGCAGGGCAGATATGGTAGAGCGAAACACACCCAGTGGGTAAAGTCTGTTTGATTTTCACTCCAGCAGACTTTTAGAAAAAGTAAAGGCCAGAGCAACTTCAAAGAAATCCCCAAGTCAGTACTGGCTATGCTTGCATTTCAGAGAAATACACGTGGCTTCTTTCGTATTTAGAGAAGTGCATTTTAAAGGACATAACACTTGAAAAGGAGCCACGAGCCTCCAGCCTGTTGTCTTTGCTTTTTGCATCAAAAAAGGGGGTCTGCCCTGTTTGGAGGATGAGTGATGCAACAGCTTCCAGTGTGCGGATGCATTAGCAGCAACATCACTTACATTCTTGTGCATTATGAGTTGGATTGGTTGAACAACCACATTTAAAAGCTGTAAACACTGATCACATGACACATAGATACAATGATGACACAGCCCTGTTGCAGGCTATTGAGTAATTCTAGGGGCGTCCGATAATGGAAACCCCTCCCACATCCTGGGAGTCGGGCCCAGATGTGCTTCAGAAGAGGATTTTAGTCCATAATCTAACTTAATCCAACAATGTAGAATAAAATGCTGCCAGGGAAACGATGCTAGGTGAGCTAGGTGGTTGTGACTGACACCAGTCTGGATGCACATCCCAATATTGCCCCTGACGTGGGGCAGTAAAGCCCTGTGGCGGGAGGTAGAACATACAACACAGAATTCAAACAGAAGCACAGGGAATTATTACAGGTTGCCCGAAGTTTAACAGTGTTTACTGAGGCCACTGCTGTCAGGAGGATCACATTCCCATAATAATGTGCCAAGTGAAAGCTGTCATCGGGCAGTGGAAACAGCCCACCATCGGCCACAGGGTACTGTCTGGAAGCTAACTGCTGCGCTGGTAACGCCTCAATTACCAAAGAAATGTCTCGAAGCATGTGTAAACACGGGCAGGCCTACCTGAGGACTGTCCTGTAAAGCGTCCTCCAGGAGCAGTTTGTGATGTACGGCCGGCATCTTGTTTAGCAGTGCAGGAGAAAAGACTGGCAGCTTGAATTATTCAGATAGGACTCCGTTTCCCAGAAGCCTTTGCGCGGATGAGGGAAACACGTAGGCCCACGTCTGCAATCACTCCGCCCGAAGCGAAGGACAGTCTCCAAAAGACATATTTAAATTATTTTATATAACTTTTTTTTTTAATTAACATTTTTGATTTGTTTGCTCGAAAGCTGCCATGCTAATGAATGACAATAAATTAGAGTAAAGTGTCGTTCTAACCTTTCATTTCAGTGTAAACAGTGACCCCGCGTGGTCATACTAGGAACTTCAGAGTTCAGTTTCAAAATCAGAACAGAATATAGGGAATCGTTTATTAATCCTAGAAGGAAATTCTTCAAGTTTTATTGACCAGGTTTGTAACACAAACAAGGAATTTGTTTCGACCGTCTGAAAATATGATGGGAAAAAAAGGTATTAAATACAAAAACATTGCATTCCAAATATGACAGACCTCTACAGGACTCCAAACACAAATTGTTTTCTACAAGCAACAAAAATACTCTTAGAATTGAATATTAAACTATGATTTCAGAATCCAGAAATTTGTATTTGGACCTTTCCATTCACTCAGTAGTGGAGGTGATAAAATAAAGCAAAATGTTGAATTCATCCAAGTCTCTTCTCTCGTCATATAGCTGCTTTTTATATACCATTATATACACAATAACATTAAGATACGACATCATATAATATTAAGATTTTATATATGAATTGATATTTATAATGTTATTCCATTATAAATATTTGTATATGAATAGATATTTATAATGTTATTCCACTATATTATAATGTATTCTATCTATCTATCTATCTATCTATCTATCTATCTATCTATCTATCTATCTATCTATCCATCTATCTATCTATCTATCTATGTTATAGACAAATCGGAAAATGTAATATTCATAGGTTTATTCTGACTGACAAGCAAGAGTCACAACCATTACAACACTGCTGGTCATGTTTTAATACCTTGTCATGCAAAACAAATCCATGTCAGTCATCCCAAAAATATACATTTGGTAATTTGATGACTATACATCAATTGTTTTTTCTTATGAATCTCCCTGCTCATGTGATGTGTACCAAAGTTTAACTCATTATGATCAGGGTTTGTTTGTTTGCTTGCCAACAGCCAATGTTTTAGGCTGTGGTCCTGTACAGGATGCACATGAAATCACTGTTGAGAAGTACAACGTGCTGTCTAAAATGACATTTTCCAGGTAAAAGGGTTCAGGAAGTAAACAGCTCCTGCTTTGTCATCAGTAGAGCAATAAGATGTGTTGTGGACGCTGCCTCTGTAACTTAATTAAGCCACACGTCCTGCTGAGGCTGCACACAGTCAAGATAGGGAGAACGAAGCTGTCTGTGACTGGTTGTGTCTCAGATGATAACGTTCAAGCCACACTAACCAAATATGCTTTCCTTTTCATGTTTATTGAATCTTAAATTAGTAATTTAATCTGTTCAATAATGCATGCGTGTTTTGTAAAAGCCAGTGATTATACAGGTAGAACATCAATGCTCCTACATGTGGTCAGCTGTGAAAGAAAAGTGAGTTACAAGAAGAACAAAACTAAAACAACATAAATAGCAAATATACGGTCAGGAGTGTATTTATATGAAGGAGTGCGCATACTAATAAGCATCTATTCTCAGAGTGGAATGAAATGTGCTTACAGTTCACAAATGTATTGTCATTGACCAGATACAATCAAATCAAATCAAATCAAATCAAATCAAATCAAATCAAATCAAATCAAATCAAATCAAATCAAATCAAATCAAATCAAATCAAGCAGGTGCAAAAATAATATTATGAATGCAGTCTATAAGTGTCTTAAAGAAATTGTGTTTCTGTGTGATATTTGATGAATTTAAATGTGTTCAACTATCTGTTTTCAGGGTAAAAGTTAATATCTCCATTAACAACCACAGACTAAATTCTACTCAATAAAAGTGTGCAATATTTGATCAGTTTACAGAAACTAACTGAAACTAGATGTAGAATTCAATAGTTTAATTATGAAAAATACAAACCATGTTGATGTTTTGCTGGAGATTTTCTCAAAATCTCAAAGAAAAGTGTGAATAACAATGTCAAAGACGTGATCAGGTGGTCATGCCGTGTTTTGCTGTGTCATGATAATGTAGGCATGCCGTGACAAGCGATGTGCCTTCATCAGGCTGAACAGGATCCCAGCCTCCCCTCCCCAGATGATTTGTGTTGGTTAATTGGTTAAGTTGTGGGTCTCAACCAGAGAAGGCATTTCAGTTCAAACACAGCATGGCTTGCTTGTTAGGTCTGGTCTAAAAAAAGAAATGTTTGTTTCAGTTTAACTAATCTGGATTGAATCAGCTGACTAAAGGACACACTGAAAGGAAACAGCAAATGGAAAGCTTTTCCTCAAATCAGGAGTCCCGTACAATCCTACTTGTTGGGGTGGGGAAATCACGTCTGCAGAAGAACATTTGTTATTTCTAATCGCTGTGGGTCGTAACATTTCACCGGTGAAAGAGACAAAGACGCACACAGTGTCGCATCGTAGGAGACTGTTTTTGACTGTTTCGCCAACAATTCAAACATAATTTCTGTTTGGTTTAATTGGTGTGTGTAAATAGAGCCGTGGGAGTGTGCGTGTGTATGTGTGTGTGTGTGTGTGTGTGTGTGTGTGTGTGTGTGTGTGTGTGTGTGTGTGTGTGTGTGCGTGCGTGCGTGCGTGTGTGTGTGAGATATTTTGGGGGGGACGTGTCCTTCAAAGATGGTTCCTTTGATTGTTCTCGTAACTGTGAAGAAACGGGCATACAGGTGTGATGTATGACATTATTCATTGAAATAACCACACATTTAACCCTTTTACAGGTTTTGAGAAGTAATTTGGCAAGATTTCATAAAGCAACATCCAATTAATAAAGCCTACCAAGAGTCCATCTTAAAGATCACAAAACAGCTACTTTGTATAGAATAACAGTTTATTCTAAAATGGCAACAATTGACTTAGTTTCATTGGTTATCATGCCGTATGGCGGAGAAATCTGTTGACTGGAGAAATCTGTCATTTGGATGACAATTACCAACAAGAACTAGTCTAAAAATACCTTTGGTTGAGCAACTTTCAGAACTTCATCAATAAATTCAATTTATTAAAAGACACTGACAACCAAGCATGTGAAAAACTTGAAGCTCAACGTCCGAAATGTATGCTTTTCTATTGATTTAGACAATCCTAAGCTTTTTGTTCTGTCAGATATCGCCTAATAACACAACGTAAGTTGTTGGTTCACACAATTGCTTGAAAGTGAGAGGATCCAGTCGGGTTGTTCACCCCTGTATGCACTCCGGTTTGTCATGAATATGAGTGTGTACAGTTGTCTGTCTTTCTGTTTGTGTCAGGGTGTACCCTGCCATCACGCAATTTCAACCCCCCAAAGCCCCATCACATCTCACTCCCAACCATCTGTTACCCTGAGTAAGTTTAGTAAATGGAGGGATGAACACACGTCTGCCTTTTTGGACTTTGTCGGGCTTCATTCACATCATCCGTCTTGTCATGATGAAAGGTTGTGCAGGCACCTGCAGAAGCCATGATTACCCTCTCCAGCGCAAATGGTTAGTTTTGAGGCGTTGTCAAATGCAGAACCTTTCACACTGAAAACATCTTATTAGAATTTAAAAAAATGTGACAACTCTCTCTCTCTCTCTCTCTCTCTCTCTCTCTCTCTCTCTCTCTCTGTCTCTCTCTGTGTCTCTCTCTCACTCTCTCTCTCTCTCTCTCTCTCTCTCTCTCTCTCTCTCTCTCATTCTCTCTCTCTGGATGTGTGATTTAGTTTCGCTGGTGGAGAGTGCTAATGCAATGCATCTTGCAAACCTAATTTGACTTTTCTGATTGGACTATAAGAAAATCCAACAGTTTGGGGCCTTGAGCATCACTGAGGACCCCCCCTCAACCGAAGCATGGCCCTTCATGTAGTTTGCTCTGGCGCTTTTTCAGCTGCTCTTTTCCAATGGTTGAAGTCACAGAGGTATGAGCCCCGAGCATTAGTTACGACAGTATATGTGTGTGTGTGTGTGTGTGTGTGTGTGTGTGTGTGTGTGTGTGTGTGTGTGTGTGTGTGTGTGTGTGTGTGTGTGTGTGTGTGTGTGTGTGTATCCCTCTCACGGTAGAAGCAAAAGTAAACGCCCCTTGTCATTTAGCACACGGTGACAATTCAGATGTTTTACACAATCTTACCGCACACAGGTGGGCATGCACGGTCTGATATATTGATGTCTTTAAAATGCGTTGCGATTTTTTTTACACCTTTATAGAAAACTGAAGCTCCCCATTGGCTGAGTCACACTCCACCCTCCGCCTCTTTTACCCTGGTTTCCCAGGCAACCATGTCAGGGTGGAAGAAAAGAGCAAATCATATGAGGGCAAAGCATCTTTCACTCTCCCCTTTCTCCCTTCCCTCCCTCCCTCCCTCTCTCTCTCTCTCTCTCTCTCTCTCTCTCTCTCTCTCTCTCTCTCTCTCTCGCTCTCTCTCTCTCGCTCTCTCTATCTCACTGTGTGTGTGTTGTGTGTGTGTCCAAGTGTGTGCGTATAAAAGCCTCTCTCTCCATGCTTTCACTCCACTCTGAGATCTCCTTTGTGTTGCAGAGAGGATAGACACACGACTAAAGACACAGGAGGGGGGGATACAACCAGAAGAGATCCCTGTGAGACATTTCTTTGACCTTGCCTCTCTTTTTCCCCTTTTTTCTGTCTCGGTCTCAGTCTCCCTCTGTCTCTCTCTATCTCCCTCTCTCTCTCACTTTCCCCAATATACTGGGGGTCTCCCTCCTTTCCCCCACATCCCTGTACTCACTGAGAGTCTCCGCTCTGCTTGGACGGTGGCTTCATTGATGCAAAATGGGTTGTGGCAATTCCTCAGCCACCAGCACCTCAGGAGGGGGTGAGTGTTTCAGGGATCTGTGTGTGTGTGTGTGTGTGTGTGTGTGTGTGTGTGTGTGTGTGTGTGTGTGTGTGTGTGTGTGTGTGTGTGTGTGTGTGTGTGTGTGTGTGTGTGTGTGTGTGTGTGTGTGTGTGTGTGTGTGTGTGTGTGTGTGTGTGTGTGTGTGAGAGAGAGAGAGAGAGAGAGAGAGAGAGAGAGTTGTCACTGTATCTGCATCAAGGGGGAGACGGTGTTTTGAATGTAAATGAAGTGTGTTGGGGTTACCCCTGCGTTTGAGTGCATGTCTATGTGAGCGCATGTGTGTAGAGGCTGTTGCTTGATTTCATTCATAAATAAATCGGCATCAGTGTATCTTAATCTGTGTGTCTTGAAATCAGCGGAACTCATTTTTCTGTCCTCTCTGCTATGTAACTTGCGGCATTCTGGCGTGCAACTTGTGTGTGTGCTCTCCAAAGAATCCTGAAGAGGCTCCCATATTCATGTTCCTGAGTAGACGCATTTGCTTGAAGACACTAACATCATAACAGCCACACTGATAGAGCCACTCTTGTTCTTTCAGTTGTAATTGTCTTCTCTTGTCTTCTCCGTGAGGGTGTCCAAGGATAAAAGACAGAGTCATCTTTCCTCCACTTGACTGATGCTTGTTGCAGCACGTACCACATCAATAGCCTGGTTTCATTCAAAAAGCACGTCATGGACATTTTTGACCAGAAAAGTCAGTACTTTGCGGTTAAACTAGCGTTAATCAAGATTTTCTGCTTATCCGTGTGACTTCTGTGTCCTCAAGTAACTCCCTCAGTAATTTCCCCTTGATACAATACATGTTTTAAATTACACTGAATACATCTCCAGGCACCACAGTCAGATTGAGAACATAATTAGACTGAAGTACCTGCAGGATTACCTCACCACTTGTGCACATTGAAGCCGTACAATGTGTACTCGAACATGTGTGGATGTGTGCGTTTGTGCCTGCAGGTACCTAATAAGTGCTTGCCAGGCATGTTAACAGGACCACAGACAGCTACTGTGAAACACAAGCCAGTATTGAGGTTTCTTCATCTTCGTTGCTTTAAATTGGATCTACTTTGTTGTGACCCCACCTGTAAACAAGATCTAAGCAGGTGTGTGAGTGTGCTGGAAATCTGGCATGTCATCAGCTGCATTTATTTCCGTGCAGCGGGCCATGTCCAATTTTTTCTGTTCTTTCTTAGAGGTCAGTGTTCAGCACAGTGTCAAGGTCATGTGACACCCTGTCACTCTGACAAATGTGGACTACCTGTTGCACTCATGTCCTTCTCAGCTGGCACCAGGCAAACCTTTTTCTTCATTTACAACTATTAGAATTGAATTTGAACTGGAATCTCATTCAAAATCACCACACATTTAATAAATTCAATTAAAAACAAAACAACAACAACAAAAAACAACCTATAACATGCATTGACTTCAGAATACTTTTAGATGGAATAATTCCTCTTTGGGACTTTTTCAAGGGCCAAGGGTCAGTTTTTACTCAAGGCTTGTTATAGTTATAAAATTTAAAAAAATAACCCCATTAAGTGCCATTTATTTATAATAATAGCAAACAAGTGTAAAGCAGAATGAAATCACTTCGGATTTTCACTGTGTGCACAACAAAGGCTGCTAATGTGTGTTGCTATTTGTTTTGTAGGTACTGCGATTAGATATGGTCATAAGATCTAGAGGGCGTGAAGGAGAAGAACTCTTCCAGGTCAAAAGGTCGGAACACGTAATTCTTTAGGTCAATATATGAGATAATTGAAGCAGCAGCTTCATGTTTTATCATGCAAAATTCCAAACATCCTTCACAAGCAGCATCTATTTCATGTCAAAGCATGGGAAAGTGAGGATGAATCTATTGTCTGTTTATTACAACTTGTCCTTAATGAACATGCACCCTGACATTTTGGTACTTTAACCTTTTAATTACTTTAATTGAATATTCTTTATTATTCTCAGAATATTCTCGATTCTGAGAAAGGGAATTATCAAGTATGAACTGACAGAACCGGCTGGGGTTGTATCAAATATATTCCAGAAAATGCTGTCATAAGAAGCAACATCAGTCAGAAATGCAGTTTTAAATGTCAATACACTCAAGGAAAATAATATAAATGAGATCAATTGGTATTTATATGCTGCACATCCAAAAAGAGATCTTTGTGTTTCCTTTCGTCGGGTCCTGTTCATGTCTGATAGAAGAAGAAATCATAAGTATTTAGGGAAGAAATAGTCAAATTCCAAGCAATGATTTGACTAAACTCAAACGACCAGGCTCCACATCACATTGCTCGTCCCTAATCTTATGCACCCAGATGTGCACCCTTGGATATAAATGATCTTTTGTTAGGACAATGAATAGGCCTCTGTGTCCTGTCAGCAGACTCCAGCTCTTTCTGTGAAAGCCATTTCTGCTGCAAGGATGAGCTCTGCTATACTTGCTATGTTGAAGTTTCCAGTTTTGTGCTCTGGTTTTTTTTTTCTTTCTTCCCCTTGTACCTTTCATTTGAAGCTACATTACTGTTGTGATAAGGTGAGGTGAGGCATGGAAAAAGTGATGGAAAAATGAAATTGTGGTTTGGGTTCCTCGGCTGTTATCAGTGTCATACTACACATTTAAGAAGGAATTCACATCATTCTCCAGCTGAAACGTATTGCAGTCTCATTACTAACCAACTCCAGCTTCGACGCCCGACGCTGGACACATGAGCTGTTGTGTTGGTCCATAAACGAGTTCAACAGCTCCAGGACGAGCACAATGGGAGTCTTCTAAACTGAGGAATTTTAAACTAAAGTTTAAATTGATGTATGTTATCTGTTTAAAGTGAGGTTCGGGCAGAAAATGGAGCAAAACAACACAGTGTGTATAATTTTAAGAGTTAAGATATTCAAAAGACACATAATGCAGCCCTAACCTTCAAACCTGAAATCATAAAAGTGACAATATCCCTTAAATTGAAAACATAAGCTAGAAATGTTGTAAAATGGGATGTTTGTTTTTATACATGTGAGTGTGTGTGAGGTAAACAAGGTGTACAGATGTACAAAAGAAACAAACACATCCACATTTAAAAGATTAAAGTTTTCTGAGTAAATTATTGATAAAGACGCAACATTTTGAGAGTCAACAGATACAGTTTATTTCATTGGCTATATCTGAGGTTTTCCGTTTGCGATTTTGCAAAACCACAACATAAACAGTGACAAAACAAAAGGGTTGCTTTGAGTGATGACCCTGCAGATAATTATCACCTCCTCTTTGTAGCTGCCAGGCCCACAACCAACATCATAGATGACTCTCACTACAAAGCTTTAAAATGGCACTTTGAAGAGGTTTTAGCTCCGGTTTGTCCCCTGCACTGAACAGAATACAGACAGAGGAAGCAACTGGTGGAGCGACAGAGAAACATACTGTAATTTCCTCTGCAGAGGAAAGGATGTAACAAAAAGGAATTTTTTTTTCATCCAGCATTCACATGTTTTTTCGACCTAGCGTGTACATATGGAATTTTTCCAGCAGTCATTCAGTCTCCCATTCAATGTTTAGGTCAGTTTTCAGTCAAATTAAAAGAAATAATGCTATTGAATTAACAGTAACAACAGTTAAGGAGAATATCGTCCTAAAAAAAACAAGATATCTCCCAGATTGTACTTTTCACTTTGCTTCAATCCCTCGTACAAACGTTGAGGTCAAGGATGTGAACTGATGTCACAATAGCGATCGCGCTGCTGCGCCGTACTTTTATAGTGTGATGATCAATATGTTCTCAGACCATCGTATTCAGCATTGATCTTAATCCGTTGAAAAACTTACAGGACATTTCAGTTACAGAATGGTTCAATAGTTCAACGAACAGGGACTGATTTGCTTTCACTGCCAGAGGTGCTGGTTTTCCGGTATGTTAAATATGTTGAGAGAAACAACAAAAATGTTTTGTTAAAAGCTTTAAAACAGCTACAATCAGAAGAAATAGTGTACGGAAAAGGTCCAAATGGATAAAACAGACATCAAACAACAACAACAAACAAACAGCAAACAACAAATATCAAACAACAAAACAGCACACAATAAATATCAAAATGAGAAGGGCTGATAATGTACTAAAATGTTTACTGCTATAATTTTAGAAACTGTGTTATCCTGACTTTAAAGGTTAAAATTTAACTTGATGAGCAGTGGGAAAACAGCAACCGTGAATGTTGCTGAACTCTAACCCGGGCAATCAAGTCATTTATTTCATGTGAGTTACAGGAAATGAAGTCAGGGTGGGAAAAGTTTCCTGTAGTGTCGATAAGAGGAATGTTTTTGTCCACCTACTGCACTTTACTGTTGCTTCATCACTAACAAATCGTGAACATGAATGAACAGCGTGTGATAAGTGTTGTGTGGAACCATTTTATTCAGACTGACACTAAATTCTACTTTTATATCTGTTTCCAGGGCCAGCAGAAGCCTCCAAGGATGTGTAAGTCCAACAGTCATTTTCCTGTCATCCAAAGTATTCGTGAAGTTCATTATCTGTGTCCTCCAGGGGGTCATCTAATCACATCAGAGTGAACACGTCACAAAGCGTTCTTTATCTGTATCAACAGTGATGTCTGTCTTGTAACAAAGTGAACATGTTCACCTTCCCCTGTGTTTTCAAGAGTGAAAAATGTTTAACTCTACATGAAAGTGACACTAAAGAACATATAGAGAGCAGAAAACAATCATTTAGATTTGGACGAGAAGTTAGTAGAAGTGAGTTTCTTGCAAAGTTTTAAGGCAAACGATCACTTTTCATATCAAGAGATAGATTTTAAAGATGAATGACGTGGGCATTTGATGTTCTCACTTGTACATGAACACCAGATTAAAACAAAATAGAAGGTCACACAGTAGAAGTATTTGTCAAGAGAGCCTTGAATGAGTATACAATGATTTATACTGTTTACCCGCAGTGGCTCTGATTCTGGGAGTCCATTCTTTCCTATTTGCAATAATTCACTTGATTCTATCCAAGCACACACACACACACACACACACACACACACACACACACACACACACACACACACACACACACACACACACACACACACACACACACACACACACACACACACACACACACACACACACACACACACACACACACACACACGCACGCACCCTCTATAGACTCTGCCTTGACCTGTCTCTGTGTTTGTGCTCTCTGATAACCATCTGAGCCGCCAACTTCGGACCCATGAGAGCTGACAGTACAGTACTGACTCACTGAAGCTAATCACAGCTGCCTGGGACTGTATTACACAGCAAAATATCACAAACAAATGCATGCAGGTCGACGCCGTGCATATGCACAGCATGCACACAAAGAGTGGTATAACCAGTATTTGTAAAAGACAACAATAAGGGACCAACACCCCTCCGTTTCTGTTTTGTTTGTGCAGGTAAAACACAAATAAGGGGTTAAGGCTTCAAGTCAGCCCTTCACACTCAGACAACAGCAAAAACCTGGACAGGTTCAGTCATCTGACCTGAAGTGAAAAGTGTGCCTCATCATCTGTAGTTGCCATCGGGGATTTATCAGTATTCCCTTCAGGGCCAAAGCAGCACACCTCAGATGTTCTGCAGCTCAGCAAAAGTACAACCACCGTCCAGTGTTTCCCACTTCTCATTATTTGTATGTCTGTGAGGATAATCTGTACATCCCCCGTGGTCCCATTAAACTCACATGAGCTGTGTCTTTTCTCCCATTCAGGATAGAGGATCCATCAGCAGAAGATGAGAAAAGAAGGTATTTTACCAATCATTTAACATTTATTCGGTAGTGTAATTATTGAACAGAAATTTCTGCTTTACATATTAATTGAAACTCTCCCCCTAAAACCATCCAGCTATAAACAAAAAAACAAAACACAACCACTAATTAAATGTGAAACATTTGTGCATTTCTTATGGCGAAAAGCTTGGGGTGTGAAGGGTAGAAGTGGTAATTAAGGATCGCTCAGTTTCATTTCCATTAAATCGCATTTATTCAGCAATTCCTTCTATAATAGGAAGGAAAAAAAAGGATCCAATATCGTTATTTAATCACTGCTGCAATTAATGTCTGTGTTTCCTCATTTTAGCAAAGAAGATATGTTTGGCTCTGATGAATTCTCTCTTGTTTTTAATCACACTTTACTCTAACACTTCATTCTTTCTTTTAAAATTATACACATTATTCCACACCTTGCTGTTCTGCTTGAGGAAATCATTTTTTCTGCATTTAACCTTCACACGAAACACTGGTACTAGTGGACCGCCTCAGTGAATCACGGGACTGCTGGATGTCAAGGTGCTTCGAACACGGACCCACAGCGGTGAACAATCAGCAGCTGAGCGTCCAGACACGAGCTCGTTTCTCTAACATCTAGGCCATCACTGCCCTTCATACAAGGTTGCACATTCCTATCACCACGTATGATTGCAGTGAATGGAAATAATTCATTGAAAGAAAAAAAGAAACGTAAACACAGTCTATTGTCAGACGCTGTTCCACGTTATTGATCCCACTGATCAAGCTGTTGTTGCTTTGATTGTGATTTAGCAAAATTAATCGATAACAATATGGTTTTCACATCTATCATAGCGAGATCACAGATGTATAATGCTTTATTAATTTCTCCTGGAGATTGGTGCGTTCACAGCAGCAAACACAAAAACAAACAAACAAACGAGCAGCGGGACACAGTAAGAAAAGCTCAAAGAGAATTTAAAATAAGTACTAAAAAAACACATACGGATTCATGTAAATTCATATACTATCAGTCACCGTGTTTCATTTCACGGTCTTAAAAAGCAAAGGTTAAATACAGGTGATTAATGTAAAATGTTTGATCTTGTTTTAATACATATTTTATTACGTACATACATTGTCCCCATCACATTTGAAGTTTTGCTGTTGCATTTGTTCAGTTCGACAATAACTTTAGCTTGAAATCTGGTTCACGGTTTTACAATGTCCTCTTCCTCTTCCTCTTCTGTCCTCTCAGAAACTATGGAGGCGTCTACGTTGGTCTACCAGCAGAACTGACCACTGTAGCTGCCAGTCAGTCTAAGTCTACGCATAAAGGTAAACGTCTCCAAAACATTTCCTGAATGTCCTGTTGAGCATTGAAGATGTTATTCATGAGGCGGTTCTCAACTGTTCACAGGAATGAGATGCCCTGTTCTGACACTGATTGGCATCTTGCAGTGAAGCACCCAAAGACATGCAGAGAAAAAAAAAAGTCCCTGGTGGCTGAAGCACCTTTTCACGAATCCACATCGCCTGCAGCGTCTTTATCGTAACTGAATATTAATGAGAAGTTTTACATTTGCTAAAGCCATCAGGGCATTCATATACAGAACATTATATACACATAAATGATTCTGACTCTCAGTTGCAGTCCAGTAAATGGATTTCTTGCCAATACATGTATTCACAGAGGGCAATTTCTTTTCACATTGACTATACTGCTAGAAATGCAACATGTTTACTCATGTCCACAAAACTGTCACTTCTGTTCACGAAGCATACATTTAATTTGACTTCATTCGTATCCAACTGTCTCGTGATCCATTTCAAAAATCCAACTACAGTCAATATTTTACGGTGCTACAGACTTTCTTGTTGTGTGCTTGTCCTTTAGCTCACCGAGGTTAAATACTGTTTAATAATCAATCGACTGGCATAAGAAACTCTGGCTCTTGTTCCTGCTGAAGTCGAGCAGATCAGACTGCCGGGTAGAGTGTGTGGGTGTATTCCAACAAAGTCTTGCCAGTTGAGACGGAAACATCAGAAAAGAACAAAAAGAATGTTTCAAATAGCCGTCCCCTATAAATATCTGGGCACTCTGTTTTATTCCCCCTCTTTCTCTCTCTCTCTCTCTCTCTCTCTCTCTCTCTCTCTCTCTCTCTCTCTCTCTCTCTCTCTCTTTCCTACAGACTAGCGACTATTAAAGGAACCAGAACACAGGTACTTGAAAGAGAAGCAGCTTGTTCATCACTTGCTTTCTGTTCCTTCTTTTGAAAAGAAAACTGGTGCCGAGACCACACGCAGGGGAAATGACTCTCTTTTCTTTCGTATTGACCGGATTCTGCATATTCTCTCACTCATATTCCAAGCCGAGCGCATGTACGTGCTCTTTTTTGGGCTCGCCATCCTCTGAATACCGTCTGGGGCTTTTACACGGGCATCGAGCGAGATGTGGACAGCTTGCCTGGGCTGTGATGGCTCTGATGGCATGACCTCATGGAGTCATGGGCGGCACAGTGATGCAGGGACGCGCAGCGCAAGTCTGGATATTGCATCCATCATCACCCCTCGCTTTGCAAAAGAGAAAAAAACTGGTTCTCGACCAACAGCTACCCAGGGACTGGCAGCTGTGGGCGGCAGCAGCAGGCACTGTGATAGCCATCTTGGCTCTTCTGTGGCATCACTGGAACGTTCCCTTTTCTGGGAAGGAGGCGGAGGATGCGGCCAACTTACTCACAAACTGTGTGGCACTCACACTCACTCCTGATAGCCCTCTGCAGTAATGTTCACTACTCAGTTTTTTTTTCTTCTCACTAAGACGCCATCAATGATTCATTGTGTTGCCAAGACAGAGTGATAAATTTGCAGAAAGCACCAAACATGCTCCTGTTAATGCATTACAGAGCATCTCAGTGACATTGAACAAAGCCCTGATTGCAATCAGGGACCTGCCGCTGCAACAGAAAAGCCTAAAATGACACTGTGTGTGGCTCCTTAATGAGAATAACAGAGATGAAATAAGTCAAGAGTTTGTTTTTTGTTTTGTTTTTTTCACTGCTGCTCCAGAATGTCCTGGGTGTGCCAATTGGGGCCTACCTGGTGTTTTCACTTCACTTCTGCCCCAGACTGATTATGTAACAGCAGCATATGAGTCATGATACTTAGAGGAGCTCTTCCTGTTTCACTCTGCCTTCCTCCCTGTCTCTTATTCACTCTCTTTGCTGCAGATTGTTTTTGTTCCCCCCTATGAAGAGCTCTGATTATGGTGCTTCTGGGTCATTCACATAGCTCGCGCAATGTTTCCAAAGGTTTCCAGAAGCTGAACTGACACACAGTTTGTTCCCCGCTCACAACGTATATTGGAACATATTGTATGACAGCAAAATGTTTTATATTTACAAAACATCACAGGAAGAAAAAGCAGAAGGCAGGAATGTTTTTTCACAGCATTTTTCTTTTTCTTTTATTCCAATTTCTATATATACTGCTCTCAAACCACTTCACAGGCTGTGTTATGGTTTTTAATTTTATGTGTTGCACTTGCATTTGCCCCCCAATTGCCCCATGGCTGTTTATTCTTGACTTTTCTGGCTTTGTATCACATGTCATATCTTGTGAGAGGTTCAGTTGTCATAGAGATGGTTTTATCAAAAGTATCAAACAGTCTTATTTATTTTTTCTAAATTCATTTGATATTTCAAAGGTTAAATTCAACAATATTTTACTTTTATTGTTTGTGTCTTCGCTGCTTTCTGCTTTGTTTCTACTAGTTAGTATCAAAATGAGACATCTATCTGCATTAATTGACTGACAATTGGGCAACTCAAAATTTTTTAATTAGTTGAAAAGTTTATTGTTTTGTCGCTCATTCCAACACTCACAATGCATAAACGTCATTGCAGTGATTATCATAGTTTCTTAAAAAATAATTTAAAAAAAAATATATATATAGACACTATATAGACACTTTCAATACTTACAAGCAAAAATTACAAAGACAACAACAAAAAGGACGGGAATATTTTAGTTTATGTGCGATTTGTGTCATTTAAATGTTTATTTCTTTGTGAATAAAATTGGCAAAATGAACAAGCTTGTTCTATGCTTTGCAAAAATTAAATATTCAATAAACGAATAGACTTCACTTATCAAACAGATCTGACTTGTTCAGCTGTCTTAATGCTCCTCACATGATCAGTCTCCTTTACCCATTGGCACATAAAATCAATTGATATCAACACACTGTTGGCAATGGTTGCCATGCCATGCCGTAGTTCACGCACTGCATTGGGACCAAGTGGGACTTTTTCTTTTATCTATTCATATTTATCTCAGCACAGAGTAACACTTTATATTACAATACACTTTGAGGACACACTGAAAACTCTTTTATTAAGTGTTGCTTTTGGTCTTTTTGTGGACTTAATTTGCATAAGGAAAAATGCAGCGATCTCTGGTCTTTAGGAACAGAAAAAAAAGAAAGAAAAACACCCTCACTAATCACTGCACTGTTCCCAGAAAAGAAAACATGTCACAGCTGGGCGGACGTTTGGGGGCCAAGGTCATTTGTCAGCCGTGCTCTTGACAGTTCTCGCCACTAATGAATGTACAACATCCTCCACTCACCATTGCCCCCAAGGAGGGTGGAAATAGGCCAACTTTAAACACTTGAGATTCAAGAGATGTTCTGTCCGCACTACACTAAACTCTATGTGTGTTTGTGTGTGTGTGTGTGTGCGTGTGTGTGTGTGTGTGTGTGTGTGGCGGGGGGGCCTCCGACTGTCTCGACTGACCAGTCTCATAAAAACAGGGACTTATTTTTCATCAAGCTTACTGTTTGCTTCTTTTCTGGGAGGGTGCGCTTCACAATAACACTCACTATCTGCCTGGCCGTGTTGCCAGGGCTCAGCCACACTGGCAACAAGGGATTTTTCTGTAGCAGTTCCATAATTGCAAGGCATTTGTCAGATCACAATATTCACCTGTGGTAGATGTAGAACATACTACAGAGACAACTGCTTTATGTACCATGTAGTTTACAACATACATATATTAAAACGAGCTGCTGTGCGAACACAGCTGCACTGCACTGATTTTGATCGGTACCCCACCTGAGACAATAGATTTTTGCTGTCCCTTATTCTTGATGTCTCCATTTCCTTCTCATTCCTGTTCGGGCTTTCCTGCATCGGTCCCTACTGGAGGCCTTTGACTTTTACAGAGTGTGGTGCTACCTGTCTCTTCCTCTTTCATCACTCTCACATTGCCCTTTGTGATCATTCCTCCTGTATACGATGATGAACGCCATTGCCTTTGCCCTATTCTGTTAGTTTAACAGGGACAAGAGGGCAAAATGCGGGCGTTTAAAGCTGCCTGATGCCCTACACACTGAAATGTTGTAATATGTTGTGTGAATGTTGAATGTAGTGTGGGTGATTTTACATCAGGGAGTAAAGTAGCATTGGAAGACAAAGTAGAGTAAAAAGATGATCTCTTTTGTGTTTTTACAGTATGTTTGGCTTGGGTAGGTATCAGTGTTGCTCGGTGTTTGATAGTTATTCTATTCGAGGTTTTTCTTTTTAAGTGAACCCTGAAAACGTCTGTTCCTATGTTTACATACATGTTTCCCTTGATCGGAATCGGATACAAGTGATGTTTGTTCCAGAACAACAACCATGATTGGCAGAACTGTCAGCAAGCTCCACGAGACGCGCAGTCAGGACACACGAGAGGGAAACTTTGGTGCAACCGAGTTTAGATTGCTGATAGTCAAATCTGTACTGCAGCAGGTGTGAGTGACATAAAGGACGTTTTTAAACGCCTTGAGTCTGATCTACTAAAGCTTTGAGTGTGAAGATGCTCACACAAGTGGAGGCTGATCTACTGACAAGACGCACTGAGCCAAATAACTTAAAGAATATTTAATATGAGAAATATGCTCCAGATTGTCCAAAATGCTGGGAGGATTCTGATAAGTTACAGTAATTTGTCAACGTTTGCATTGTTTACGATCGCGTCTGTTTTTAATGTGTTTGATAAGGAAGTACAGTCTGAGATGATGTTGTTATTACGGTGAGAGAGGCACATCCTTAGCTGGCTCCACACATGTTTTGTTTGTGGACTTTATTGTATGATCTTTTTTACTTGATACCTGTAAATTTCACTTTCCCACACCGATGGGTTTTTTTTAATACATTTTTGTATTTTTCATCCATTATGCTTGATAGCTTCCTCCACCAAAACATTCAACTCTTTTGCGTTGTCGGGTTTGTCGTGTGCATTCTCTCAACGGTGAATGCCAGCAAACAGCCACAGACGCAATGTATAGTTTCAAGCAGATGGTTCTCATGCGAACAGGAATGCACACAAAACTCTTCTTTGAATGCCCCTATTCACTCGTAATGAGTTAATAAATCACACATTAACTGAATGCGAAATCTATGTGAGGATTTAATTAGGGATTCTTTACTCAGGATCTTAGTAATACAGGCCCATAGAGTGACTATTGTATTGTAATATTTCCCCTCAAAATAGGATAATTTTGATCCTCACAATCCTACATTGTTTAGCTGGCAATGCTGAAAAAGACAGAAACACGAGGGTATACTTGACTTGACTCTAAAGGTGAAAGACAATCTGGTCACCAAAATTTGGTTGAAAGTGGAAAAATTAATCATGTTTGTTTTATGGGGGGAATTAATAAACTGATTTCTCCAAAATATATCAAAACATATCTTTTTAAATTATTTTTTTTTACATATTGTATGGGTTATTGCAGCACAGCAGTGCTGAAAATATGAAGACCACTTGAATATAAAACAAATGAAATGCTTGAATTATTTAAATGATCATTTAAACACAGAGTAGCTATAAGATAACACAAGTGTCTCCTTATTCTACTGATCCCTTTAAAAATGTTTGACTGAAAGTAAGTGGTTTTGAGATTCAATAATATTTCATGCTGGCTTGACAGACGTTTCACTCACATACAGATTTTAAAACATATAATGATATCTACGTGTTGATACTGTCCAAACATTTATTTCATCAATAATGCCGAGATGAGGAAAGAAAAATGTGTGCAACAAATCCATGCTCATGTGATTGAACTGTTTATAATTAAATACTTTTATATTGCCCATGTATTGCTGTACTTATTGATCGGAGTCTTTGCTGAAATGTATCGACCTTTTGTAATCAGCAGCCTTGAGGCTTGAGGGATTAAAAGTGCTCTAAGCAGTTATTGTGGACAAACTGCCTGACAAAGTCAAGTGAAGACGGCTGAGGAGAACATTTGTTATTGTTGACCCGCGAGGCAATGCTGCAAGCCGTCTGCAACTCGATCAATCTCAGCTCCATCTCAGTAATTGAGTGCGTTGGGAGTGCATGGAGGCACAGGAACGAGGAGCCGACTGGCCCCTCTCTCATTGCACGGAAATGGTTGAAGCCTCCTCAATGATCCCACAACACATTACACTGTAGGTACTGTAACTAAGGCCTCCTGTCAAACTGAATATGGTGAAATTCAACTTAATAAGAGACCACAGAGAAGAGAACTGGATAGAACAGGTGTATATCAATATATTATGCCAATATATGTCCACATAGCTTTAGCAAATAGGACATAACACTCTTTATGAGATGTCATATACTATAAAAATGAATGTGGTACAAAAGCTTGATGAAAGAACAGGTCTATCCAGACTACAAATCTCATTTAGTCCAGGCTCTACCCGTGCAGGGTTTCATTCTCAAATTACCACACTTCAATATACATGCCTGTGATTCTATTTTCAGTGTCCTCTCCTCAAAGCGTCCAGGGGATTTACATCTACTTTCAACTTGTACATAGCATATATTGTAAATCCAACACCGAGCAAGAATTCAGCACAGAAAGGAGAAATTCAATCTCAAAAGACATAAAGCAATCGGGTGGAGGAAAGGATGATATATGAACATGAAGTGACGGTAAGTGGAAAACATCTCATCAGCTATAACAAAGCCTTATACACATATTCGTGCATATTTTTCTTATGAGAATATGATGCAAAAGAAGGCACCTCTTTGTTCAAAATGTGCTTAGCGTTAATGTATAACATATAGTTGAAGCTAAACTGGTTAAAATAGAATTCTCAGGGCAGAGGGATGATTGCACCATTTTGCTCAACCCAAGAAGTCTTGTATTTGTTTCTGGGCTCGGTCCTTTTCTTGAAGAGTCTGTATGCTCTTCTTGCACTTTAGTAAATCTAAAGACATGTATGATAGGTTCAGTGGTTTCTTGAACCTAACATACTTGTCCTTGGGTGTGAATGGTTGACATGTTTGCAGGTAGAGTAAGTGAATTTTTTTTTAAATCATAAAAATAAGACAATGAGAAGAAAACAAAAGTCATGAGTTAATTCTATTGATGTTCATGTGTTGTGTTGTGTTGCGTTGTGTTATAGTGAAGTCAGCGATCGCACACCAATCTGTTGAATCTAATGAATCCTGCATCAAGTCTGTCCTCGGTCCACTAAGGAAAAAAATGACAGATTTAATATAGTTAACACAGTGTCATGGGCCACGTTTAGTGTTGTTGCGTTGGTTTGTTATTCTGACACTGTCTCTTGTTTCAGTCTCTTTAACTTCCCCTCTTCGTGTCTGATTGCTGTTCCCTTTCCTGAAGTGTTTCACCTGAGTGTGTGATTGTCTTCACCTGGTGGCTTTGGTATATATCGAGGCTTTTCTTGAGTGTCTTGCTTGCCGGTGCATCTGTGTTTCAGTGTTAGTTGTGTTCCTGTGATTTCTACCCTCCTTGTGCTCCAGGCTTTTCTTTGTGTTTGGATTTTTGTCGTGATGACATGGTCTTGTGTTGGCTGCTTGTTCCACCTCTCCTTTCCCCAATGCTTCTAACACAGGAAGCTCCTGTGGCTTAAACAATGGTGTCTGGTCTAATGAGTCTTTCCCCAATCAGCAATACCACACTGCAGAACCTAAAGTGGGTACCAGAGTGACACTAACTTGAGTAACAGGGGAAAGAAGCTGACTGAATGGGTGATGGAACAGACCAAATCAATAAAGAGAAAACAAACCCCAGTTATTTTCATTTAATTCAATTTGCTGGGAACATGTTATAAAGACAGAAATAAAAGAGCATAATTAAAATCTTTGCTTTCATTTTTTATTTATATTATTATTTAGTTCCATATGCTGTTACATCAACAAGTTGTGTAAAGTGACAAGCACTCCCCAACAGCACGTCTGCTCAGGCAAACTAAAGCGCTGAACTGATTTCTTGCATTGTGGAGGTAGCTGACTATGTATATGGTGCAGATAGAGATCTCGCTCTGTGTAAACCATGAGAGGTACGTGATGTAGAACACATCCATAGTCATATCATCGGCACATCAAGCAATAGAACAACTAGGAATGTTTTGACAGTCAAGCGAACAGCTTCCAATGAAAAAAAGCATCCATTTTTAATGTATTTCTAATTGTGTATTTTAGTAGAGGAGGACCCCTACTAAATGGTTGCACATTGAATCTAATACATGTATAACCAGCCTTGTTTTTATTTCTTATGCCTCTCTCCTGAGTACTAGGAACATTGTGTTTTCCGCTCATACACCGAAGCTAAATAGTCTGTCAAAGTGTCTTTTGCTGTGTGCACTACTATTTCTCTTTTCTTTAACCCTTTGTCTTGAAGAAATAAAAACAATTTTTTTGAAAAGGAGGACTACTTTTCATCAGGGACACAAAACTGTGAAACATACAATCATAGGCATAGGAACCGGGAGGGACGGAGGGGAGACGTGTCCCCGCCCAATATTGGAGACTTGTGCATTTGACCCCCCCCCCCCCCAATAATTATACCGTGGAGGAGAAAGATGCTCTGATTTTGAAATTTTTAACTCGAGTTCTTTTTTTTTGACGGTGCAGCACAGCGTCCTGTCAGAGCCCCGCCCCTCCTCTCTGCAAGAACTTTAATAGCTAACGGACAGGAACTTAAGAAATTTGTCAGAGATTTTGATGATAAACCAGATTTTTTTATGTGTACAGGAGACATGGTTAAAACCATTCCTTGATTTTGTAATTCCAGGGTACATCTGCCTGCAAAAAGATAGGGCTGACCATTCAGGAGGGGGGTTTGCCACTTTTAGACAGACCTCTTATATAAAGTCTGTGAGTATGAAATGCCAATTGTTGGAACAATTGGAACAGTTAAGCATGTTACTTGCCATCCCTTCACATTTGAGTGTCGAGTTGTTGATGTATGGACTCAGCAAGGAAAATTAAGTTTGATCAACTTTTACAACCCCTATAAACCTTTATTATTGTCTGAAACTGAAGCGCTACTAAATAAGATTACTTCCCTGTGACTCTAATGCGCATAATCCGCTGTGGGGAAGTCAGTCAAGGGATGGGAATGGTGCTGTAATTGAAGATATGTTGGATCATTTTGGACTAATAGTTATGATTGATTGCATGCCTAATAGATTTGATTCTACTTCCCATAAAACATCCTGTCTTGATTTAACTCCCCAGACCCAGAGTGGGTGAATGGGATGTCCTGGGGAAACATTCAATGGGGAGTTACCACTTTCCTGTTTTAAGGAAATTAGGACGATCCTTGATAGTGGTTCAGGGGGACTTGGGTAAAAGGTTTGATTTTTCAAGGGCAGCAACTGGAAATCGTTTCGGGGATATTAATAGTGAATGTTCTGTAGATGAGTTTAATGATTCCTTGACTAAAGTAATTCTTGATGCGGCTTTAAGGACGATCCCATGTAAAGGAGTCCCAAAGGGTTGAGTAATTGTTCCGCGGTGGAACAGTGATTGTGACAAGGCAATGAAAGAAAGAAAACAAGCTTTTAAGGTTTTGAGCAAACATCCTACTCAGGAAAACAGTGTTCATTTTAAATGCTGTAGGGCGAAGGCAAGAAAAGCTAGAAAAGAGAGAGAGAAGCATTATTGTCATTGTTCAAGTACAACGAAATTCCGTTTGTTGCATCACTAATAGCAGCAGCAGCATGTCACATTCACATTTAAATAAAAAAAATAGTCTTTGGTAAGGTGCGGTATTGAAGTGCAAGTTCTTTTGGGGGGGGTGCTTAGAGGAAGTGTTGGAGGTCTTTTTGTGGAACCTTGGGGCCGGATACTCCAGTTAGGCAGGTCTGGACTAGAATACATAAAATGTCTGGGAATATGGTGAGGTCTTTAATGCCAGCCCTCTCTGAAGATGGTAGGGAAGTAGTGAATAACTTAGAAAAAGCAAATATGTGTGTTAAAGATTTTCAAGAGATACACAACTCAAAGTTTCTAAGAGATTATGGTCTAGTGAAGAGGGAAGAAATCTTGAATTTATTTATTTATTCACAAACAGCTAGTTATGATGTGTTCTTCTCTCTGAATGAGCTCACGCAGGCAGTTCAAGCAGGAGCTAGCTCTACTCCTGGATGAGACAGGATTAGTTATGAATTACTTAAACATTTAGATGAGGTAACATTGGAAGAAACACCGGCTTTGTTTAATTGTGTCTGGGAGGCTGGAGGATTACCTAAGGTGTGGAAACGTGCTGTTATGGTTCCCATCCAGAAACCAGGAAAAGATCCCTCTTGCCCTTCATCTTATCGACCGATTGCTTTAACAGCTGTTTTATGTAAAGTGATGGAAAGAATGGTGATTAATAGGTTAGTCAATTTCCTTGAATCAATGGGTTTCTTTTCAAGCTATCGAAATGGGTTCAGAGTTGGTAGTACTATGGACTCCATTGCAGTACTTGATCAAGATTTCAAAAAAGCTAAATAAAGAAGGTGCGATTGCTGTGTTTTTGGATATTGAAAAGTCATACGATTCAAAGTGGAATTAGGGATTATTAATAAAACTTCATGATGCAGGTGTTAAGGGTAGGATGTTCCACTGGATTAAGGATTTCCTTAATAATAGATCCATGGATGATGGAGCAATCTGGAAGAAGGGTAGAAATATGCCTGTCCTTTTCTGTCAGATGCAAAAAGCTCTGGATCAGGTAATTCAGTGGGCAAATGACTGGGGATAAATGTGAATAATGAAGCTAAGGGAAGCTGAAAATATCTCCTCAAGTCATCAAATTACTGAGGAGACATTCCCATAACGTCAAAAAAAAAGTCTTGGCACTGTATATAGTTAATACTTTGTAGCGCCCCCTTTGGAAAGCTGAGACCTGAATTAACCTGACAGGGTCATGGCTTGTTCTCAATCATCTTTAGGAAATGATGAAATGTCAGACACTCATCTGACCTTGCTCCAACAATCCAGCACCATGGGTTCCTCTAAGCAGCGGCCTACAACTCTGAAACTGAAAATAATTGATGCTCACAAAGCAGGAGAAGGCTGTGAGAAGATAGCAAAGTGTTTTCAGGTGGCAATTTCCTCTGTTCAGAAAGTAATTAGGAAATGGCAGTCAACAGGAACAGTGGAGGTCAAAGTAAGATCTGGAAGACCAAGAAAAATATCAGAACAGCTCAAAGGATTGTGAGAAAAGCAAGTCAGAACCCACGTTTGAATGCACAATCCCTCCAGGAAGCTCTGGCGATACCTGTACAAATATGGTCTTCATGGAAGAGTCATCAGAAGAAAACCTCTCCTACGTCCTCAGCACAAAAAGCAGCATTTGAAGTTTGCAAAAGAAGATGTGGACAAGCCTGAGGCATTTTTGGAAACAAGTCCTGTGAACTGATGAGGTAAAAATAGAACTTTTTGGCCGGAATGAGCAAAGGAACGTTTGGAGAAGAAAGGGAACAGAATTTCATGAAAAGAACATCTGTCCAACTGTTAAAAATGGAGGTGGTTCCATCTTGCTTTGGGGTTGTGCTGCAGCCAGTGGCACAGGGAACATTTCACCGCCAGAAGGAAGAATGGATTCAATTAAATTTCAGCAAATTCTGGACACTAACTTGACGCCGTCTGTGAAAAAGCTGAAGTTAAGTGAGAGTATGGCTTCTACAAATGGATAATGATCCAAAAAAACCATCTCAAAATCCACAATGGATTACATCAAGGGACACGGGCTGAAGGTTTTGCCATGGCCTTCACAGTCTCCTGACCTCAACATAATGGAAAATCTGTGGACAGAAAGCCCAGAAATCTCACAGAACTGGAAGACTTTTGTAAGTCAGAATGGGCGAAGATACCTCAAACTACAATCGAAAGACTCTTGGCTGGCAACAAAAAGTGTTTACAAGCTGTGATACTTGCCAAAGGGCAAGGGCGCTACAAGGTATTAACTATATCGGGTGCCAAGACTTTTGCACAAGCCTTTTTACTTTTTCTGTTATTTTGAAAGTGTAAACAATGGAAATAAAACCCAATTTTTTTGACGTTATGGGAATGTCTCATTTGTAATCTGTCGCATTTTGGAGATTTTTTCAGTTTCCCTTGGCTTCATTATTCACATTTATACACATACACATTTGACCCGGGGTGCCCACACGTCCGATCCCCACTGTAGATATTTTCCTTTACTTTAGTGGGGGAGTTATCTCAAGTTCACCATTGAGAAGCTTTCCTCTTTTTCTGTTGTCTTCTGCTCAAGAATTTGTTTCCAAGTCTCAAATCTGAAAAACAAAATGATGTTTGTTGTGTAAAACAATGCTGGTTAAACAGCCTATCAGCCAAGGTTAGTGCAGCCATCTAATTAACTATGTGTAAAATGAAGCACATCCAACTGATCCAGTCATTTTTCAATTATGAATAACAGCTTGTCTTGTCATTGATGTGCTTACTTGTGTTACTGTTGAATTGGTTCTCGTCCTTCGGGGGGGAGGAGCAGTCACAAGTCGTGCCCTGTGTCTCCTCTTCATTTTGTTGTGGTGATCTTTAATAAGCAAGAAAGAAAATTGTTACTTTCAGTTTAGTTAGTCTTTTTTCTTAAAATTCAAAAACTCCTCAGAGCGATAAAGTTTGGACCACTACCTGTTGACAGACTCTGATTGGTCCAAATCCTCCAAGTGTATTTCATTATTTAAAGTCTTTTCTTCACTGATGAAGACATCGTGTGCCACGGCCTGCTCCTTATTGCTCAGGTCAGACAAACAATGTTCATTGGCCAAATGGTTTCTGTTGAACCTGGTGATGCTGGCCAAAAGCCGCTCAATGTATTCATCATCGCTATCAGAGGTGCAATTGTTGCGCACCACCATGTGTGCGCTGGAAGATTTTTGTCTTTTGTTTTTTCTCTGTCGTCTTTTTCTCAAATTTCTTTTTCCAAGTCTCAAATCTGAAAAACAAAATGATGTTTGTATTAAACCGTGCACCCGTGTGTGCTACTAAATTTGTCTTTGTGCGACTGAAATATTTAGCTCGCCAGTGAGTTATTTGTCATATCATTTTCAGCAGGCTGTTTCATATCATCCAATTTTCAACTGCAATAACTACATTTTAAGTTGAAAATACATTGTAAGAGGAACATAAATGCCTCGAAATGTGATGTTTCTTTTCAGAAACCCTGGAAAATTAAAATGGAGTTTTTCTCAGGTTTTTCTCATGTTTCAGACTTCAACTGTCCAATAACAATGATTTTAAAGGAGACAAACTCCAATTTGCAAAAATCTTTGCAAAGTTTTACAGGTCGGATGATTACTCCCAAAAGATCAAATACAAGATGATTAAAATTATAGACACAGCATCTCTAAGTCTGTTTTTCTTGTATTAGTTCCCATTATTCTCTTTTATATTTGTGGTAGATGTGCTTGATCACAAGTTGGCCTTATGCTAGTGATGGTGAAATATTTTGTTGTTGTCATCAGAATCACGTTTTTTATTTTTTGTGGGGTTTTTTTTGTGGGTTTTTGTTGTTTTTTTTACTCCCTGTGCAAGGTGCTCGTATTCAATCTGTTTCAAATTATATTAGTAACACACTGGACAACTGGAGGGAGAAAAAGAGGACAACAAATGGCCATTGCTAAGTGCAAAACCGGATTCTGCAGCAACAATACATTGTACAATCAAGGATTTCGTTCAATGTGAACGAGGGGACTTTTATAGTACCGTTAATCCAGATTTTTAACCATTATGCGCATTTGCCACAGAATGTCTCCTCTGGAGATGTCATGTCCGTGAACCTGCCTTTTCTTATTTGTCATATGGAACAAGCAGGCTTATAAGACTCTAACCTGCTCTTAGAACAACTTCTGTACAATTCTTCAGTTTACCATCTTCATAAAACTACAAGTGGAGCTCAAGCGATCACCAGCAGATGTCAGTGCAGCACAGCCCAAGCTCTCTCCTACAACCAGATCCAGGCCTCAGGAGCACCACTTTGGGTTAAGATCCTTCCCTCTATGTTATCCATGAAAAATGAGAAGCATGTCCTTCTCCTGCCCTTGAGGCCTCTGCAGCTGCTTTAAGCTCAGCGATAAAATAGTTAAAGCCAGCCAGTCTTCTCCATTTGACTTGAGAGGCTGTAGAGTTGCACAGTCTTTGGCGCCAGAGCTGCTAATCTAGCCCAGCAACTGTACGAGGGTGCTAATCGCAGCTTTTGGTAGGGAAAGGGAGAAAGAAAAAAAATAAAACCTTTCCATGGCAATCAGGCCATTTAGAGGCCCATGTGAACTCACCCTGATGAGTTTACAGCCACTGTCAGGCTCAATCAAGTACAATATTTTATAGCTTTCATAGTAATGAGGCTAAATCTTGAAAATGCAGGTTTGGAGAGCCCAGTGTTCCTCTTAATGAGTTTTCTTCCTTTTACCCTTTGACAGAGGGGAAAAAGAAAAGGGGGCAGGGGGGGGATCACTGTTTTTGCCAATTGTATTTACAAAAATATTTACAGAAATACTGAAGCCTTCTCGTCATTTACTGGCATTTTTAAATCTTGCTGCCTTATTTTCTCATCTACAGTTCCAAACTGGCTCCATCAGCAGAGGACATAAAATCTCTTTGTGCATGTTATTTTGTAAAGTTCACACAAATGTGATGTGTTCTATGTGTAGGGATTCCACAACCATCAAGTCTTTCACTTGTCTCTTTGCAAAATCATATAAAAGATCAGCTTAGCTTAGCGAGTGTGAGAACAGCTCCAGTGAAGGGAAAACTTAGAGGACATAAGTGAAAAATACATTTTCACATAGGACTTCTAATTTTATGTATTCATACTAAAAAACAATTGATACTGCACCAGTTTGTCTTTGGTAAATACTTCTCAAGCCCCTTTTGCACAGCAACGTTTTCAAGTATGGAAAACTTTCAAACTTTCACAGTGCTTAGAGCCACGGAAAATGTAACCTTTTTGAAAACGGCCCCTAAGGTGAAACTTTTCGAGAATGCTCAGACTCTGTCTCCCTGGAAACGGGGGAATGGAACTTTTCTGAACTACTGCATCTGCGCACCATAGGTGTAGTAGTTTTTTCAGCAGTTGATGGACAATAACTATTCACTCCTCCAGATTGTCATGACTCTCAGTCCATATTCAGCTGGGAGTTAGTAGTTCTACAGTTGACAGTCACCGTAATCACAATCCAACTTGGTCGTCTGTCCTTATGAATGTCTGTGCGCTCGGCATTGTTGATGTTTATAACGTACTGTTCTCTGAAGGTGTGTGTGTCTGATTTCACTACTAAAACACCCAATGATGCCAACTTGTGGTCCAGCATGCTAACTTCATCCATTTCTGCCATTTCCTTGAAAAAAGACGTCACTTACAAAATGTTGCGGTATGAATGCACAACTACAATGCAAAAACGATGCATTTCAACTTCAAATGTTGTTGGGTAAATGGGGCCTAAATGTTTGAAGAAGGAAACCAGTGTCTGTGCTCTTACTGATGCATGCTATTGGGCGGGCAAGACAACTTGTGCAAAGAAACTCAAACACATTTTATTCAAGTTGATAATATCACCCTTGTTAGCACCATTAAGATCCTTCTTCTCCTGAATGGACAGTAGGATCAAAGGTGTCGCTGCCCATCTGTGTAGCATGTGGTGGTCAATACATCGAGACATTGATTGCAGACTGACTCTGTCCTGATCGGCCAGCAGTGGTTCCAGCTGCATTCGGTTGTTACTAGAAACGCACAATGGAGTAGTGGTCCACGTTAATCCTTCTGGATACAGCTCTGAGGCTCTGGCCAGATTGGAGAATGTCAATGATCAAAATACACTTCGTAGCATCATACAGGACAGTGACTGTGACATGGGCGTGTGATCTTTTTATACCAAGTGAACAGCCATACCCCAGGAGTTGCTACTAAGGATTACTGGCTCATGTGGTGAGTTGGAACCATTAAATTTGATACTGATAATGAAACCTAACTTGTTTTTCAAGCAAAGTCAGTGACATGGAACAGACAAAATATTCATATGATTATGACAAGTCAGCTCAAGTTAATGTGCCTGGTTGCTGGTATGAGGGCATGTTTTGGTGTTGTATTTATTTGCAAATTTCATGCGGCACATCTTAAAATTCCACAAGATTGTATGATGAGACACAGCCGTCATAGTTTACACAATAGTGCCATATGCTGGGCATAATGCTCTTGCTCCTTTATTGGGGTGGTGTTTTGTTTTTTGTTTTTTACCAGTCATGGAGTCACTAAGAGCCTATCAAATGTACTAACCCTGGCTCATTGAGACATCAGCTTATGCTTTCTTTGATCTAAATTTGGAGGTGGACTGATCTTTCCTTTTCAAATGGTTTCTGTTTCTTCAAACCAGGGTTCGGACTTCAGTGTTTATACTTTCATAAATGAGAAACAGTCTCACTGAAGTTCATTTTAGTCCACGTTATGATAAAATCTGAAAAATTTTAATATTTGAGAACTTTGTTCCCAACACCTGGTCAGAATTTTTTTTGGAAGGTTAAGGGACATCTTTGTATTAAAAAAAAAAAAGATAAGAAAATCCTGGATATTCTTGCCAAAAACCTTGTTATGTTAGAATGTAGAGTGTTTTGTTTCCCTCCCTCCGGATATCACAGAATTCTTTACATCACGGACAGACATGTTAAATTAACATGACTGATGAGGTTAATAAATATCATACATTCCTCCCTTATGCAATTGGGGTTTGATATGAAGCAGTGACGTAACAGTTGGTGAGCTCTCCGCCTTGCGTCCATGGCCTGTCCCATCCAGACATCACTGACCGTGGCGAATGAGCATTACAGTACTGCCGGTGTTCTCAAAGCATGTCAGACTCAATGTCAAGGCCTCCTTCCTCAGCAAACTCTCAACTGTCACTCACGTTTAAGCCGGGCAGCTTGAAAGAGTCACAGGGACACATGATACAGTCTTCCCATTGAACTGAATTTGACGCGTAATGCCCGGCCAGTTAGTTCAATAAATGCACTCAGACTCTGCATTGTGGCCTCCCACTTGGCCTGGACCAAAATGTGGCACCCCAGATCTAAAGGGAGGGAGGGAGGGAGGGGTCGGGGGGGGGGTCGGATGGAAGGAGAAAGAGGAGCCCTGTCGGTCATGTCGGCTTTGCGTTACTTTTGACTTTGCTGTGCATGTGCTTCCAATTACAGACAAAGGAGAGGCGGTCCTGTGCGGCATGTGGTTCCATTTAGAGCAGGTGAAACAATGTAGGAAAATAGATCCGTCATCCGTCGCATTCCAGAGGCCAGTGAGAAACGGCGCTAAATCATAGCAAAGCTAATCCTGCGAGGAGCCCGTGGGGTAGAGGCGGCTGAGGGCCCTGGAAGCATCTTCAACAGGGGCGTGCTCATATCGGTCAAAATGTCCAGCACTTCAAAGTCTTATTTTAATAGAAACATCCCCTTTCCTTCTTCCCTTTACTGTGGAATTCTATTGTTTTCCTCGAGTTTCTTGATTTGTAGCCATAATAAGCAGCGTGGCTCGTAAAGGATGCCATTGCCAGCCAGATCAGTACTCTGGTCCAGACAGTAACGTCTTAACTACTATTTGATGGATTGCCATGAAATGTGATACAGACATTCAAGTCCCTCCAAGGATGAATTGTAATAGCTTGGCAAACCAGACTTTTCATTTTGGCAAAGACTAAGTGATACCATAAGGTCATATTCGTCTTAGTCTTGTTCTTCTCTCATTCAGTTGTTGTCACTCAGGTCCCCACGTGTTCCTGCCCAAAAATGCCAGATGAAAATATTTAATATTAAGGTGAAAGACATCCATCCATTAACCAGATATGTACATACTATAACACTTTATCCAACTTAGAGGCACATAGTGCTGGAGCTGATCCCAGATGTGTATGAGCAATGACAGGATGCCAGGATATCACAGAAAAACTGAGAATCACACACTCACATTCACACATAAGGACAATTTGGAGTCCGTATTTAGCCTCAAACACGTGTTTTTGGACAATGGGAGGTTAAAAAAATAAACCAAAAACAGGGGGCCTCCAAGCCCCAGGGCACTGAATGCACCAACGTGTGGCCATTGGAGCTTCAACCATGATTTGATCTATCTTTTAGTCGATGAAATGTCACCAAATCATCAAAAATGTCAAAGTCAACATCGATAGATTTTATGTTTTATTTGCAGGTCAAAATCTGATGTATTAACTGAACAAAGCTTCTCAGGAATTTTTAATATGGCGACAGTGTTTTGAGGTCAGATGAGGCTGTGTTGTGTACGAGACAAGGTACGTCATTGACTGCACTGAATATGGTGTGCAGGTCGGCAGCTGATTTTATCAGACCTTTCCTGTCATCTGTCCTTCACGTGAGCTCTCTACTGGGGCCTGGAAGGTTTGTCTCTTTCCAGTATGTGGTTATAGTTCGGTCATGCAGCCACTCTCCTTCGCTGGAAAGAATGTAGGTTAATATAACAAGTGGGATCTGGACATCTCGCTCTCATTTGCCTTTTACAGCCCATAGGAGCAAAGGAATAGCGTGTGCTCCAAGCTGTAAATCAGTGGACATTTGGCGTACCCCTACTTTACAGGAGGGGTGCTGTAGGCCTCAGTTAGGCCACGTACCAGCAGCACCCAGTAAAGCTCTCATGTGCGGGATGAAAGGGAAGAGAGATGAAAAGAAAGTAGGCATATTTTTAGCTTGGCGAAAGCCCAATGAGTGTCGACTGGACTTTGGGTTAACAAGCACGTATTTGAGTGATTACTTCACAGTTCACATAGTTTCAGAGGAATACCTTTCTCTGTGTACTTCCTCCAAAAGCACACATTATGGGAAATCATAAAGACGGTATAGAATCCAGGGTGGTGCTCAGGACGGCATGCCAGAATTGATAAAATCACACAGTTAAATAAGTGGCAGCAGGATTTTCCATCAATCACCTTTCAAATTTCTTGTTCTGGTCCAGATTTGCATTTGCTAAAAACAAAATCAAAGTGAATATAAATCTGGTCACGGACGATTTCTTTTCTTTTTTTCTTTTATCTATCTATCTATCTATCTATCTATCTATCTATCTATCTATCTATCTATCTATCTATCTATCTATCTATCTATCTATCTATCTATCTATCTATCTATCTATCTATCTATCTATCTATCTATCTATCTATCGATCGATCGATCGATCGATCGATCGATCGATCTGTTTGTTTGTTTGTTTGTTTGTTTGTTTGTTTGTTTGATTGTTTGTTTGTTTGTTTCACAGCTAAGCAGAAAAGGTTTTCCAGACCAATTTGCCTTTTTTGACCCACCAGTCTGGTATGTGTGATTAATCTGATTTCAAAGATAATGATCCCTGGTGGTATGGAAGATAGATGGATAGATTAATTTCACAGTTGGTAATTTTCTAAATTTAAAGACCTATAATGTGTTTTTTCAATGCCACAAACAGCAGTGCAACTTGATTGCTGATTGTGGTTAATATCAGGAAACAGACCATTTCAATCCATTTTGCTCATACCTCAGGTCTGATTTTAGTCTGTTGCCCACAGTCCATCTCTGTCTGCTACTGCACTCTCCCTCTGTCTTGAGTTGGGACACACAAACTCTATCATTCCCTGCCCTACTTACTTTCTGTTTTAAGCTCAGTTCATTCAGTTCATAAAAAGACACATACCCACCGACTCACCCCAAGTTACAACCAGCCAACTTTAGAGTTTTGGTTTTTAATGTGCCCAGGGTTTGAAATGTGATCTCAATTTTCTACTGCCAACAAAAAACAAGAGAACTGGATAGGATCGTACATGTTTGTTACACTTAATGTGCACGTGCACGCACGCATGCACAGACTCATGCACACACTCATGCATGCACAGCTATCAAAAAGAGCAATACATTTCTTTGAAGACTAACACAAGAACTGTACATGGGTTATTTATCGGGCCTGGATGTACTGACATGTTTGAAATCTTCTTCACTCTTTCTGTGGCAGAGCACATGCAAACAGTTCCCACCTGTTACTGTTTCTTGCACAAGTCATGAACCCATAAAAAGGCCTTTATCAGTATCCACATACTTCCTGTACCTCTTTGCAGTTGGTCTTTAATGTTTTCTCATGGTGAGGAATTTTCTTTGTAGAGTGCATCCCGAATTAGTCACATGGACTCAAATCATTTCAAAGATGCGCTCATTAAACCAAAAGGATCATCTCCTAATTCTGTAATGCACCAACAGGTATACTTTTCCTTAAAGGTTTGACAAAATGACATTCTCAACATCAACAACAGGGTTGTGTTAATGTCTTGAATCTAGATAAAGACTGTTTGCAATTGTCACAATATCATATCACAAGATCTTACACAGTGTTTAAGATTAAAACAATTTTGCAATAGAAATAAAGAAAGGAGAATTTTGTAAAGAGTTTGTCAGAGTAATTTGGAAGTAAAGAAGGTGAGAGGTTCACCATCTTCATTCCAGGTGTATAAATCTATGTCTGGAAACTGTAGGACCAAAAATAAAACAACTTTTATAAACAGCTTTTACATCATCACAAACTTGTGGGGAAATATATTTAGTATTTCTGCTATCCTCTGAATACACAGAAAGTCAAAGACATTCATTGAATTTTCAATCATCTAAGGAAGAAAAAGGAAAATCCATTATAACCGATAAGATAGCCAGAATATTTGGCTTTAAAAAGCTTTTTTCTTTTTAAACTTAACACATATAACATACTATTTCAAAAAACATGACATATACAAGGATTTCATTCACATGTGAACAGACCTAGTAACAGACTTTCCAGGGTCATGATCATCAGCCTGCAGAGTTTTTTTTCACTCAGCATTATGGTGGACAGACACCATGCAGCTGGTCAGCACAGGAAGTCCTCAAAACAAATGGCCCCTAATCACAGCAGCACAGCAACATACCGTCTGGTCCCTGCACTCGAACTATTCCCTGCATGGCCCTCAGTTGTCCAGAGAGGCACTGAGAGAGGGAGACAGACGCAAGGCCCATTAGGAAGCTAATGAACAGTATGCAAAAATCTGATAGCAGGTGAACCACTAATCAGTCCACAGCTGGCAGCCTGCGGGTACGATTCCCGCTCACCCAACAATTAACCCTGCGATAAATCATTCCACAGCTGCACCATCACATGGGGTCCATCCCCTTCTGCAACCCCTCAGTATGAGATAGGGGTCGATGAAAGAGGGGATCGCACCCAGAGGTTGGGGTTACAGATGGAGTATTTGAAGTCTGAGATGTTATGGTTGGTGTAGGAGGAAAAGGGCCCCCTGGAGAGAATGTTTAGGGTTCAGGATGAGAGACTTGAACAATGTTTCAGATTAGACTTCTAATCCTTCTAATGAAGGCCAACTTTAGTGCTCAATTGTTGAGTAAACTGTCATGCTTGTAATGCCCGTACCGCGGTGACAGAACCAGCTCCTTGTCTTTTATCGGCACACCAGTTATACACGCGAACAGATGTTAATCAAGTCAAGCTGATGCTGGAGGACGGTGTCGATGGTGGTGGTGTGTATTGTATGTGTGGATGTGTGTGAGAACATACGGATGCATGTATGCAATTAGTTTGCAGTGTGGGAAAGTGTGTCCACACACTTGTGGCGCGGTACTTGTACATTTGTTAGCATTTAATCAGCGCTCCGTTGAGGGAAATGGTAGCGCACTAAATATGGAAACAGGATGATTGCGCTTTTGTTCGGAGGAAAAAAATAATTTTGACTCCCTCAGCTGAACTACTGTAAGTGTTCATTTCTTATTTCCTGAGTACAGCCTTGATGTGAATTCAACCGCTATCACATCTGCCTTCTCTTGTTGAGCTTTGGTGATTAGTCTCGTACATCAGTCTGATGTTTACCAAATGGATGATTTTCAATCAAATTCAGTTGTAGGGTTGTTTAGAAAGGATTTCCTGCGTTCACTTGTGAGCCCTCGTTAAATTACAAAACATTAGGGGCCTTAAAGGAAGCCCTAATCAGATCCTCAAAACACTATAGCTTTCCAAACAAAGCTACGATTTACATGAATCATTTAAACATTTGTTTGGAGTCTGATTAAGGAAGCAGACAGTAGTTGCATGGAACAGTGCTAATGCTAACAGCACTAGAAATGTCCACTCAGGACATCCATTGCTAAAGTAGTCAGTAGGCATGCTTTGACTCACATTGAAGTCACAGGGCTGACATTCACTGTGGTCATACTGAAATGACACACAGTGAACAAATGAATGCAAGATGGATGACATTGTGAATAAGAAGTTAAATGACAAGGTTGAATCTGTTTCACTTTGAATTTGTGACGATCAGGATCAAATTAGTAAATTTAACAATTGTGCGGTTTATATTTATTCAAGGTTTGTTCTGTCCAAAACTACCAGGAAGCAGAGCACCAGAGCTTTGCATCCATATACGAGTTATTACAGCTCACCTCCAGGACTTCTGCACTACAATGGTACAGTCAAAGACAAGATTCACATTTCACACATTGTTCTCCATGTAACTGAAGTCAGGAGGCCAAACCGAGCCGACAGACCCACAATACTTTCATGGAAAGCCCAACAGGGTTGCATTTGATTGTCCATCACAGGACTGTTGACTTTTCCAAGACGTCTCCTGCTTTCATGGCTGGAATCAACTCCAGTTCCCTGATACCTTGAATTGGATAAAGTGGTAGAGAAGATGAATGGAAGCCACGACAAATTCAAATAAACTGGAGTTGTTTAACAATCAGTTGGTGTGGCATTGTCTCCACCAACGTCACCAAAAAACCCACAAGAGAAATGTATTTATGGAAAGGAATCAGGAGATTGCCAAATCAACTTGAGTTGTAGTGACATGTCAGATAATGTGTTTTTATGTTCGAGTCATGGTTTCTGTCACGCAGTGATGCCCAAAGCATTTGCGATACATTTCATCTTTTCAAAAGCGTTCAAGCAGACACAATTATATGAATTGACATAAAAGAGAATCCTCTCACTTTTTCATCTGACTTTTATACACATTTAAAGTGACTGCAAATATACCTGTGATGGTATCCTGTTTTATTGCATGGAGGAAGAGACAAACTTCGTCTCCACACACACACACACACACACACACACACACACACACACACACACACACACACACACACACACACACACACACACACACACACACACACACACACACACACACGGACGCGCACGCACAGACAGAGAGACGATGAGGCCCGTCTCTCTAATTATGCTATTTCAGGAGGCATAATGATCACTCTCCCTCCTTCACTCTCACTCTATAAAAACCCTCCAATGCACATCTCTATATCACAATGTTCTCCATCATTTATCCACTGAGGGCCTGCGCTCGCCCACAGTGACTTGTGCCAAGCCACAACTGTCCTCGCCACATCCTCTCACCTCGCTGCACCCCCCCACCCCCCCCACCCCCCGCCACCCAGTGCTTCCCTTGAGCAGAACCCACAGTCTATACAAACAAAATCGCCTGGCAACGGATTCCTTCTCCTGTGTGCTGTAGGCCACTAAGCCCGCCCCGGTCCTGCTCACTATCAATGAAAAAAGGATAAAAAGAGGAATTCAAAACAAATGGGTGACGCTGACAGATGCAGCTTTTGCCTTTACTCAGAAACAAAAGTGTTTTCTTCACTGAAGTCGGCAGCAGTGGGATTGAAGGTTATGTAAGCTTAAAGATGCCCGTTGTGAGAATTCGCTGCAGCAACTAGGAGCTGCTGATAACCTGTCAGCATGGAGAGAAGGGTAATGTAAATAACACAGTCCTCACTTCCAACAAAAGGTGGACATTTTCTTTGTAAATGTCATAATTCAAAGCACAGATGATGTTCCATAGGAAGCTGGACTTGCTTAAGGTTTTGAAGATATTTCACCAAGACAAGACACAGGAACACTGACAGACACACATAAGCAGTCGTCACTGTCACTTCTGGGAGTAAATAGCTCCAAATGTTGTAAGTGGATAATAACAATTGACCTCTTATCAACAATTTGAAAGAAGCAAACGATGCAACACAGCATCAGTTATACTTGCTCATACTTACTTACTCAATCTTACATACATGCTGACTCAAATTTCTTTTAGCTACCAACTATTTGAAATTTCAGTTTAATTTAATGATTTCCCAAAGTTTTAATAATTTTGGTATTTTGTAATATAGACCAGTGGCAGGATCAGAAAAAAACAACAACTCAGTAATTCATGTACATTTGCTGTTCTTCTGCTGCATATTTGTTCCCTGATGCAGTTTGTTTAGATATTTTAATGAGTACACAAGGGGGAAAAAAACATCAAACTCTAAGACCACATAAGAAGTGCAACTCACCACAGTTTATTTCGACACATAATTTCCTTTCAATGTAATACTCCACTGATGGCGGAGGGCAGATTATGTAACTTACACAATTATGGGATTTTCTCCAGTTTTTGTCTTTGTTTAGCCACGGATGGAAATCTTTTGATCTTTATTGAATGTGAGTTGCTAGAAAGAGGATAAAACTGGAAGAAAAACCCTGAAACGATCATTTAGGTAATGCAGGTATGTCCGAGTCACGCTTATGTGGTCCATCATGTCTTCTCAACTTTGTCTCAGAAGGACTTCTGTGTCAAGGGTCCTGTTTGGTGTTGAATTTACAAAAGCCCTGAAGATTAGGGCTGGTTTATGTTTACAGTTGGCCGGGTCATGAGGTCTTGTACTATGGTGGTACTCTCAAAACAGGAGCTCTCAGGGACAAGTGCTTTTTACTGCCGGGCTGTTGAATAAGCTGTGACAGGGCCTGTAATCAGCAGGCAAATATGAGACGTGTTTGAGACAAGCTCGTAGACAGTCGCCCCCCACCTCACATACGTAACTGACCGGGGTCACAAAGACATATAACACGCACGGAACCTGGCTGGCTGGTTGTGGTTGCGGTGTCAGTGGGAAAGGACAGAGTTAAAAATAGGATGCGGTGACGCTGGTATCGCATAATGACATCCTGGCTCGAGATCCGCGCACTGTTTACTTCACTACACGTCTGACATCACCACGGGGGAAATTTCTGAGGGAAAATAGTGCAATGGTGGCTGAGAGGTATTTGGGGCTAAGTGTGGGGTAGTTTTTGAGTGCATTCTTGTTCTAAACTGAGGACGCAATGTACCAGCGGCATCATTAACCACACCCTACTGATGGCAATTGTAGCAGCAACAAGAGCTGCACTTTCTCCTATACCTGTAACCTCCTCCTCTATTTAGACCAACAACAGATATACGTAAGAGCACACATTTAGCAAATATTCTTATATGGTATAAAATATAATATTCTCAGAAAATCGCTATTTGATTCAGAAATCTTCCACATCAACCTTCTCTTTAGAAGAGAACAAACATACACAGCTCTCCTTAGATTCTCTTGCCTTTCTGCAAAAAAGAAAAAAAAGTAATATGACCACCAATAAGTTAATAAGCAGCTCTGTCAAGCAGGAGTTGAACCATTTTCCACATCCCTACGATTGTTTGCGCTCATTGCCTTTGTTTGGATGACCTTTGGTCAGACGTGGACAGAGGTCGGCAGGTTTGCAGACAGGTTGGGAGCTGCTTGTCTAACCCCACAGCTGCTGTTAGAGGTGATTGCTTATGTGCTGACCTGTGAGATCGAGGCTGAAAGATCCGAGTGGAGGTGTGAAAATGTCTGAGTGGTCGACACCCGGAGACATACACATGAAGAATGTGTGAGAAGGTTGAGAAAACAAAATGCCTGTTGTGACTAAGACTAACTTTGACTGTGTGCGTGCAAGTGCCCCTCTGAGATGTGAGTGCTTATGCTTGAATGTGAGGTGTGCGTGTTGATGTGTACAGTTCCCTGACAGCGGCACCCTGTCATTATCACCTCTGACTGCTGATTACCGGCACTACATGGCCCGTGGAGGTGCACCTGGGGAAGCTGCTCACACCTGTCCCAACACTGCTCAGGTCTTAAACTGATTTAAGGCCTCCAGTTTGCTCCCCTGTCCAAGTTGGACTCAACAGACTACTCATTTCCAAGTTGTATAATGTTTTTACATGTGAATCAGCTTGTAAGAATGCTTTACTCCAGTCTGGGGGCTGTTATGTAATGGCACAGAAGTAGCATGTGAAGAGGACCTACACCTGTGGGGACATGCTTCTGTAGGTCACAGCACGTGTATTTGCGTGTTCATGTACATTAGTGTAATGGATGATAGCCATCATCACCTCCAATCCCCTTTTCTGACAGTGACAGCTGAGGTTGATGTTTCTGTGATTACATGTTCCAATGCTGATCGGGTGTTACATTACACAATCGCCTTTCAGTGATCCAATACATAAAACTTGCAGAATGAAGATGTATGCAGACCAAAACAATAATGCAGTACAATCCAATACTTTAAAGAAGGATTCTTGGGGATCTCTTGCATTTCCTATTTATGCGCATATAAGGTTTTTTTTTTTACATCTAAGCTTGTTTTAGCCTCATCACCTCTAAGTCTCATACAGAGTCTTAGAAAAATAAGTTTTTTGAATACAGCACTGGGAGCAGTAGGTTAGAAGATGTAGGACATTTCGACGTATCGTCAGGGAACGATTGGGGATCAAACCTGCAACCTCCTGCAGGAAAAATGAGACGCTCTATCAGCCGAGCCACAGCCTTCCCAAGTAATAAAAGAGGGTGATGCTCAAAGCTCTCTGTAGCGCTCCTTATTTTTACAAGAAACACTCTAAATGTTTGTTATTGAGTCGGACCAAAAGCAAACACAGGGAGTCGCCACCTGGAACAACACTACTGCTAACTGGACTCACTTCACATGAGTTGGTCCTAAAAAAGTACCTAACACTTGTAAGTAGAAGAGTCTAATTGTCGTAAAGTTTAAAAAGCTTAAAGTTAAATTGACCAAACAATATGATATTAATAACTTTTTTTACTAACTCAGTGCACATTGTGACCAATGCAATCTGTTTAATTTTTATTCAAATCCTGTTTTTGTCAGATTTTGTTTTTTTCATTTGGTTCATCTATTCAATTCACTTCACTTCACTTCACTTCACTTCATAACAAATCATAGGTCACTAACATTGATGGTAATGCTATTGCCTTTTGCTTTTTGTTTTTTTTTAATCTGACCAGTTTTCAGTGTGATGCATGTATGTCTTTGCTTTGATTTATGCAACTTTTACTTACTTTACTAAAATGTCTCAAGCCAATTTTGATTTAGATATATCAATGGTTGTTTTTTTAAATGCTGAAAGCATAATGAGAGTGTAAAAATACACTTTAGGCCAAAAGTTTGACATCTGAAAGCAGCAGCTGACATTAGTCACTTTGCACCGGTGAAAGGAACTGCAGTCCTCTGTCTTGTGTTAACATCTAGACGTAGTGGTTGTCAGTTGTGCTTTTTGACATAATGTTGAAAAAGGTTAGAGGTCAATGCCATAAGAGGAAACCTTTCAAGTCTGCACCTCAGAGTTACAAAACAGTAGATGATGCCTGAGGCTCCTCTTTGAAAGGTTAAACATCCAGAGTCTTTTTCCTCTTGACTTCTGTCTGTGTTTTACTTCTGCAGAGCTGATTAAGCATAGATAGCATATAAATCACCAACATCGACTCATATTTGTTTGGCGCTCAAATGCACGTCAAGAATTTCCCCCACTGATCTCTTCAGCTCATCTCTTTCAGTCTTCATTCAGAGTTTTTGTGACGTCCGAGTCTCGGGCAGCACACAGGGTGATTTACGTCCTCTTTTGCAAAGACAAAGGCTCTACAGAGACCGTGAGGTGAAAGGCTGTTCCTTGTACATGCACAGAGGTATGCAAACACCACAGCCCGCTTACAGCCCCTTACAGCCCCTTACAACCCCCACCAGTCGGTTGGTCCAGCTCGCCAAATATGCCTGCTCCATATATCAACTGAGCACCTTCTTGAAAGTAGGTCAATAAAAGAGAGTTTGGGCTGCAGTTCTCAGAACGTAAAAGTGGACACAGTCTCAGAGGTAGTTGAATGTGTAATGTGCCAGTGAGCATGACCTGGTCTGCTGTGGCAGTAAAGTTTCTAGGCCAACCTTTCCGCCAAGCAGGAAGGACACTTCTCTCCTCCAAAGTTTGTTCAGTCTCAGTTGTATGTGCATGTGAAACATAATAGTGTGCAGAAGCACAAAATTAGCCATGGAAGATTTTTTGTTGAAATAGTTTTTAGAAGTGCATATTTTAGGACTTGACATTTCATTTTTGCAATTAATAAATGGAACCGCTTTTTGCAGCGACGGAATCTCCAAAATATACAGTCTCAAATAAAAATAGACCGTCATAATAACATTATTATAGCGTGTGCATATAGCAGGTAATCAACCTAGTGACAGGACAAGGGAGTTAATGCAGTCAGGTATATCAAGGGCTTCTGTCTATTTTTTCAGGACTTAAATATGTATGTCTGTGCTAAGGTATGCGAAAGACTATACCGCAGCTTATATGTTCCTGAAAGATATTTCTTTTCCACCGACTTGTTTCTGGTACAGGGTGTCCTACTTTGCCCAACATCGGCTGGAATCCAAAACAATCCATAACTGAGACTTTATGCATCCGATCTGATCATCACTGCAGTGAGAATTGACACACTTTTGACTTCTTTTCTGAACAGTTTGACAGTTTAACATGAATCTAACATCACTGCTCTCTGACATTTGATTATTAGTCAACGTGGGAGCCATTTGATGGACGGGATTATCTGGTCATTACATCTCTCCCTCCTGGTGAATTATTTTCGATCATAGGGGGAATAAACTCTCTTTCACACAGCTTTTAAAGATACTTCTCCAGCAAACTAGAAAAAAACACCAGATAATAATATTTTAAAACCCAACTGAAGCAGGGCTGACAACTTTAATGCATCACCGGTGAAACTCACAGCATTGACTTTAACATCCCACTCTCGTACTGTGTAGATAACTTTGATTGATAACAGACTTCCTGAGTAATGTTACATTGAAAGATTATGTCTGCAGTCTTTGGTAGTCTAGTGAGTGTCTTTATATAGAGGCCTACAACTGTCATGCATGTTACAACTGAGGTTGTTCATTATGCCTTATTTCACATTTTACATTTAATTTGTTTCATTTTTATTACACTTAGTTAAAAAAATGTGATAAGTTTAATCATTTTGAATAATTTGAGGGCCAGAGGCATGCTGGGAAAGGAGACATGCCTCCTCCACCTGTGATCTCTTCACAAATGGCTCCCTGCAGTCATCTGTTCTGAAATCAAAGGTTTGACAAGCGTAATCTTGAATTACCATGCAGTTTAAAAGGTGGAGACTAGATGTCATGACTTGAAGTGTTCGTTGGAACTGACTGATTAGTTGTGCTGGAAGTATTATAAAAAAACAAGTATTGTCACAAAAGCTAAACCTGCATTGGGGTTCATATTTAACAAGGAGTCATAAACAGAATACTTCGTGAGTCGATTGGTCAGTTTTCAAAAGAGTCAAGCCCCTGACCTAAACAGCTCGAGTCTTGAGTGCGGCACAGTGAGGGGGATTTCTAAATGCACACGAACAGGAAGAATCCAGGCCAGCAGAGCCGAGTGTGACCTTGCTGACTCTGTTTCATATAGCCGAGTTCAAAGCTGCGCAGCCTCTCCGGAGAGGTATGCACCATGAGCTCTCGCATGTCTGAAAGTCCACAGGATCAGATGCCTCGGAAGACAGGAATTAAAAACAAAAAATGAAAGGATGAAAGAGAGAAGGACATTAGAACGTCGCAGGGAAGCTGAGACACATGTAGACATCGCACACGCAGACACACTTCCACTCATGCATTCCAGCGAAATGAAGGCCAAGCAGGAGCGTTCGTCTCACACAGGGAGAGCCGTCAATCTGGTGTTCCTTGGCAGCAGTTTGAAGAAGCATGAGTCTGGATAGATCTGCTTCTACTAAAATAAGAAATAGATCAAATTACATCGCCACCCCCTTTCCCTTCTGGCGCTGTTTGGTGAGTCAGCCTCGCATAATAACATTCAGTGGAACTAATTTAATAACGACAGAGGGAGAGAAAAGGGACCAAAAATGACAAGAAGAGGAAGCTGCAGATGAACATGACGAAAACTTTCAATAAGGTGTAGAAGATGTTCATTAAATTTAGTCTTTCCCACACTGCACCATGTCTAATCAGTCTATTGTTGTGATGTGTACGTGGAGAAGATAAGAAAGGATTGATAAGAAGTGACGAGAAGAGATGAAGCAGGTCCTTATTTTTGCCAAACGCACATCATCTTCCATCTGGGCTTCATTGAACAGCGAAACCTGAGCATCTTCGCAGTTATGCAACTCAGTTAAACCAGCTTAGCCCTCCTTGTAGGAGAATCACCAACATCTTGTGTATGAGGTAAGATCATCCGGAAGGTCACGCTTTTGGAGTATGAGGGAGAGATTTAGTGTCTTGGTTTGCTATGTCGGTAAGCCGAGGGTTGAGCGCAAAAAGTTATGGGTTTAGAACTTGTGGACGTGGGTACAAGGTCTTAAAAACTCGGGTCAAGGATTAATGTTTATGAGTCGGAGGGTGTTTAGTGTTCAGAGACCGTCTCTGAGCAGGACACTATGGTGGAATTCGTCCCCACCGGCCCCAGGAGGCGTCAGAAGAAGTAGTTGTGTTTTTGGGATCTGAAATGAATTCTTCCTTAGTGGCAGTTGGTTTATTGTTCCAGCGAAAGGGGAGAGGATTGATGCCTATAGGTAGCAGGGGAGAAAGCTGTGTGCGGCCAGAGTATCTGGAATGCATTACATATTCGTCTCCCAGTCGAAAAATACCTCACCTCACAACATCGCGCTCCCCATGTGGTCCGGCTCGCTACACGGGATTCATGTTACACTGGGATCAAGGAATCGCACGCTAACAGGCAGTGGAACAACCAGCGTTCCAGTCCGATCTCAGAAGAGTTGAAACGGTTGGAAATATTAGTGGGGTCGGTGCAATCTTGTTTTCTTTTGACTTTTACCTCCTCCCAGTGATAGAAAGCTCCTGTGCTGCACATGGCTATGGCCGAAGACTCAATGAGCAAACATACAAATATGTATTGTTCATTTTAACCAAATAAAAATATTAAAAATGACAAAGAGAAAGCTTGTTTATTTCCCTGTTTGCCACATTTGTGAAGAACATACATTTGTGGGATGAGCAACAGAACTGAGCATGTGGCTTGCGCTGCATGTAAAAATTTGACAAATCTTCTACGTCAAACAGCTTTTCTTTGCTATTGAATCCCGGTTCGTGTTGTTTGATTCTGAAATAGAAACAAGGCATGTTGGAAACGGAACAGTGTATTCATTTAGCAAACAGTCTCAGTAGCGGGTGGAAGAACCATACACAGTCACAACATCCAGGCCCCTCCTCCTCATGGTGGTCACCAGCCTGGTCACAAACTGCTGAGGGGCGGATCGCACTGTTCCGCCAGCCAGTATGGTTGTGTTGCTCACTCTGGCACAAACAGCATGCCATAGCTGAACCCTCAAGTGTTCAATGGGGTTGTGGTCAGGATTGCTTGCATATGGTATATTCTGTGATAGACCCCACGGGGTGAACGTTGTCATCGTGGAGATTAGAGAATGATTGAAGAAGATCTGGCTAATTTATCATTTTCAAAACATACAATTAGTTCAATGGAAAAGGGAAAATGTCAGACTTGACGTGACATGAACATCAATGTCAAGACTGTATCGTTACAACACATAAAAAAATCTCCCAAACTCATCTGGATATCCAGAAGAAGTTGCATTGCTTTAATCACGTTTTAATTGTTTTGTTTATTATTTCTTACCGTCATATTCAACGTTTATAACTTTTGTACGCTGCTTGTTGTTTTTGTTTTCGTAATACATAGACAGTAGAAGTAACCACTCGCATGCCACAAAACAAATCTACCTTTTTATTTTTAGACTCATTGACGTCACCATCCTCATTATGTTAAACCGTACAAGATGCTTAAATCAGCTGCTATTACTTTCTTAAACTGAATTAACTCCACAGCAATAAAAATAAAATCCTCTCATTGCTCTTTTATGTTACACTTGCCAGTGTCTTCACTAAACATTAGTCTGAGTGACACACTAACAATTAAAAGTAAAGTGGGTTTAACAACTTTGCAAGCTGGTGTTTTTTTTGTTTGTTTTTTGTTTTTTTAAGCGTGTTTAATTTTGGAGAAGACCAATCTTGCTTTTGTCCCCTTGGTTTTTATAGTGCTGTCATTAAAGCTATGGTCCCTACAGATCAATGATCAGCAGGGACACAAGAAATATATATATAAATATATTTCTTGTGTCCCTGCTGTCCTTTTTCTTTTTCTTTTTTCTTTTTTTTAAAAGGACCTGATATCCTTAAATGACAAATACAGAAATCAACTATTACTGCAGTGGCAACTATAACATTTTAGATTAGGTTACACAGGTTGAGCGTAATTATATATAAATGTACAAAGAAGTAGGACTAAGTTCTGAAAATGTTAATGTGTAAAGTAGCTCTTAAGACGAAAACTATAATAGATAACCTGATATTTCTATTGAAAAATTGCGAAATATGAACTCTAGTGTTTCTCTTTGGGCTCAAGTCAGGCCAGCATCATTTCTTTAGCCTCCATGTTTTCACAAACTCACCCTTTCAGTTTTGAGGATGATACTAATGTGATTTTACTTGCAAAATGCAACTAATTTACATTATAGCTTCTTGCTACATTTGTCTTTTTAAATCTCTCTGTTATGTCTGATAATTTTACTAAGTGTGGCTTTGGGTGAAAACATTAGGAATTGTTGACGTTTTTATGAAAAAAAAAAAAGTGGTTATTATCTATTTTCGAATTTTGACACTTGTCACTGAACCAGCAAAGATTTCATCCTATGATGGGCTGGTTTTGGACCTCGGGTGATTGATGCCTCTGGATTATAGACATTTGCAAGGCAATGCAGTGGTAATGTGTTATAAATATGAATATTATTTGCATACAACTGAAAAATACCAACAAAAAAATGTTTACATGCATATGCACACATGTGTGATCACCCACCATATGAATTAAAAAAAAATCCTATATATTAAATCCCTAAATAATAAAATGCATTTGATGTTGTCAGTGTGCCCTAAAAATGTCTGCACAGATGGCACGAGTCAGCAAAAAGCATTTTGGATAAAAGGGAGAACAGTGTTTTAGATTTATCTTTACTTCTATCTTGCAGTGCACTTTCACATACAGCTTATATTAGTCTTTGTATAAGTTTAAGTGCACGTGGTTGGAGACAGACCAGTGCAAAGAAGCAGCTGCATGCCAGCTGTGAACAACTTCTCGATAAGGAAAGAGGATGTTTTAAAAAGCTACCTGGCCATAGGCAATCTTCATCTCCCCTGGCATTTGTGGAATCCCTTTGTACATGAGCACTTCATCTCAAGCCAATAAAGTGACTCTATTGCCTCCTTTTGTCTTTCCAAATGGATTTTAAGGCAGCCCTTCTGAAGCTCAAAGAGCTGGTGAAATTGTACATCCTGCAATAGTTGTCGCTGTCAGTTCCACTTTTTGCACGTGCTGTCTGCAACACAACGTTTGTCTGGCTTTCTCAACATAAAGAATATTCTTCCTTTCTTTCTTTCTTTCTTTCTTTCTTTCTTTCTTTCTTTCTTTCTTTCTAATACATGCACAAATACATGCATGCACCCACATACAGTAGACTGAGCCCCATCTGTGTAATGTATAGACCCATTCTAATCCAAACACCCTCTCGTGGTTCAATCACTGCTCTTACTGAGTGCCAACCCATTCTTCAAAACATGGGGCCCAACACGATCTGAAGGCTGCACACACACACACACACACACACACACACACACACACACACACACACACACACACACACACACACGCACACACAGAAACCCGGGCACACTATAACCACAGTTACAAATGCAGCTGCACATTCGCCACGTCAAAGGAGGTCTCAAATGAATCGGTCAATTGTTTGTAATCAGGAGATCTATATTTTCCCTGAAGCGCCAACAATCTGGCTCACATTAGGTTGTCCGGGAGTGGAAAGAGCCCTGAATTCAGAAGGACATACCTTAGGAGTAGAATGGGCTGCCCCGGCCACATGTTGCCTGGAACTGTGTCAAACGAAAGACAAAAGCCCTTTCTGCTGTCTTTTGAACCACAGGGTTGACCATGCCATCGACAGACTCTCTGAAGAGCATCCAGATGTCCGAAGACTCCAGTCGGAGGAGCCCACCATCAGCTGTGGGCATTGAGTTATTACTGCTCAGCTTTGGAAATTGCTCTGTTATTAAAGCTCCAGCCTTATTTTGGTTTTCAGTAGAAGTCCGTTCTTTTGCCACAACAGAGCAGAGTGTGCGTGAGACTGATGGGGGGGGGGGGGGGGGGGGGGGGGGGGGGGGGGGGGGGGGCTGCAGAGTACATCAAAAGAACAATGGAGTTTTTTCAGGCCTGGAACTACACAAGTCACAAATGGAGAAAAACTTCAAGGTGAACAGCAGGTGAAGCACTTTGGTGAATGATGAGGGGAAGTTACATCTGAACGTGAAAAAATATTTATATTCTTACATTTTTACAAGTTTTCTTGAATGTCAGTGGAAGCCCTCTGAAACTCTATGGGACATATGTCCCTACTGTGGACCTCTTGCATTCTTTCAGTGTCATGTTGTGGGACGATGTCTTAGCGGGGAGCCCATTGAGATTTCTAACAGGCCTTTAATTGCTTTTAATTGCTGCAGTGTTGTGGCTTAATGAGCCGTGCCTTCAGCCGCACTCTGCGCTCACCAGCAGTGAGATCTGGAACCCTATCAAGGACATTTACATTTCAGAGTATGCTATCTAGAAAACTGGCCGTGCAACAGCTCAAGCTGTGCACAGATTTATGCACCAGAGGTAATAAACATTTGTTACTCAACATGAGCACATGTTCAACAGTGACTTCCTGATTCGCTAAGTAGTGCGTGAAATCTGATATTAATCATAGCCTGCAGGGTAATATTGCAGAAATATGACATTATGTAGGTGATTTTTCTTTTGCAAAAGTACATCTATTTGGACGCCAACATTGTTTGGAGCTTGAACCATATTGCATATTTCCCCAGCTGGACCTCCTAATGTTTTTCATATTATAATATATCATTGTTAATGGCTGATGGGATTCCATAACTAATAAAAAGCACAAGGCATTCCATACTAGTTGTAATCAAAAATATGCAGCAAGCAATGCAATTTCTATCCAAAGTATGCATATACATTATGAATCTGTCATAACTGTTATTTTTAATTAATTTCCTTTAGATTTTGTTCCTAATGTGTGACGTTTATGTGTGTTGTAGACCAGTAAAAGTGTTTTCTATCATCTATTCAACAAAGTAATTCCACATATTCAAGGATAGGAAAGAAACTTTCAGATATTTGTGGTTCAGGCGATTTACCCTCATGGTCCTGGCGAGCCGCTGACATTGGCTCTGGTGCTGTCATTATGTGGCTGACATTAGAGAATCAGAGGGAAATGTCTCGACAACTATTGGCTTGATTACTGTGACAATTGCTTTAGATGTTCATGTTCCCCTACGGATGATTTATAATAACAGTGATCTTTTCCTTGAAGATCATCTGATCAGAATAGATTTTGTCATGTTTCTTGGTTTCTGGCTGGGTTGGGGTAATAATGATTTTCTATTCCACTTCTCTTCAGCTTAGAAATTTGAAGCTTTTTCAAAGCTGGATATTGTGAAAGATCTCTTAAGATTAATTGATCCTACATCACACCACAATCATTTGGGCCGACTGGGAGAGTGGCCTGGCCCTTTGCTACGCTCCTTCTGACCCGGCATCGAGGGGCCTGGGGGCGGCGGCTGCTTTGCCTCCGGGTCTCTGGGCTTGCAAATTATCTCTGTATTCCTCCAGGTGTCTGCGTGGCCCTATTACACCTGAACCAGGCCTCAGGATTCTTTTGGTAACCCCAGCACATCACTCCGGCACCTGACGAAACTCACTTAAGTTTAGGACCTCCAGGAGATGCTGGTTTCATTGTAGGCTGAACAAATGGCGTAATGTGAAAACTACTTATCTACACTTCATCAGCCTTATTCGTTCATACTGGGGTTTGTTTTTTTAATAACCGTGATATCAGTTAAGTTTTTTTTTTTTTTGTTTTGTTTTTACCCCAAAAGCCACACTCCACATGGGATCATTGCTGTTCGCTTAAAAGCTGTTAGGTGCCATTTCGGTTTGAAGCCAGTATTGCAAAAAATGCACCGTGAGCAATTTCTCCTTTACAGTACGACTGAATGAACCTGTGTTTGAAAACTATGTGTATTAAAAAAACAAACATGTTTCCAATATCTGTTTGGATCTACAGCTCTTTTGTTTGGTTGAAGCTTTACCAAGCACATTGGAAAGATTTCCTAACTAAAACACATGTGGTGAAGTCATACCAGTGTCACTAACAGGGCTGTATAGTTACAATCCCATGTTGTGTTTGCAAGTCACAGACCAAAATTCACACACATTGCCAAAAATATTTGACATACATTTAGTCAATATTTAAATAAACCCACTAAGTTTGTTCAGACCAGCTTGAGAAAGAAAGAGTGACCATCTGTTGCAAGATTCACATCTTCTGGTGAAAGTATGATCGGACTGATGCTGGTTTGACCACAAAGTGTAACAAAATCCTCACAACAGCTTCGTCTTTCCCCACTTTTCACCTTGTGCAGTATCAGCCCATCTCAACCAGCATAAATCTCTGGGTCCCACCTTCTCATTCCCAGCTGCCCAGGTATCACTCAACACATCCCGGCTTTATCCCCCACCTTCAATTTGGCTTTATTGCCAACCTGGAATTCCTGGTATGTCCAGAGGTACACCCAACTTCTCCATTCACACACACACACACACACACACACACACACACACACACACACACACACACACACACACACACACACACACACACACACACACACACACACACACACACACACACACACACACACACACACACACACACACACACACACACACACACACACACTCACAACAATGCAATCACATGCCTGGGCATGGGATTATGGTTTTCCACAGCAAAGCACATCTTCCACTGGCAGGCATGCCTGGCACTGATTCATGCAGACATGGTCAGATTGGGTTTAACCAAACCTCTGTCAAGGCACTAGCTCCGGGGCCCTGTCTGCGTGTCTGTCACCGCGAGCAGGTGGTGCCTGCAAGCTGAGTTACAGTCTGAGATTTCACCTCCGCCTGTCCCACCCCTGAACTCACCCAGAGACCTCTCCTTTGTGTTGGGTGGCACCGGAGGAATCATGTTGCCCGTTTGAAATATTCATACAGCGCCAGTCTTGATGAAAAGACACATTCTTCTCACTCCCACCTTTTCTGCTGAGGAAGTGTTGAAGTCGACCTGCCATGGGGCAGAAACAGATCCTGGCTGTAGATGCTGGGAAAGTGTGTCAGAATCTGAGAGTCAAATATCCCAAAGAGAGAGAATTTGAGTGAGCGCATACCTTTTAGATGCACAGACACTCACACAGACATGCACACATGGTGCAAAAAGTGTTCTCACGTGCACATGCATAAATGCTTTGCAAACTACAGATGATGGATGGTGTGCATGAAATTCTCCTACACTTAGCAGACCTTTACCTCCCCTACAACAACCCACAGTGGGAATTGGTAGAGGTCGTCTTACATTTTAGTGGTCTCATGGGAAATGTAAAAAAAAAGCTCAACATGTGGTCCACATAACACATGACTCTACTCGGAAGTTTACTGTCCTAATAATATGGCTAAACAAATGCCAAGTCAAACAAAACGCTTTGGCCGGCCTTCTGTTTTGAAAGACAAACAAACCTTGCATACTTGCCCTCGTCTGTTGATTGTTCGGGGAATGAAGGGTAAACATAGTGTAAAACTCAGAAGATGTAGCTCCTAAATCTGGTAAGTATTTACTTGTACTTTCTTCTCATGTATAGACAAATGGTTCTGGACATGTGAGAGAGTTCATTTTGGGACTCTTGGGCTTTGAGGTCCATAACAAAATCAGGATGTAGAGGTCAGGATTTGATGATTTTAATGGTAAATTCAAGCAAAGTAGATGAATGACCTTCAAAACGAGAAATGAAAGAAATTCATGATGATGGATGATGAAGGGGAGGAAACTTATTCCAAGCGGGAAGCTAATGGCATCCTGGAGGCGGTATCAGATTGATCTTTGAGGAAATGTTGGAAGATAATTATATTAACAAAGTTTCAGACCGCATTCAGTCGTCGCCGCAAAAATGTGTGTAAGCAGATACTTTCCTTGTTGCTTCGTTTGAGCCATTTTTTGAGTGTTTGTTAGTACATGTGTGCATTCCTGTGCGTGTAGACGGTGTCCTCATAGCACCTCAGCTGCTCTGGGAGGTGCTCTCTGTGCTCGCTTTGCTCTCTGTGCACCGTTGACTCTGAAAAGCGCCACTTCAGTGGAATAAAGCTAGCCTGTCATTAGCGAGCATGGCATGGGCATACTGTTTAACCATTAGTGAGGAGTGGAGCTGCAGCACCAAGCTTTTCCAAGAACAGCACTGCTGTGCCACGAGGACAAAGAAGAGGAAAATCGCACGCTGCAGTAACTTTTGCTTGTGAGAGAAACACACAGAGTGTGTGTGTGTGTGTGTGTGTGTGTGTGTGTGTGTGTGTGTGTGTGTGTGTGTGTGTGTGTGTGTGTGTGTGTGTGTGTGTGTGTGTGTGTGTGTGTGTGTGTGTGTGTGTGTGCGCGCGCAAGTGCCACAGATTTTACACTCATTTTGTTTTAATATGGCAAGTTTGATACTTGCCTCACAAAAAACCCCCAGAAAGAACGGGTCAGACTGTAATTCCTTTTTCTCAGTAACCATCTACCCGTTTTCCCTATTTTCAAACCACACACTCCACACTGATTGATGGCCCACCAGGACCCCGGCCCCAAAGAGCAGCCGTTCAGCATGTTTCACAGGGTTGTGGGCAACGTGGCGAATATGGACGAACGCACTTGTGACGCAGACGAGCCGGGGGAACGGTGGAGTCGGTGTCTCTGAATTACAGAGTATCACTGAAGGCACGCTGCTGCAACTAAACCACCTCATTAGATCGTGGTGACTGCATTTAGCCGGCATTTCCCCTCTCACACATCCAGAGAGGCCGCATAAGACATGGTGATTAACTGCCGAGTAAACACGTCCATCTCACAGGTCTCACGTCCCTGCAGCACGCGGAGACACAATTTACGGAAAAAAAACGACCAGAGAAAGACACAAGGCCCAGCACAAGTTAAAATTAAACAGGATTCCCTGGGCTTAGAAGATTCTTAAACTCAAAGTAACAACATACTATATTTTTGACAAACATTGCTGGTAGTTTAGCATGATGTTGCTCCAACTGTTACTACCATCATGCGATATGCTGGGGTGTGCTATGAAGGAGGGTAGCAGCTATTCCCATCCCACTCGCTGGCACATCCTCTCTTCAGCTGGATCATTTCATGGCTGGAAAGGGTTAAAACTCTCCATCTCACAGTAATTAGAGACACTTCAAAAGCACACTCCACAAAGCACCTCAATTTTATTTTACAATACAAGTGAAGCAAAGCTGCCAATTTTCACACATCGACAGAGGAAGTTTGGTCACTGAACTATCTAACTAACTACTTCATTGATCCCTTTAGGGAAATTCTTTTTTCTGCATTTCCCCATGCAATGTCAAGGATGGGGGTCAAGGGTCATGCTCAGGGTCTCCCAGTGGTGACCTGTCTGCCATGGAAATCAAACCTGTGAACTTCCGTTCAAAAGGTCCACTTCTCTAGCCTCAAGGCCACCACTGCCCCCAGTGATTAAAAAAAAAATAATATATATATATACATGTTGGAAGCTTCGAGTTTGAAATCGTAAGCTGGGTGGGTAGGTTCATATATATAGACTGCCATAGCTGTTACATTCTTGGCTTTTCAGGCGTGCAGTAATGGCTTAGACGTTACAGTAGCAAGTTTGCGTTCAAATCCCACTGCCAACAGGTTACTACTGTGCCCACTGAGCAAGTCCCTTATGGGGCACCGCCACGGTTGCTGCCCACTGCTCCTTAGGGATGGGTTAAATGTAGAGATTTTGCTGAACATTCAGACGTTGTTCTTGATCACATTTTCATACATCCACCCTGACTGTGTATATTAATTGAACTGCTTTTTGCTGAGGAAAAAATGATATCCTTAAATTTTTGGTAAAAAAAAACCCAAAAAACCAAAACATAACCATGTCAGATCTCTGTCTAACATTTCTGAAGGCAAACACAGAAGCTCTTAAGGTAAATATACATGCATGCAGGCATTGTTGTATAGCTTCATCATTTCCTGTCTTGGAAAAAGTGGTGAATTGAGAGTTCTTTAAGTCCTTCATTTGAGACTAACTAGGACAAAAAAGCCAAATACCACAGCAGAAAAGCGTGCAATGGCGGAATTAATTATTGGAATATCGGCAGCAATGCAGGGCTAATTTGCTGCACACTTTATTTGGTTTTTACAACCCCTTGTCTCGTGGGGTTTTGTAACAGAGTTTACTCTTGTCTGGGGAAGTGTTTTTTACCCATTTACTAATGTCTGTAGTCAGTGGTTTGATTTTACTCAGAGCAATGTGAAACCTCTGCCAAGGCCTCGCTGTTGCTGGGTGGAGGACAAGAAAAGGGAAAAATAGAAGAAAAACTGAGAGCTTTTTTTTTTCACGTGTGTTTACTGTAAGTATTATACCCTAAATGGTAACCTCATTTTTACAGTGATTTTAAGTGCAAGTATTGTAATTGTCTCTACTGTTTCTGCATGGAACAATATATTGTATTGGTATGCATTTACTGCATTTGTCATGCTGCTCTAGTGTGTGTGTGTGTGTGTGGTTTCAGGGAAAATGTGTAGTTGCAGTATCAAGGTCGTGCTCAGGTCACGGATGCTGCGAAGTGAGGAGACAGAGGTGTTGGGAAAGAGCTTGGCCCTGCCGGCAGTGTGACCCACCTCTGGAGCAGCAACTCAGCTCTGCACAAACAGCTGTAGACACCCTGTCTGGATGAACAGCTGGCCAGGATGTCTGGGAGAAAAGCAGCAGGGGAAAAAGAGAAAAGAAAATCTATTAGGATGGAGTAAAGAGGAAGGTAAACACAATATATATATATATATATATATATATATATATATATATATATATATATATATATATATATATAAGGGGGGAAAAAAGAAGGAATCAAACTATGAGAATGTGGAACAGGAAAGGGGAGAGGAAAGAGAGGTAGACAGAGGTGACAAAAAGTAGTAAACTGGGTATCATACATCCAGAAGCTCCAGAGAGGGGCCTCTCTGTGGGAAAAGAGCAGTGGAGGGTCATAAATCTGGCTGTCCTGGCTGCCTGGTTCCACACTGGGTTTGTTCAGGTGGCCCTCTCCATCAGCCTCCTAGTGATGGAGGTTCACTTCCTCCAGAAAATGTTGGGATATTGTTTTGTCTTTTATATTTGAGGGGATACGGAGCTTATATGCAGCTGGAGCACAAACGCACACATCTTTATAAGTATTTTTATAGTTATTAGAGTGGATGGGCCATAAGAGTAAAATTAGTTAATACCTGACTGTCGGAATGAATAAATGTAGCCGAGACATGAAAGATAAATGTATTAGTTTGAAATTCATTCTCTGGGACACGAAAAAAAGGGCAAAATGTGTCCCTGGACACGAATCAGAAAATTAAGTCTAACTGCCGTGAGACTGGGTTGCCTGTACACAAGTGTCGTTTTCTCCTGTTTCTTCAGAGGGTCAAAAAAACATGTGTTTGGCCAACTGATGACTCTAAATTGCCTGTGGGTGTGTGTATGTGGTTGTTTTTCCCTTTTGGACGAATGTGAAGTAAGTGAAAAGCATAATTGCATTAATATAGACAACACAGTTTAAACATATAAGGAGAGACTGTAGCTCCTCAATAAATAACACTCTTTCTTCTGTAAACAGGATGTAGCAGTTTATTTTCCTCCTGGCCACTATGGGAATTGCACCAACGGCGTAGGTCCAAAGCCACCTTGCAGACGTTTTGAAGCTGATGTTGGAGTCAGGCCAGCCGTCACAGACTGGACAAGCACCAAGAAAATGTCAGGTCTGTGGATGCAAAAAGTGCGCATTTTTGAAAAGAGTTCCTGAGGTGGAACTGTTCAGAAACAGTCTGACTCCATCTTTGTGGAAACAGACCAAAACACAAGTATTCAAAAACACTGTTGCCTTGGAAATGGGGGGAAAATGCAACATTTCTGAAAGGCTGCTACTGTGCACCGCGGCACCAAATAGTTCTTCTGCACACGCACAAGTAGGTGGACAATAACGTTTCCTCCAGAGTGTCATGACTCCCAGTCCATATTCTCCTGGGACTTAGTAGTTTTAAAGTTAAGAGTCACCCAGAGTACCAACCCAGCTTCATCATCTGTCGATACGAACGTCAGTGTACTCCCATGGTTAATTTTAATGGCATATTGTTCTCTGCAAGTATGTGTGTGTGGTTAAAAGGCAGGTCAAAGGAAATGGAAATATCAGTAAAAAATTGTGCCGGAATAAAGCAAACAAAGAAAACTAACAAAAACAGTAAACAAAATACAACAACAGCAACAACAACAAGGAGCATTGAGTAATGCTTTGTGTCCCAACCAAAATACCTGAAGTATCTGCGTAAGAATGTCTGCAGTGGGAAGTGTTGTGGGGGAGGGATCCAAATGTTTGAACAAGGAGATGTCTAATTTGTTGATAACGCCAGTACTGATGTTGAAGTAATGAAAAACGCTTCTTTAAATTATTGAAAGAAATGATAGTGCTGCCCACGTACAAAGCACCCAGTACCCTAATTCCTTGATCATACCACAAACTCCAGAAAACAGGTGAGTGCCCCACACATGACATGTCGTTTCAGCAAATGGAGGCAGAGAGATGGTAGTGGGGGTCAAATTTGGAAGTGGTCCCAACATAAAAATTGCAACGTTTTCAGGGTCTACTGTTGTTTTGGAAACGCCCATCATTTTCAAGATATCGCCCTGTAAACTCAAAACTTTTCCGAAACGAAAACACAAAAACGATGCATTTTCACTTGAGCTGCCTTTGCTCTGTTGTGTTGTTCCAGACCACCCTGGAGGCGGTGAGGAGCCTGGATTGGCTCCAGGAGAGCTCTGCTGGTGCTGAAAAAGCTGATCAGTCGGTCCATCAGCAGCTGACCAACGGTCCACTGTTTGTTCAGACAGGTTACTCCATGCTGAGCTGCTCCTTCCCCCTACAACAGCTGTTTTCCTGTCTCCAAAAAAACCTCACACTCAACCCCTTCGCAATAACCGCCTGCCTCCGCACGGTGATGAAGCTCGACTGGGATCAACAAGGTTTCTCCACCACCTTTAAAAAAAAAAATCAAAAAAATCCTGGATCCTTTCTGTTTCCATGATAAGAGCCAAGAATACTAGGAGCATCAAAACGAGACAGGTGTGGCAGTAAGATGATACTGATGTCTGAAGTTTTGAATCAAACTTTGGCTGGGACATCACACATGCTGACTGGTGCCAACAGCATTTCTATAACTTCGCCCGCCTTTTAGGTACTATTAACCCATAGGTGGGAATAGGGATTTATCGATACTTTTTCTCCATTTCTAGCGTTTTATTGACACTTTTTTAACTATTACTGCTATTACACATACTCTCTTTCAGACACACAATGATAGAGCTATTGCTATTTGAACTTACCTTGTAGATGATTGTGGTCGGCAGCGAGCAACAGGCATGTGCAAAATTTCACCCCAAATCTTGTTGTTTATCTCTATTACAGGTTAAAGCTGTTGGATATAATCGTTCAGTTATTTAAGTGTGATTTATCCTGACCCTCGGGGCACACCAGAGACTCCATTGGGTGGTGCAGCAGTAGGAAAAGTGAACCAGGCAGTACCCTGATTTCTGGAATGGATCCTCCACTTTGAAAGCCACTCATTCATACAGTAGTATTTGGATGTTGCTCCTTGACAGCACTGTGATTCTGGGTCCAGTCGAGACCAGAGTTTACACCCACAGCTGCTAGAACATGCCGGTGGTCTGCGAGGCGGATAGCATCACCATCAGCACCTCCTCATGCTGCACAGTGTTCTCCCTGATGCCCGCCTGGCCTCTGCTCCTGCCAGGGAACTCGGATAATACCTTTGGGCCGTTCCACACCTTCTGTCCCTCCCTGGAGAACCACATGGCCAGTGTGGGGCTGGTGGTTGTTTCCAACCTCTGGGACCAGCCCTTGCTTGTAGGGACGGATGATCAGGGCAACCTCAACGTGTTGACCGTCATTGACCCCGAGGCACTCCTGTTTTTATATAGAGTTAAAATAAAGCAGATTGATTTAGAAGTGATTTAAGCATTTCTTTATATTCAAATTAAGAGAAATCATACTTTAGAGGTTTGACACACTTGGCCCATTTTGATATTTGCCATCAAACAGGAAGCTAACTGTAGATACGATCAACATCGCCCGATCGGCATCAAGCAGCTGATTGGATTAACATTATATATAAAATACATGTTCTCGAAAAAGCCTGTTGTTTTCTCTCAAAGTCTAAAATAAATATTGGACAAAATTTTGACAAAATGGGCCGAGTGTATCAAACCTATCAAAGCATGTTTCGCGACTATTTGATGGACTGCCGAGAGAAGACTGCTGCTGCTGCCGCCTGCTCGCGGCACTGAAAGACCCCCACCAAAAGAGAAATGTGTTGGAGGGAAGGAAAAGAAGCATTTCACGGTTTTATGGTTTCCTCCTCTCCACAGGCAATTCCATAGGCCAACTGACAGTAGCTCAGTGGCCCGACCTGTGAGCAGTTTGGATGACAAAGAGAGTTATGGCTTTGTTATGGACATTATCACACAAAAAAAAAACAGCATTTTTTTTTTCTTTCCACTGTGTCATTTAATTAACCTGTTTACTTCAATTATGTATACACAGCGGTGTCATGGTTAAAACATCTTCACAGCATGAATGTTCTTGGTTCAAATCCGGGAGTTTTTCTTAATGAAGTTTGTATGTTTTTCCTGTGCGTTTGTTAGTTTTCTGTGGGTATTCCTGGTACTTCCTCTCCCATAGTTCAACTTTGGTAGATTGGGTTGTGTCGAGCAGGTTGTCTCAATCACAAGGGTTGCAGGTTGAATCCCCTGATCCATACAGACAACCCTAAATCACTCCCAGTGGTTGGACTGAGCTCCTTGTGTGTGTGTGTGTGTGTGTGTGTGTGTGTGTGTGTGTGTGTGTGTGTGTGTGTGTGTGTGTGTGTGTGTGTGTGTGTGTGTGTGTGTGTGTGTGTGTGTGTGTGTGTAAATGTGAATAACATTACAAAGCTATATGGGTACTGCTGAATCAGTGGACAAGTGCTACATAAGTGAAATCCATTTGCCAGCTTAAATTACCTGTTGATGTTTGATTATTTGTCTGTAACGGACCTATAAAGGAGTTACAGTCACAGAGCACAGACACACACGCACACACACACGCAACATGAAGAAGCAAACTTGGACTTGAATGCTTTCAAAGTCCAGAATCGAACCAAGAATATTCTCTCTGTGAGGCAAAAGTACTTACTACCACACGCCACCATGCTGCTCCACTCTTCGACACGTCTTCATCAAAACACTTAATAAGTCACGCACGATCATACAAACTCAAATTGGGCAAAAGACATGACTTGGACACTCCCTTCAAATTCAAATGTTTGAACTTGGTCACAAGTTCAGATTTCTGAGATACTTCTGCTTGCCACAAAAACCCAAATAACTATAGACCTGTTATTATTTTGGACACTTTCAAGTCATAGTTATGACCTCTGAATGTTCTCACTGTCCAATGATGCAGTTTAATTGCAACTTCACGCATGCAATCATAAATAACTGCCTTTTGGTTTCTGCAGTTGGAACTGATTTTGTTAATATCTGTTTGCCTCTGCTCCAAGACGAAATATGACCCATTTCTAAAATCACAATACGCTATATGTCTACCAACTGGCATGGGGATTCAAACCAGCAACAACTAGCCAGAAGTGAGATACGCATGAATCTGGAGGGTCTGTTGAGTTCAAGTAGGGATTTTTCAGCACTCACCACTGGAGCCAGAAAATGGCCCCTTCGTGGCTGAGGTCCAGAGACGCTGGCCTAGTGGGCAGACTGACAAGGGGAGACGATACAGAGAACAAGAGACTAGAAGGGAAGAGAAAATGGAGAAAACAGGCTCTCCATACAATTCACAAACACACAAAGAGTTTTACAAGTGGTCTTTCAATGGACGCATTAGTGCTCACTCACGTGCATCAAGTCATAACTCACGCACCTGCACACATGTATGCTCGCACACATGCATGCATGCATGCACACACATCCGCAGTTTGCGTCCACATAAACACGCTTGAAAGATAGGGAAACCCATATAGCATGAAACACATCTGAAAACATGCAACCCGGAGTGAGCAGAGCTCCCCATACTTTTCCACTTTGTCTCACGTGCTGGTGAGAGCGAGTGAGTGGGCCGTGGAGACAGGGCCCATTTTTCTCTTTTCTTGCGGCTGAAGTGTGTGACTAGGGATTTATTTTCTCAGCTCTCTGGAGGGAGGTCACTGTTTTGCTGAATTTGAAACATTTGAAGTATCCGAGGCCCTCATCCCTGTTCCACATTAGAGAAATGGCCCATTCATTTGGAAGTGTCAAAGAGCATAATGGTTCTCAGGATCGTGTCTGCTTACGGCTCGTCAAACTGGTGGCACACATTCACTCTGGCCCTTGATCTCATTATGTAATTTACCTCTCTTGTGCGCTCATTCTCTGTGAAGGTAAGATCTTGCCCGATAAAAAGTGATCCGCAACAAGGTTAGACAAATGAAATTAGACAAACGGCTTCATGTAGGATGCAGGACATGATTGCATGTGTGAGACATTTCCTTTGTTGCTTGCAGAGACGGGGCTGTTGGACACGTGGCTGTCTGGGCTTTGTTCACCTCCTGCAGGTGTTTTTACTTAAAGGAAACATCAACGCTATCTAAAACCTGAAATTTTGATTTGTTTTGCAATGTCATACTGTTCAATGTGAAGCATTTCTCCAGCCTCCAGCCCATTAGATCGCCATTGCAAATCTTGACCACAAGATTGCCGAGCATTGACAGTTGATGATAATTTGCCATATATAGTGTCACTGCTGTGTTGAGTTAGGGGATATTTGCCATTGATAGCTCTTTGTTCTCTGTGAAAGTCTTAATCTCAGTGGCAATGGGTTACACTCATATTGCATTACCGAGGTAAAGTGGGTGTTTCAAATTGAAAATGGGCCCAATTTGAAACAGGCCCATTCATTTAGAGTCCGGTCCCCTTGATGTAATTCAATTTGACTTTTGAATTTTCCTCCAGCACTGGCTCACTAGCTGCTTCATTATTCACATCAGATTTACAAAAAAAAACAAAAAAAAAACAAATTTGCCCATTTTCTCACTGGACTAATTTAAAGTTCAAAGTCATGTGAGAAACCACAAGAGTGCAAATACACACACCAAAAAAACAGCAACAAACAATGAGGCCAGCTGCCCTTCAGTAAGGTGTACCAGTTTACAGAGGGTACATTCAGAACTAGGCCGGATATTCTCAGCCCTACGCATGCTTCAACTCTTTTGGTCACAAGTCTCTGTTTGTGCTCATATGTCCTCTAAAATACAGAGATGGGTCAGTCCTTCGCTAAACCAGTTTGAAAAAGAGAACACTTCTTTTTATAGCCTTGCTAACAACGGCGCTCCAGGGATGTCAGTGCTTGTTTGTCAATCCACCACTTCAGTCTTGACTTCTGCTAGATTAATGAGCACAAAACCCGGCTTTGACATACATATTTCCAGGCCATCAATCCTCATGGTTGGTGCCCCTCAGGTCTCCAACCAACATCATTCAGCTGTGCAGTCAACGTTTGTGGTTTGGAATAAAATGTCTCATCAATAACTGTGTAAATCTTCCACAGTCAACCTTACTTTTAATATCATATCTGAGAAGGGATAACTGAGAATGGTTAAAATGGTTAAAACCTTCGAGAAAGCGTGTTGGCAATATTAATCTTTTCCTTGTTCTGTTGTTGATGCTGCCTTCAGTTGTTATGTAGGAGGATTTGGGTCAGGTCACCTCAGTCCACAGTTTCATTAAGCACTCCAAAATTTACTTTAACGACTTTGCTTTAACTTTGTTTTTCTTCATTGCTATAATCTTATACTCCTTTTTTTGTGATATTTCAATTTTTTCTACTCTTGCAGAACATCTTAATTTCCACTCACTCTATCCACTCAAGGGTCGAAGGGGGCAGGAGTCGATCGCGGTATGCTCTGGACAGGTCACCAGCTCATCAGAGGACAAACACTGAGAGTCATATTCACACCTACAAGCAAATTAGAGTCACCAATTACCCTCAAGTGCACCGCAGAACAAGTAAACTACACATAGAAAGGTCCTCTCCTCAAAATCTTTTCTACTTGTGTGTGGATCAGATTATTACAAATTCCTTAGATTTATTGAGTGCAGTCATGCAAGACTACAATATGAATCTTTGTCAAAATCATCACATCTTTAAAAAGGTTTTCTCAAATATAAAACAACATGTCAGCTATGCTAAGTGTAAAAAAAAAAAATATGTGACAAGTCTTGAAGCAATATGCACCTATTTTCATGAGACAGGGAGTTAAATAATCCATACGTACATTTTGAGCCTCTCACACAGGCAGAACCCACCATTTACTGCGGCGATGTGGTGACAGAGTCCATTATGTTAAGTTAACATAGGTTTTACTTCACTTGGAGTGGGGTAATTAACAGCACACTAAGTGCATTGGCCCTTTTTATTGAGCCTTGGCGAAGTTGAAGCCCCTTTTTACAGAAGTCAACGCTTCATCCCAAAGCTTTCTGGGGGTTCGCCAGACAACACAAGGCTTCTGACAATGATGAATGGGAGGTTTGCACGCATAGAGCCTCTCACTTCCCATCTTCTACAAAGAGCAGAGGCTCATTCACCTCCTCACTGTGCCTGCTTCCACAGAAAGACACCTTCTTGTGTGTCGCTTCACAACGACTCAAGAGCTAATGTTGGGAGCTGAGCAGTGAAGATGATAAAGTGGAAAGTCCTGGCACCATGAAATGTGCAGGTGTGCATGTCGGCCTCTACCTATGGTGACGTGTCCACACGAGGCCTGTTGAGTCACTTACTGCCTGACATCACAGTGCACAGCTCTGTTTTGGGAGCTTGTGCAGACATGTGGCTTTCTGTCCGTGTTTATGTACAAGTGTAGCATATGTTTGGGTTTAATGTTTAAATTTACAACTGCTGAAACTGCCTCACTTAGTGACATAAAGCGCACACACACACACACACACACACACGGCCACTTGTTTTACTTATTACACAACATTAGGGCACATGCATGTTTTTCAGTATAAACACTGCATTCCTGGCTACCTCTGCAAAGGAAAGCTTTGTATGAACTACCTGAACTCCAACTTTTTTTTTTTTCCACCCCTGTCCTCCCTATCCTAATTAATTTACCCAGTTATGCTGCTTGTTCACTGGGGCAGACCATTTCATCACTGGTATGATCGCAGGGTCTGGCCATCATAGTCTAGTGGCAAAAGACATAGACAGAGGGTATGTAGACTAGGCAGCGTACAGTAAATTGAGTAGTTCAGTGCAAGCTATGCAAGGCCGCTGTGGTGATTTACCTGTCGGAGCAGCCAAACGCAGGTGTCAAAGTTAAAAAGGAAGCTGCAGGGGAAGCGCAGGACCAGCTGTGAGGGAGGGAGGAGAAAATGCCAGGCTCTGCATAAACACCGCTCCATCACGTACATCAAGACTGTGATCACACGGCTTCACATCAAAGATGAAATGACCTCATGCGGGAGTCAAATCAAGGAGGAGAGAATAAGTCAAGGCGTCAAGGACATAGAGGGGTGGAGATGGAGGAGCTGAATTTGGAAAATAGAAGAAAAAACATGTGCTGACAGAGAGCCGGTGGCATTTAACCATTACCTGTTGAATTGATTCATTCTTACTATATATGGATATTATCTGGGGGTACACTAACAAAACAAACACACACGCAGGTTTCTTTTCACGAACTATGGCAGCATTGCTAAAATGAGAAAAGTAATTCAGTACAATGATTAAAGAGCTTTCACGTAGTCTTGATGCACAAAGTTACATGAACATAATATCTTGTTAATAGCACAAAACCCTTCTGAATACAATGTGAAACACTGAACAGCAGTGTTTATTAAGGCAGCACCTGAATAGCTGACATGAGGCTTTATGGCAACAGGGAATTTGCTTTAAAATTAGGGTTTTAAATTTTGCACAATTGCAGGACGTCATTAGATTGACTGCTGGAGTTCCTTTAATCTATCAGTCATTAAGCTATTCACCCACTCATTCAGTCCCACACGTCCATCTTTATTGTGAGCTGTTGATGCTGCTGCAGTTTGTAGTTGTGGTCTGTTTCCAGTTAGTGGAAAGCAGCTCTCAGTTTCAAGATTTTTACTGGACAGGTTATAGAGTGGTTATGCAAATTAGGCCAAAGAAACCCCATTTTGTTTCCCCTCCTCACGACAGGTTCTTCTTGCCCTTTCTGATGTATTGGCACAATGCAGCAGTTTAAAGACAACTCTGAAGATGTGAGACCAGTGTGGGTCTGGCTTAAGGGTGCAGCCACCACAGAGAATGCCCATTTCTAATTCTTAAACTCCACATTAAATTGCTTCAGCATCTGTTTTTTTTTTTTTTTTCTCCCTCCCTAAACAAGGGAGGGGACCTGTATGGAAAAGAGATGAGATCAGCCTTTCCTTTTGTCGTCCCTTGGGTGTCACATCATCACATGATCTGGGATATGGAGATCAAAACTCCCATGGATCCCGTTATTCGCATCTGCTACTCGTGGAGGCCTTGGGGAGACATCTGAAAGTCGGCCACACGACTCAACACGCAGAGCCAACCACAGAGGAACAAGGGTGAGGAACTGGTACTTTTGGAAGAGGATAAAACATGTATAACGAGGAAGGCAGTATATTAGAAAGAAAAAAAAAAACTAAGACAGGGGTCACATGTGCTTGTGGAAAGGGAAGAATGCTGCCCTGCAGATCACAAGCAGAGAAATAATTTATCAGCGCTCCCTCTATCATTTCTTTTGGCAGAGACAGATGGCCCTCAGTCAGATTAGATCATTTCTGGTTTTCCTTGGGATTTTGGCCTGCTGTGTGTTTGAGTGTATGCACATGCACACATTCATTTACTCACACATACACAAGCACAGTAACACAGGAGGAGACTGGCAATTAGCAATGTCAGCTAAATGAACATCTGCCTTGGATAATGAACTGACTTCATTTGAACTCATGATGATTGTAGAGACAGAACTCAACAGCGTGAACTCATGCAAGGCAGCTAAATTTCATCACATTAAAGGGAATATTTAAGACAGTGTTCACAAATGAATTGGATTTAAAGATCAGTTGAGAAAAATTGTAATCAATCGTCCCTCAGGCCAGAAGAATTTTATTACTTTTTGACTATCTCCAATTTCCTGCCAGAGTTGGAAAGACAACATTTACAAGCTGCTTGCAGCGCAGCTTAAATTGCTGTGGCTCAGTAATGATGAGGGGTAACTAAGGAAATAGGTGGAAATGTGTAGCCCACCTACAGTTCATGTTTTATACTAGTTCAAACTTTTTCTTCTTTTTTTTTTATTGATACAAACTAAGTAAATGTCAACAACCACCAATTTAAATAACCTTTTTTCCCCCAAACTAAAATCAAAAGCAGACACTTCCATAAAGATGTTTTACAGCTTGGATTTAAAACGTTCTACTCTTTTAGTGCAAAGGTATTAAAATACTGGTTGAAAAAGTTCCATATTTGACGCTTTTGAGGTGTTTTATTTTCAGTCCTGTCATTCATTTGATGTTTTTTCTGGTAACAATTAACATTCCAATATTTTGGAAATCCAAATTGAGTTTGTGCCTTAAAGGTCAATGCATATCAGTAACTTTTCCTCATCCTGGCTGAAACTGCACCGAGAGACACAGGACGGAAGGCTGACCAACAGTTGCTTGTCCTTGCATCTTACTATCGCTATTTAAAAAAAAGACTTCTTGGAAGGTGCTCACTGAGCAAAGACAAATGACGTGTGAATTTGTGCAAACTTCACCTCAGTAATGGGAAGTCAACTTTGAAGTGATGTTATCTTTTTGTGATTGTGTCCATAATCTGTGGCTGTCGTCCACCGTTCTGAAATCATACCGTATGAGATTTCCAGGCTTTAAAGCACTTTATGACTCCTTTGAAAGAATTATAAACTTCAGGTCATACCTAAAATGTGTCCAAGATGACTTTCATGGCAGGGTTAGTAAATAAAATGATAATTGACCTGTTTCCTAACATGGCACGTTTCATTAACTTATGGTAATGTTACCTTTATGAGAAAAACAGGGAAAACACCATTTGGGACCTGTCAATCAGGCCCTGTTTACACGACAACGTTTTCAAGTGCAAACTTCAAAACTTTGAGTTGTGTCTTAGGGGGTCCATTTGTCCAAAGGGTTCCCTGTGTAGATGACGGGAAGGCTGCTACAGCACATGCGCATCACGGTCATAGTAAATAGTTCTTCAACACATTTAGGAGTAGATGGACAATAACAACAATGTTTGCCTCCAAACACATTTCTCTCAAGTGAATGACATTGGCGAGGTGTTGCTGCAGACGGTAATGAGCACACTATTCAAGGAGATCCAGCTGTGCAAGTCCCCTGAAATGAGGTCCGTATACCACTGGAAGCTTGTGAAATGTCACTCCGCCATGATGTTCCAACAGACTATATTCGGCTGGATTAACTTTTGGAAAACAAATATGATGTTATGAAACGTATACAGCCCTTGCAAAAGCGTGCCAGGACTCTGATACCGGCCCATTGGCATGGCTTCCCAGCACATATAAACAGAATGAGGTTCATATGATTTTGATTGGTTGCACCTGTGCCTTCCCTGCATTGTCCAGTTAAAATGTTTTGCGCAGGAATTTGTGAATTTGAAAGATTATTAAGGTCTGTGCTCAAAAGTGTCCAGGAAATAGATTTAGAGAGAACTGTGGGCATACCGACTTGTTAGAGAGCATGAAATCTCTCCAGGACCAACTGGTATTGATTAGCAAAACTTGCACAGCCCCGCTGAGAAACGTGTAGTCGTACATTGCAAAGTAAGCTAGTAAAATACAACGCAGGATTCCTCCTAAATGCTGAGCTTGCTCCAATTATTAGTTGGCAGTTAAAATTTTCATAGGAACAGCTCTGGTTAGAATGGCAACAGAAGGAGAAACAAAAGGTTTTCTTCAACTATCTTTAATCCAGCGAGCGGTCACAGCCACTATCTCATAAACACATGCTCGTAAACATGTAAACACACCAGGGTGTAAACATTTGCAAGGTTTGTTTCACCCACGCAGTCATCGCTGAGGCATCCAAACAAAGCACTCCTGCTGCAGGGAGAGGACACTCTTATGTAACTTCAATTAAACCAGAACAGATCGTGGCGATGATGCCAAAGCACAGGAATGAGCTAATTACCGACTTGTTGTACAACACAAGTTGAAGCTGAAGTGCACCTGACTCTCTTCTTTGATGTTAATGAAATACTGCTGGCCAACCGGGTACCCTTAATGGGCGGAGGAGCACAGCAGCCCATTGTGAGAAGAAAACCTTTTTGTTTTCAGGACGAGAGTGAAGAGTAAAGAGAGACAGACGTCCCTTTTCTCCCTGCATCTTCTTTTATCTGATCCACAAACAAACACGCACTGTCGTAATTGGACGTCATTTGGGGGAAGTGAAATCAAACTGCCTTTCAGCCATTTAACCACCTTGTTGTGAAGACGGCCACGCTGTGGATTTCCACAGCCCGTCTCTTCCCAGGTGTTCTCATCTCTCGCTCTCATCTCGTCTGTCATCGTGCAGATGCATCACAGATTGGATGAATGAGCCTTCACTGGACTTGAGCAGGATGTTTGGGAACGCTGCAAGGCCTTGTTTTCATCCCGCAACCATCAAGTTATCTCGGCTTCGGGTGCATTTTGGTGATGGACACGCATGCAACGGATGCCAACAGCAATTGGAGCGGGAAGAGCAAATACGAGAGGAGATGATGGGAAGGGGTGGAGACAGTGACTGGAAAAACACCGGAGAAGTCGGTCGTGTTATGGACCGTGCGTGGAGCAGATATCAGCTACTTGGAGGTCGGGCCCAGGCGACGGCTCATTTGAGAGCCTCAAACACCTTCATGCTTCACCGCTCTGTGAGCGTGGCTCCTAAAAGTGAGAGAGGTTTAATGCGCACTCGTGATTCACAGCTTGGTTGCTTTGACAGTGCATAAGGGTCGAGATTTGGAAATGTGCATTCAGTCATGCCCAACCACATCTCACACACACTCTTGCTCAACAGGAGTAAAAAAAAAAAAAAAAAAGATGTATTAAAGGGAATATTCAACAAATAAATAAATAAAACCTTATGCTCAAACTTTACCTCCCCCATCCTAACACTCATATTCATCAGCAAAAGCAGTCAAAGTGTGAACAATATGAACCACCTTCAAGTGATGATAAATGGAGTGCAGGCTCCCCTGAACTTTATAATTACAGTGATCACACATGGCTGTAATTCTCACTCGACACACTTCTCGGTCTTCCTTGGCTGGCACGGACACGCCACGCCAATAAATATGCATTCCTTCCCCCCTCCCTGTAAAGATTAAAGGGTCGTTTTATGTGAACATTGCTCTGAAGTTGACGTGTCTGTGTCTGCTTGTATCCGTGTACCGTGTGTTTGTACAGTGAGAAGTTCAGAAGAGTAGTAGTTGGGAAGTGGGTTTACAAAATACTATGTTTCCAGCTAAAGAGACTTAGAGTGAAATAGCAATATTTGTGCTATTTGAAAATTGCCACTAACGGTGAAATCGTCGGATGTTGTCTACATGTGAATAACCGTTCAGTAGCTTTTTTCTTTGTCAGTATTCAAATGAATTAGTTTTTTTCATTGTTCCAATATGGTTGGAGCCTCTTCCTGAAGTAAATCAGTCATTGGACTGACCAGCATAGAGCTGACAGCTCAACTAAGGTGTCACAGGAATACGATGACACATTTTATTTGCAATTGATTGGTTTCATCATTTCAAATCAGCTTTTGAATAAGTACCTTTATTCAAACAGTATGTTCCTATCTGCTGAGTAAACCGAGCTGCAAACTATAAAGGAGGAACAAAATGTGACCAAATTTAGCATTTTTACTGCTGAACTGGATGTGTGGAGACAAGTGTTTGTTCCACTTCATCTATTGCTGTTTAAAAAAATGAATGCAGAACTTTGGAAGTCTGAGAGTCTCATGAAGTGAAATAAAGAGAGAATGCAACAAAAGGCTCATGCACAAGCACCAAAACAAGATTGTTCCACTGAAAGGATACATGTGTTTGTCTGATATCACATTTCCTCTCGGTATAAATCTGCCAACATTTCAGGTTTAGACTGCCAAGACTTCCTTTGTTTTTTTTCAATGATCTGTAGTTGTTGACAGTACAGAAAATATCAAACCCACCAACAGTCCGTATGTTGTGAGTGCTCTTTAGATAGTTTTGCACTGAAAGCATACGATTCTAACACTAAATGAAACTCGTCTGCTTACTAATTTGATCAACTTAACATATTGCCTGCAGATTTGCATTTCAACACAGATACCTGATCATCAAAAACAAAGCCTGGTAAGCCAAATGTATTTTTCAAGCTTTGTAGATAGTAACGGTCTGTTTCATAAGACCCTCGCGGTAAAATATTTGCTTTCAATCTGTCTTTGATTGTTGTGAAACAGACCCCTCCTCCTCTATTGTTTTCTTATCACAGACATCCCAGAAGCTTCTCCAAAACAAACCAACATGCCAGCACACTTCACTCCCTCCACTACCCACAACCCTTATCCCCAAAGTAAACAAGGGCTCCCATCCTGTCTGGAGGGGTTTTGTCTCTTTCTTCACTTAAGCCGTGTCTGCCAGCCATCATTAAAGCATGGTCAGAAGGAAGGAGAGGGAGGCCGAGGAGAAGGAGGAGGAGACAAGAAGACCATGCAAAGTCAAACAGAAAGTAACTATCAATGTTTACGATCATGGATCTCATTTATCTGGATTGTTGTTTTTTTCCCTCAGGATTTTTCAAAGGGTTTTGAGAAAATATTCCATTTGGGATGCTGCCTGATCAATACTGTAACTTATTACAAAAATGTTTGTTTATACGAGACAAATATGTGTCTTATTTTATAATCCTGGAATACTACTCTGTCACCGTGGCTTATGTTACTTATTATACGTATGTCACGGTAAACATGCATTTCATACGAAGCAGTTCATGAGCCAGATTGAAATGACAGTCAAAGATTTATTGTGCCTTGAGGACTCTTTTATGGTTGATTTCTGCAGATTTGTGTGATATCATTAACCAATGACACAACATCGATTCATAGAAAGAGCTGAAAAGTAAGAATTTAAGGATGTTTTCCCTCATTCTGAAGAGGCCTTTTCTTAGCTTCTAGACTTCCTTTCCAGCTCCTTTATTTTCCTTCTGGGAATCGTGGAAGTGAAGCAAAGCATCAAGTCAGTCTGAGCTGCCAATTGGACAAATGGACTGTAAACACATGCATGCCTCTCATTTATTCCCATTGTGAGTGGGAATGCCAGAAAACAATTCCATTAATCTTTGGCAGCAAAGACGACGACTGAGTAGACAACAGGATAAACACACACACACACACGCACGCACGCACGCACGCACGCACGCACGCACGCACGCACGCACGCACGCACGCACGCACGCACGCACGCACACGCACACACACACACACACACACACACAGGGAGAGGGAGAGGGAGAGGGAGAGGGAGAGGGAGAGGGAGAGGGAGAGGGAGAGGGAGAGGGAGAGGGAGAGGGAGAGGGAGGAAAGAAAGAGAAGATAGATTAGACTGTTTAAACAGGGATGAGGAAGGAAAGTGTGCCGTAGAAGCCACACTTCCACAAACAAGGACAACATAAACAGACGAGCTGCTAGAATGTTGGCAGCAATGGCAACGCTGATCAACTGCTGGGATCCAGTTGTAAACAGAGACTATCAGCACATCAAGGACATCAAGGATCAACAGATGGTGGCAGACATTTACAGAGTGAATGCATGAATGTAGAGCTCACTGTTGGGCCAATTACTAAAACTACAGTCACATGTTACTGCTTCAAAAAGTAACTGAGTTGTTTTAAATGTTACTTTATCACAAAGTTACTTAGCTGGTTGGATAAATAACTCAATAAGACTTTTGGTTGTTTCTCATTTAGGATGTTCTAATAGTTTGCATGTAGTTGTGTTGACACCTTAGCTGAGTTATGGTTTAAGGTCCAGTATTTTCAACTGTTCGTGCTTCTGTAATGGACATACGGATATGGTTTTATGAGCAGTCTTGGTATGGCACACATTTATGAATAGATTACAACGATAAGAAGCAGCAACAAAACAGCAAAACAGATAAGTGAAGGTTTCATCTATGATGAATGTAACTTATGGAAACTTCAGTGATGTAACTATGTTATTAATTTCATTAATACATTACTTACTAAAGCCAGAACATTATAGTGAAGCACGACTGTATGATGTGTGACTGCCACGACTGGTGGGCTCTATTTAAATGTAGAGCCCTGAATGTTTATTGCTACTATTTTTAAAGGCTGCAATATGAATAAGTGGTAACAGTACAGAAGCTTGCTTTACACAACCTCAAAAGCCACATTCATAAAGTTAGATACACTTCTTCAAACAGATTGTTTAAGATCATTAATTTATACAGAGCCATGCTTGTCTTTCTTTCTATGCCTTACTATCTTGAGGCCCCATAAAGTGTCTTCTACGCTTTATTTATAATGTCATGACTTTATGTCGTATCACTAAACCAAATGAACACCAATGCTCATAATTCAATATACTTATCCGCCATCTTCACAGACTTTAGAGCTTCTTTACTAATTGCAATACCATACCTCAAGAACCTTTTCTCTCTCTTTTTTTTTTCTTTCTTTTTTTTTTATTTGCTCGTTTAAGTAACAAATTTTATTATTTGGCACCATGAAAATAAGTGGAGGTAAAAATAGTCACTTTAGAAATAACACATTCCTACCAAGTGACAGAGAGACTTTTGCCCATTTTGTTCAAATGTCTCTGCACTCCTGTGGCTGTGGAGGAGATATATTGGTGGGAGGCACGTTCCCAGAAGAAAAGGCATTTTTTTGTCTGCGTGCTGAAAAGGATAATTGCTCATCTGAGCTCACACAAGATGCCTCTCTCCCTTTCCAACGGCAACATAAACTTCTTCAGCATTCTTGGGAGAAGAGTTATGTTGACCTCCTCTCCCTCTCCTGGAGTGTGTGTGTGTGTGTGTGTGTGTGTGTGTGTGTGTGTGTGTGTGTGTGTGTGTGTGTGTGTGTGTGTGTGTGTGTGTGTGTGTGTGTGTGTGTGTGTGTGTGTGTGTGTGTGTGTGTGTGTGTGTGTGTGTGTGTGTGTGTGTGTGTGTGTGTGTGTGTGTGTGTCTGTAGGGTGTGGATGCTGACTTATAAAAAAAACAAGGGGAGGATGGAAGAGGGAGCTTTTCTTGAGTGGGTGAATTGTGTGGGAGAAGAGTGCGATGGTGGTGGGGTGAAGGAGGGCACTTTAGTAGTGTTTGGACGCTTGTGAGTCAGAGTTTAGCAATGAGGGAGTAGCAGAGGCCATGAATGAGAGTGCTTGTTTATGTGGGTCAGCGGGCTCCCATTTAACCCCTTCAGACTGGTGCAGGAAGTAGCTGCATCATCTCCGGTTATGTCTGACTGAAAGACAAATCATCGCCGAAATCAGCACCAGTGACATGAAAACCCTTTGTAGTCTGCCAGTGCAAGGGGGCCCCTGTGCAAAAAGCCCTCCAGTAATTACCATATTTACACAAGCGATATGGGGCTTGTGTTTCATCACATGTGCTGCACCCAGCCGGTATCTCCCACCTCAGAAGGCAGAGGTTAATTGGAGTGAGACTGTCTTTCCATAGTGAAACTCTTCTCTCCACAGGAGGGGAAACTGGATCAGGAGTGGAACTCTAAACTGTCGCTGACATTTTTTCCGGAGAGCCCAACGTGTCAGAGGAAATCTTGGCGTTCAGCAATGCATGCACACAAATTGCTTTTCCTGTTTGTGCAGCTGCTACTTTTGTCAAAAGATTCCAGATAAAATAGCTATTTTAGGATGTGAATTAGATGAAGGAAAATACCGTGTCTGAATACTGTACGTGCACCTGGTGGAACTCAATCAAAGCTGTGGTCAGAGGTGACCCTTGAAAAATTTAAGAGATGGAAGAGAAGGGCAGGTAGAGGACGTCTGGAGCTTGTGCTCCCTGATTGGGCCTTTGTGAGAAGATAATAAACTGAGAATTTACAACAAAACCACTTCTATAGTAATTTTATGGCTGTGATTTTTTTACTAGTACCACCACTCCCATTTTAAATGCTTTTAATAACCTTGAAGTGGTTTTCTGAAGTGAACAGACTGGTGATATCCAGCATTCAGATTGTTTTAGGTCTTACTGTTTTTATTATATTTCTTCTACTATATACTCTAGTTGAATGTCATTTTTAGTCATCCCATGAGAGGCATTCATGAAATTAGCATTGAACTGCCGTTGTTTTACAACTACAGAGGATTACAGTAAAGATTAATGAGAAAGTATTAAAACAGCACTTTCTGACAATAGACCCAGGCATGTTTCATTTCACAAATTGAATGTTTATCAGTCACACTCTTTCAAATATATGTTGGCCCCCACCAAATTATAAATATTATACTCAGCTATATATGTGCTAAATGTTTCTTTACATGTTGCCAGTACTTCATGTGACATGTGAGCTGTAGGCCATGTGCTTTAGGGTCACCAGCCCCATTTTGCTGGAAAAAGGCAAATGAGGGTGGAAAGTCTGAAAGAGAGCAGTAAATCTGTGGTCTGCAAACCTAAAACAATGAGCTAAACATGAGCTAAGCAAAAAAAAAAACACAGATTCTGAAGTTTGTATGCAGGTTTCTCAATTTAAAATGCTAAACATGCAGATGACTGATCATTCCACCATTCAGAATTTTGGAAACTGTTTCTAGACTCGTTTTTTAATTTATAACAAAAGATACATTAACTTTAACAGATAACCAGTGTCTGTTTTTAATTCACTAAGTGTTTATTGTGGCAAACATCTTAGAAAATGATATTCAAGAACTTGGGAAAATACAGCTACACCACCAGCATACTTAGATTTCACTAAAGATAATGAGAATGTAAATGTAAATGTAAAGGATATTTGTAATTTGGCTCGATGAAGGTCTAATTCTGTTTGTTCAAGGACAACATTCCCCCAGCATTCATATTATTTGAGCTTCGTTCCATAGCTGAGATGACCTGACCTTCAAACTACAAGCTGCAAGGCCTGTCGGATCTAAAATTATTTTTCCTGGTCCGACATCAGAGTCCAAATAAACCTCTGGCGGCTTTTAGATGGATGAGCTTCACAGGGACTCAATGATTCACCAGAGTTCAAACCACAGAAAGTCTGGAAGTGGGAAAGAACAATGATATCAAAAGATCCCGTGCTCCCTCCTCAACGCCCCCTCCTGCCACACAGGTTGTGAAGAGGACATCTGTCCTCTGTAAACTCACCAAGGCATCACTGAGGTCAGAATGTCTGGAATGTGCCTTTGTGGTCATCAAGCTTGTGAACTACTAATTTGGTTAGTATTGCTTCCAGAGTCTGGCAACTAAGGCATCCCGGTCCACCTCTCACCTTTGTGGGATTCTCCTTGAACCAGGTCTGAGGAATTTCTAACTCAGGAGTTATGATTTTGACCCACAGGTCAGCCAGTTGGGGACCACCCTAATCCAAACATATCGGCTCACATATTGTCCGAGCGGTTCATATTTGGCTTTTTAACATCACATTGTGCGTGTGTGCGTGTGTGTGTGTGCGTGCGTGCGTGCGTGCGTGCGTGCGTGCGTGCGTGCGTGCGTGCGTGCGTGCGTGCGTGCGTGCGTGTGCGCGTGCGTGTGCGTGCATTGACATCAGATGCTAGGAATGTCTGTCAGTTCACTAATCTTTCCCACCCTGCTCAGTGTGTAGCTTAATACTATAGTGTGTCAATAGGATATGAAAGATTTGTGTTTTTGAGACTGAGCAATGTGGGAGGTGTGCGTGCACGTGTGCATTCCTGTGTGCAACTGTCTCTGATGTTGTCAGGTACTGAATGTCCCAGTGAGAATACTCTTAGTGGTCAGAGGAATGAGTTGAAGCGGCTCCCTGAGAATCAAAGTATAATTAGGGATGGAAAGAGTTGCAGAGTGCTCGAGCCCATCCCAGCTGACTGAGGCAAAGCCAGGGTACAACCGCTCCATCAAAGGGCAAACATAAAGAAACACTCACACACAAACTCCTTTTCATACCTATGGGTAATGTACGGTCACCAATTGACTTCACGTGCATCTTTTTGGATGATGTTAAGAAACTGAAGTGCCCGGAGAAAATCCATGCAAAGAGAAAAAACTCACAAAATTCTTGCTATTGTTTATTACCCGTTAATGTGTTCACTACATTGTGTGTAAATTCTTAACACTCACGTATTGTTAAATGATATTTATATACATTAAGGTGTTCGAGTCAGTTTAAAGATACACCATTATATCTGGGTACTTCATCAAATCTCTTGAGAAATGGTATACTGACCAAAATCATGTATGCCTTTAGGCATTAGTCCCTTTTAAAGATTATCTTTAGCTATTTTATTGAATATCTCTGTCCTGCAATACAACTTGTTCACAAAAGAAGATTAGTGACTTTCTAGACATATTGGGTGGACGTTTAAAACTACAGTCTACTACTCTACTACGGTTTTCTGTGTACAGTTGCTCACATTCTTAAGATCAATATGTCAATCAGGTGTATTAACTTGGGGTTATGACATTATACTTATTTAAATTTGGATGGTTAGGTTAAATTACAGAATACTGCAAAAAAGAAATTCCACATATCTAATCATAATTAGCACTACTTTTTTCCCCCATATTCTAGTATTCCCTTTGCGTAATGTAATGTATGTAAAGTATGTAAAGTATGTAATGTTAGTGCAGCAAACATAAAGAGCTACTTCAAGTAGACAAATATTTTGGCTTTATTACATTCAGTGTTTCATTTTCAGATGTTCCTGAGCAGCTTAAACAAATCAGCATGCATTATATTTAGAAGCATATGTTTTGCACACTCTTTGTTTAGCACTATTGGATGAATGATCTCTCCTTTTATTATGTTCTCTTCTCTCACCACTACATTTCTCTGCATGTCATTTAATTTTCCGTTCAACCACAACTATCTATTTCAAAGCTCCTCCACCCATTTCCCACATGGTGAACCTTTTATGCTTCAGCTGCCCAAAGCAGAACCTCTCACCTCGTCCTCTTTCCTCTATGTTTAATTTATCTTCCATTCATTCTTCCCCGGTTTGTTCTCGCTATCTGCACTCGAGCTGTTATCCATTTTTTATCATTAGCCTCCACAAATGGATTTTCCTTTAACCATCACCTTCCCTTACTTTCATGTCTCCATCATTCCTTTCTCCTCCCTTGCCATTTTTTTCTTTTTATTTCACCCCAGCCTTCTCCCCCAACCCCTGTTGCGTGCGATGGAGAGAGGTATACTCTTTCGTCAAGCCTGCACAAGTGGATGGAGGAGGGGGACGGAATTAAAGAGGGTGGTGGCTGACTGGGGCAGATCTATTTTCAAAGCACTATCTTTTCATTTGTTTTCCCTCCACATTGCATTGCTGTTTAGGAAGAAGAAAAGAAAGGAGGTGGAAAAAAGAAAAAAGAGGAAACCATACACATGCTCACAATGAGAAAGGACCCAGATGGCCATCGGTCATAAAGGGAATCTTTGAGAAACAACTCACTGGATTATCTACCATGTTAAGACAAGACACAACCCCAGAATCTGCCCAAAACTCCAACAAACCACAGCTGCCAGAAGGAAATTTGTATGTTTGCCAGGGGGAAAAAAGCACCGAGCTGCCATCTAAATGTCACCAGAAGTGGGCATGAGACACGACTCACCTGTGGCTGCAGAGCCTTCACTTATATATTTCAAACTCAACCCTTCTCCATAAAGAATGTCCTGTTGCTCATCTGGCCAGACATACTGTATCTCTCGAGGTCATTCCTGTATTTGTAAATGAATCCAACAAATATGCGACCATCTTCCCTGAGGATTGCGTTTAATCACCTCATCATGGGAAGAACCACAGAAACGCCTCTTAGTTATGTCCAATCCCACAAGCACGCCCTGGACAAAGGCACATTCTCGTTTATGTGGAGGAATATCTGGTCAGTGGCATGCAATTGTAAAGCACACTAGTAGGCAGGGATGCAAAAGCGTGACAGAGGGTGAGTGGATGAATCGGGAAGGCGAAATGGTCGCTCTTCAGAGAGCAAATACGTCAGCGGTTAGCACTCCATTACCATGTGTCTCACATTGTTTTATGTGCACGGCTCTTTCTTCGGTGGGCCGTAATGGGAGAGCAAATGTCAGGCCACACTTACTCCTGGGAATTCTTTTTTTTCTTCTCCTCCTTCTAAAGAAAGACAACATCGGAAGGACCACCCTGACAGAGATTAGGGTGGGTGGGGCCGGTATGGTAGAGTCAGAATAATCTGCCCTATTGATATGTAGTCATATGTACAGTAGACATAGAGGGAGTAGGTGTGATCGTGAGTGTGTCTGATTGTCTTTCTCTCTGTATTCGTCCTGTGATGGACTGGTGACCTGTACATGACTAAGTCATACCTCAGTTGGCTGGGATCGCTACCCCATGATCCCAAACTCAATAAAGCTGTATAGGATTTGGATGGATGATTTCCTGCGTTGCTTTTGACTTCTTCGGCAATGTCTAAGGCATTTTGAGATCCAAAACACGGCGTTATTTGAAAACTGCCTCCAGAGTGCAATGATTTTGATTGCAACCCCAAATCTTAACAAGGAAGCTTTCTGAAACGCATAATACTTGCACACCACAGTTGCAGTTTAGTAATAGTCAATCAAGTACAATCACAATGATGGATTCCAGAGTACTGCTATGGCTGCTTTCTCTTTTGAATTTCACAGTGCTTGTTTCACAAAGTGTACATCCACTTCCATTTACTATATTATCATAGTTTCTGCACATAGCACATGCTACTGCATTACGAATGCACAGCACTGACTATTGGCCTGGTATGGCAACTACAGTACTTTCATCTCTTGAGACGCTAAATATACATTATCAAAACCTTTCTATCGGCATGTTTTGCTTTTCCAACACAAAAACATAAAACAATATGATTTTCCAGATTTTTCTTGCTTGGATGCAAGATCACAGGTAGCCGGCCCCAAACCACTTAGTGGACTAAAAGGAGCTTTATTGTCAACATGAAGAACAATATGAACAACGTGAACCATGAACTTCTCAAAGCATTTTCAAAAAACTGAAAACACTGAACCAAACCCTTGGTAGAGGCAAACTCTCACACTTGAACAGTCATCACACCCCCTGTGTGTGAAAGAGGAAGGAAGACAGGGAGTCCACACCCTGAGTCAATCACCATTATCAATCACTGTGAAGTTTGAGTCAGTCAGCTGCCATAGATGATAAACCTTAAGATGAGTTAAAGTTTGCTTCTCTGTGAGAAAAGGAAGATAATGGAATGGCTGCATGTTATGTTGCTGCATCATCCTCGCACACTCTGCACAGACGGCACAGACAACACAGTGACAGTTCAAACACATCTTACAATTCAATAGAATAAAATAAAGGCTGGCCTGTCAAATTAATATATTTATAGGATGAAACGATGCTTTTTAGGTGGTGAGGTGGCAGCAGGACAAAACTGGTTGGGAGTTTCCCCGGTAAATTTTTTAGGATATTTAAATCCATTTGAAAAAAAAAAAGAAAAGGCAAAAAAAGCAGAGGAAACAAGTATGAGTGGAAAGAGAGCGGAAAGCAAAGGGAGGGGAAAAAGAGAATGAAACTTTAATCACAGAAACACTGACCCATAAAGAAAGAGAAGCAGACACAAGTGGAAACCAGAGGAATGTAAGCCAGCTGGAGGATACATCCATCCATGCAGCTCTTTCTGCTGTATTTCTACTTAAAGCTCGGGGTGAATTGGATTGGGGGTGGGGGCGGAGTGAAAGAAAAAAAATCTTTCAGACAAAAGCCAAATTGAAAGATAGGCTAAAACCACCATTGCTAAAACTCACCGTCTCACTGGGGCCCAGAGCAGCCAGGCCACATAACTCTGAGCTGCAGCCAGGGGTGACTCTCCTTCCCAGCCCTCGCATTGGCTTTTCACACTGTGAAGAAACAAAACTCTCATACAGTCTTTTTAATTACCCGACTGGCCATTTAGCCGGACAGCTTGGCCACTGTGCCTGACGGGCTTCCTCCCAGGCTCCATTCTTCCCCCTGCGTGGCCGAGATTCGGCCCCGCCGTGCTTCAGCTAAACCCACATCCCCTTATAAGGAGCCAAGGCCAATTAGCTGTGTCCATGCTCGCCCTGCTGACTGTTCACTTTTCATACTTGCTTGTGTACATCCTAACAAGAACAAGATGTTTTGTGATGAGAAGTAGTATAAGTAGCTTGAGGATCAGCATGATGCAGAAGTCACTTGATTCACAGAGAAAAGATTATATGCCACGGGAATATTGCCTCCTCTTGGCGACCAAAGAACAGAAGGTGCATAAATTCATGTTTTAATGGACTTGGCTACGTCCCAGTGACTTATTTTTACACTCTCCTCTTTCGGGCCTCAGGTAAAACCAGACGCTCACCAAATGAACTCTTACTGCCTCCCAGAAGGGCAAGATTCATATCATTAAATACTTTGTGTGTAAAATACACCCCATAGATTGAAATCGTTGCCTGGGGCAAACATCCACTGAGCAATAATTTCTTGGAATGATGACAAGCAGCATTGTTCTAAATAGCTGTAATCTTTCTGAATGTTTGGGTGATGACAGCCACAATACCTTTGTGCCTCTCCTGTTGTTCAGCAGATCAGACATGCTTTGCATATTTTGGATTGCGGTGCGTTGTTTTTGCTTGGGTAATCGCGTGTAATGCCTGGCCAGTGCATTGTTATTGAGTGGCATACTGCAGTATGTCTCTCGACAAGGCCCGGCTCGAGCGGATCTCTGCAATCATGAGCAACAGGTGGGCTTGGACAGCGTTCCCTTTGCTGCAAACAATTTTGCTTTGAAACCCCTTAAGTCTGATCCAAGACAGGAAAAACTTCGCATTAGTGCTGCTTATTTTCTTTTCATGGACCACACACACACACACACAGACACACACACACACACACACACACACACACACACACACACACACACACACACACACACACACACACACACACACACACACACACACACACACACAAATATGTAAGCAAGGTAATATTTATTTGACATTCATTTCCTATTGAAAAGTCCAAATGTCAACAATAACCACGATATTCCTCTACGACTCAGCTTTTACCTTTATTTCTGAGTTAAAACCCTTTTTGGTAGATATGATGTCCGTTATTTTTTTGTAATCTGAGAACTAGTTGGGAATACTAATATCATTTTCATGTTTATCTCTTGTGAATCATGAAACTGAGACAAACCTTGCTTGGCTCAGATCAAATGTAAACCAAATTTATTTACTAGGCTATCTGCAAAGCACAATATCAAGGGAGGGTTGTCCGCATTTACAAAAATATATGATTGGCAATGGTCATTACTAAAGATGAAGTTTATGAGTGAAGTTGTTGAGACCTTTAGCAATCACTTGATGTCTTACATTCAGTTAATCTGCATCTTTTCTTTTTTGCAATTGTTTACTTTTTTGGTCTCTGCTTAATCTGGAAACTCAGACTTTTGTTACAATCAAGTGCCATGAGTCAGTCATATTTCATTATCTTTATGTCAAAAAATGGTCTACAAACCCAGCTTGACCTGCAGGCAACCGTAGTTTGCGTGCTTCTTAACTTTTACGAGCAACCAACTGTACACTGCTTTTCTGAACAGTGTGAGTTTAACAGCATACAAACAATACTGGCATTCATTTCCATCCAGGTTCCAATTTTGCTTGTACAAAAGCATTTAAGCTATCGGCTAATGTCTTTCTCTGATAATATTAACTTCAGCATGAATAACACTACAAAGATACAATGAAAAGGTTTGGTTTGGTGTGGAAAAGCCTGTAGGGAACATCCAACAGAAGCATTAAAAAAAGTATTTATCTTTGTCATGATTGTAAAACATATAGCTCTAAACCTAAAAGTGCCTATATATATATATATATATATATATATATATATATATATTACATTTTTTGTCCTGATTCAATTTTGTAACTTTTTTCTGTCCAAAAAACGTGATAAGTACAACTCCAAATACGCACACATATGGATAAACACGAAAGTCATTCATACAAAACAGTACTTTGGTGGTACTGTTGGAGGACAAATCCAATGTCTCTTCTTGCTGTGGCTTTGTGTTTCTGCTGAAGGAAGAATGAGCTCCAGCTCCAGCGAGGCTTAAAGTTGTAATCAGAGCCCTGAGCCCTCCGCCCTGCGCTGGGACTCTGGAGTGGTTTGAGAGTGGGCCAGACATTCCTGAAGAGATCGCCGCCCAGACACCCAGCAGCAGCAGCCAGTCAGCAACAAATTCCAGAATAGCAGCACTGCCGCTAAAAATAGTCATCTGGACAGGAGAGGGATGGAGAGCTGGATGAGTGGAGGGGGCCGCTGGATGGTGGATGAGTGATAGAGGAGTGGAAGCTGAGCAGGAAAGGAGGGTGGTTTATTCCATTCCATATCCAGTCACAATGTTATCACAGTGGCGTGGAGGAAACGGAGTCCTGCAGGGATGTGAGTTGGGAACCTGCAGGAGTGCTTTCCGAAAGAGTGAGAAAGAACGAGTGTGGACTTATACAAGTGTGCACGTGGGGAGCGTGCTCAATCATTGGTGTGTGTGTGAGTGTGTGTGTGTGTGTGTGTGTGATTGTGATAAAGCATGGAAAGAGGCCTCTCAGACTGTTATTTCTAAAACAATGTGTCAGCTAACCGAGGGAACACATGCTCCACTGTACTCAGGACTTTCTTCAGGCCCGGCCCTCTGTTTATTTTCCCTGCAATGAACGGGCAGCTCGGTTTACAACAGCCACCCTAAACCTTCTCTGTGAAACATCCTGCCTGCAACAGCAGTCAGACGCGCCAAGGCAGCACTGACCGTGCCAAATCCTTTGCCGCGTTTTGCTCAATTTGCGGAATATCCCCCTGCCTTCTTCATATGAAGCTTCTTTTTTTTTTTCTCTGGAGACAAAAGCAGTCGTAAACTGATTTGGAGTGCATGTAAATTCTTCTTCTTTCATGTCCAAATCTCTCTGCATGTGACGGCTTTTATCCACTGCAGCTCGAGGGGGTGGGGGGGGGTGAGAAGGGAGAGGCCTCTTTTTCAAGTTGGAGCGCTTCAAGCTGAAAGCAGAGAATAACTTATATCCTCCAACATTATGCAGACTTCCCTATCTGCGGGGCACAGAGTTGGGGTCACGCTAACAGGCCGGATGGGGATTTGGGAGGGGTCTGCGATGGTTTTGGATTGTGGAGTTGGGTATGGTGTCCGCAGCAATAAACCTTCACCCTCCACCTCCAGGGGCAAACAGGCTCACCCTCTGAAGAAGGAGGGAGGAGGGCAAAGGAGGGAAGAGTTCAGAGGGTCTGGCAGCTGGACTTTATTAAAGGGTCAAACGGTGAAGCAGAAATTGTTCTGAAGACATAAAAAAAATCTCTTTGAAACTCAGCTCATATCAGTATCAGGAGTGCAGCCATTGGTTTTTTGGTGGGGTTTTTTATAGCAATGTCTACTTTGGCCTTACGTTATGAGAGACAGTGAATTATAAGTATTAAAGTATTGAAAATAGCTTTATAATTCTTTTAATGATTTTCTTTTAATGATTAAAAAAAATTTTGTTCGGTTCTGGCTTGTTGGATTACATCGCATTTTACTGAGAAATACAGGACTTTGCAATAAAACAAAAAGAGGCCAGTGGTTGTTGCACTGATCTTTCTTCATTTCTTAAGAAATTGTCCCCCCAAGAAAATAATGACATAAGACAGTGATTGCTGTAATCTTCAGTAGTTTACTGCAAGTGTGACAAAAATGTAACATGATGTAGGAGAGATTTATAAATAAAACTCCTAATTGCTGCTGTTATAGCTTAAGCCAGATTAAAAAGGCCAATTTCAGACTTAGGTTAAGAGTTATGATGTGTTTGAGGACACTTACAGTAAATCCTTCCATGCACTGTACAACTGAGTAATCCACTGTTGTCTCCTTCCAAGGTCTGCAGCTTTCGTGTTCGGAAAAAATTTACCTGGGGGGGTGTGCTGGCCTACTCATCAGTATGAAAACCCTGAATAGTTTGTAACCGTTTGCCCCCTCCGTCAAATGTGGATCAAATGAACCCACAGCAGCGGCAGCCGCAATGTTCTCCCTCAACAATCAATTGACTCTACAAATCCTAAAAACAGACCGTCTTGTTTCTCCTCAGACCAGAACAGTGTTCTCTGCTCCGTTTGTTTAGCTCCGTCAGTTTTTCTGACCACCCCCCCCCAAAAAAAAATATTTCACAAAATAACACTGCCATAGTTTTCACGTAATTGCCAGCAGGTGTGCTGGGTCCTGCAAAAAATAACCCTTTTCGTGGAAAATCTAATATTAACCCTTTTTTTCAGATGACTGCTCTTGTTTTATATTTGTAATGTTTCTCTGCTTTATTTTCCCCCAGGTGAACCGCTGCCTACGTGTTAGTTTTGTCTCATTTGGTCACAATGCAATCCATCATTTCATTGGCGACTTTAACATTAAAACTGAAATGAGGCCCAAATCACTAAACCAGGAAAGTCAGTCAATCAAACACCAGGAACTCATACAAAGATCAGCTCGTTTCTGGTTATTAGTTTAAAGTTGAGATTTACTGTTTAGCTGCGAAAGGTTTACAGCTTCATCTTCTGTGGTTTGGTGAACTCATGTTGAAGTGTACCTTTCATAGTCGAGAAAGAATCAGGTTTTTTCCACAATGTTGCATTGATGCGGTCATCTAGTGTTTGGTCATTGTCAAGGAGGTACACCTCATCAACCAAGAGTTTGTGGAAGGAAATGAGAGGAAGCAGAGAAAATGTGATAATGGTAAAGTTGTCAAGCTGCAGATACTGCTTGATGACAGATTATTTCTTTTGGTTTGGGGCCATGATCCATCCCTCCACCCATCCTCTATACCAATTAATCCAACATCCAAAGGGTCGTTGACCTCCACTGGCCATTACAGGCGAAGGCAGGATGCACCCTGCACAGGTCGGCGGTCCATCACAGCCAATTTAGGTAGAGTTTACATGACGATGTTTTCAAGTGAAAACATAAACGCTTCATTGCATTTCAGGTGTCCATTTACACAGCAATAGTGTTTTATGAAAATGGCTCCCAAGGTGGAAGTACTATTACTAGTACTATTTCTAGTAAATAGTTCTTCTGCACATGTTCCAGTACATGGACAATAACAATGTTTGCCTCCAGAGTATCATTGCTCCCTGTCCATATTCTTCAAGGACTTAGTAGTTTTATGGCTGAGAGTCACCGTAATAGCCAACTTCATCGTCTGACCACACAAATGTCTGTGTACTCGAAATTGTTAATGTTAATAGCGTGTTTATAGCTGAATTTGTAGCTGAATTTGTTGCAGTTTGACCATATTCTTTATCCATTTTGTCCCAGATTTGCAGAATATGCCCTAATGTTTTATGTCACACACATTTTAAAATTCAAATTCCACGTAAATTTATGAATAAGATATCCTCACTAGTTTGAAGACACATTTACCAAGAATGAGATTCTTCACTTTTATTTAATCAGGTCTTTTGTTTACTTTTCTTTTTCAGGTGAGACACCGAGTCAATTGGCTACATAACAACAAAACAGAAAAAAGGTTTCCAGCCGACAAGTTTACCTTTCCGTAAAGAAACAAGTTTCCAAAGTGTTAATAAAGAATATAATCTCAAGACTGCAGAGATGGGCCCTGTGATCGGGTGAAAACCAACATACTGATGAGCCTGACAGGCCTGCATGTGAGGATTGAAAGAGAAACTGTCTATAACCACATTCTGGCTTAAATATGATATGTTTGGAAGATAAACATACGAAGTGACAGTGACAGAGGGAGTTATTCTGAAGAAGTCGTTGGTGTTTTGATTTATGGCTCTTTTATTAAAATAGATTCTATTGGAAATCATTGACTTTTCAAGCTGAGACCTAAACCACAGTGCTTTTTTATTTTTCAACAACCACCTTTTCATGCCACAGGAAAGGACTTGGGTGGAGTGTCACTTTCCCATCCATCAAGTTAATTCAACTTTAACTACAGCAGCTGAGCCGTGTGGAAACTTTCAGCTAATTCTAATGCCTTTAACTGGCCTGGTCTCTCTGGTAGCCTCGAGTGGGAGAAGCTTGGCTTTTTACTTTCAACAAGACAAGAGTTTTGAGGCTACAAACTGTGCCAAAATGACCTCTATGCTTTCATAATTTTTAATTTCATCGTTCACTCGTATAAACTTCAATGAACTCACTAAGTCAAAGTTAAGGATGAAGGCAGGACCTTCTCTGACCTCTTTTCCACATTGGAAATGGGTTTTTGGGTCACATAGTCTTATTCGGGAAAAGAAATTAGCACATCTCTCCAATTATAGTTTACACATGTCCTACTGTAAGAAGACCGTGGAAGTAATATTCACAGTTTCGTCAACCAGTCCGCTTTTCGGACCAGTTATGTAAATAGTGCTCATGGATTAAACCTTCATTTAAAGTTTTTAATATGGGGATCTTCCAAATTTGAAGCGAGCATCAGAAGCCAGGTTTGACGTAATAAAATATGTCAAAGACAACATGTAAGAGAGAATAATATGAGTCTAATATGACTCACATGTTGGTAATGTTGATAATCTATTTACAGAAGTTGAACAGAACATCCCTTATCCTCGTGTGATTACATGAAATTGTGCTTTTGCTTCTTAAGAATCATAACACTGGCTATTTTGAGTATCTAGTGGTATTTTTCTGGGTTTAATGGCCTTCATAGGTTCTATTTTACATTGGCAAACTCCAACAAGCAATATTCAGTGTCTTGCTAATTGTATATTCACATCCGGATGACACGCTGGTCCTTTGAATCCTATTTCAAACTGGAGAATAAAAGGATGACCCAAAGCATTAAAACTCATGGAGGCCATGTAGCTTTCAAGATCCATTTATTTGACTTGACACAGTACTACAGGGGCATTGTGTTGACTTGAATTAAGACATTTTACAGAGTTTGAGGAACATTTATTGATCTTCAACTCCTAAAAAGACACGCTTGACTGCTGCCTTCACAATGAGATGATACCACTCAAATTTGAACAAGCAATATTATTCTTGTGTGCAGTACATCCTGAAAGCATCACACAGTCCAAAACAGGCCAAAGCATGAACACGGAGTACTTTGACTACAATTTGAAATGGCTTGATCAATAAATACTAGTATAAAAAAAAAACACATTGATAATAAATTTCATTATCAAAAAAAAAAAAAAAAAAAAAAGTTCATTAAAGATACCAAAGGCACACAACTTAATAAACCTTGGCAGTCCGGGATCACCCAGACAAAATAAAACAGTAAAACAAAAAAAAAACTGTGGCAATAGCCAGCAAAAGTAATGAGCAGTAACGGAAATAATACTTAAATAACATAATAATACTAATTTATTATTATTATTGTCATAACAATATCCAGTCAAGTTTTCCTATGATTAGACTTTCTGCTAACTAACAGATATGCACCAGTTATTTCCAGTTTGGCAGAGTTAAACGTTTTATCATCAGATTCTCTCCGTTGTGTTATTGCTATTTCTTCTGGTGTTATTCATAAAGCTGAGTGGGCCTCCCCTGCATTTGGTGGAGGTGGAAATGCAATTACTTTGGGGTCAGTTGTTGATATATTTTTACAAATGCTTGTACGTTTCCCCATTCCAATGACTTTTTTTGGGGGGGGATTTTGCCATTTGGAGGTTGTCTGACACAGAGGTTCACCATAACAAGGGAAAATGAGATTACACCAATTTCACATCTGATTTGTCTGTTTTGGGAAAGAGATTCTAATACTTCAAGGAAGGAAGTATTTTTCTGCCATAACATAAAGCAATATAAAGTTTCTTATATTTTGGAAAATCAAAAACAGAAGAATAATAAAACAAAATACTAACATAGTATAATTTTCTCACTGTAAATCCAGTTGACAATAAAATGCAATACAAAAAGGCAATAAAATGCAATAGAATACGCAGTGGGTCTTTCATCTGACTCAGTACCCAGGGCCTTTCCTTCACACGAGCGGACCACTGAAAACATTCAACACGTGATTTATCTCCTTGGGGTCGCCTACTGCATGCTTTTCCATTCAAATCATTTGATAGTGTGGGTGATGTCAGTCATCGGCCTCATATTTTTGTAGCTGCTGTTCAAAAGACACATTTCAAGGCTGTACAGAAGACACCCAATGATCCTCAGGACAAGCTGTGTCAATATCCTCCAGCATCTCAAGCAAGAAATAAAAGAAGAAAAATAAAACAAACTTGAGGTAAAGCCAGCGTGGTGATGATTTCATTCACCAGTGGGGATTCCCAAGTCAAAGAAGAATCAGATAACTCTCATTCGTCACTGACCAATCCACCCGCCGAATCATGTCACATCTTTGGTTTAAAACAAAAAAAAAAACTTTCCGTCTACTCTTTCTACAAACATTCTTTACTTTCACTAATCTACATTACAAATCCTTCAAAAAATAAATCTAACACCTTGACCTTTCCTGTGTTCCACAGGAAAACCATCTCTCGTCTCAGCACCGTTCCCTGCATCCCTCTCTCAAACGCTTTCCTTCTCCCTCTCGCTACAAATCTCTACGCACGGCCTCTTTCTTACGCTCAAATGAAAACAATAGCTGGCTAATTGTGCTTGGTTGACATAATGAAGTAGTATACACAGCTGGAGGGCTGAGCATGGATCCCACCTGTGCTGACTCGGTCTGGGGCTGATACAGATCTCCAGCACCGACAAGTCTCCGGCCTTTGTCGGAGGAATTTGCTGTGTCATCAGAAAGCTAAAACAAACGGCCTTACTTGGCTCTCCTGAAGAACGACGTATAAAATATTAACAAGTCCGATAATGGCAAACGCTTTGCATGTCTTGGGTGTGAAAAAAAAAAGAGGGGAGAAAAGCATTTCTGCATTTCTCACTCGACAGCCTGTTTTATCAGGTAGCCTCGAATATGTGAAACGACCAAGTTTAAGAGAACCAGGCACATTCCAGGACTCTGAGATTGCGTCTGCGCCATCTCCCTTCACTACATGTCCCGTTAGATGAGCCCCTCCAGACTTCTTGTGCCGGCCGGCAGAAAGTGTGTTCGACCAAGCCATCTAAACTGCTGACAAACCAAGGTATGGCTCAAACACAGACAAAGAACACAGAGGAGTATTTTTTTTCCTTCGAGGTGGCCTGTAAATGCTGTTTTTTATCTGTGTGAAAGCGAGACAAGACTGTTTGATCTCAACCGCCTCAGTTCGACCTTTGAACCCCGAAAGCAAGTAAAGTTAGTCAGCTGTGCTCGGAAGGCCCTGGGTCTCTCCACATTCAAAAACAACATGAAAAAAAAGCTCAACTGGTGACAGGTTGGCCTGGCCTTTCCTTCCAATTCAGGGAAATGACATACATAATGTTTGTTATGGATCAAAAAAGGCACTTCCTACATATTCCCTAGCATCATACACATATATAGGACATACACTTTTATGAAGATATATTTGCCTGCGTGTTTTACAGCCACAGGCAGAGTTATACATGTCGAGTATATATATGTGTCTCATCTCTGAGTAACACAATTATATATGTCAGTTCCGCAAAAAGAGTTGGAGACAACGAGCTTTGTACTCTTCCAGTAATAGCCAGCACCCACCAGTTTTTGCACTTAAAACTAAAGCTACAAAATATCAATAAATAATCAGCAATGCTAGGTATTTTCAGAACGAGACCCTGGTTTGTTTCTTTTTTTTTTTTCAAATAAAGGAAGTAAAGATCACAAAAGCATGTGCTCTGTGTGTGAGTTTTAAGGTGCTTTTTGTAAACTCATGTTCGAAAAGGGTTGGTGTACAAAAAGAGCCAACCAGTTTCTGGTTGCTGCGTTTGTGATTCTAACTTGCCTTCTTGCTGAATATGTAAACATGTTGAACACAGCAAAGTCTATGGGCGGCCCAAGAGAGCAGAGTGGGTGGCATTCTCTGGTGCCAGATCCGTCTCTCTTCTGTTCACAAAACCCTAACTGAATTTCCTTTCGCCAAGAGAAGTACACCTTAGCATGTGCATGTGTGTGTGAGTATAAACATTTCTTTGTTCCATCAAGATTCCAGCCCTATTTGAGAAGTCACAACCCCCAAAAGGTGTATCCCAGTAACGCACTGGTCGTTAATGCCACACATATGCATCTGCTCATACATACACACACATGCACACAGACGCCCTCCTGTTCTTGATCCTCTGCTTCTTCTCTCTCTGCCGCCCTTCTGTTAGGTGAGGTTACTGCTGATGTCCAGGGCTTGCTGGTACACCTGAGTCATGTCCTCCAGGTCCCCCAGCAAAGAGAAGCTGCCATTGTCCCCTGGGGAGCCTTTTGTTTTGGGCCCGCGGCTGAACTTGGATCCCTGGAGTGGTTGGGCTGCCTGGAAGCCCTTGAAGTTGGCGAGCTGCAGCAGGTTTTCAGCGGACACGCAGGCCCTGATGTTGGAGCGGAGGTGGGAGGTGGAAGGGTGCCACTCAGCTCCACCAAGGGAGCTGGGCGACAGGGACAGGACGGAGCTGTCCTCACCCACAATGCTGGAGGGCCGACTCTGACTACGGGACAGACCTGAGTCGGGTGGGGGAGGAGGCTCACAGAGAACTCCAGCCACGGTTGCCGCTGAAGGATTCCCGCTGTAGGTGGAGTATTTTCCATTCCGTTTCAAGATGCCCTTTCTCCCCATGACTCTCTTTGGTGGAGATGTGGCGAGCAGAGACATACTGGCACCTCCCAAAAGCTCAGAGGACTCACTGCGCTCTGGGGAAGAGTAGTACCCTGATTCCCGCTGTTGGTTGTTCTTCAAAATGCCTTTCTTTGGCAGGGAAGGCACCATCTTGGCTGGAGAAACTCCTCCCAGAGTTGGCTCCTCTTCCTCTCGATCTGGACTTGTGGTCTCCTCTCCCCCTTCAGCTTGCTGAAGCAATGTTGCCTGAAGTAACTCTACTTCTTCCACACTGGCAGCCTGCTGCTCCTCAGTCACCCTCGTCTTCAGGATCCCCTTGGGTCTCTTCAAACCGGGCTTGTCCTCTGTTCCACAGTGGGTCTGTTCTGCTTCCACATTTTCCTTCTTGGACTTTTTGGGCCTCTGGCGCAGCAGCAGTGGCATGGCTGTTGCTTTGGCCCCAGAACCACGTGGCTCAGTGCGGTTCTGCCAGTCGATGAAACGGGCCAGCATGGGCGAGCCTCCGTGGTCACGTTGGGTCTCGCAGTCACACACACTGTTCTTCCAGCCCCAATTCACCCACCAGTGATTGGCAATGTCTTCCACTGTAGCCCGACGCTCAGGGTTCACCATCAGCATCCAGCGAATCAGCCCACGGGCATCTAACAGGAAACAGAAATACCTGTGAGCTCCATTGTGGGCATATACAAATGCTTAAAGCACATGCTGTTAATGTTATGCAGGGATAACTGTTTTTATTTTTGTAAAGATCTGTTTTTTGTTCAGTCAAAACCTCCTCTGGTACTTTAGCTGCTTTGATGCCCAGAGATTTTTAGAATGCGTGAGGTCCTGAACTAACTGAATACTAAATTACTAATTAATTTGAGATACTACAAAAATAAAAAAAGTAGTGTAGTGGAATTCACTTCATAAGATGCTTGTTTTGTATTCAGTGTTGAAAAGAAAGTTGACATTTAACTACTGAATCTCTAGTGAAATGTATTTAAAAAGAAAGTAGAAAGTAGTATAACAGGTGTGTAGCCTTGAACAATATTAGTATCGAGCACCATATATAATGCAATATGCAGATTCTACTGGATGTGCGTTTTGATTAATATTCCATTCAACATTCCACAGTTCAAAACGCTTTGTGTGTTTTCTGGAATTTACATGAAGTCTTCCTTGCTTCTATTTATGGTTTCAGCCAAACTTGATTTGCAGACGACAGTTTCTGATTTATACAAAGAGCTGGAATCGGGTGCTTTTTTTCCTAAAATGAGATGCGAACCGAGTCAGAAATTCCTGAATTACCTGAGGACTGAGTTGGTTCTTTGTACTCGCCATTGCTAATCTGGCGAATGAGGTTCTTGTGGTCTCCCCCATCGAATGGCATCGTTCCATAGACCAGGGTGTACAGCAGCACCCCAAGAGCCCAGCTGTCCACCTGTGCAAACAAAAACCTTGTTTATTTACGCACACAGCACAACACGCTTGTCAAGTGATATGTGTACCATACATGCGCTGCAGACTGAGAAAACAAAAAGCTGAGGTGTGTTATGTAATGTAAATGCAGTCCTCCAGCGTACTGTTTTCATTAGTGATTCATGACATTAAAATGAATGCGGTGGAATGAGTTAAGTTCCACTCTGCTCAGTGAGTTACGCTCCACTTTACTTTGACATTAATAAGCGCCCCCGATCAGCTTTTCAGACAAACGTCACATCAAAACATCTCTGTTAAAAAGCTTCTGACACTGTTGAGCTTTTTAACTTTCCAGGGAAAAATAGCAAATGCCAGCATTCTGGCGGGAAATTGTTTAGTTTACACACAGATAAATGAGGTACGGTCTCTGTCGCTTTGTCAAGCAACAGGCAAGCACTTTCTGACCGGCCGTCTAATGAAATGTGGCTTTTTTGAAGTTACATAAGACTTTGTATTTGGTGCATGACAAGGTGTAGAGCCACAGTGGAAGTGGTGGGAGTGGAAATGGGTAATGAGAGCTGCAGAGATGGCTGATGTGGTATACTGAGCTTCTGTTGACTTGCTGGAAAAACACCAGAGAACTGTTTATGTGTGTGAGAATATGAGCGGGTTGATTGTGCTGCGGAAAGGATGGGATGTTCTGGGGAATGTGCTTCTGATAGCAGCCGACGGAGCTTTGAGGCATAGTAGAGGAAGAGGAAATCAGATAGCGCTCGTAATGTAGCTGGTGAACTTCCTTTAAGGTTTTGGACTTGCATCAAGAATGTTTTTTAGTCGTCAGTTGTCACTGGTCAGTCCTCGAGAGTGAGCCGGGCCACGCATTATTGTTTTGTTCTATTTTTGTTTCCCGAGTTTGCTGTAATTTGTGGCCTCACCCCAACAGTGGTTCTGTAATTTCCATTGCAATCGGAGGACTGTCGTTTTTAGCACTCTCAAGTAAATTACAGTGAATCACTCTAAATTGAACGGTTAGACTTGAACATCTAAAAAGGATTTTTTTCCCCCCCTTCTCTGCTGCATTGTTTTATGAACCTGATGCAATCCTGGTGACAACGCCTTTACCAGATAACCTGCTTTCAGGAGAGACGTTTTCACTGTTCCCTTGGCTAAAACTATTGGATGCTGACTCTGACCACCCCTTTGAGGCCTGTAGAGCTCATTCCAGTCCCATTAAGCTGCAAGCTAAAAAGTAAAGAAAAACTATCCTCCAGTTACTCACTTCAAAGGAGCAAAGCATTGTAGGAAAAGGGAGGACAAGGGTGGGATGCAGACAGTATTTAAGTTGAATCACAGTGGAGCGGCAAGGGAGACCTCCTTTTGACTGGGGACTAATCCCATCAAAGAAAAGAAAGCCTCCCGACTACATTGTCAATGAACTGCATAATCATGATAATCACATGTGTGATTGTGATGTAATCTTGATATGGGGGAGCATAAATAACAATTAAATAAATAACAAATTCAATTTTCAAACATTGAGTAAGTCCCACCTCTGGGCCACGGTACGGTCTCCCATTGACGATCTCCGGTGAAGCGTAGAGCGGGCTACCACAAAAGGTTTGCAGCAGCTTGTCCTTATGGTAGAGGTTGGACAGCCCAAAGTCTGCGATCTGCAGAAAGAGATCCACAAGTGAATTTTGCACCAACCATGTGACTTTTAATCCCTCTGTCCCTCTGTGCAAAGATAATTTGAGGTGAGCTATTACAGTCAGAGGGGTGATGCATCACAGATCAAGGAGCAGACATACCTTAATATTACAGTTTTCATCCAGTAGCACATTTTCCAGTTTCAGATCCCTGTGCACCACTCCATTCTGAAATTCAATGAGTGAAATAATTATGAATGTGTCTGTAATTTCATTATATGTGACATATAAATCCAAGTAGCATAATAAGTTGTTTTTTTGTATCAAGAGCTAATTTACTCTGACAAAGACATTTCGTGGCTCTCGAGGGAGAAATCAAGGCACCTCCCCCTGCCAGGTCTTTATGCTGACAGCTGGGGTGATTTCTCTTTTTAATCAAGTCACATGTGTTATATCAACATGAGTCTGTAATTAACCCCCCATATGAATACTGTTCTCACAGTATTTTGATAAACAACAACCAGATTATATTTCTTAAGAATTGAGGAAATGGCATATGGTATGCAGACAAAAAAAGCATAGCTCAGATGTGGAGAAGTGACCTCACCCCTCACCCCCCACTGCTCTGCATCTGTGGCATCTCTTGTTGGTTATTGTTTGGCATAGCGTTCATGTTCACATGATGCTGATTGGCAGATAAAAGGAAGAAGTGGTTTGCTTGCTTGTTGAGGCAGTGAGTCACACCACCCCACCCAGCGGGAGGTTGCACTTGGTGGTAATGATTCATCGTTCACGGCTGTCTGGGACTCTCCTATCTGAGGGCTGTGACATCATCCCTATCTCCAGCGGGGAAGAGCATGACGAGAAGGGGGAGTCCATCCCAAAAGGCCTTGGTACTCATGGGTTTTGATGAGATCCAGTGAGGTGTAGAACAGGGGTTGACATGGGTGTGGCTGGAGCTAAATCTCTGTGCTGAAGCTGAGGGGGGGGGGGGGACACCCATTAGTGTGTGGGGCAACAGATGAGCCCGCAATTAAAGTGGGGTCTGTTCAATGAACTGCACTGTATTTGGAGCATAAGCCTGAATTAAACTGGCCTGTGTTCCATCTTCACTCAGAAACAGATGACTCCCCAGCACCAGTGAGCCAAGAAAAGCATACTCTGTAGGGCCTGCAGATTAACTGGCTGTATGGTTGACTGTGGAGGTACATGGTTAATGTTCAAATGTACCTTGAAAACAAGGTCTGGATACGTATTCAACAGAGGCAAAGATAAATTTAAGGTAACCACAAATTGAAGGCGTGTGTTTTTGCCTGTGTTTGCTAAGAAATGTGTTTCCTCACCTTGTGGCAGTGGTGCACGGCAGAGACTATCTGCCTGAAGAAGTGTCTCGTCTCACGCTCGCTCAGGCGCCGGCGCTCGCTGATGTAGTCATAGAGCTCGCCCTTGCTGGCATACTCCATCACAATCACGATCTTGTCCTTATTCTCAAACACTGAAACATATGAAAATAATTGGATCCCCATGAATGTCTTTTCTCAGTAACATATATAGCAACGCCTACATGGAGAGACCAATGTGGGCTCTTCAGTATTTCCAGCTTAATTTTATCATGTCAAAAACCTAAATGAACATTTTGATGTAAAGACAAAGTAAACCAACGGCCCCCTTTGGATCAGAAGTCCAGATTCCTGAGAAGCACATAACATCTCTACACATCTCCCAGGGTTACATCACCTAAACCCCACCTCAGAAGTCTGGCTGCTTCACAACATCCCAGGGAGGGGCTGTTAACTCAATCAAGCCCATTCCTCAGAGATATGAGCACGTGCTGAGCAGCAAAAACAGACCAAAAAAACAAAGTACTTGATAGAGGGGTTTGAGAAAGATAGCTTAACCAACAGAGTGTCTGCTAATCCTTCGAAGTAGCATGTTTCGATTTGATATCAATTTGTTCTTTTTCACACCACACTGCAATATTACTACCTACAATGCTGACGAGTTATATTTCCACATAATGTTTCACTCAGTAGTTATTTCTATGTCATTTAAAGCATCAATATCAATAAGAGATCAATTTCAATATTCTAAATTCAATCTCTACAAAGTCAATGCTTATTGGACAGAATTTGACAAATACATATATAGACTGACAGGTCAACAACACCATGTGAGAAATATTTTGTGTCTAAGATCGGTAAAAGTAAAGTCCTTCCTGTTGTGATAATGTAATTGCCATTGCAATTGATATTGCCATCCAATAATGAGAAAACGAGGATAAAGCAGACAGCCATGTTGCGACACATCGTGTGTGTTGATTTTCCCACACAGCAGGGTCACCGGGGGTGAGGGCCTCTACTTTCTACACCCTTGAGTGAGCACCTTCATAGTCTGTCACACTGCTTTCCTCCACTCCCTCCCTTGGGGTTCTTTTAGAGATATAATCCCCTGCAAAAACACACAGTTGCTGAGTGATGGTAATGCTCCCTGATTGTGACTGTCTGGCTGCTCGGGAAAGTAACCGGCGGGACGTACGCCAAGCACTCCTGAGGGCAGAGCAGACACAGCCCCCTGATTGGTGGACAAAGTCGTGACCTGGTGTGACATTCGAAGAGATCCTCGATGGGGATTTACTTGGAGAGGCAATTCGCAGCTTGCACTCCCATTTACCCTTGACCCCTGGTGGAGAAGTAATTACCTGGCTTACATAACTTGGGTTTGTTACGGCCCGTTGGGTACACCAGCCACCTCTGCAGCCTCCCTATCACTCACCGGGCTTTGTTTACAGGTCAGGACCTCGCATCTAACTAATTAGCACCTATTCTCCTATTGGATGCACTGATGATTGACTGCTGTTGCAAAGCTCCATGTGGCACAAGAGGCAGGCTACTATTACACAAGAAGAGAGAAATACTACTGATGCATGACATATAGAGAAGCCAGCTTTGAAGAGCATATTGTTTCAAACATCTTAGTCCTGATTATCTTGTATTCTCTAGGTTGTCAGAATTGTACTTTGCTAATTGTATGCCAAGATATTTGTCACTGACATTGGTGTGTTGCACATCAAGCTGTAGACAGCTGCTGGTTAGCTCATGTTAGCTCAGCATCAAGTCTGGGATTAATGAGAAATATGTATGATTACTAACTGTCAGATTGTTTCAAAACCTACACTCCAGCTTCTGTGAAGCTCACTCTTAAAAATATGTATGTTTCACCCATATATACTGTTGAGTATAAATATGGGCTGGTTATATGAAAGACTACAGCTGACAGCAACAGACAAGTTCTCACTTTGTCCTTTTACCCACAGCAGCTAACCATGTGTAGTTAAGTTCAATTGAATAGGATTGGTCTAATACGGAGAAATAATCTACCGAAGGGGATTACTAAAGTGTCTTGAAAAAAGAAAGAATTGTAGACATTCTCTTATATTTAGCCCTATTAAATAGGAATCTACACACAGTGAAATGGTAGAGATGTGTTACTGAAATGTCATTCTAGAGGAAGAAACTATTTGGTTTTTTTTTTTAAGAAGGCACTAACATATTGAAGAGAAAAGAGTAAAGTCCACTTTTAAATGTACCACACAACATGCTGATGGATGCAGAATGTGAGGGAGTGGCAAAAATCAATCTTCACGCACACATCTGGTTCAGCTTTGCTTCACACAAGGCAGTAAGCTGGGGCTGTTGGAGAGGGTGTTGCCGGATACACAAATCTCTAGGTCTCCTATATATCTCTAAAGCAAGTTTGGGTGGAGGCCAGGCCACAACAGTAAGAGCACGGTTTGAAGAGAGACACCAAAGAGCAACAGCAATAAATCGGGTTGAGTTTGGTAATGGAGCACGCTGCTTATAAACAAAGGCTGCACTTATAGCAACACTATACCGGTTTGTCAGTTTATAAAGCGGCGTGTTTTTTGAATCATTCTCCTAGAAAACACCTAAAAGCCAGCTGCACTTCAGTTGACTACTGGCACATACCCATATTAAATAGTTTTATTTGTAGCATAAACACATTACTGATAAGGGGACTATGAGACTGCACAAAGGACAGTGGATAAGCCAGTTTGGGCACTGGCACACAACCTGTTGTGATTGTGCTAGTGAGGCGATCCTGAAAAAGGGCACTGAAACTGGTGCATTGTTGACACAGGCATAAAAATAGTTACATGTCACAAATCATATGAAACCAACCCACACCAAAGTGCCTTGTGACTGTAAAAGACTGTGTGCAGGCTCAGACTATAATAAGGGGTGATTTATTGCAGGCAGTGTGTTGACAAAATTCAATGGGAATTGTTAAACCTTTACATGACCAATAATTCTTATCTGTTGTTTTATGATGAGGTTAAGGTCATTCAAAAGGTCTCATATGTATACAGTGTATATATGAAAAAAAATGAGGTCCCAGAGAATAAATATGCATTGTATGAGCTTTTCTTGAAGGCTTTGATATTTCAAGACTTGCTTCCTGGTGTAGATATATGTTGACACACTCTTCAGGGAAGACTTAAGGCTATTCCTCCCACTGCATAGCACTGGACATGAGTCAGACAGGGTGCATGCCTGGGTGACTGGGGTCACACACACACACACACACACACACACACACACACACACACACACACACACACACACACACACACACACACACACACACACACACACACACACACACACACACACACACACACTAAACTATACACATAAATACCAGCACTTATTCAGACACACATGTGCACACACACACCCACACACGCGCGCAAGTACAGTCTGGTTCCCAGCTGCAGTTGTCTGTAAGCATCTACAGATGTCTGGCCCTGAGATCAAGACCAGAGTAGACAAGGGATGAGACCTCTTAGATGTGGGAGAGGCAATCCCTTAGAATATCACCCCTCTTATAAACACAAACTTTCAACACACACGTGCACACACGCACACATTCAGAGAGCTCCACCGTCGAAGCCATCCAGACTTTTACTGGCCCAGGCAGCCAGACAGACAAGATGAATAACATCCCAGAGCTGTAGTCCAGGAGTTATTATGACTGCATGTCATAACATGACAGTCCTGCATCTTGGCCACAACTGCTAAATGAGCTGAAGGAGATCGAAGAATGTTGGACATGTGTGCTTTTTGTTTATGTGTGTTCAAGTCAAACGAGTGTCTATGATTTGTCATGGTTATGTGTGTGTTTCCGGGCCTTTACCTTCATATATAGAGATGATATGTGGGTGGCGGAGGCATGACATGATTTCAATCTCCCTGCGGATGTGTACCATGTCTTGCTCATCCTTGATCTTCTCCTTGCGAATCGACTTGATAGCCACCTGGAAACAGAGGATGGAAAACACTCGGGTCAAATAGCTTGCGGCTACATGAAATTTAGATTTCAAAGCAAGAAAATATTTTCCTTGAACGGGGGGATGCAGATGAAAACACATTTCCCTGTTTTCAGTTACATTGATTACATGAATATGTTCATATAGTTGGAGAGAGAAATTACTTCAGAAAACCATAACATCCAATTAAAGAACACTCATTTTATGCAACATGCAATATCTTATCAGTGAACTTTGAAATTGACGCAACAGTTGCAAAGCACATGTGGTGATATGCGTGCGGTCTGTCTCAGCGGAAACAAAAAAACTTTTCAATTGACAGATTCTTTCCAAACAAAATGGATTATCTTCTCTACCTGAGAAATCTTATCGGGCAGGTATAAACTTTGACCTCAACAACCCATGTTATCATATCTGTTCGAGTGCAACCATCTCATCCTCACACTCAGTAATTTACTCCACATGAAGCCAAAGGAAGGTGTACTCTTGAGAAAAACAACTTGAGTCATGGCGCCATAATGGAGGCTCTTTGGTACATTTTGTACATTAAAGCAGGTATTAGTCAGCACCCCAGCAGGGACTATCATCATTGCCACCAGTCCAGAACAGAATTGTTTCCATAGCCATGGTGTGAGTAGCTGTTGTTAAAACTGAGACTAATTAGGCTGGTCTAGAAATCCCTCACTTTACCACCACAACCAACAGTAAGCGATGATTATGGAAGCAATATAAAATTTTACAACAAAACCACCTACTGTACAGAAAAATGACAGGATTGTAACAACTGGACACCATCAATTCTGTTCAAGATGATACGATAATCAAAAGTTGGACAGTTTATGAAATGTTGTTTTCTGTACCAAACTGGTGGGCCAGCTCAACAAAAGAACCCACTCCTCCTTTATAGAGTAAGTGAAGACCACACATATGCTGAAACAAAGTATGGATACAGTTGAGTATGGTGTTAAATTTTTGTAATTTTCAATAGTTAGCACGCCAATGCAAAAAACAAACGGGTGGCATTAACAACTATACTTCCTCCCCGGTCAAAAAGTCCTTGGGAAGACACTGATCACTCTCAATCCTCTTTTATTTTTAGTCACTCTGATTAAAAACAGTCAATGGCCTACATCTAAAAGTCTGCTGGGAGTTTAATGGAGACTGAGCAGAGGTTGAGGAAGTCATTCATTCCTGTTGCCTTTCCAAACTGGCTGTTACAGGAGATTAAACAGTCAACAGTGAATCTTGGTTTGACTGTTTTTCATTGTCGTGGCGGTGCCACGAGGTTCAAAGTCAGCTGCAAGTGGATGCAATCTAACCAGTAACCTATGCTCTACAGTCTACATAAATGAAGGGTTCGTGGCCTTCTCCAAATAAACCAATGGAGAGAAAAGAGTCTAGCACATCTCTCTAATTGTAGCCTAAACATTCTGGATTGAATCCTTGGTTTGCTTTGATCAACTCTGTATAGAGTCTGATCACTCTGAATTTTGTTGGTTTAAACTTTTGTCCTCTCCTCGCCGAGCTGCAGTATTCAGAGAAGCCCAGCTTTATTCCATGCAGCAGAAACCACAGGCAGTAGCGAGTGCCAAGCTAATTACCGTGTACATCAATAAAAATAACCCCAAACCGGAATAGCTCCCTTCCCGAGCCTGCCTTGATTACATAGAATTTAAAGAAAGGATACCATAATAAACAATCCAGGGTCCAGGGGGTTCCACATGTTGTGTTCATAATTAGTGTAGGTTGTTTGTGTCTTAACACTGATGTATTCCTTTACCTCATCAGAATCATCAAGATTATATCACTGATCCCCAAAATGAGGGTAACATTTTTAACTTTTGTGTTCAGCAGTGACGTACAATGTGAGTCACCGTCCTGGATTTAATATAGGTATTAATTCAGGAATTCATTTATTTAAGCCACAATTACACAACAATCTAAATCAAGTTTCAGCACACAAAAGAAAGTGAAAGGTCACGCTGCAGCTGCTCATTTTTCTCCTTACTGGGCTTTACCTCACCTTTAGAAGTTTACAATGTATGCTTGAATGAACCAGGCCATACATACTGGGATTGAGGCAAAGCCAGGTATCTCTTGTGTATCTCCTCATGTTCCCTTGCCCTGACCCCTATGTGGATCATTAAACAGAGCCGCAGACCAGCCACTTGTCAGCTGGCCAACACAGCTTCGCTTGTCCTTAAGTGGATCCCTATTACTGTCACTCACAGTCAACAGGCGCTGCACTGCTGCCCACGCTGGCCCCTGCCAGGTAGGAGGCCCGTCCTTCTCCTCCGTCCCTCCCGCCCCAACCTGCCCCCTCCCGACCCCTAAACTAGTTCTGAAAAGAGCCTGTTTGATGTGAAAGTCCATGTTTCGCTTCAATGGAGCCTGACATCTTCCCGCACTTTCTCAGGCCATTAAAATAGATGAGGTATTCATCACAAGCTTGTCTGTCTCTGTGTTGTCTAAAGATCATGATCATCTGTTGTGTTGACCGTGAATCTGACTCAGAGTTTTAAGGGGAGGAGAAGAAAAAGGGAGAGAGTGAGTGAGGGGGAGGAAGAGGCCAGTTGCTTTCCAGAGAACTTTATTCTCGAACACAGCCAGGAGTCATAATGCCTCATCAGCGGCACCACATATAGCAGAGGAATGTCAGAGTTTGACCCTCTGGCGTACCTCCCCATTGAATCCATTGTTTGGGAGTGATGTAATCTTGAGCTTCAAGCTTGCATTAATGTGACTCAGTATCTGATTTAACGGAGGCTGTCCCACTCTTGTTATGGTAGTGGGCTTTCCCAGTATTCCAGTGCAAACTGCTCACCCCCCTCCTATTTGTGATGGGCCCTTCATACAGGATATTAACCTTCTCCTAAAATCTCATTTCCTGCTGTGGATGGCCTTTTATGTGTCAGTGTCCATTTTAGGCCTTGCTGTCACCACAACCTTTTCACAGCGGCCTCCTAAATGGCATATGTTACACTGAAACCCACACAGTCTTCTTCAAATTAAGCTATGTGCCAACCCTTTAAGCTTGTGCCTATATCATATACCCCCAATAAGATCAGTTCCACTTCATATAGTGTTGGGTTTCCATTGAGCTACCAAGCAGTAAAACACGCAGCTTTCCAGATTAAGTCAGCCACTCAGATCGACTCTCACTGAGAGGCTGGCTTTGCCTTCAACTAATCAATCTTCCTCAGACCCCTTCAGTTCATTCCCACATAAGTACACCTTAAGTTACACAAGGAACTTCCTCAGTTCCTTCTGTGTCTCGCATTGGCTTTGTGACATAAGCCATAAAAAAGGTTCAGGGGAAATAAGATGATTGTGTAACACTCTTCACTACCCTGCTATATCTGCCACATGGACACAAGGGACTTCCTCTGGGTCAGAGGCCAAGTAAACTCCAGCAACACAGCGCCAGACACACATGGCCAGTGAGCTGGCCAGCAGTTGTGCTATGTTGGTGCTTCATGTGCAGAGCCACTCCTTCTTCCACCACTAGAAGCACAGCAGTGTAAAAATAACATCTACTTCCTATTCCAAGCCTGAATGGCATGCTCAGCACAGCACTGCAGACAATAGGTTAACGGACAACTTCATGCCACACAAGTTCAATGGACAAAACTGGGTTTTATGTTGTTGGTATGGATGCATCGTGTCCAGTGTGGTGGTGGGTATCTGGCAAGAAGCAAGAGCCTCTAAAGTTGTTTAAAATCCACAATCTGAGTTGTTCTTAACAAGTATACTATGTGCAGTTTTCTGGTACAAGTGAAAGTGGAAATGTCATAAGAGAACAAGCCCTTATCAAAAGAGTTCATGGCCCTAATATTACTCAAACATCTGTCAGGAGCTATGAAACCATCGGGGGGCAGGAGTGGGTGAGAGTTAGTTGACCTGTACTGAGCAAAGCTTCCCCCCGGCATTCTCACTACATGGAAAGTTCCTCATGTCCTGCCAGAGTGGGCACTAGGGGTCATATTATGCTGCAACTGGAAATATGTGCAGGTCTGCAAGGGCACAGAAGCAGATGGTGGGTTTGCCATGATGAATAGAAATGCTTTAAATCAAGAAAAATAAAGTGGTGAAAAATGTGAAATTAAGGGACATTCATTATGGTACTTTGCAAAAGTACAAAAAACATAAAGTACAGAAATTTTGCAAGCTGGTTGTTCAAGAATCTTATCATAATGGGTTATAGTTCTTTTGTAGACTTAATTTGCCATCAAACAGATGCCGGGAATGATCAGATCTTTCCTGGTTCTCATGGAGGCTACCAAAAAACTACTAATCTAGTAATTTCATTAAAGAAAAAGAAAAACTGCCTCTGGATAAAATGTATTAAATAATTTAGCAGACATTTGATATTTTTCTTCTTAATGGGGTATTTTTTCATCTAGTAATTACACCATATTTACATGGATATCAAGTTAAAATGCAGTTGAAATTCGGCCTGCACAATATATGTATCTTTATTGCTACATCAATATGTTCAGTATATATACACGACAAAAGACTGACTAAATTGTAATAGATTATGTTTCCATGCACTGTGCATTCATGCATGTCCGATGGAGCCACAGGTGCCTGCCCACTGGAACATGAACGTTAATATTGTTAATCAGATTGTTATTGGAATATTAGTATGATGGTGTATCTATCTATCTATCTATCTATCTTAGGAAAGTGGAAAAAAGCACAATATAAAAGGCTCAGGGGAGCTTTTATCAGCATTTTGTGATGCTCAGCTGCTGGGGTCGCACAGGTCACATCAGTCTGTCAGTAGCCGGATTTGCGCTCCAGCATCCGGTCGCGAGGCGCGCTGGACGCAGCGTGTGCAGCACGACTCCGCGGCCCCAGGGGGGCTTTTTTGGAGCGCGAGGGGGGGGGGGGGGGGGGGGGGGGGTTCCCCCGTGCACACGCCTCTCAGAGCAACAAACCACTTAATTCAGCACCAGTGTCGTTGTTGTTTGTATCAGCTACTGTGAAATAGTGTGCATGCATGAGCAGCAGCGCCTGCGCGCCATCCCTATCCAGATGTTGACATCTGGAGCGGCTCACCTCTCGGCCGGAGTGTCGCTCGATGGCCTTCTTCACCTTCCCGTAGGTGCCTCTCCCCAGCGTCTCCAGCAGCTCGTAGCGGTGTTTCAGGTTGTGCTTGTGGTGGTGCTTCTTCACGCCCGAGTTTCTGCGCCCCGCGCCCTCAGGTGAGCCACCTGCGGACGGAGGGGGCGAGGCTGGAGGTGCGGGGGGGAGTTCACCGCCTCCCGCCGGTGTGCCCGCTGAGCCGCGGCCCCTCTGGGCCTCGGGACGGGGGGTCCCCCGGTGGGACGATAAATACGCGGTTTCCATCTCACTAGGGAAGCGTTCGAATCTCCTTCCCACTGTTAAATATTCCAAACTAGCTACTTAAAACAATTGATAATATAATACTTATAGGCCTAATAATAGTAATAATAAATAAATAAATTACAAGGAATAACGCTTATCATATTACCACACGTGGAAACTTGACATTTCCAGATTGTCTTATTTGACTGACCAATTGGTTTTGATCAACATAAAGCGGATTCCTCCTCTTATCGCTATATAATAAATCTACTTATAGAATTAACGGAGCACAAGACGTCTAAAAGGATCGCTTCATAATAAGATGATTTGCGCCTCCTTATCTGAGGTTAAAAATAATTATAGTGCCAATGTTATATTAAAATACAGCTTGTGTTCAGATTTCGGCAGCAGGGAGCATGCCGGAAGCTGAACACGCTTTCGATTCAAAGATGCTCTATTGGCTATAATATATGTGCAAGCACTATCCCATCAAAATAAAAGAAATAAAATAAAATAAAAATAAAAATCTAAATGAACTCCTCAATAGACTGGCATGATCTAGCTGTGGTTAATTCTGACTCGTTCACATTATCTGTCGTCCTAAACGCTGCCAACATCACGAGAAAGGCGAGAAAGCTGCGACAAAACCGGCGTTTTGGATGAAGATGACCCTCATTTTGTCCACGGCCCAGGTACAGATCCTCATTCATCAGGACTCTGTCTATTGTGCGCCTGCATGATCCGAGCCCCGGTCGACGCTGCTGGAAGTGCGCTGGGATCGGACACTATCTCAGGCTGAGACGTTTTGAATATTGCCATGGTCGTATCGCTGCTCCCCCTCTTCTATTCCTTCTTCTTCTTCTTCTTCTTCTTCTCCTTCTTCTTCTTCTTCTTCTTCTTCTTCCTCTTCTTCTATGTGCGTGTGTCCTTCTTCTGTTTCTCCTTCCTTTTCTCTCTCTCTCTTTATCCTCAGCGTGAGCGGCTGTGTGAAGAAGGAATGCGAGAGGATCCGAGACCAGAGGCGGAGTTTCGGCAGACCTCCTCCTTGCCTGTCTTTTCTCTCTCTCTTCCCTTCTCTCTTTGTGCTCTCATCTCTGACATGACGAGAAGCACCGTTCAGGGGCGTAGCCAGGCACTGCGCTTGCAGGAGGTGACATACCCCCCCCCCCCCAACACACACACACACCCCTACCACACCCTCTTCCATGCCTTATGGCCATTGTTATTATTATTATTTTTGGACTCAGAACAAAACCCCATTTTCCTTTTCTAATATAGTATAGTACGGCAGAAGTCATTGGTTAACCCCCCACCACCCCACCATCAAGGGGCATAAAACGATTTTTATGCCCCCTATTCTATATGTAGAATGTGTATAACTCTGTTGTTCAAATAAATGTTTGCATTGCATCGACACTGTGAACACGATGTTTGCAGTGAAAACGCATCGTTTTTGCATCTTGTTTCAGAAAGGTTTTGCATTCACATGACACCGTTTGAAGTGAACACGCATCATTTTTTGTGTATTCAGACAAAGTTTCCGGTTTACGCAGGGGCTTTTTCAAAATGTCCGTTTACACAGAAATGGCAGAAAAATGCTACAAACGATGTAGTTTTCATGTTGGGCCACTAGTGGGTGCTGTTGTTTGTTATTGTAATGAAACCACAGACAGAGAGAGAACGATACATTATAAACATTAACAATGGCGAGTACATCGACAGACAATGAAGTTGGATTGCTATTCCGGGTGACTCTCACCTATAAAACTAGTCGGGAGCGTATGGCCTGAATGTGTCCAGTGTCATGACACTCTGGAGGCGGCCATTGTTGAACTAATTACTCCGGATGTGGTGCGAATGCGCATTAATAGCGTTCAGAAAAGTAGTGTTTTCAGTGGCTCCAAGCGCCATTGTCACGTTAACAGAGACCTAAAATAGCCAAAAGATTTCCCCTTTCACCTGGAAGTGAGATGGCTTTAAGTGTGATCGTCAATCTGTCCATTTCAGGAGGAGCAAAACTGTCATTGTGTGGGCCCATACCCAACACACTCAATGGCGGACCACAGTGTTCATACTACCGAAACGTCTGAGCTTCTTGTGCCCAATTCTCTCAAGGTGCACGACTTGGGTATTTGTGTTTTAAGCCTATTCTTAATGTCTTTTTCTGTCTTTGGTGTATTCCTGTGGTGGTATAACTGCACTTCGAAAGGCATGGTAAATGTTACAGATGATTTTGGTGGTTTCATTGTGAAAGGCGAAATTTTTGCATATGAGAACTTTTTCGTCTCCGCATGAACGTCATCTTAGATTTTTTTTTTCCTGGATGGTCAATTCTGATAACTTTATGAAGAAAGATTTAATGTTGACCAAAAAATATCTGCGCCCCTGTTGAAATACACATCACGGGAGGAATAAACTTAGTATAAGTTGTCAGAACTGACCATGTGTAGAACTGTAGACGGGTTGGCGGATGGGCGATGTGACGGCCGTGCCATCAAAGACTACTTACAATGATGCTTTTTGACAGTGCGTGAAAATTTCAACAATAGACTCGCGACACAGCACAGGTAGCGTCTCGTCACTCACCAAGCAGTCTAATTGGAGGTGAATATGGCAATAAGTGCGACAGCTCCCTTTGCAGAATTGCCATTTCAAATTGTCCTCTCTTTTAAAACCACGACCATGTCCAAGACATCAGTCTTCTCCTTGTCATAGTTTTTTTTTTTCCATGCACATATACACCACAAGAAGAAGGACTCCATTTTTGGTCCGCATACTTTATTTAACTTGACAGCACTGGCGGGGAACAGCGATAACGTTCACGATGATGTCATCATCCTTGCATATTCATGCACGATGAAGTCTCTAACATTAACAAGGAGGTTTCACCACCGAGTTTTTCCTCTCTTCCTTTCTTTTTGTGCTCAAACAATATTGTAAAGCTGCTATGTATTGTTTGCATGTTTGGTTGAAGTTATTCTCTTGACCTCTTTGGTGTGCTGCTCAGGATGGGTCATATGGTGACAATTCAGATAATGTTATGCACGTTTCTATAATCTAAAAATTGTGAACGTGCTTTTCAAAACTGAACAATATCAGCGTACTGATGAAGGATCGATCTGTTTTATATGTAAATAGGTTTATTGTATATCTGTTCTCATCCCTCTTTGAACAACAGCCATCAGCCACAGGTCAGCATGAAGAGAGCAATCAGGACAATAGTGAGCCTGACCATAGAGAGGCAGAGTATGAAGCACTAAAATGGATCAATTCTTTCATATTTCATGGTTAAATTAGTTATTACAGTAAACCCACAAGTAATAATAAGCATTTACTGAAGCTAATCAAACAGCTACTAAACAATATGAACAGGATGTTTAATATTGTTGCCATGGCTCCAAATATGTAATGTGCATTTTCACTAAAGCCATTATCTTTTACGCTCAGTAACCAAGTCACTGTGGTGGCCAGCACTACCAGAATAACTTGGATGCAAACATGAACATCTCAAGCACCTTAAAGCTGCTTTAATCAAACATATAAATATGCCATTTTTAATGTTTCACCTAGCCAACTCTGAGGTGGAGGGGAATTCTGCTGCCCTCCACCTGTGGGACTCATGATAACTAAGAACTTTTCAGTTGATCAAGCTAATAGTCGAAGCAGGTGAGCATCAAAATCGTCACTAAAGTTAATGAGGATATCAGGTATTTCTGACCTGAAATTGCAATCAATTAACTACATTGCTTTAGTGTAATTATTTAAATAAAAAGAAGAAGAGACAAAAACCTGTTTTTCAAGACAGACTGACACAGACACATTGTGAATGTTTTGATAATCAAAAAGAGAGAAATGTGCAGCCCAGTATCAAGAATGTCTTCGATTGAAGTGACTGTAAGCTGGGTTGTCTTGCAATCAAAGTCTGGGAGGTTTGATTCTTCATCTCACCCTGACCATGTATCCAGGTGTCCTTGGGCAAGATACTAAAGTATTATAGTTATTGATATACTGTATGTGTGTACGTCAATGAATGGGTGACTGACTGTAAAGAAAACGCACACTACAAGTGAAGCGTGTTCACCATTCGTCAAACAAGAGTTGCAGTCATTTTCAAGCTCGAAAACAATTTTGTTGAGGTCAGTTAACCTATTTTGAATCAATGTCATCGTCAACTTTAACAATATTTATGATGCGTCAGTGCTATTTCTTATCAAATTTGTCTCTCAACACTTTAACCGAGCTGCTACAGTCAAACCAAGCCTAAATACAACTCTACCTTGTCTGTGCTGGTGATTGTTTGTGTGCTTGTGTTTTAGCTGCTAATTAGTCAACATTGGAAAGGTTTAGGTGCATGTCAAACAATATCTGATCAAGGTAGGAATATGTTGTTGTTTTTTTCCACGAGTGGCCCTTTAAATAGCTGACATCATTTTGCACGGTATTTGTTGACGTAAACATGTGTGGTGGAGTGTCCTGTTATAGCAACACTAACAGAGATGAGTATCTGATATGAGTCCTCAGTTGCACTCCAGTGTGAGCTGTGGTTTGTTGAGTGCAGGGAGTGTTAGCACTGCCCCCTTGTGGTGGAAATAGCAACCTACTACAATCGAAGACTCAGTCCATCCATCCGGTTACTTACTTAAATACACACAGGGGCCTGAGTCAATCCAGTCCCACAGATGGCAAAAGGCAGGGTACACCAAAGTGTTGAAAAATATGATAAAAAAATGTGGCTGTATGTGGAATCAGAGTGACTATTTTATCCAGCCATTAAGATATATAAAATACAACTGCATAAATAGTGTGTGTACTCATGAAACTATTCTCAACATCATCCATGAAAATCATTTAAATATAACCTAATTAAAACCTGCATTTGCTATCCCAGCACTTGATATAAATACAGGGAAAAGCTGCAAATCAACATGTCTCTGTCATATAGATCCCATAACTTTTACTGGCTTTACTTCTTTTTAAAGTCCAGTCGGTAAACAAAACTGTTAAGCACCTATTGAATAATACAATTTATTTGGAATAGTTTGGGATTTTATCCACCCAATAATTTAAGCAAGGCAGAAAAACAATCATAAGGACTGTTTCATTTTCATTACAATAACTGGTGAAAATGTAAAGCTGACATTGATCAGAGTTTGTCTCAGTGCAGACAGCCATCATCAGCACTTCTTTCGGTGAGTCCATAGGTCTCATATCCTCTGCATATAACCCTTTTCCCTGGAGTCACGTGTGTATTTTGCTATTGTCTGCTGTTGTATTTGAATGTTCCTGTGGCTTACTTGTCCTGAGCTGCCCTCATTAACCTGGCCAATGAGTAATTTATGTATAATGTTTCGTTTTGGACCTTGGGGACAATTTTCGGATCAAGAAGATGTAATTCACTATGCAGGAGACTGCATTGTTTCTTTGAGAATTGAAATAATGTCTACATAAATATCTTGTTATTAAAATAATTAAGCAACATCTTTTGGCTACTTTATCCAAACAGTATTGAACATTTGCACTCAAGTATGGCTACTGTACCATTGCTTAAAGTCAATTACGAGTCAGAGTACTGCTATTAATAATACTTAAGGAAATGTACAAAGCACTTTTCTGTAAAACTAGTCATTCAGCTGCATCAGTAATAGTTCAGTTTACTCGTATAAAACATTTACAGTTAAAGTGTGTTTTTTGAAAAGCATGCTATGGCGAACAAAGGTATGAAACATGAATCATCTCTGTTGAAAGAACAAACTCAGTGACTACAAATTGTGTCTGAACTCAGTAATGACTCACAATGTCAGAAACAATTAATTGGATTACATGAATGAAATTGGACTTAAATTGGTGCCAAATTAAACACACTCGGATCACGTACATACGATAATACAAATGCCTCCAAATTGTACGTAATTACAGTTAAATGAGTATTTGCAATTCCTTGGTTCCACCCTTCCATTTTATGAAACATCCTCTTGTTGCTTGAGTTTAAGCAATGCCGAAGGAAAACTGAGACTTTCGGTCTGTCTTAGGTGTTTTGTGTATCAGCCTGTCTTTAACTATTCCTTGTTGATAGTGTTTGTTGTGTTGTTCTGTAAATTCCTTTTGTTCCATGCGTATATAATCAGCCACCGTTACACCTTGCATAAATCAATATTTATTTTATTTTTTGTGATATCTTCAATTTCTATTGTATTTATTCTGTAAATGAATTTCCTCTGGGATTAATGAAGCAGTTTTATTCTATTCTATTAAGTTCCATCTTAATAATTGATTTGAGGCCTGTGAGTGTTTGAGCTCAATGATTAAAATGACAAACAATATGAGGCCACAAACATTTACCATTAAGGTGGGTATGTTTTGTTTTTTCCGGCATTAAATTGCACGGTGTACCTTTCTGATCGAGCCACCTTATTTCTCATAACACCGACGTAAAGCAGCGTAAGCAAAGGCACACGTGAAAGAGACGAGTCCGTCGCGTGGCCCACCTCAACTAGCTGGGAGCACGTGAGTTGCCAATTGAAACATTTTAAAACCCTAAAAAAAAAAAACCGCAATTCATTGTCGAATAATGTTGTCAACCACTTTTCTTTCCAGGCAGCCTTTGCTTCTTGAGCAAAGGTAACTTTAAACCATCTTCGGATGTTTCAACAGTTGCCAATCGGATTGTGTTTATTTTAGCTCGCGGCTCGCTCGTCGCGTGGAAATGTAGCGTGTTCCAAAAGCTTTTAAAGCAGCAAACACAAGCCTTATATACAACATCTATGTATTGTTTTGTCAGTGTGGGCGGCTAACTACATCAGACATGATCACTGCCGCGCGGTTCGTTCTGTCCAAGCTGGTGTCTCCACTATGGCGGACAGCGGAAATCCAAGGTCTGCCATTTCAATTATTTTATTTTTTTTTCTTCCAATTTCCTGTCACTCCACACATTAAACTCATTTGATCTTGTTCTGGCTCCAGACCGGTTTTCCCTGTCAGGTCCGGATAAGGAGAGCATCCGCCACCTGCAGGACAGTGTCGTGACGCAGCTGTGTCTGGACTATGGAATGATCGACCACGCCATCTACTTCACCAGCGCCGAGGTGCTGGGCGCGATGCCACTGAAAGTAGGGGACCTGGTGAACTGCACTGCAGTGAGGAGTGGGAACCAAGGGGGCTGGAAAGCCTTGAGGGTGAGGAAGCGTTAATGCACGTACTTTCTTCGATTTGCAGACAACGTGACGTTTATGCTGAACCCTGCATCCAACACCCTGTGTGGTTTCACTGTTCTTGTATCACGAGGTGGGTTTTGTTGGGAGGGGATTGGCAGACATACACCGCTTTAAACCTGTCACTCAGGTGCAGAGGACTGCTCACGATTGGGAGGATGGAGGCGGAACCTCTCAGGAGGAAGACTGTAAGCAGCTGCGGCCTCTCATCGGCACCGTCACGTCGTTCGATGGAAACGGCGGCTACATCAACCAGAAGACGTACTTCCCATACCACAGTCTCGAGGAAGGTCCTGATACTCCATTTACTTAAGACGCCTAAAGTATGACCTTGACCCCATGATGCTTTTCATACTCGTACTCCCATGCTTGCCATCAAATCAGCATTTCTGACTGAACTGCCATTTATGTTTCCTCGGACGTCGTTTGATCAGCTCTTAAGGCCGCTGCACAAAAGATAACAATCGCGAGCTTCGTAGTGTTGTCTTCAGTCTTGGCTCTAAGTTTATTAGGTTCGTGTCATTCAGTGTGGCCAGCTGCGAACTCAAGATTGATCAACATTGCACAGTTTATAGCTGGCTTTGGATCGACAGATTACACCACCCTTAATCACACCTAAATGTATCAAGGTCCTGCTATAGGTTGCTCTTCAATTCCCTGTCAGCTGTCATGATTTGTGAGTTTTTGTTCTTCTCCGGTAGGTTATGTGCCAATGAAAGGAGATTGGGTCCAAGCGAAATATTTCATCAACCCTACCGAGTGGACGACCCAGGCCTGCTCCGTGGCTCCTTTACGCTATTGCCGCTTAGACGAGGTAATGTAGTCACTGTTTGCGTTCGATTTAGTGCACCGACGTTCACAACATTGTGGAGGCTCAAGTGATTTGTAATATTCCAATGAAAGAAACCAAATGAACAATTTATCAAGAAAAAATTATAATAAAGTGATTATTTACTCTGTTTGGTCCAAATGGAAAATGTTTGGGTTTTTCTTTTCTTTTTCCTTTTCTGGAAAAAAAATTGCGACTTTTGCTGTTTACCAAATGGTGCATGGCAACACCACGAGAGCACAAGTGGCAGCGAAGATGACAAGTGGGAGGCGCAAGCTGAACTGGAGCATAGGAGCAACGACCGCAGGAGCAAATCCCGCGAGGAAGGACGTTGTCTGGGGAATAAGAAACAGAACGTGTTCATTCAGCAAAGTTACTCGCGTACACACATGTTCAACTGTGTCCGATTACCTTTTTATTTAAAAAAAAAAAGAAAGTCAAAAGCTCATTTTTAATGACAAGAGTTGGTCTACACGGCCTCTCTACGAATGTTAACCTTGCAAAAGTAGGACCGTCTTGTATTCAGACCAACCTGTACTCTTTAAAATACCACGATGGTCACGGCGAATCGAGTGTCTCCTTCACTGCCTTCCTCTGAATGACCTCCTCTGTTTAGGTTCCTGTGACGAGCATGTGCGGTCAGAGCGGCGTGGTGAATGAGAATGTTTTCTTTACCATGGCGTCACTGCTGCTGCCCGCCGACTACCAGCCCGTGAAGGGGGACCTGGTGAACGTGGTGATGCTGGAGAGCAAGCAGTCCCTCTACTGTTGGAGGGCCCTCTGCATGTCGCCCTGTCAAAAGAGGTGACGCTTGTCCTTTTGAAACGAGCGCCGATTCTAAATCTGAACGGACAATCGATTTCAGCTTTGTAAGTTTATCATCGGACTTACGGGGTTTTTCTTTTTTTTTTTGGCGGTGCTGTTTTCTTGCAGTGTGAATATCTCTGCGGCACGTCTCCAAACGGCTGAATGCCAAATTATCTTGGAAAACAAAGTCGGGGTGGAAGTAACGGACTACGGCCAATTTGGAGTTCTGATGATTGGGGAGACGCAGGAGTTTGTGTTGTGGATACAGTGAGTACAAAGAGGAGATTGATTTTGTATTTTCAGCCTTGATTACAGCGCTCGGCACAAGCGCCGTTTCCTCCAAGTGAGGATACTGTAGAGAAAGTGGATCAGTCCGTTGGCTGTAAAAAAGAGTTCATTGTTTGATTTTGAACCACTCTTGTCGTAGAAATAAAGATTCAGAAACGCATCGGCTGAAATGCTGCAACTTTGCCGGCTGGGACTCGGAGGAACAGTTCAACTTGGTCGCCATCAACAGACCCATGCCAACACGACGCCGTCCTCACGGAAGCTGCTCTGAACCGTCAACAACAACAACAACAACAACAACAACAGGCAGTAATGTAGAAGATGTCAGCGAGGACGTTGACGTGAAGGAGGAAGCCGTCTGTTCCACTGACGGAAGAAGATTGGAAAAAGAAGTGGATATACTTCCTGGAGAAAGAGTGTCTGTTGTGTTGTCCTGCCAAGCAAAGTAAGTTGCGTTGTCGTGCTTTTGAAGTGGGATTAGACTGAAATAATAGATTATGTGGACGATATTGTTTCGGGATTATTGTGACCAAAAAAAAAGGCTTTGGCTGTGTTATTGAACTTGTTGGAGGACGTGCGCAATGTCTGTTGTGCTCAGTTCCACGTGTGATGAACTTTTCCCAGGAGCCTTGGAAGTTGTACGGAGCTGCTTATGCTGCACTTTGCTTCGTTCATCATCGGGAGGCGGCTGGAGGTCACCGTGGGCAGCCAGAGTGAGAGCCTGCTGCTCCCCTCCTTGCCTTACGCTCCCAGTGAAACTCGTCCCGACGCCGCTCCTCCAGCACACGTGGTCACGGTGACGGCTCCAGAAGTGAAGAGAAGGTAGATCGTTAAGGAAGATGGCAGAGATTAGGATGAGCTGTCATTTATTGTTGCTACTCAGGGTTTGTCATTTGTGTTCTGCAAAAAATTCACATTTCTATTGAATTTTTTTTTCTGCAAATTGAAAGGGGGATCATGTCGTTTGTATATTTCAGCATTTTCAGATTTGGAGTTCCTGCCTTTCTTAATTGTTGTTTTTATTTGTTTTTAACCTGAATGGTGCCACTGAAGTTAAATGAGATTAACCTTGAACTTTCTTTTTAATCTCACTGTGCTTGGCCTGCTGTTTTATCCTCATACTCTCTTCGATATATATATATTTTAAAAAAATGTCTTCCTCCCAGTTTGACTTATTCTGGAATCCCATTGTGTTGTCTGAGATTAACTTTCTTACTTTCAGGCTTGAAAAGCGGCGGCTGCCAAACTTTCTGCCAAAGTACCCGGTGCCTCAGGCTCTAAGAGACTGTGTGGCGGCCGAGAATGATGTGTTGGTAGTCCAGCCCCTTCTAGGAGAGGCGAGTACACCTTTTGATCAAGTTTAGCAACTTGTGATGGGGAACAAAAATTGAATTGTCGTTATAGTATTTTTATCCCCCTGGTTATAAGTACAGATATCAAAATCAGGTGATCAACACTAATAATGGATTTCTCACAATGTGAACTCTCTTCCTCAGGCGCTCTCATCTTCCAACATGTCTTCACGTTTCTCTACTCTTCTCTGGCTGGAGGAGCTCCATGCAGAGAAAGAAGTGAAAGAATTCACCATCAATGGAGCCCTTCTCACTAAAAGTGCTGTCTGCTTGCACCTCCAGGTCCATGGCCTGACTGAAGGCAGACCCAGTGTCAATATAGGTGAGGTGCCTTTAATCATCATCATCGCGAAGCTTTCCGATGCCGCGCATGCAGACTCGTCACAAGCTTTGTCTCCACAGGGGACAGAATACTACTGAAAAAACAAGTCGGTGATGATTTGTTGATGGAGTACGTCAGCTATGTCACAGAGGTATGAGGTATTCGACACCATCAGCCATCTTTTCCGACGTAACGCCTTTTAATAATGCTTTTCTATTGTAATGTGTTGTGACAGATCAATGAGGAGGACGTGAGTTTGCGCGTGAACCCTGACATTCACCGCGCCTACCTCGGCGAGCCGCTCGATGTCGAGTTCTCTTTTAACAGGTGAGCCGAGAAGAAGCCTCTATCGAACTCTTGCTTGCAATCCAAGCCATTTTATTAATGGCTTTTATTAACCGTTTGTGCAATCAGACTGACCATGAGGAGGTGTCACTATTCACTGGAGCAAGCCAAACACTTTGGAGACAGTAAGTTTTTCAAAAATGCATTTAGTCCCACAGAGTGTGTTTGTGTTTTACAGTACTGCGACATCTTGTTCAACCGTAAATCCACACATATCTTTGCCATACTTGTAAACCATTGCTGGCGATTGATTCTCAAAGAAATTGTTTAAGTTTGAATTATATTCAAATTGCGAATCTGTTTTCAAGTCAAGTCAAGTCAGCTTTATTTATACAGCACTTTAAAACAGTTGTGGCTGAGGCCAAAGTGCTTTACAATAAAAGACAAAATAAAAAAGTACAGTAAAGAGTAAAAACAGTGAAATACAATAAACAAACAATAGATTGGCAACAATAAAACAAGGGACAGAGTCTCAAACATGGTTAAAAGCCGAGGAATAAAAGTGGGTTTTAAAAGTGGACAGTGGGGGGGATTGTCTGACGGGCAGTGGTAGCTCATTCCACAACAGAGGGGCTGCAACAGACAAGGCCCTATCCCCTCTGAGCTTTCAGAGAGAACTGATGCTGTTCATTTATCTGAATACATTGGAACACAAAAGATGTGAGGGCAAGGCATACACAGGATTTTAAATGACAACATAAGATGAAATAAGAAAGGTGAATAAACACAGGTAAAGAGAAAAACTAATAAGCAACGTATATATGAGTTAAAGATACTACACCACATGAAATGATTGATTGGTTCACATCAACAGGTAAATCATTTAATGTGCCTCATGTCTTAGTGTTTTAATTTTTCAACTTTGAGTACTTTAAAGAAATGTTTGAACAATTGCAGAGGGAGACTCCTCACGACCTGAGAAAATGCTTCAAACGTGTTGATTTATTAATGTTTAATGTAGAGATCACATTGCTCAACGCATCATTGACCTGTAATGACCCCGAGCCCCCACAAGAGGGCGTGCCTCCCCACTTCGGCCACCTCTGGCTTAATGGAACTATATTGTCCATGAAGTGAGAGAGTCTCGACTTTGGCACCAGAGGGCGCTGTTTTGTCTTTCTGCCGTGTATCACAACTCCCTTGCCTGAAATCAGTTTTCCAACCACAATAAATGCATTTCATGCCTATGAATTTAAACTTTTTAGTTTCATTAGTTCCACTCAATAACTGTATCAGTCAAGTTTTATTTTCTATTCTCTCAAACCAGGATTTTTGATATCTACTCTGGACTGCATTGTTTTGTGACCAGTGTTGACCTAAACACTGGTCTTGTCAGTGTTGATGGGGGTCCTTTTTAAGGTATCGTTGTGCAGTTCTGTTTCCCTCCAGAGTGGTGCTTCAGAAGCCTCAGTGGACCGGAAAATGGCTGGATGAACTCGTCCAAACTCAAGCGGCAGGGAATAATGAGGTGAAAAACTTGAAAGTAAAAAAATAAAGGGCATACATTGATTTAATGTCATCTTGACCAAGTGTGAATCTCTTTGAACGCCAGGTTTCATCTGCTGAAAATGGAAATGGATCCAACGTTTCTGTCGATATGAAGTCAAAGTCCACCCAGACGAAAGGTGCGTGCGTTCCTCAGGACTTTGAAAACTTTGTGCCGGGTTAAATAGAAAGCCGCTGAAACAAATGGGTAAATTGCTCGTAGATGGTAAAGTGGCATCCAGAGCCGTCCCCTGTGAAGGGCACTTCTTCAACCCAGAGCTGAACCCTGCTCAGAGAGAAGCAGTGAAGAGGATTGTGGAGGGAGAGTGTCGGCCCACCCCTTATGTGCTGTTTGGACCTCCAGGCACCGGAAAAACCATCACCCTCATCGAAGCGATACTGCAGGTGAGTGCACACATACGAGTGGGGTCAATCAGACCTGGTTTGCTAATTTTGTGCTGCTCAGTGTTTAGAATTATCTCTGAAACTTAAAGCTGTGAATCTCTGTTTTCACAAATAACCTGAGATTGGGCAGCATTCAAAAACTTTAAATTAAAATTGCCTGTCAAGTTTAGTTCTGTCCTTTCTCTGAGCTTGAGGGATGTTTTTTGAAATCTCCCTCGCCTCCAGGTTTACCACTTTCTGCCCAGTAGTCGGATACTTGTGTGCACTCCTTCAAACAGCGCTGCCGACCTCATCGCCATCCGCCTACATGAGAGCGGCTTCCTGCACGCTGCAAGTTTGGCTCGCATCAATGCAACCTGCAGGCAGATCGAGGTACTGGACACCGCCAATGGAGAAGAAGTTGTTATGCAATCAGTTTTTCCGGCTGCAAAGTTATGTATAATTAAAAGATAAATATTATTGCTCCTGTGTGTAGTAAGTAATGTACAAATGACATTGGCTATTTTTTGTGGTCTGGGCAGTATGGTTGTAAGTAACCATCTTTAAATAATAGATGTGGCTGTGGTAATATGCTTAGACTGCATCTGCGTTCACTGCTCTGCTGAATCAACTGGTATTTATATGCAGTGTGATTTGCATGGCTTTTTCTCCTGCAGCACATACCTGAAGTGCTGCAGACGTACTCGAGTGCAGGAGAGGATATCCATCATGCTGCATTCCACAGGATTGTGGTCAGCACCTGTTCCAGTGCGGCCATGCTGAACAATATAGGACTGCAGTAAGGCCGCGGCCGAGTTAAAGGTCGTTCACTGTTCTCCCACCAAAGTTTCAGTTCGGTTACCGTAGATCTGTGTTGTTTGGCAGATTGGGACATTTTACACACGTGTTCCTGGATGAAGCCGGCCAAGCAACTGAGCCGGAGTCCCTCATTCCCATTAGCCTTGTGTCGGAGAAAAATGGACAGGTCAGAACCGAATTTGCCTGGAGGGGGGTGGAGACATAATTAGGCTTGTGTGATAATGTTGTTGACCTCGTCCTGTCATGGCCGATGATGACTTGTTCCACCTTTTTATCTACATAGCTCGTGCTGGCTGGAGACCCCCGTCAGCTGGGTCCAGTGGTGAAGAGTAGGTCTGCTGAAGCCTTTGGCCTCGGGGTCTCGCTGTTGGAGAGGCTCATGGCCAACCCACTGTACTCCAGGCAAGACTGGGGCTACAATCCAAAGTTGGTCAGTGCAACATTTTCAGTGCCTAAGATTCTTTAAATACTGTGCTAAAGCTATTTTATGTGCTGTGAATCGCTATTTCTGGCGTGCTTGCCCTACCTCATAATTGTGCTGTAAAATATTTTTTTGTCGCAACTAAACAAATCTTAGAATAGTCTTCTTTATGAGTAGAAGCTTTTTATTTTTTTATTTTTCTTGCTTCAACAACAGGTGACTAAGCTGATCTGCAACTATCGTTCTCACGAGGCCCTGCTCACGCTGCCTTCCAAGCTCTTTTACCAGGGAGAACTCTGCTTTAAAGCCCCCAAGGACGTCACAGAGTCTCTCTGCCAGTGGAAAAACCTTCCCAAAAAAGGCTTCCCACTGCTTTTTCATGGTGTCAGGGTAATAAACACTAAATCCAATTGTGCACTAAGAATTTTGATTTACTGTAGAAAGACATCTTGTGGGATGTGAAACATTGAGTGTGGCTGTTTCGAATGAGTTAAAACTTTACGCGTGCACATATGGTCTTATCCCATCATGCTTTCCTGGGATTATGTCACTTCTTCTCCCTGCCCATCATTTCATTTCACTCAGCGATTGCTCTGCTGTAGGGCACTGAAATGCGAGAATGCAACAATCCCTCATGGTTCAACCCAGCGGAGGCGGTACAGGTCATGCTCTACTGCTGCCAGCTGTCGAAGAAGCTCTACAAGCCTGTGGACGTCTCAGACATCGGCATCATTTCCCCCTACAAGAAACAAGTGAGTCCTCCATTCATACTGGCAAAACCTGTTTGCCCTTTCTCTCGTCCTACGAACTAGTATAGGTGGACCCCCACAATTCCATTATAATGCAGTCGGAGAGAAATATTCATAAATACTCTTTATTGTACATGTTTGTCATGCATTGCCTGCAGGCAACACCAGAACTAAATGAATAATATGGTTTGGGTATCGAGAAATGTGTGAATTTACACAGTTGTTTGCGACAGAGACTGTACAAAGTCTTTTTTTTTTTTTTTCTGATGTTCCCCAGTGTGAGAAGATTCGAGTGCTGCTTAACAAAGTTGGCCTGTCGGACATCAAGGTGGGCTCAGTGGAGGAGTTTCAGGGACAAGAGTTCCTGGTCATCATTCTGTCCACGGTAGGCTTAAACAGACGTAGTATCAAATATCAGAACACATGCTCTTCTGGGTAATGGCTCATTGTTTTAAAAAAAAATGGTCTAGAATTAACAGTAGTAATCTAGTTTTGCAAAAAAAAAAAAAAAAAAGGGGCAAATGCAGATAAATTCCAATAATTGTAAAGAACAAAATCTGAACCACATTAGAATATCTGGGATACAGGTCTGATGTGAACCGGCATCAACATATAAATATTTTACACCCCCGGGACGACAGTTTGTTGTTGACGCCCACTTTTGTTACTCTGACCCAAACACCACACCAGCTGGCAGAGCAGCATGTCCTGATGGTGACTGCTGAGTACCACGACGTGTCGATGCCAAAATCACGTGGCCAGTGGCCAGAAAAAGGAAACCCTGTAGAGATCTGAGAGGTCAACAATGAAAACAATATGGTGGAGCTGGTTATTATGTTTTGTCTGGTTTGCGTACCTTAGTCAATGCGAAAAGTCAATTTGCCTTGCATGGTTGCTTTCCCAATGGTTTTGGTGCTGTGCTGACTTGATTTGGTCTTATGGTGGTGTTCCATTGATAAACTGATAGATTGTTGTATTTTCCTTGGGAATCCTATCAGACAAGAGAAATACTGTGTGTGTGCATACAACAGTGGGACTCAATTCAGCTTTTATAAATAATAAAAAAACAAACAAACAGGCGAATCAGGGCCCATTTACACACCAATGATTCCAAGTTAAAATGCAAAGCTTTTTGCCTTTTGGGATCCGGTTACACAACATTACTCAGAGCCGGCGATGCAGCTCATCTCAATAATCCCAAGAAATTCTTCCACTTAAGTTTGAATCCACATTGCAAAATTATTTTTTTTCTATTTTTGCGTCTTAAACTTTTGTTCAGAGAATTTGTTCACAGCAACATCCCTAACCAAGACCGCAGTCCAAAAATCAACATGTTTTACAGTTCTAACCACAATCGGTTTATTTTCTGATTAATCTCAATGTGAAATGGGTTCATGTTACATAAATGTGTATGACAACCTTTTCAGTAGTTTTCTTCTTTGTAACAATGAATGACATGTACTCCTTGGTGTTCCAGGTCCGGTCAAACGAATCGGAAATGAACGATGATCTGCAGAAAACGATTGGCTTTCTGGCCAACCCGAAACGCTTCAACGTGGCCATCACCCGCCCCAAAGCCTTGCTCATAGTTGTCGGAAACCCCCACATTCTCATCCGGGTGAGTATCTATCTAGCTCAAAGACCATTCTGAGAAACAAAGCCATATGATACTATACTAAATATATATGGACATATACTAGATATTTGAAACATTTAAAATATCAATTAGATATTGTATGTAAAAGTACATTGTACAGGATTACAATTGTACTCCTAAAAATTCTGAAATCTCCGTGGACGAGTTGTCCTACAATCAAGGATCTCACGAGACTTCTTTTCTTCTCAGGATCCATGCTTCTCGGCCCTGCTACACTACACCTTTGCTAACGGGGGATATCTTGGCTGTGACCCCCCTCTGTCCCTGCGAGACCCTCAGGAATGACTGGTATGCATCATAAGATGGCTCGTAGGCGGCTTTTTTTAGGACCATGAATAAGAAACTTTGACCATTCTCTTCACAGTGGGCCAATTAAATTAATCAGCATGCACTCCTTTTGATATTTTTCACAATTAAATACATGTAACCATATATTATATACAGTTTTGGTAATTGATTTTGGGTTCAGGTGTAGTCAAAGTAAATTAAGCATCATCAATTTGAAGGTCTTGGTGCACTGCCAGTAAAGAATGGAGATGGGAGACTGCATGTGGCCCGCAAGCCTGAGTTAGACTATGTGCCAATGGTAAAATTTATTCAGCATTTTGATGTTAAAGTAACATGTAATTTAAAAAAGGAATTCCTTCTAATTTCACCCTAAGATTTTTTTTAGTCCCCCACAGACTGGCCACAGAGCAGGAGAGTTCATGATTGGAAGATATTATTGTTGTTCTTGACATCAGCCTTACAGTTCAATAGTTTTTTTTCTTGGCCCGTCTGTATTGACTGTTTCTAGGTGAAATGTAGCTTGAAAATAAAATTATCTTCTTTCATTTGCAGTTAAACTGGGGGTGAAAATAAAGATGACGCACATGTACACTGTCCAATTATTTTTGTGTTTTGTTGATGTGCTTGACGGTGCGTGAGATTCAGATTAGGGGTAAATTTACCAAGAATTGCATTATTGTAGTACTCTTATTTTCTCCACAAAGAACGCACAATGATGCTACTAAATATGATTTGAACGGCATTGACCTGATTTTACAGTAGAAAATTCTCTGTGCTTTGGCCTCCGGTCTCTGGTTAGGATTGACAAAGAAAAAGAAAAAAACATCCAAACGGCAACGACATGTATTATGTCCACGTAGTCTCCAAGTTGTCTGCAAACCTCAGCGTTGCAGCGTCTGCCTGTGAGGCTCCGAGGACTCAATGTCACAATTGAGTGCTATTTATATATGCAGTCTGCATGGGGATCATCAGTCCTGCTGGAGCCCAGCGGGATGCAGGTGTGACTGGGGGGGGGGGCCAAAAGACGGTTTAGTCTCCTAAGTTAATGAGGCTCTTGTGCTCTGGGAGGAGACTGCTTTTATCTGAAGTTTGCAGTGCTGTGAGGGAGCCCACCTCAGACACCCAGTCCCCCTCTCCCCCCCCCCCCCCCCCCCCCCCCCCCCCGAGCACGCTTCTGTCTTTGATGTGTGTCTCAGGTGTTTGCTCTGCTGCCCCACTCCACCTCTGGAGACTGTACCACAGAGGGAGAAACACCCCGGAGAAAATATGAACTGTGTACTTCAAAAGCGAGACCAAATCTTTAGCGTTATTGTCTGAAATGTTCCTGAACCAGATGAGAAAGCAGTATTACAACATACTACTACAGGTAGTATGTTGTAATACTGTTTTGCTACTAGTACCAGATTGAAGACAAGCGATCCCACCACATGATAGCCATTATAAATACAGACGTGTATTTACATATATATACTTTCAACAACAATCTAAAGTCATTTACAAAGAGAATGAGTCCCAGTCTCCTTTTGTCGTCATATAAATGTTTCTGAAACGCAGAGATGCGCACTACGGACGCAGTCGATCGAGGGAACCAGAGTAAGGTGCACTGCAAACCCAAGACAACTCGTCCATGTGGTTCCGGACATTTTGTCCACGACTAATATTTTCAGCATTATAGATTTGGAGGATTGGATTCAAAGTATATTTGACACATTTGGAAGGATTATCAAGTATTAAGGCCGACAATATCGTGTATTTTTAGCATCTTTGATATGGCAAACTTTGTTTTGATTTGTAAAAAATATGGATCAGTGTTTGTTTTATAATTATTTCCACATCATAACTCAGATATGGATGAATGAAGGAGTTCTATAATAACTTGAGTTAATTTGAATCCAACACTGATCTGTATTTACACATTATGACAATAGTTTTTGCTAATATTGACTTATGGATATTTATATGTGACTTCCAACTGAGCGTTTCATCGAAAGGAAATCTTAAAAATATTTTTACATGCACTTGTTCAATTGGTTTACCATTAAGAGAATGTTAAACAAGGACATATTATACTATACTAAATATATATGGACATATACTGAATATATGAAAAATATCTAAAATCAATTACTCACTCTTGAAAGAAGTGCTGTCAATTCTAAAGTGTACATTTAATAAAAAGCATCATCTGGACCACATGCGGAGGCGCATTTTGAAAATGCGTCAGAAACTGACTTTGCTTGTTCAACAAGTCTTTGACTGTTTACATTTTGGCTTACTTGGATGGTTCTCTTGCAAAACCAACGTGCAGCGTGCAAACGACAGTGTTTTCATGTGTATCAGTGATCGTTTTGATGGCTGTCTGAACATCAAACTGTCCTGAAATGAAAATGAGAAAAAAAAAGGCCCCTTCAATTGTCTCGAGTTCTACCACTCGAGACAATTGAAGGAGCCTTTATTGATGCTGTTTTGCACCGGTTGACAGCGATTGTCAATCATACCTTCACATTTATTCGATGATCACCAACAAAGCAATTGCATGACAGTTTAATTGGCTCAAACTTCAAACTGTGACTCAGGACAAAGTGTTGTGGCTATGGTCGCTTTGGTTATATTACGTTTTTAAACCCAGCTGCCCAACCACTCGTCTCGCCTCACCTTTACTTTTACAGTAACTATGAAGTGGTTGGCGACACATTACCATGACAGACACGGTGTCTACAGGGCAGCTATTAGGCCCAACAACAGACCCCTGCAGGGCTCCTAGCAGGGGGAGCTTGTTAAATACGTTTGCTCCCCTTAAATTGGTCTATGACTCTAATTGCCCTGTTAGTCCCCCTTGTGGCTTGTACTCTACCTAAACTGGATTCACCCGGCAGCTGGATACGCTGGGTCCGGCTGCGTGCATGCACATTGTCTCCGCTGCAGACAGGGCTGGTCAACGGCTACAGAAATTGAGTCTGGTGGGTTTGAATGTCTCTGAAGCCAGAATGACTGCAACAGGCTGGCTGGGATGGAGACTTGTAATTCATGAGCAAAAGGCCTAGAGGCATCAATTGGTGTTACACGCATAACTAAAGCTGGAGAGAGACGTCATTCCAACAAATGCAGTGAATTCGTAATGCAGTTCTTTTATTTGTGAAGATGCATAAATGAGACAGGAGGAGACAAATAAGTGTCAGCATCTCCAGACGGGGTCTCTGCCTTTTACAGCGGGATCAATATCTGTATATATATATATGTATCACGTATTCTGCTAGGTTTGCTTTATTTTAGAACTCAAAAACGTTCATATGTTGCGTCAAACTGTATTTTTCCATTCAGATATCTGAAATTGATGGATTTTAATTTCCTTTTTTAATCAGAAGACGCCCATGACCTCCCCCTGAAAATGTATAAAAACTCCTTGCAGGTCTCTGTGTTTGTCAGTGGAGCAGATGTGCAGTAGCCAGAGGGGGGAAAACGTCTCCTGCACTTTCTCTCAGTAGATAAGCCAAAAAGGCAGACTGATAGCGTTTTGTATGTGGATTTGAGTTTGTTATTGGCAGATCAAAAGCTAGGTGTGCCAGAGGAGACGTTCCTTTGCTGACGAGTACTGGAGGCTCTACTGATGAAACCCTCCAATTAGCACGCAGCAAAGACATGAAAGAGTCTCGCAATATGAAGACTGGCTGTCTGTCTACCACAAACCTCTGCTTCTTCCAAGGCAACTTTCACAGATGGAAAGTAAAACCTTCATTGAATTTATCTCTCACCTATCTGCCAGTTAACAGTAAAACAGTTGGTGGACAATATAAACCCACAATTGTCATAGTTTTCAATGTTTTCTTTATTTACCATACATCCTATTTTTTCAGACATGTATGATTTCAAACACAGATAGTAATGGGTTTTTGTCATTGAAGTGTTAACATTATTTTACCTCACTGGCCTATAAAAGTGAATAAAACAAACTCCTTTTGCCCCCTCCACCCTCACACCCCCTTGCTCACACCCCTCAGACCCGACCCCCCCCCACCCTGTCTGCGGTTGTCACAAAACAAGCTGTTGTCTCCAAATGCATCGTCTCGGGGTCTTTGATCGGTAATTGGTAGCAGACCTAGAGACGATGGGCCTGGCTGATCTGTATATAAAGCAAGCTGCGTCGGTTGGAGGCGTCATTTAAGGACAGCAGACCTGCAGCAAGCAACCACAATCGAAGCTCCTCGGCTCACCTTAGACTCCGTGCATCCTCTTCACTTTTTATTATGGCTGCTTGCTTTACTTTGAGTCTAGTGTTCCTGGCGAGCTCGTCGCTGGCTTTCGACATGGGTCAGACCACTCGGTGCGTCGCCATCCCGACCAAGATGACGGTCTGTAAAGGCGTTGGCTACTCAGAGATGCGGTTGCCCAATTTTTTGGGCCACAGTAACCTTGAAGGTGAAGTAGTGCCACGTTCAGAAGACTGGAGGTCACTGCTGCAGACGGGTTGCCACGCTCAGGCTCAGGCCTTTTTCTGCTCTCTCATCGCTCCAGTCTGTCTTGACACGTGAGTCTTTGTCTTTGGAAACCCTTTATGCACTTTCCAATTCTCTCACACTGATGCTCTTTTTGGTCAGTTTGTAATGTTTCATTTTCGGTTTTCAGATTTATCCAGCCCTGCCGTAGTCTCTGTGTGGCAGTGAGGGACAGCTGTGCCCCGGTGCTTGCCTGCCAGGGACGCCCTTGGCCTGAAGCTCTTGACTGCGACCAGTTTCCTGCTGAAGATGACATGTGCCTCTCTCCCCATTCAGCATTTAACCCTTTCGCTAAAGGTAATGACCAACGAGCTGTACACAGAAAATATGTCTTCCCATGTTCTTTCTCTTTTCAGTTTCCATAATCACTGCAGGTAACTCGTATTAATCAGTGGTGTTTTTTTTTTTTTACAGATTTACCTAAACCGGCCTGTCAAAACTGTCCATCTGTGGACCGGGCTCCTACACTTAGAACAGTCCTGAATGCTTTCTGCCACTTTGACTTTGGTATGTTTCAAACTTTTGGACAGTTCTACTACAGTCCTGATCTTCATACTCAGCTATTTTGTCTCATCACTGTTATGCTTGCACATAATAATTTTTTTTTTAATCTTTCCCCAATCTCAGCTGTCACGGCCCAGCTTCACCGTGTTCGCCTACCCAAAGGAGAGCCGGAAATGGAGATCCATGGGCGGGTGGAGTTTATTCGTCAGGGACCTCTGTTGCCTTATGACACCCGGCATCTACTCCAGCAGTGGCTCCTTATCAACCTCAGATGTGCCAACGCCCTCGTGCGTCCGGGACGGTCCCAGCTTTATGTTCTGACTGGTTCTGTGCTGCCTGATGGCACTCTGGCTCTCATCCGTGTCTTCCCCTGGCACAAAAAGGACGCAAATGTTGCTGTGGCCATTCGCAAATGGAAGCATCGCCGATGCTAAACACTAAGAGGCGTTGGATTCTGTGTTTGGAAGAGTACAATCACAGAAGGACGAACACCTTCGGAGTTCTCTCTCCAGGCATGTGATTACGGACAAAGATCAGTGAGTTTGTTGTGGGATCTTCAGTGACATTTGTGAAGAGCAGAGCTGGACTAGGACGATGTCCGTTTCTTCCCCTCAGCAGCTCCGTTATTTCATGAGCACACATTTTAGAATGCACTCAAACCTGTACATATTAATAAATGTAAATTCATAGTAGATATTTTCTATAATGGAAATTGTGGATTTGTGTGAACGTTAAATGTAAATAAAGTATTTGTTCTATAAAACTTTTTTTTATTTCCTATTTGTTATCCTCGTTATTTTAGCTTGGTTGCTGTAATCATATACATAATATGTGGTTTACTGGTTTACTGCCCTCAGTACTTTTTGATTCATCAAGAGTCAGGTCATTTGCATGCTATTGAGTTAACAAGATATTTGGAGACCAAATTTTTAGACTTGCCAAACTTAAATACATGCAGTCGAGCACTTTGAATTTGACAATTTTTGCCTTTAAAATAGTTTTTTCAAAGGAAGTCTGATTCTTTCAAATGAACATTCCCAGCTGGCATGTCTCCATTCTGTAGTACTAATGAGAAAAGAAATCACTCACTTAACATTTGAATAGCTTCATCTTCACTCGGACAGAGTGAGGGTAGTTAAAGAAGGATTGTAGGACAACTCCAAGTGGTAGGTTGAATGCTTTATTTACTATCCAGCGTTCTATTGTTTCCTTGAATGATGCTGACGTAGTTAAAAATGAATATTGAATGTTAAACTATAGCGGAAGAGACGTGCAAGTAATCTGAATTGTACGAGTTTGTTATCCCTCCAGGATAGCTGAGTAACTGTGAAGTCACTGGAGTATCATGTAGCATATAAACATTGTATGACGTTTGTGATGTGAAGCGAAAGCATGAGAAATATAAGGGGATTTTTGTTAGTATTCATTATCCCAACAGTTTCGCAGTTGGATTTTTTTTATTTTTCTTAACTGAAATTAATTCAAAATGACATTTCCATAAATATTGTACAACAAGGTATTGGACAAGGGGGTCAAGCCTCACAATTATATATTTTTTAAATATATCTCCATGTGTAGTCATTACTTTGAATTGGCAAATTGCCATAGGAAGTCTGCAGTGTGAAATACCTTTTCCGGGTGGGTTAGTTTTGTCTGCTCTCGGCTGAGCAGTTATCTGGGCGAAGCATATGACGTGCGTAGAGTATTCCCCCCCCCCCCCCCCCCCCCCCCCACCCCCCCTTACAAACCAATCAGTAACGTCATCATGGCAGCCATTTGCCGTCTACAAAAGTGACTGCCGTGATGAGAGAGCTCTGTTCATCTTCTGGTTCACAACGAGAAAGTGACCATGACAAAAGGTAAGATGGCCAAGATAAATCTCCAGTACTGATGTGTCGTTTCTTACTTTTGCTGTCCTAAAAACTTGTTGTTTTTTTTCCCCCTTTCAGTTTGGCTTGCTGCTGCCCTGGTTTACCTGGCCCTGTGTATGGGGGTCAATTCTGTCCCGATCTGTGCTTTTGGACAGACTGCATGCCATGCACCTTCCCTGGCAGAGCTCTTTGAAAGGCTCATACAACAGTCCTCAAGAATGCATGGCATCTCTAGTGACCTGCACTCTGAATTCGTAAGCCCTTTTTTTCTGTCTTTCTTGCATTTGTCATCTTCAGCAAATCCATTTTTCTGGCACTGATGTCAGTGTGTCCAATGTGTTGAAACAGGAGCAATATTTCCTTCCTAACAAGAACTCTGTTGGAAATCGGAGGTGCCACACATATGGCATAATAACACCAGACGACAAAGAGAACACTCAAAGATTAGGAGTGAGTGTTCATGCTGTTATTTATCGATTTTTTTCCCCACAATTATATGGTTCTATTTTTCTACACATATATACAATACGACTGTATTTCTCTTATTAATAATGGCAAAGTAACTTTTTCGTGGTGCTTCTCCCAAGTTAGTGAAGCGTTCCTTTCTCACACACAGAGAGAACAACTGACAGAAGTGATTCTCAGGCTGCTGGAGGCCTGGAGTGACCCTCTGTCGCAGCTCTACTGGAGCGTGTCTCTGGACCAAAATCAGAACTTCAACCATGACAGCTCCAACAAGGCGCTGGAGATCACGGATATGGTGCAGGAGCTGAGGGGCGGAGTGGCAAAGATGGCCGAGAAGGTAATCTTTCCTCTGCGCTTACTCACTTTACAGATGCATGTGTACTTTTGAAGCTTTTTAAACGCTGCATGATACAGGTGAGACAAATCAATATCCGCCTATACATTCATCATTTTGTCTTCTCACCCTCAGATGAAGCAAGAAGGAGTGTTAAGCAACGCTGTGATTTATGTCGCCCCAGATAGTTTGGTCCCCTCTTCTCCCTCGCCGTTCTATAGACGAGACAAACTCGACTCGATGGACCATCACGACCTGCTGTACTGCTTCCGCAGAGACTCCAACAAAGTCCAGAATTACCTCCAGATTTTGAGGTGCACCACCCTTCCTGAGTTGAACTGCTGATAGACATAGCGAATCCCCATGGGGTTTAGTTAAAATATTCCATAAGAAAGCAACCTGTATTACTTTTTTCTCTTACCAACGCGTTTTGTTTGAAGTGCTCACAATCCCACTGTGTTTGTATTCATTCATCTTGGAACAATTTTGTGTGCTCTTGGTAAATAAACAATTTTATTTTATTTTTTCCGCAACAGGCCAAAAAATGTTTCGAAAAATAAAAAAACTTCAATGGCATACTTGTGTTGCTTTTTTTTTTTTTTTTTGTTAACAGTGGAGCATATTTAGAAATGGTAAATGGAGTACAGTAGGAAATTCATTAAAAGCTCAATGAAATAACATACATTTTACCCAGGTTTCAGGTTAGTGTGAAAAGATTGTAAGTAAAATGTATTCCAGCTTTTTTCTTTTGCATTGAATTCTCTCCGATCTTCAAGTGAATTTATGTCAAAGTATATGCATAATTCAACCTACATGCAGGCAAATTAATTGGTGTTCCACGCTACCTTCTCTGCACAGCTTCTCCATCAGCGCGTTTGTGGAACACATACTCTGTAAAACATTACAGAAAATTTCTGGAGATCGGGTTTATGCCCTTTTTTTTTAACCAGATATATATAAATCAAACCGCAGTCTGCATCGTTTCACCAGGTCTTTAATGTGTCATTTGCTTCAATCTACCGTTAATCACAATAAAAGAAATAAGCTTTTAAAACACTTTATTTACAGTTGACGTATGCATTTAAAGATCATGCAAAAATATTTACAAAATATGCCATGTGAAATTTGACTTCTGAGAGGGTTGTAATTATTTTTGTAGTGTTAATGTAAAGCTTAATGAAACATGAAAAATGAAAAAAAAAATTATTCATTTGTAAATGTCGACAATGAAATGAGTCATTTGAGGTCTTCACTGATTGCAATTGCAATTGAAGCATGGGAATCTTTCCTGGAAAGACATGACAGCGTAATGACCATGAAATTGCCAACTGAAGCCAGAGAAATGCAATAAAATTATTGTCCAAGCAGTTGAACCTAATTACATTTATGACACAACACAATGTGACTTGAATTGAAGGAAAATAATACTAGTGTTGGTCTTCAGAGACAGCGTAATCCACCCCTTCTAATATGTTCCCGGTATTCAAGTCTTTTATTTTTAAAGTTTTTGCTGTGGTGAGAAAATTTGAAATTTGCTTCCCACACATTATGGCCTCTCATGTGTCCCTGCTGCTCTTCTGTGGAGACGCTCCCTCTGTCTTGGCATTTGAGCGAGTCTGTGATGGTTCCTCCTGAGCGAGACCTTGGGCCATGAGCTCGTCCATTGGCGAGCGGATGTTATGAACCTCCTTCTCCTTACAGTTCCTCCACTTCATTCGGCGGTTCTGGAACCAAATCTTTACCTAAAGCAGCAAGAGAATCAGAAGGATTTTTGCGTCACCTGCCAGTTTGTTTTGATCCGTGTTGATAGTACAGTACGTCATAAAATCGCGATCTGCCAATTTGGGATAAAGTTTTGTTCAATCATTCATAATTTTGACTTTCGTGATTCATTGAGTTACGCTTGAGTGTTATTTTCATTATATCCTGTGAAGTATAATTATTCCTTTGAAGGTTGTCTTTGATTATACTGACTATTACCCTCGTGGTGACTATTACAGGATGTTGATATTAGCATTGAGGCAAGATATGTTGGTATTTATTTAAACCTGTTAATTTTTCAGAGACAGTATTACCAACTTTATTACCTGCGACTCCTTGAGACTGAGATCCGCCGCCAGTTTGTTTCTGTCTGTCTTGCTGATGTACTTCTGTCTGCGAAAGGTCCTCTCCAGTTCCTTCCTTTGCTCTTCAGAAAACACAGCCCTCCGGAGGATCCCTCTACGTGTTTTGGGACTTATGTTAGAGGACCACATTTGAATATTTGCTCCTTCTGCAAAGTAAATAAAAACAAATGATTCTTAAACAAAATAGAATGGTAATTATCCCTCTGGCATCATTCTAAAATTGAGGATGGCTTGATCCCAAGCTATATCTCCACTCAAAAGATTTTGCATTCACCTGCGTTTTTCAGCAAGGATGTTTAGCTTTTGTCATATTCACTCCATCACTTCATTTCTGTCTTTTTATTTGCCCGGTTTAACAAACTGGGGGTGACTAAAGAGACTAGAAAGCCATTTCAATTGAGAAAAAGCGATTTGGTGACCTGTGAGGACCAATCCCACGCTGCTTCACTCACAGGTGCACACACAACAAAAGTCAAGTGGAACAATTTATCCTATCCATTCAACGTTGCCTTTTTAATCTGTACGACAAATCTGCACATAGACCACCTCGAGGGAGCACAAAACAGGTTTGGACATGCTTCTCACTTCTCTATTGGCGCTCAATAGCTTTCCTTAAATAGCTGATTACCAGGTCATTCCTGAGCAACGTGTGTGTCTACCCTAGTGGGCCAACTATAGAGCTCTGTGGGACACCAACAATAGAGCAGTTCAATGGAAATGCCATTACTCGATGGTTCAGTGGCCCAACACTAAATCTTTTCTCTTGCAAGTTTGAAGCCAGTTTGTATGTGAAGATGAGCTCGAAAAAGTCTATAAAAGTCACTTTCATTGAATGCTTTATGTCCTAGTCAAGAGGTCTCCAATGGGCAGGAATGAGAGCTGAGGGACAGGAGAAAGGAGGGGGGGGGGGGGGCGTCGAACCAAGCTATTTAGCCACACAATGGGCGGGGGATGTTCCGCGTTCAGCCCACTCCTGCAGAGAAATGGGCCGTTTTTTTTTGTTCGTAGTCGAGTTCATTGCTGCAGTGAAAAATTGCAGTGAGGTCGCGTGTGGATGGTGGAGTGAAAGTGCCAATTGGTTACGGTCACAGTTGGCATTGTTTTGTTGCTGGGCACTGTGGGAAAGTGTCAGCCTACTAAGAGGGCTCCGAGGACATGTAGGATGAGGACTTTCTGATTTGTGTTTTTTTCCACATCTCTTGACAGGCATCATAGGATGCAGCAACTAATAACTTCCAATTGCTGTCTGACAATACCAGAATAAAACAACAGCTTGACTCGATTCTACGAGAGCATGCAACGGTGCAAGTGCTCTGCACCGGTCCACATTGGATTTCAATAAATCACTTTCAAGTGGAAATGCATATCTTAATTTTTTTGGGGGGGGAGAAAAATTTTATATAATATGCCAAATGTTGATGCATTTTTAAAATATAACTTCAAACAGTTACATTCCAAAGCAAAGTTGTAATGTGCTGAGGCAGTTTAAATCTTCGAAAACATTCTTTTTTTTGGACTCAGCAGTGAGAATTCGCATCTGGTAATTATTGTGTAGATATGTCAGAAGACAAGATGTTTATTAGCTCTGCATATTTGCGCTGGTAAACGTGGTGTATTTGCAAGTACAAAACAGAGGCGGGGGGGGGGGGCTCTGGGACTCTTAAAAAGCCTGGCAACCCACCCCTCCTTCCCGTCCTAAACAGCCGTGAATGGTTATGAATAGAGCTGTGCAGAGTTGAACGGAGAATTAGCTCTTTGGCATTGCATCAGTAATTAGCTGTGGAGAGCATGGGAGACCCTGCTGCTATTGCTTAGAGAGTAGCTGAGGCATTGCTGATGAGGCATAAAACACTCACTGGAGAAGACAGGCGGGGGGCTGGACCCACCGCAGCACGCCAACAGATACTGCGGGCTCTGCAGGAAAACACTGCTCAGCACACCTGCAAACACAGACGGGGGACTGTCACATGTGTGGTCGTGTGAGAGCCAGGTGTGTTGGTTCTGATTCTGGAGGGACTTCAGATGGATCACGGCCCACTCCGGAGGGCATTTGGAAACCTCGCCTGTGTAATTTAGCAAATGGAGTGTAATCGATAGAGGACGATAGAGACAAATCTTGATTGGAGATTCCTCATATTTGTAAACATTTATAAGGGGCATTTAATTTCAATTGACATGGATTGAACAAGTGACTTCTCTTGGATTTGTTTTACAAAAGCTGATAGTGTATATATATTTAAATATATTCTGTCTCTCCTGGTTTTAAAAAATGTGCTTTTACCAAATTTTATTTAACTGTAACTATTGTGTATCTTACTAGTATTTTAAGTTACTTTTACTTAGCCTTCCAGGAATTCACTCCACACTTGACTAAGGCATGCTCACAGTGAAGTAAGCCCTGTGGATATTTTCCAGCCTCCAAATTTAAACATAAGTGAACATAATTCAGATGGGAGAGAAAGAGGCCAAATTAAAACAGTGTTTAGGTGTAAAGGTGCAGCTTAACACAGTTAAAACCTTTGATAGGCTATGCTTGTGTTGGCTTTACAACAAAATAGTTTTATGCATGAGTTTAAAGAAGAAGAAAAAAAAGAGTTTACCTGAGTGTGGTAGAAGTTGTCCCGTTAAGTCTTTCACCTGCTGAGGACTTTGGCTCGGGCTTTGGTAGGCTCCATGCTCGGGGCCCCACGTTCTCCTTGGGCGTTCACATGCCGCTCGTCTCAGGGGTCCACTTGTCGTCCCATCTGGTCGACCTGAAGGTTTCTGCAACAGATTGTCAATAAGAAAGCTCTTTCCCGAGCTGCCAAAGCCTGGTAAAGCGGGAGGAAAGCCGGCCATATTCCTCCTGGTGCAGCTCTGAACTGAGACCATCCCGTTCACACAGTGACCCAAACACTTGAGTTCCTTCTCCAGCAGTCACAGCTCAGTGACACTAAATTCTTCTTTAATCCTTTCCTGAGTGACCAGGCCAACTTCATTAAACTCTGAGGAAAACAAAAGTTCTCCTGCTCTTCCTCTTTTGGGCCTGCAGTTTGCTGCGGGGCTGAGTTGTGATTGGCTGAGAGGCTCTAATGTGCTTCTCAATTCAGATAAGGCTGGGGCCTTTCTGGAGTGGCAGAAGGTGGGTCTGGCTCATTCATTATGTCAACTAGCCTATTAAATGATAGACACCAGAGACAATGAAGTGCTGGCCAAAGTTTAACATGCACCAAACAGTCTTCTCCAGTAGTAAATAGTTTTCTCTTTTCTCCAGCCTCCCTCGCAGCTCCATTGTGCTCCACACAAACCCCTCAGCCGTTCATTTGCAATGAGAATTTTCTTTTTGTTCAATTTCAGAAACTCTTTTTTCTTGGAATCAAAATAATAATATGATTTTATTTTTATTTTTTTAAACCATGTTTTTGTGAAAACCTATGCATGTTAAGTGATCATTGCAATTGGATTGAAAAAAAAAATCTGCAAATTCCAAAGAGCTGAAAATCACTTTTGGTCTTTTTTCTAAAAAAAAAAAGAAGGATTTCTCAATAACTTAGCTTGAAACTGAATAAAAAAAATAAAAAATAAACCTTGAGTGCAATTGTAAGGATTCTGCATTGTTCTCAGTTTTACTTTGTACCTTTCTAATAACATTTACATCTTTATGATCAAATAGTCCTGTGCATCACATGTCAATGACCGCTTTGACATGAAGCTAACGTGCTGTATTATAATGCTATTGTATTGTCGATGTCATGTCATTAATGACATCCGCCAGGAGACAAAAGGAACTTTGCTAACAGTCACCACTTCAGTTTTGGTCACTGTTGCAGTCCATGTTTTACATTCACAGGTGACCTGTGAAAGAGATCCTCATGAGTCTGTGGGCTGCAGACTGAGAAACACCTACATATTAATTAGTTGTAGTATTCCATATGTTGCTGTAAACCATAAAAAAAACCTGAAACACTCACACTTATACGAAGAGCGATGCATATGTGTAATGTTGATATAAACACATCCAGTGACAGGCTTGTGTAACCTTTCACACTGCAACTAATGATCCTCAACATTGTAATAGAAAGTCCAACAAGAGAGGCGACAGGCCTGGAGTTAAGGCACAGTAAACAGGCCTATCCACGCTGGCCGGACGGATTGAGAGTGTGTGTGTGTGTGTGTGTGTGTGTGTGTGTGTGTGTGTGTGTGTGTGTGTGTGTGAGGGGAGGGGAGGGGTAGGGTGGGTTGACTGGGAGCTGCAGTCTGCGCGTGTAGATACCTCATGCTGAGCATGGAAATTGGCCCAGACAGCTCAGTCTATTGTGTGATGGCCAGGGAGCCAAAGGTTGCTTGTAATCAAATTTGAGGTTTTTATTCCTCGGACTGGTGGAGAAGGCATAGCGCTCTGTCACATGATGAGTGTTAGCAAGTCTTCATGCACTAGCCACTTTTGTGTGGCGAGTGTGTGTTAACATGCTCCACATAGAGCCGTCGCTGTGATAGCCCCCCTAAGCTTTTTGTTTGCCGAACAGTCATTTGTTTATATGACAGAGAGGGAACAGCAGGGAGGGCTGGGCTGCTCTCCAGTGCTACTGTATTTTCTTTGGACTGTGAAAGAATTCTCATTGTGCTCACGTCTTGTTTCATGCGTTCCCATTGTGGATATTTGTTTTGCTTATTCAGGCCTCTCTTTCCCTTCTCATAAATTCACCTTCGAGCGTCAAATGAGACTCCAGGAAGTGAAAAGTTGTTATCTGATAATACAACACTTGCTCATGGTGGGTCCGCCGACGGTTTTAGGTAGAACCTGTCGCACAAGACTTTGGCCACACTTTAAAAGGCATTGATAAGAGCATATCATTATTAAGATTCACCACTCTGTAATTAGCCAGATTCCTATAGAGCACTCCAGGAGAGGGAGGTATAATTAGGCTATTCTCAAACGGTAGGTCTTAGAAACACCCTGAAGCAAGTTCATGTGAATTTATTTGATGTCCGTCCCTTTTTAGAAATGGAGGGAAAAAAACAGGGGTCCCTCCTTTCAGATTCCTTACAATGGCTGCGTTGAATGCGAGCATTCTGCAGACTGCCTGAGATCCCCTTTCTCTCTTTTTTAACCCCACTAAAGCTCTTAAAAAGATACTGGCCCATTGCACACGCAATTGATATTCCACCACTCGAACTTAATATCGTGAATGGAGGGCCAGGTTCTATGAATCAGGAGGACAATGCGCTTAGCTTAGCAGCAAACTGGCACTTTGTGTGAGGTGTCTGTGCCCCAGAGGAGGAAGTTTCTAATGTGAGCCTCACAATTGTGTGTCTATAGAGTTCTAATGAGCTTCTGTGTGCCGAGTGAATGGCTGCAGGCCATTCACCATGAGAGCCCAATGAGCCAGCTCACTGCATCCATTCACAATAGGATCCAGGAGGAATGGGAGTGGCCGCGTGGAGCGACTGCACTGCCGGAGCAGTCTATAAAAGTTCAACATACTTATGACCGTGTTTTAAATAAGAGCACATTCATATTAAGCAGGACACATTCGAAACGATCTCAGTTTATCTGCAGTTTAAGCCGCTTTGCAATAAACAGTTTTTCCTTTATTAAAAAGAGCGATTTCTAAAATTATCACATGTGGCACGTGAGCCCACAACCTCGGTACATTGAGGATTTCAGGTATGTAAATGAGTTAATATTTAAAGAGGAATGACCATCATCCTTTTATGATTGAAAAACATTGGACATTGCTTCAGTAGCAGACTGTTGCTAATACTGTTACACCTGATCTAAATACGACTGTGACACAGTGTCAATAAAAGATGACCATCATGAGCTCCACAAAGCTGCTTCTTTATTAATCCAATGACGTTTACAATTGGCTGGCTGGCAAAGTTAATACACAAAGATGTATAAGCTACTAGAAAGGCCACATAACTTTTTTTTTATTATTTCTATTTAGAAAATAAAAAATAAGGGATCACATTTCAACTTTTTTTTTCTCTGCACAACATCACAGTTGGAAATCTGAACTATTATTTTTTAATACTGTAAGGCAGCCTTCAGTCAACTGAAGTGTGTCCGTCAGAAGTTTGTGTCCTATATTGTGATTTCCCGAAGAAATCGTGAGGCACAATGGTGACACTGTCTGTCTGACCTCAGTATTGCTCCACTGTGACAGGGCAGTTGCAATTCACTGTCCTACGCACAAGATGGCACTGAGAGAACGAAAAACCAACATTGTTTGAGTCACGTTTTGCCTTCCTATGTGTGATACTCACAAAATGTGTTTTGTTTATTATTACTGTCTAAAACAATTAAATACATCTTCAATAGAAGGAAAATAATCAGCCTGCAAGACAGCAACACAATTGACATGCTGTACCACCAAATGGACACTGGGTGGCAGCACCCTCCAGCAGCGTCACTCGGGGACCCTTGGCGAGCCGCCGAGCAAGTTGGGTTCATACTCCGGTTGAATGGAAAATGAACAGCTGTGTCCCTGCGTCGCTGATTTCATTACAACTTTTTCATTATTTACAGGTTGGTTACTCACACGCTGTGTTATTACAAATGTTAATAAGTTAATATGAATCCGCGGTGATGTGTTTTCTGTAAGCTAAATGTAGGTAATATGTAAGCATTTGAGTCTGTCTGTATACACCTCAGGAAATGGCGGCCGCCGTCCGATTCGACTGTTTTCTTTAGTTTATTTCTTTCGGCTCCACGACATTTGTGGGTTATTTCTCTGTGTGTGGCGCAGTGTTCAAGGGGTAGTAAGTTGGTGTTGCCGTTCAGATCAGGGTGAGCTACTGCTGGGGCCTCGTTTGGCAGCGCACAGGTTAATAACAGACGAAAGGTACACTTCAGTGCATTGGTTTTGGCGCCAATTTATGAGGCAGCCATCTTTATGATTATAGTTGCGTTCGGATTGTGGTAATGTAATACATTGTAGCTGCAAAGGGAATTTATTCTGTTGTATAAAGTGAACTCTTGCAAAATGTAGTTATAACAGTAATACTCTTGATGAGAAGACAGAGGTTTAAGGGAAGAAAGTGAAGACATGATTGATGAGAGACAGAAAATGTGATCTAAAGAGAAAATGTGTGTTTTGGTTTCATGCTACTTTTGATAAGTTATTGTTTAAGAAAATATGTCAGGAGACATTTACTGTCTGAAGACAGATCTATGAAGGATGCATTACTTCATGTTATCCAAGTGTGGATATAACTTGTGCTTCAATACAAAGCAAACAAAATAATTCACAAATGCAGTTATAGTGTTAAAATAAAGATGTGAATAAAGATATACTCCGGTTGAATGGAAAATGAACAGCTGTGTCCCTGCGTCGCTGATTTCATTACAACTTTTTCATTATTTACAGTGAACACCCATCAACGGGTTATCTATACATCTGCCAGCGGAGACCTAGCCGGGACCCGCTACAGATTCTTGGGGGCTCGTCCGGGATTCTTCGGCACCACCTATGGGATCGGGAGCCGAGTTGTGACTACGCTGACCAGCAACTAGGAGGGAGGAGTGCATCATCCAGCCGCCAACCAGCAGCCCTGTCCAGCCGAACTGCGCCAGCCGTGAGGGAGACGAGGAGCCAACATGTCGAGTGGTGAGAGGAAGAGCCTAGTGTGGGACATTAGGAAGAGCCTGCTCACCCTGTCAGCTGAAGAGCTTCTTCGGGTCGCCAGAGCGGTGGACCCAGTGTCGGATGAGGACGAATCAGAGCTTGTCGAGGAGGACCAGGAGGGATGCTACGATCACATTAACTCGTTTATGTACAGTAAGCGGTTACTGGAAACAGAGGACGAGGGTATGGTTCAGTTGCTGATGTTAAAAGATGCTATTGATGATGTAGTGAAATGTCGGGAGGACGAAATGTTAGTGTTAACTGGAAAGGGTGATTCTGAGCTACACACGGGGCAGAGTGTTTACAAGCTTGGTGACCAGGTTGATTTTCCTGATGGTTCGGTTATCATCCAAACACATCCTGAAATCACCACAGACACTCACAGTCGAATTCGCCACCCTCCTATTTCAGTCAGTACTGCATCACCTAGGGATATTGTGATACCAGATTCAGACTCAGTTAAGACCAAAAAGTTAAACGCACCTGATACAATGAACGCTGATTTGCTTAAAGCTCTTGCTAGCTACGAAGAGCTTAGTAAGACGCTCATACAGTACATACCAACGCAGGCTTTGCCACCACAGACCCATACTCCCTCGTCTTCATCTCTGCAAAGTCAACCAAGCAGAAACCCACCAGGGGAGCTCTCCTCTCAGTCGGCTTGTGAGGGGATGGTGTCCTTAAGGGAACTCAGTTACCTTCCCCGGAGAGAGTTCAAAGTGCAAGGGGGTCAGGTAGGTGATCAATCCTCAGACATCAGCTACAACAATGTTTGCAGGCAACTTGATGATGGCATCAGAGAAGGTTTTTCAGACTCAGAGATTGTCCGTGGTGTGCTCAAAATCATAAGACCGGGCATATTCAAGGAGATGTTGATAAACAAAGATGACATGACAGTGACTGAACTCAAGGGATTTCTCCAGACCCACCTGAGAGAAAAAAACAGCACAGAGCTGTTCCAAGAGTTGATGTGTACAAAACAGGATGAGAACGAGACACCACAACAATTTCTCTATCGCTTGATTGGTTTAAAACAGCGCATCCTATTGACCTCAAGATTGACTGACACTGACATTAAATACTCTGCAGCTACAGTACAAGATGTTTTCCTGCACACGGTGTACCAAGGCTTTGGACACAAACATACGGACATACGGAGAGAGCTCAAACCTTTGTTGACAGACAGTGGGATCACTGATGAGATGATTCTTCGTCATGTGATGAAAATCACCCGTGAAGAAAATGAGAGAATGAAAAGACTTGGCTCTTCCCGCCGACAGACTGTAACAAATGCGCACAGTGCACAACTCGAACCTGATTTGGGAAAGGGACCTAGTACCAGGTCGGAGAGTGTTGAGTCCAAGTCAAAACAAACAAAACCAGATCCCCTGAGAGACCTTACGACCAAAGTAGAGGAGCTTACCAGAATGGTTGAGACCATCCAGAAACAAAATCAACAACTAACCCACAATGGGCGCCAGTACAGTGAAAGTAGGACCAAATCTCAACGTGGAAAACCCTATGGTTGTCCAAGCTGTGTGGAACAAGGCAGGCAAGACTGTAAGCACTGTTTCATATGTGGGGAGGACGGACACCGTGCAGCAGGCTGTCTAAAACGACCAAAGAGACAGGGAAACTCCAACCGGCCACTGGAGAGGGACATCTAGTGACCGAGCCTGAAAAGAAGTCCCAATCAGAAAGTGAAAAAAATGACAAAACACGCCCTTTCTCACTCTCAACCCCAGTAATAGCAAGCACACAAAGTCATTACAAACAAGTATCTCAGCTCCCTCCCCAATCACCACGTGTGGCTAAAGCTGGAGCTATTGCTAGCTTGATTGGGAAACAGGCCCTTGTTCAGAGTTATCTAAATGGCTTAGCAGTCACTTCTTTGCTCGACTCTGGGTCACAAGTCAGTATAGTTAGCCGTGCCTGGAAAAATGAGTACGTACCTGACCTCAGTACTCACCCAGTTTCAGAGATCTTAGGGGAGGAGGAACTGAAAGTTATTGCAGCAAATGGTGGTCTCATTCCATATGATGGGTGGGTAGCTATTACAGTGAACTTACCAGGGAATTTGGACCCCAATCTGTCCATTAGTGTCCCATTCCTCATCAGCAGCTACCCCATAGATAGACCATTGATTGGCTTTAATGTTTTGGAAGTGCTAATTTGTGGACAACCAGAGAGGCTAACGCCAGTCCTTGCTAGCCTTCTTAGCAAGGCTATATCTGTTCCAAATGAGACAGCCGAAGCTCTCGTCAGCTTTATTCAGACAGCAAGGTCAGTCATGCAGCAGGTACGCTTAAGAACAGGTGCCAAGGATATTGTACTCCCAGCTGGTCAAGTGTCGTGGGTGAAGTGTCGGATTCCGTCCCAAATGGATGCCTCTACCCGGTTAGTGTTGTTCGAGACAGATGAGGACAGCCAACTGTCTGCACAGTGGGATGCAGGGACAGGTTTGTTTGAAATCCAGAACCCAACAAAGCCCTATGTCACCATTCCAGTTGGTAACAACACCAACCATGACATTACAATACAACGTAAAACAGCCCTAGGAATTCTCCAGCATGTTGAAAATGTTGTGGAGGCTGATATTCTGGACAAATCACAGCCTGCAGTGACTGCCTGCCAGGTCACCACCACTCAGATCAGCAACTCAGATCCACCTCTGTGGCACCCACCTGTAAACCTCGATCATCTTGAGGAAGAACAGCAGGAGGTTGCGAGAAAGATGCTTCATGAGGAGTCAAACGCCTTTGCAAGGGATGGGAATGACCTTGGCTGTATCCCAAATCTACAAATGGTGATCAACCTAAAAGACGACGTTCCTGTGCAGAGAGCGTACACATCCATTCCCAAACCATTATTTAAAGAAGTTAAAGACTACATTCAAGACCTTCTGGTAAAGGGTTGGATCGTGAAATCTAGGTCTTCCTATTCAGCTCCAGTTGTATGTGTGAGGAAGAAAGACGGCACTCTTCGTCTTTGCATAGATTATCGTCTCCTAAACCAAAGAACCGTGCCAGACAGACACCCACTGCCGCGAATACAGGATTTGATAGACACGCTAGGTGGATATTCAATGTTCAGTATACTTGACCAAGGGAAAGCTTACCACCAGGGATTTATGGAAGAAGGATCACGCCATCTCACTGCCTTCATAACCCCCTGGGGGTTGTACGAATGGGTTAGGATCCCATTCGGACTTTCTAATGCACCTGCAGCTTTTCAGAGGAGCATGGAGGAGATGCTGGGCTCTCTGCGAGACGAGTACTGCATTCCGTACCTGGATGACCTACTATGTTTCTCCAAATCCTTCAGTGACCATGTGGAGGTGATTCGCAAGGTCCTCAAAGCGCTGCAGACCCATGGGGTGAAACTACGGGCGGAAAAGTGTGGGATGTTCCAGAAAGAGGTTCGCTATGTGGGACGCTTGGTGTCGGCTGAGGGAGTTCGAATTGACCCCAGAGACCTCGAGGCAGTGATGGCTTTAAAAACCAAAACACCCCAAACAGTTGGTGACCTCCGACGGGTTCTCGGCTTCCTGAGTTATTACCGCTCCTACATACAGGACTTTGCTAAAATAGCAACACCATTGTATGAGCTGCTCCAAGTCAAGTCCTCCATGCCCCAACCCCCTCTACGTCACTGTAAGTCTAAGGGTCCGCAACTTCCGTCCAAAACACCTATCAAGTGGGAGACGGATCACCAAAGAACCTTGGAAAGGCTTGTCAGTATGCTGATCAAACCCCCAGTCCTCGCATACCCCAACTTTGAGGAACCATTCGTCCTACACACAGATGCCTCCGAGAAAGGGCTGGGCGCAATCCTCTATCAGCGACAGTGTGGAAAAATGCGAGTCATTGGGTATGGATCACGAACTCTGACACCTGCAGAAAGAAACTACCGACTGCACAGCGGAAAACTTGAGTTCCTTGCTCTGAAGTGGGCAGTGTGTGAGAAATTCAGAGACTATCTCTTCTATGCTCCACATTTCACCATCTACACGGATAACAATCCGCTTACCTACGTCATGAGCACTGCAAAACTCAATGCAGTTGGACACCGCTGGGTTGGAGAATTGTCAGAGTTCCACTTCAATATTAAATACAGACCTGGAAAAAACAATATAGACGCCGATACGCTCTCACGTATTCCACTCGATATCGACAACTATGTGGCGACATGCACGGAGGAACTGTCTCAGGATGTGCTGCATGCGACTTGGGAAGGTGGTAGAGCAGCCCAGAAGAAAGATGTAGCATGGATAGCTGCACTGTACACCTCTGCTAATGTAATGCCACAGCCTCATTCACTCTTGCCCGAAATAAGTCAAGAAGAGCTGGCAAAAGCCCAACGAGACGACCCTGGGATAGGGGAAATAGTAAGACTGAAAGAGACAAATAATGTTCTCACTGATGAGGTCAGAAGGTCAGGGAGTGGTCTCACTCGCAAGCTCTTTCATGAGTGGAATCAACTACATTTAGAGAATGGAGTTCTGTACCGTCAAACACAAGAGAGGAAACAGTTAGTCCTGCCCAGCCAGTATCGGTCAGTTGCTCTAAAACATCTCCATGACGACATGGGACACATTGGCACAGAACGTGTGCTCCATCTGGCCAGAGAACGGTTCTATTGGCCACACATGAAGAGATGTATAGAGGAGTATGTGACAAGAAAATGCAGTTGCATAAAACAAAAGAAACCCACCACACATGTACGCGCGCCAATGGGTGGCCTGACCTCTGCTTCCCCTCTCGATCTGGTTTGCATAGACTACTTACATCTGGAGAAAAGCAAAGGAGGCTACGAGTACATTCTGGTAGTAATAGACCATTTTACCAGATTTGCTCAGGCTTACCCAACCAAAAATAAATCAGGACAAACTGCAGCTGAACGGATATACAACGACTACATACCCCGTCTTGGTTATCCAAATCGTCTCCACCATGATCAAGGGCGCGAGTTCGAGAACGACCTTTTCCGCACCCTTGGACGGCTGTCAGGGGTCGGACACTCACGAACATCCCCATACCACCCGCAATCTAACCCCGCTGAGCGGTTCAACCGCACACTGCTGCAAATGTTACGGACACTGACAGACAGGGAAAAAGAGAGATGGAAGGAACACTTGCCACAAATGATACATGCATATAACTGTACTCGCCACGAGTCCACCGGTTACTCACCTCATTACCTGCTGTATGGGCAACACCCCCGTCTCCCCGTGGATCTGTTGTTTGGATTATTGGGAAACGCCGAATCAGTAACACACATGGGATATGTGGAGAAATGGTCAAAAAGAATGACTGAAGCATACAAGATTGCAAACAAATCCAGCCTGTCGTCAAGTGCAAAGAACAAGTCCTACTATGATCAAAAGGCGAGGGGCGTGGTCCTCAAACCAGGAGATCGAGTACTGGTTCGAAACATGGGTGAGCGAGGTGGACCCGGTAAGCTACGCTCATACTGGGAAAAGAGGATCTATGTGGTGAAGGAGCAAATCTCAGACAATCCTGTATATGTCATTCATCCTGAGGGAGACCCAAATGCAAGGAACAGAACCATACATAGGAACTTGCTGTTGTTAGTAAATGACCTGCCTGTTGAAAGCCCAGCACAGTCAGCTGACACTGTCTTAACACCCCGTCAGAGACAAAAACAACCTCAACAGAGGGCAAGCCCTGCCGACTATGGTGGTACACTGGACACCGATGAGGAGGATGGTGAGTGGACAGGAGGTTATTGGTTGAGAACACCTGTAACCAGGACAGTGCCTGGTCAGACTCCAAGGGGTCCAACTTTGACCCACAAAGAATGTCCAAATACATTACCGACGAGGGGGACCAACCCTAGTGATACGGATGAGACAAACCTACCTGAAAGAGACAATACGCACACGGATGAGACAAACCTACCTGAAAGAGACAATACGCACACGGATGAGACAAACCTAGCTGAGAGAGACAACACGCACACGGATGAGACAAACTTACCTGAAAGAGAGAATGAACAAGGCATTCCTGTAAAAGACGATAAACATAGCCCAAATGACAGAAAAAGGGATTCAGTCGGTAATGAATCGCGGATTAGTGAACAACCTGATGTCACTTACCTACGACAGCCTGGAGAGGATGAGCAAAATAGACAGGCTGAACAAGTACAGGAGGGAAGACTAAGTGGCCACCCTTATATGACTTGGCCCGCAGAAGAGGCACACAGAGAGATGAGGAGGTCGACCAGAGAGAGGAGACCGAGACCAATGTTCACTTATGAGTCGCTGGGCCAACCTTCAATACAAACCCATGTAAATCCCATCTCCTCACAGATTACCTCTACCCCCCTATCTTTCATGCCACACATGGCCAGACAATTAGTCCTCCCTGCACCTTGCGTGCCACAAATGTACATGCCTTACACATATTACATGCCAGTCACCGCACAAGTTTATTAAAAGAAAGCAAAAGGGGGAAAGAAAAAGGAAATTTTTTTTTTTTCCGTTGTCATAAATGTCTGGAGCCATTTTTGTTTGTCGGGGTGGATGTGATACTCACAAAATGTGTTTTGTTTATTATTACTGTCTAAAACAATTAAATACATCTTCAATAGAAGGAAAATAATCAGCCTGCAAGACAGCAACACAATTGACATGCTGTACCACCAAATGGACACTGGGTGGCAGCACCCTCCAGCAGCGTCACTCGGGGACCCTTGGCGAGCCGCCGAGCAAGTTGGGTTCATACTCCGGTTGAATGGAAAATGAACAGCTGTGTCCCTGCGTCGCTGATTTCATTACAACTTTTTCATTATTTACAGGTTGGTTACTCACACGCTGTGTTATTACAAATGTTAATAAGTTAATATGAATCCGCGGTGATGTGTTTTCTGTAAGCTAAATGTAGGTAATATGTAAGCATTTGAGTCTGTCTGTATACACCTCAGGAAATGGCGGCCGCCGTCCGATTCGACTGTTTTCTTTAGTTTATTTCTTTCGGCTCCACGACATTTGTGGGTTATTTCTCTGTGTGTGGCGCAGTGTTCAAGGGGTAGTAAGTTGGTGTTGCCGTTCAGATCAGGGTGAGCTACTGCTGGGGCCTCGTTTGGCAGCGCACAGGTTAATAACAGACGAAAGGTACACTTCAGTGCATTGGTTTTGGCGCCAATTTATGAGGCAGCCATCTTTATGATTATAGTTGCGTTCGGATTGTGGTAATGTAATACATTGTAGCTGCAAAGGGAATTTATTCTGTTGTATAAAGTGAACTCTTGCAAAATGTAGTTATAACAGTAATACTCTTGATGAGAAGACAGAGGTTTAAGGGAAGAAAGTGAAGACATGATTGATGAGAGACAGAAAATGTGATCTAAAGAGAAAATGTGTGTTTTGGTTTCATGCTACTTTTGATAAGTTATTGTTTAAGAAAATATGTCAGGAGACATTTACTGTCTGAAGACAGATCTATGAAGGATGCATTACTTCATGTTATCCAAGTGTGGATATAACTTGTGCTTCAATACAAAGCAAACAAAATAATTCACAAATGCAGTTATAGTGTTAAAATAAAGATGTGAATAAAGATATACTCCGGTTGAATGGAAAATGAACAGCTGTGTCCCTGCGTCGCTGATTTCATTACAACTTTTTCATTATTTACAGTGAACACCCATCAACGGGTTATCTATACATCTGCCAGCGGAGACCTAGCCGGGACCCGCTACATATGCAGACGTCACCATCTTTGGTCGGCCTGTCAGAGCAACTGCAGCGTGAAAGGAGTTGAAATACAACCCAGTATTATTTTACATATTTAATGTTAGACAACAATAAAGCGTACAATCCCATATTAACAGATCATTACAGTTTTCAACACAATTCATATTCATGATGGTTTAGTGGCCGGCACTAAAAACTCACGTTTGAAGGGAAATGGTTACTGTAAAATTGGCTTATAAGATGAATGTATGTGTGTGTAAGTGGTTCCCTGCCTCAGTGTGAGCCCTGACATGGTCATACACCCTGTCTATGTTGTCTGTATTCATAAACCACTGACACTGGCTCCAGCAAACCTTCTTAAGAGACTTGTGGATGGGAGACAGGAAATGTCAATTTAACGTGACAGTATTAACTAATGAAACTCAGGAGAGCCTTGCTGCATTCATATCCATTTCGTTTATGGTTATGGTATGCCTCTAATGTGTAGTTCGAGACAGAAACGAATCAGAGTTTCATAGCATGTCAGTCGTTTGGTTGTTTTAGAGATGAACGGAAAGACTCCCACTGTCCCCCTTTCTTTGCCCTGAGAGATTGAGTGTGTGCACATGCACAGCAGGAGAGTAGGTGGGTGCTGGCACTAGGCGTTTATTACTTTTCACTCTTTCCTGAGCGCACGCTTTAATGACGCTCGGTTTCCTGATGGCACTTTAGAAAATGACAACTTGTGGGCAATGCAAAGTAATTACATTTCCTGTGTTTGGACCCTGGAGAAAGTGTGTATTATTAATAATGAAAAGGGGGCTGGAGGCCCTCAAACACAGCGGTGTGACACTGCATCAAAAGCCACAGATTAGCCTTGGGTTTTTTTCACAGTGGTTGTGTATTAGATTCACACTGTGGATACGTGATGTACTCGAAGCATTTTTTTTAATTATCTATTTTGTATCAGTCATAATTAAAAGAAGACATGCTATTGGCATTGCGAGGGATTATATTGAAGGGGATGTACATTGGTCCGACAAATATGTTGGTGTTAATCTGTGGTTCTCAGGATTGATGGATCTCAGCACGACAAAAGGCTCTGGATTTCTCCCCAGAATCAGATCTGCTGGCACCCAATTGTCAGCACTACTTCAGCAGACTAGCACAGCCAGCAAAAGACTTTCCCTGCGATCCAGGGATTGGCGGGAGACTGTTGTGTACTTAGGATTGTCTCTGAACAAGACTCCATGAAACAACTTCAATTCATGTCCATCTGGCAGGAAGTTTATTAGGATTCAGGGAAAATGTTACCGTTTATCATCCTAAAAAAAAAAAAAAAAGAAAAAAAAGAAAAGTCATCACTGTAATGGCATGGCTGCTGATAAAACGGTTATGTTTCAAAATGGTAATTGGTCCCAAGGATGAAAAGGATGCAAGGCGAACAAACAAATATTTCTGTGCTCTACAAGACAGCCATTTAAATGACCGAGTCACAATAAATAGCCAGGCACACTAAATTTTGATTAATTTCTATACCAATGACTAAAATAAACATTCCTTATCATGTGACTTAAAAACATGAAGTCGTGGCGCTCAATGGAGTGACCCCAACCTGAGAATAGTACAGTGCTTTCAGGTAATCTGAATGACGTAGCTGGTATTTTTGGAATCCAGCTCTATTCTTCACCAGGACGGGGAAGACAGATGGTCTGGAAGAAGAGTAAGGGAAGCCATCAATGTTGAACACAATCACACATTCATAAACAGGGAAGGGGGAGCTGCGACACCTCTTATATAGCGCCGTTTCACACCAATTTCCACTTTAATTCACAGGATTCTTGAATCCCATGATGGGTGAACGACCTTGACAAGTGATTTGACCTTGTGTAGCGTCAGCATGGACCTAATTGGTTTGCAAGAGGCCGAACGCTTCACTGCTCAACATACGTACAATATTTGAAAAGCTTTTTTAGAAGAAAGCTGCCAATGCAACACTACCCACAGCAGTTACAATTATATATTTGAACAATGTTGGTAATTGTAGGAACTGAACAATTGTTTTTTTCCAAGGCAAAACCACATCAGATCTGTTGTGTTTTATCACCCGACAATGTTCACTGCGGTGACAGTGGATTTTTACAAAATGCCATTTAAATGAAATAAAAGAAATTGATTCAATACATTTGTCACTTCTAGACAAGTACAGTATTGTAGTCCCATATTATCAAGGTGTCCAAACAAATGCATAAGAAGTCTTCAATTGAATGAAACTGCTGCAGCAGGATTACGGGGGACTCTTCATCGCCTTCCTGTGAAAATTAAGAATAGAATTTGTTTTTTTTCTGGTAACGTCTAAAGCTCTTGATAACCAGGCTTAAAGAACTGTGAGCCACATATTACCCCAGCAGAACAATTGATCAGAGTGCTGGCCTACTGGACGTTCATGTGGAGCCAGTTCCCACTATAGGTTAAGGAGGCTACTTTGAAGGTTATGCTTAACTCTTTTCTATTTCATAAAGCTTACAGGTAGAGCAGGCCCTGGCCAGTTTGGACCATTTTCTGTTTAAGCTGATATAGGTTTAGACTGTTGGGAGACCTCCTGCCCCCATCATATCCACAGAGAGTTGATCTACAACTTTGTTATGATAATCTGTCTTTGGTCTCTGTCCTTTTCTTTTTCCTCTTTTCTCTTTCTGTCCCCTAATAAGCTATGGTTATACAGCGGTAAACATATACTTCACAAAAGAAAGCTATAAGAGTCATTTCATGGTCTGTTTCAAACTCTCCAACAAATGCTCTCTTCCATAAATATGATCTCCTAAAGCTTCCTGAAGTGAATCTTTATCACAGCGCATGTATTATGTAAAATGTTGTTAACAGGTGAAATACTAGATTGCGTGAACTCATTCCATGATACTCACCTTCTCACCACCTCCATATATTGCCTCATCTGTAAATACCTGTAGAGATCTTGATTGTTTGAACGATATAATTTTTAAAATCTTGAAAACTTTTAACGACTGTTTATTTTAAAATCACCCAAAATATTGCTGGTCCCCCGTCTCATCTGCTGAACCTCCAATCTATTGTGTTGGGTCTATATGTCAACACTGCTTGTGCAATGTTTCTCCACAATATTATCATGACTTGAAGTATTGTGACTTCATCAGAATTGTTAACAAAAGGAAAATATCTTATCACCTTTTTAACATTTGACAGTAAACTAAATATGTTGCTCTTTCCTCATGTCTTTGAATGATACTGTGGACATTTCATATGTAACACAGATTTGTTTTGTCTTTATAGTTTATGTGCACATTTCTTATTCCTTAATAATTCAATGTTTTTGAGGATAGTGGGAAATCTTTACTGGTGTAGCCTCACGCTATGCTTTGTTATAATCTGAGCATGTGGCTGTTTCGATATCTGTTGTATTTTTCTAATCTCCTCCCGCAATATGTTGTAAATGGGTAATTGAAAGCATTAGTGTTTACTTTGTACGCCCCCCAGTTGAAAATTACAGGAACCTTTTTTTTCTAAATGTTTGATGATATACAAAATCCCTTAAATGAGCTGTTTGCTGTAGCCCTCCCAGTCCAGCAGAGGGCAGCAGTGGCGCAAAAGCGTGATGAATACCACAACAGCGGCACTTCCTGGTTCGACGGAAAAATAAAAAAATACACCATACCGAAAGACAGCAACGGCGTTAACACTGAGTGAAAAGACAGTAAATTTCAAGGACTCTACAAACAAAATCTGTGGTTTTAAAGGAAGGTTGCGAGAAGTAACCGCTTGTGTGCCGAGGAGTCAATCGGTGAGTTTTATTTCTAAGTGGTGTATTCATGTGCTAGCTCACTTTAGCTTAGTCCAAGTACACTCCTGAAAAAAAAGATTGGAAACATTATTTCAGTCATTATTCCTCCTCTTTATTAATACTAATTGGGGTAGTATGAAAAGCATCTTGTAATGATCATGCTTTTGTAGAATAATCAACACAGCAAAATGTGTCGCGCCTCAAACAAATGTGCCAAAATCTCCTGCAAGCTTCTTCTGTTGGCTTTCATTCTGGTTTTGAGCTGCAATGCTGGCAGGTGTGAGACTGGCACCTGATTAGCACCTAATTGGGTCCTGCAACTTTGTTGAGTTGGTGTTGCTCCAAGCATCAACACGCCACATTTGACCCTTCATGATAAGGCCTGTGCAGCAGGGCAACTGGAAGCTGGGGTCAGCCATGGTGCCATGTCCAAACTTAGGACCAAGTTAAAGTCAAAGACGGACCAAGACGTGGGCGTCCCAGGAAGACAACGCCACAAGAAGTCCGGTTCCTCTCCCTTGCTTCACTGAGGAACCGTAGGTCCTCTCAAAGAGATTTACAAACAAGATTTGCACAATGGTACCACAGACAGACCTCTGATCGGACAGTGAGGAACTTTGTGCTTATAAGGCTGCCAGGAAGCCTGCGATAACTGGCCTTCACCGTCAGGCTCTGGTGTCGACTGCACCAACGGTGGAACCTAAGACATGGTCATGTTCAGTGATGAATCAAGGTTCTGTCTGCGGAAGCTGGATGGCTGAAAGATGAAAGTACTGACACGGCGTGGAGAACGCTACACAGATTGCTGCACAGATTGCGTGACATCTTTCAATTGGGGCAGTGTGATGTTGTCGGGCGGTGTCTCTCACAGGCAAAACACAACTTGTCGTCACCAAAGGCAACATCAATGCAGTGAAATATCAGAATGAGATTCTGGAGCCAGTGGCAATGCTGTATCTCCAGAGTCTGGGACCTACCTAACTCCATCCTCTAGGACTACAACGCTCGCCCCCGCAGAGCCAGGATCATCATAGATTACCTCCAGAATTTGGGTGTGGAGAGAATGGAATGGCCTGCCGCGATTCCAGACCTCAACCCAATTGAGCACTGGAATCATCTTGGTGTGCTGCATGTGCCAGAGTGACCAGGTTAAGTTGGTGACCAGCATGAGGAGGAGGTGCCAAGCTATTGTTTCTGTGTATGCATCTTCCATGCTACTGAGGTCTCTGACAGTGTCAAATTGATAATGTGAAAAAATGGCCAATATGTGTTGATTTTTTGTTTTTTTTCCCCCTTATTGCTGTGGGAGAGTGCAGTCGTCCAATCCACCAAGCAACTCCTAACACGAGTGAATACCAACAGGAGAATAATACAAGGGATTTTGGCACATTTTTGGAGAGCGCCACCCACACATTTGGCTGTGTTGCTCATTCCACGAAAGCACAATCCCTACAAGTGATAGCTTGTTTTAAAGTTGACTAATCAAGCATTCCAACCATATATAGTACAAAACCAATTAGTATTGTTTAAAAGGGAGAAATAATTGACCAAAATAATTTTTCCAAACTTTTTTTGAGGAGTTTAGTTCAGTTATTATTGAGGTTTTTTATCCACGTGACTAAGTGACGTCATACATTGTTGTGCCGCCCTTTTGGATGTCTGCTGTAGCAGAAAACACAATTAATCACTAGTAAACACTCGTCACACTAATCATAAAACAGCAGATAGCAGGAGTGATAAATCCATTTTTAAATGTTTCAAAAAAAATATTTTGAAGTATGTCAGGAGCCACACAGTCAAACTGCCCACAGCTGTGAGTCATCTGGACGGAGAAAGTAAGCAGAGATATGGGGATGAAGTGACACAGCTGGGGATAGATGGCTCTTATCTGTTCCTTCCTGGTTTGTTTATTGATGTTGTGAATTGTGATCTGGTTACTGTCCCCCAGTTTGAGTCACAATTTCTACAACTATGCTGGTCATTCTGTGATATACGTGGACATTTGGTGGTTGATGCCGGTGTGTGTGTGTGTGTGTGTGTGTGTGTGTGTGTGTGTGTGTGTGTGTGTGTGTGTGTGTGTGTGTGTGTGTGTGTGTGTGTGTGTGTGTGTGTGTGTGTGTGTGTGTGTGTGTGTGTGTGTGTGTATGTGCGTTATTAATTAATGGCAAATAAATGCTGATGTGCTGAGCATGAAACTGCCTGCTGTGAAGTAGGGCTGAGCAAAAAATCGATATAATCGATTTATCAAATTTGTAGCGAAAATCAATTTTCATTGTGCAAATTCGAGTTTTTCCCCCAATTGTTTTTTTGCATTTTTCCCATTCTGTTCTGCCAATCCTTGTTTCCATTGTTGCTGTTGCACTTTTGCTTAAACCTGGGTTAGCTTGAATCTTTTTTTTTTATTATTCTTTTTAATTGACGCAAAACCACCACTACCACAAGTGTCCACCTTCACAACAGTCCTAGACTATGTCCACAACAAAGAAACACTTTCAAGTGTAAATTCAAAGGTTATTATAGCATTATCTTATCAGTCCAGCCCACTCCAGATGAAACTGAACTGTATGTGGCTTCTGAAGTAAAATTTTATTTAGTATTTATTTTGTACACCTCTTTGTATAATTATATTTATTCTATTTATATTCATATATTTATGTTGTATACGTCTTTATATTGGTTCAGTTATGTGCTTTTAAATGAGTACGTTTCTTCCATAACACATTATTTGGTGTGTAGTTCGCCCTACACAAAGGATGCCCAACTTCTCTGGCATCTGATGAAATTATACCTAAAGTGTGACTGTGTGCTGTTTACAGTCAGGGACGTCCAAAATGGCGGACCCAGCATTACTGCTCGCCCCCTGACGTTACATGAAAAGTCTCAATAAAAGAAGAGCCTGTGTGGTAAGGTAATCTTGATTTAGTTGTGTTCTGTTTTGGCGCATGATTTCTTGGTGAAATTTCCAATAAAAAACAAACAATTGGAGAAGTTCATATCAATGAGAAAGTAATTCATGTTGTCTTGCTTATGTTTTTTTTTGTTTTTTTGTTAGTTTTTTATGCCATGAGAGTGTGAGAAGGACAGACTGTTTTCGATGGGTGCATTTGCAATCTTGTTATTTTTTTGGTTTGTGTGTATTTTTTTTTTTTTAACCACTTTTCACAAAAGCTATTGACCCGAATTGCATAATACTTCAGAGATGACTCGTCATCATCTTAAGACCAATCAATTAAATTTTGGGATCGGTCAGCTCCTGGAGAGGAAAGATATTTCCTCTGTTTTGTGCATTTTTGTGTATTATGGTGTGTTAATTATTACACTAATAATAGCCTTACGGTTCTGACATGATTCCTACACAGGCTGAGAATTGGGCTGGTTTTTTATTGAGGTGTGTGAGTTTTACGTCGTTTGGGCTGAAAACAGTGAATTGTATCTGGCAACCCTGGTGCTGACCTGCGTGTCATGCATAAATAGCGTGCTCGGTGTGACTTCACGTGGTCTTAGGCGTTTGCGCTCTTGGGCCCGAAAGCATCCGGTCCGATCACGTTCACATGGCAGGTCGCTTTTGAAAAAAATCGGATAATAGTATAAAATCGGAATTGAGCCTACGGTGTGAACGGAGCCTTAGACTTTCTGTCAAAGTGCATGATGAGAAGAAGAAAAAAATAACTTGACATTGTAGTTTCACTTTCTCCATGAAAAAACAATCTCAGCATTAAATTTCAAAGATTTAAATTTTTTTTTTAACAACCTAGAATTTTTTTTTATTTTCTTTTTCTGGACCGAATACATTTTAATACTACCTTCTGGTGCAAATCACAGTCAAATGTAAAAAATGGATGATCTTGGATAGATGGTGTTCTCCTATGAGGCCACAAGGGGGCTTTATTGTTCCTCTTCCTCTGCCTCGTTCAAAGCTTCTCCCTCCTCCTCCCTTCTCCCTCCTCCCTCCTCCCTCCTCCCTCCTACCTCCTCCTCTTCCTCCTCCTCCCTCCTCGGCCGCAGCTCTCATTCACGCCGCTGCTGGTGGAGCGTCTGTGGAGCTGGTGAAGCAGCGCAGCTCGCTTTGTGCATCCTCCGTTTACCCACCTGTGCGGTGGATGGTGCCGATGGAGCAGACGCTGCGTTACATGGAATAATTCCTGCATCATCACGATTTTTGTTTTTTTTTTTCTTTCTCCTTGTCCTCCTCCGGATTTGCTTTTTTTTTCTTTTTTCTTTTTGCCATCTCTGGGCATCCAAAGTTGTGATGATGCCTCCGTTCAGCATTTGGGATTGGTAATAGCCTCCTGCGCGAGGGTGATAACATCATTTCGCATGTGACTGAGCAACACTGTCTCTCGGAAGTGGACAAAACATGGTCTAATTTTTGGAACGGACAGTAACCATGGGATTATCAAAGCTTTTTCTGGTTCTCGGCATATTTTGCACCTCCTCAGGTAGGATACGGGGCTGTCACTGATTTTCCTTGTAACCATCTCTGGCAGACATGATCAGTATGTTATGTGATCTATATCTATGTGAGCCTATATGTGTTGTTGATTTTGAATAACCTACCAGTAGGACATGTCGGATGTAATGGGGTTTTTTGATCCAGAAGCTTGCAGACAGCACACTGTACTGTAACCTCCCATCTCGCCCCCTGACAACAGCAGGGTTTTTCTATAGCACCACTTTCCCTGCTCCTATCAATGGTCATGATGTGTTTGTGTTTGTAAATTAGTTGTAGGTTTTGGGGTTGACCCTGCCCTGCGCATCAGCGTGTTTGATGAACTCTCGCTTGGGGAAGGTTTTGATGGAGTTACTCAGGTCCAGGGCTTCCACAGCGAGTCTAGAGCTTTCCACTTCCAAGGTACTGTAAACACACACTCACTGACATCTCTGTCTGATTGTCTTTCTTCCTCTTGAATGTGCCCAGATGAAGTGATCTCTGAGTTTCTTTTTCTAATTCTTTTCTTTCTTCATTTTATTTTCACTACTTCCAGTGGTCTACAGAGCAGCTCATGTGAGATGCCTTTAGATTTTTGTAAAAAAACAACAACAAACTAAACAACAACAAACAAAGCTGATAATACCATTCCCCTACCCCCCTATACAAACTCAACACTCATACTGTGGATTTTCTTTCTATAACAGTGATGATCATGTGGGGCCCCCAGACTACCACCTGCCTGAACAATAGACGTCGTTAGGCCCCCTCGTGAAAAAGTGGGGTGACCAGGGCAAGTAGAGCGGGAGAGACGGGAGGATCCTGCAAAGACTCATGAGTGAGTTTAATCAGATTAGGCAGGGACAGAGCCCCGCGCTCATGGAGATATAGACGTCTGGAGGGTGAATGGACCCCCTGCGAGAAATCACCCATTGGTGATCATTCAGAGTGTGTAAGTAGTTTATACAGTGTTGCTTCCCAGACATATGAATACGTAGCAGAGTGAGTCAGATGTCCGTGTTGTCAGTAGCTACCAGTGTGTAGGCTAAATATGTTATCTGTGGCATTTAGTAAATGGCACCATGCAAAATGGAGTTGTCAGAGGTACTTTTCTATTCCTTTTTTTCTTTTTTTTTTTTCCCAAGCGTTACATCTTTGTTATTTGATGTCAAACATTCATTACAATCTAAATGAGACTGTTAACAGCCCCATCGCAGGGACTGACGGAGACGTCTATTGAAACTCAGCCAAAAAAGTAGAAACACAGGAAATTGCTTTTTGGCTCTCAGATCAGTGACGAAACCAAAGATGTGGCGACACGCAGATCTTCACAAGGAGGATCTCATCACGGATCACCTAATGCAGCGAAGTGACAGCGTTGTTTTGAGAGAGAGCGAGAGAGAGAGAAACACCATAATCATTTGTCGACATTTCTCTTTTCCCCCCTTCCTTGCTGATATCTTCTAATCTCCCCGCACAGCCGCTGAGACAGCAGCACTTCTGCTTGGAGCAGCAACTCCAGCATCTTTGTGAAGGCAGGCCATTTGATGTCCTCTGTGTAGACAACACTCAGAAGTGCTCTACCCAGGCAGGTAGCGGGAGGGGAGGGGAGAGACGACAAAGAAGAGTTAGAGGAGAAAGAGAGAGAGAAAACAAAGACAGTTACGGAAAGAAGCTCCCAACGTCACCAAATGAAAAACACAAGTGTTCAGCAACTGGCACCACCACATCATTACCTTCTCTTATTTTCTCTGCATTACCTTTGCGGAGTACATTCAGTCGACCGGGCGGAGAATGCAGTGTGTTATTTGTGGCAGAGCTGGCCTCCATCCTTCATTTGGGATGTCTACATTAAGTCAATGATGTTGGGTGAGGGGGAGGCAGGCGGCTCCTCTGCCGCTCCGGCAAAACAGACCTGGGCCTCCGTTTGCTCACGATCAGATGGGGAGAGGCACGTTTTGGAGATATGCAGGGATGAGTGAGGGACCGGGGGAGAGAAAGTGGTTGAGGTAGAAAAAAGGGAGGAAGAAAAAAAAGAAGAGAAAGAGAGAGAGTAAGGGGGCAAATGCAGACCGGAGCTGTCTGCCAGCTGTTTGATAGACTGTGCTGATTCCACATGTATGGATGCTTGGCTGGCTGGGACCAGCAGACAGGCCCACGGTGACATTCCAACGCTCATTAGATAGCAAGCAGAACATATCCATAGCTGTCCCTTCTACTGCCTGCCTGCCTGCCCGAAGGGGAGGCTGTTATCTCTGGGTGGATGCAGGAGGAGGGGTATGGGAAGTAGCAGGGGAAGAGTGTAATTCACTGTATAGAAATGTGTGCAAGTGCATGTTTGGGTAAGTGATTGTATATCAGTCTGGCAAAGTATTTATTTTTGTGTGTGTGTGTCTGAGAAAGAAAAAAAAAACTGAAGAAAAGAGAAAAGCATTGAGCAGTGGGAGGGAGTGTTTAGCGCACCCCTGCTGATGCTTTTGAAGGTGGCTGTCAGCGCAACATTGCATGGCATTAGCAGAGGTGGACCTCAGGGACGGGGATAATAGAGAGGGAGAAAAGCCCCGGGGCTACACTCCTCTCATGTCCAGATGCCAGGTGATACTCAGCCTCGCCACGAAATCATCACATCATTAGTGCTCCTCCCCCTCCGTTTTTAATATCTAGACATCCAGATAATCTGTCTGTATATACAAGCATAGGGGCCACACCCAGAAGCACTCCCTTCCCCCAACACATGTACACCCACGCTGTCTCTCTTTCGAGCTACAAGCGTATGGACCAAACTCACTCAAAGTGCAAACAACACAATCGCTAGAAGCATCCTTTCAGCTGCAGTGTAAGCCCATCGTGTAATTGTATCTGTGCGAATCGTGTCCGTCTCAGAAGCATGTTTTTGCTCAGACTGTTTGAACACTGCCGGCGAGGTGTTTCTGTGTATGCAGTGGTGATAATGTCCCCTGACTGCAGAGACACTAAAGTCTAACGGCATGGAAGACACTCATTCATAATGCAGCCACGCTGTGTGTGTTTTTCCTGGTGAAGGCGAGAGGAAGACAGGCTATGACAGGCACGCACTGCGCGAATGTCATTTTGTTGTCCTGTGTTAATGTGCATGTCACAGTTGCCATTGTTTCCAGTGTAGAGACCGCACTCAGCAGCTGCTCCTCACACGAGCGCTGCCGGTACAGCAAGACATAAAGGTTTCCGGGGTAGTTTTAGTCCTTCAGCTGTGGAGCTCACGTTCAATCTTCCACATGTGCAGGAAAGAAGCTTCTGTAATCCGCCGAATTACGCTGAGCGGGTTTAAGGAAGTGCTGTACTGTGGCAAACCCTCGCCTCGCGGAGCAAAACGGGAACCTACCTGCAGGAATTAATAGTGTAATTAACACTGACACAGGAGTTTAGTGTAACACCCGTGCTAAACTTAGATGCTCTTTTTACCGTGCGAGGCTTTTTCTTTCAAAGTGTATTGACTAAATTTGCTGTTGGCTTGTTACGACACGACACACTGGGGATTCATTAAAAACCTACCTGTCTTGAAAGGATCACTTGTAGAAAGTGCATCACTTAAGGGTCTACATGAACAATAGTCATTGTAGAGCAGTTCAGTTTACTGTGATGGTGCACAGAAATCGATCACATTTGTTCCGTCTAGTTTTAGAAAATGCATGCGTTTTGAAGAAATACTACCATTTACATAAACTCTGCATAAAATTGCATAAAATTGTATTTCCTTTCACCACATACCAGTTCTGTCCAATATCAATACAATTTGCAATTAAAGCAGTATATCACTATCTAATACTGTGATATTTATGCATTTTTATACAGCCCTATGCACCACTCTCCATTTATTTGGAGGAATCCTTTGAGTAAACAGAGAGATCTGCTAGTGGAGTGAAACAACCTCACAGTTCCAGCTCCAAACGAGATATTGGAGATATTTTTTAAAAAAGTCTTGTCTCAAGTGATTTAGTATATTTGGTACCTTCGTATACCAACACCACTTGTAATAGTCGCTCGGTGGTTGAGTGGTTTGCACTGTTGTCTCACTGCATGAGGTCTGATTCCAGACTCGAGCCTTTCTGTGTGGTGTTTGCATGTCCTCCTGTGTCTTCTTGGGTTTCCTCAAATCATTCCAGCATCCTTCTACAATCCAATAGCAATCTTATTCTGTCAGTTGATCACTCTGGATCAATTAAACTCTCCATGCATACTCCGCAACAACTGTGAAATTTGGAGAAAAAAAATAAATGCAGTAAATGTAGGAGGCAAATTCACTTTCTGCATTAACCACATTTTCTTCGTTTTGATTTAATTCTTAATTAGAGAACGAATATATCTGTTTTCTCTGTGCAGACCTTAATTTGGCTAAAAAGTGACTCAAATGCCAACATTTTCAAGATGCTGTCATACATTTTTGGAGAGGTTCTCAGTATCTATAGCTATCATATATTATTTTACTCTTTTCGCCCTCTTGGGATCAAATTTGGATGTATGTGGCCGGCAAACTGAATTGGAGACATCTGTGGTATTCCGTTTTCAGGAAAGCCAAAAGTTCCCATCAAACTCATGTACTCTACGTCCAAGTTAGAATGTGTTTCATTTCAGTCTTCTCCATTCATAATATAAGGCTGTGTTACCTTGCCCATGATAGCTGCACTCACTTTGAGTGATTTCTGGAGATGCCTATCTAAATAGAACTCTAATAATCCAAATCCCCCCCCCCCAAAATGCTTGAAAGTATTTCACTTTTAATACAAGGTTGCTTCAAATAAAACCAAGAAGTCATACTTGACAGAAAATTAGATTTTCCTTTTTTTTTTTTTTTTTCTTCTTTCTTTCACTTTGACTCAACAAAGATCTGTCATGCCTGTTAAATTGCTATTTCTGTAGATATTATGATCGGAAACAAATCCACATTCTTTGCTATAATTCCAATCAAAGTAAAGATTTTACAGTCTCAGTCGGACAAATCATTCGGGCTTTTCCAGAGTTAAAGGCATCTTAGTATGATGTTCCCTCGCCATGCTTTCACAGAAGCTTTGCTGAGCCACAGCAAAAGCAAAGAGATGATACAACAGCAAGAGAATTCGGGCCTAAAAGGGCCGTGAGCCTAAAAAAAAAAAAACAATACTGGTTTAATATCAGGCAGCAGAAGACTCACTTGAAAATGTACTTGGAATCACTATTGGCGATATCACAAAGTATCAAACGATGAGAGTTATGACAAATAGCAATAAAGTTAACATGATGACACGGTTGGTAAAGGCGCAGCTGAAAAAAGCTGCACTGAACTTATTACATTGTTTTATTATAAAAGAATGAGGAAAAATATATTCTTGAAAAACTATTGCTTTATTGCTGCTGTATATTGAACTGAGACTTGCTATATTAAAACATCTTAAAGTATAATAGCTCATTAATAATAGTATGAAGTGGAAGAATGGTCGGGATTAAATTTGCCAAACATGATTTATCCTGAAAACAAACCTAACCGTAACATATCTTCTGAAAGGAAATGCAATGTCTTTGATGGTGAACGTGATTAGTTCAGTACTTTTTTTAAATACCACATTGTACGTTTTTATGACGCTGGTTGGTGTTTGTTTAGCAGCAGTAAGATGATCTAGTTGAGTTAAAAGTGGAGTCAATGAAACTTGCTCTGAATGTTACAGAGGGGATTTGTAGGCTCATTTGTAATAAAATGAACACACATTCTTCTATATATGGAAGTTTTTTTTCGGTCTTCTGTTGCTTCCCCAAAAAGTTACCCAACAATTTGATTCCGTTGACTGACGTTTGTCCCACCTCCCCGTGGTCAAAGTCATCTTTGCTTGCTGCCTTCTGAGGCAAACCTGATCCCGCATGCGTTCCTCTTAGGAGCAGCAGTGGCCATGGTGAGAGAGATATTTCTATCCCCAAAGGCAGTTATACAGTTGGGTGGCTGGAAGGCTGTCATTAGCTTTGTGTGTGAGTGTGTGTGTGTGTGTGTGTGTGTGTGTGTGTGTGTGTGTGTGTGTGTGTGTGTGTGTGTGTGTGTGTGTGTGTGTGTGTGTGTGTGTGTGTGTGTGTGTGAATGTCAGACAGGCGGTCGCGGAGGAGGCGATCTGAGAATTGGGGAGAAATTGCTGGCCAAAGCAGTCCTGGAGGTGCCCTTGGCTCAGTTTAGTATTTGTTCCAGGAGAGTGGAGACACAGCGGGGGGAGATGGTTCACCGAATGCAGATTGCCTGAGTGCGGAGGAATATTCAGGAGCTGTAACGACCAGCTTTCTGGGGTTATGTGGTTGGATGCGTGTGAGAGTGTGTGTGTGTGTGTGTGTGTGTGTGTGTGTGTGTGTGTGTGTGTGTGTGTGTGTGTGTGTGTGTGTGTGTGTGTGTGTGTGTGTGTGTGTGTGTGTGTGTGGGCATTCATCTTTCTGGTAGCCTCAGTGCATGTCTCTTCTTTCTCTCGCTCTTTTTGTTGACTCAGTGTTTGGTTTGAAGCGGCGGCCTGCTGAAATGTCAGTGTGGGTCTGTGTGCGTCTACACCTGTTTGTCCATGTGCACATGTTCGCAAGCAAATGTGCGCGCGAGTTGACAGTAATGAAGGGTTTGGAGTTTGCCACCAGTGGAGAGTTTATCATTACTCTAATCCCTCTGGAGAGAGATTCTCTTGCCTATCCCTCCCACTCACATCCCCCTGCACTCAGGCCAGCAGATAAAATGCCTGGTTTGAAATATCCCCGGTTATTTCTCTAAAAGAAAAGTTTAAGAATTCATTGTATTCCTTCTTCTGTTGATTGCATCGGCATGTTTGTTTGGACTCCTTTTGGCTGAATGTGTGTTGAGCATCTCATGGCTGTCTCACTTTTTGCTGTTGGAGGGACAGATTCTTTGCAAAACGTTGTTGGAGAGTTGTTGCGAAGATGTAGGAGGTGTTATTTTGTTCTGGCAATCCACTAGAGACTTGAGAATGAAAGTCCTCATTATGCACATACAAAAGTTGCTATGATCTTCTTATCTAATATCCATGCTCCCGCTTTTAGTCCCGAGTTCCTCTGGGAAATAATTAATTTAGAAAAAACTAGCACGTGAAAGACATTAAAAAAATACTTCTGCTTGTCCTTCAGATCATAGAATGGGAGGAGGGACACTATCACATTCCACTAAAAGATAAACTCTCGCTCTCTATAAATACAGGTAGAAGTAAAAGCTGTGTGTGAGAATAGGATTGTGGCAAAGCCGGGTGAATCTGGACTTTCAAGCTGTGCTGCGACGCACCTGTTCTAAATGCTAAATCTGAGCTTGTGATGGGTGCAGCACTTCCAATCCAACTGTGGGAAGCAGTGCAGGGAGCGTGTGTGTAAGACTACAGCGACGTGTCTACAGACATGTCCGTAAATATTTAGACGCTGGACAGATGGGTTTGAAATTAAGCAATCAACATGTCTTGTGATCTCCACAACATTCACCTGATGTGGATGCACATATAGTCAAAGCGAAGCTGCAAATCTTGATTGTTTTATTTCAAATTAACTGGAGCGAACCAAAATTAATCTAAATGGTGTCAATGTCCATGTTCTAAGGACCTCGTCAGACAGTGAAAGGTTAGAAATAAAGCCCGGGAATGGAAATTGTGGTTGGAGTATTACAACATAAGCAGTATGTACCCAGGAGGTAAGATTAGACTGTAGCCTAAAGCTGCACTGCTGAGGGAGGCAGTTGAGCCGGAGGTTTTTGGAGATCCCCAGTCAGCTGATGAAAAATAGTTTCCTCACAGTCTGGTTCTCATAGCGAGTAAACAAGTACATTAGTAAAAATAAAAACTGTGTTATTGCACTGAAGATGTGCTGATTAGAATTTTATGCAGCGCATCATGATTTTCAAGCTATTCAGTGTCAGTATTTGATTTCAGAGTGCCTGTTAGTAGCAGGTGGCTGCCCCGGCCAGGTGCCTGCCAATAGATAATCGACCAAAGGCCCCCCTCAGCAGGGCCACATTGATTTGGCACAAAGGAAAGCTGGCCCACTCATCAGAGCACAAACTCATCTCCTGCTCTTTAATGTTTGTTTTTAGGAATGCGGCAATGGCTGTCTTAATCTTCACTTGGGCCTTGGGCTCATGTGCTTTTTCACACAGGCAGCACAATGCGGTCGACATTAGAACACACCTCTGGCCCACAATTCCCCAAAGTCCATTTTGACGCAGCCCGCCCCGTGTCCTCGAAATATAAACACGAGTAATGAGAGTCATCCACTTATAGGTCAAAAGCCCACAGCTGGCAAGTTGTGGAGTCGCCCAGTGATGGAGAGTTCTCCGTCCTCACCATCCCCCTGCCTCATCAGCCACTTCTCACCATGGGCCCCGCCCTGACACCTGCTCCCACTGTGCTCATTTTCACATGATTGAGATGTCTTACTTTCTGCTCAACCTATAGCCTGGAAATACATTTACTGACCAGTGCATGTGGTCTACGATTATATAAATCCTGCATTGCTTAAGCAAATGTTTTCTTGAGAAAAAAAAAGCATGTTTTTTTGGTTTTTTTTGTGAGAAGAGACAAAGCAAACTGCTGCCGCTCGAATGAAATGCAGCTAAATATAGCTTCAATTTCAATTTAATAATTTGGATCGAGACAAAAATAATTTTGGAGATTACTATCAACAGTGCCATTTGGATTTGGTTACTAAGTAGGATCTGTTGATGGCGGCAGATTATTGCTCAGCGGAGCTCCTGTTGCAGTCATTGGACCATCTGTCCCTCCGCAGCCAATGACACACGGATCATACGATGCAAAATGTATGAAAGTCCACTTTGTGCGTCTCCTCGGGTGAGGGACGAATCCAGTCAACACTTTGTTTGTACAGAAATGACTGGAACTGCGAGGCACCTGACGGTCTTAAAAGCCGACGCTAGCTCAGTGAGTGTACTATCAGGATGACAAATATTTCATTTCAGCAGGCCTCCACCGCACCTTATATAAGCAACGTGTCTACTGTAGGGTTCAGGCTTGATCGTGGGGTTGCTCGCTGTTTCGCATCGCATTGTGTTAATTGGCTACTCCCACCAGCTGGAAGTAATGCTAATACACTGAGGAAAAGCCTCCATGCTAGCTTCCTGGAGTGCTTAAATGTGCCAGGGCATCTTGCATGCATCCCGTAGCTGGAAGTGAGCTCTTTGATGTGATTGCTTCTGAGAAACGTCATCATTTATTGATGCTTCCATTAAAGCAGCATAGACGTCTGTGTAAAGTTGGAGGGGAGGAAGGGAGCACACGGGTGGAACAGGAGCTTACGAGCCAAATACACACAACATGCAAACCAGGACCATACCAGGAACCATTAGCCTTTCACTTCTTCCTGAGTCCTCAGTTTTGTGTCTCAAGGCAAATATAAATGAAAGTCTTTGATCCACTTATGAGAATTTTTGGGAAAGCTGATACAAGCAAGCACAGACCATCGAGCTGAAACATAACGACCACTCGCAGACCAACTGGATAATGATCATTATCTCCTAACAACACCGGATGTCATGTTCTGGGATGCATTTGATGGCACATGAACAGTTGGTTCTTGCTCTCAACATGTTGGATGTGGGAGAAAATGGGAAGGTGTAAAGGCTTGAGTGACTTTGACAGGAGCCAAATCAGAACGGCAGATGACTTGGTTGGTCAGAGCGTTACCAGAACAAATACCTTGTGGGCTGTTCCTGGCCACAAGTGGTTGGCACCCAGTCAGACCTATCTGGAAAAAATAAAAATACATTATCAACCAGCAACAAGGCTTTTTGACTATGTGCTGGAACATAGTGGCTCCAATTCGAAAGATGTAAGACTTGAAGGCTCTGCAGCCAACGTTCTGATGCCAGGTACCACAATCGGCGGTCTGGTTGTGCCCGTGCTGATTTGCTATTGTGTGAAAGATCACTGGCAGCATATTAAAATAGAAGAAAAAAATAGTTTTTTTATTGGGAATTGTGAAATATCTGTTGAAATCCAGGATGTGGACTATTAAAACAATGATTTAAATTAACTGTGAGAAATATATTGAAAATGGCTGTTTTGGTTCCTATAGTTTGTGATTTTTCCGGACGGATCTATGTTCTGTCTGCGGTGACCTGATCTGACACTGAAAACTACCCAAGCCTTTTGTTGTTTGGCTGCTTTCCCAAAGCTTCAATTCGACCAGCATCAGCATCATTTCTCGTAGCCTTGAGGTTGGATCTTCATTAAAGAAAGGGGGGGAAAAAAGCCAAAAACTAAAGGGTGAAACAGACGATCCACAACCAGTACGACGCATTGTTTGCAGCTTCCTGAATTGGGAGTACTCGCACCTTTAACTGTCTGAAATAAAGCCTGTTTCAAGTGTTTCTTTTACAGTAATTGTTCAAATGACTCTGAAATATAAGATTCTCTGGACATTGTTGAACCCAGTATGTTTTTGTGTTTTGTTTTCAGTTCTAAAATTAATTTGTCAAATTTTTTATCAAGTATTTACAACATATTGCAAAATCCTACTGGAAAGTTCTTTATTTCCATTACAGCAGGTTCATTGTGGCACTTTCCCCTTGTCATTTAGTTAGATTGTCACCATGAATAAATGTTTAATGACCGTATGTCACTACTAACAAGAAGAACTGGCATGAGTTAATCAGCATTTCAATATAATTAATTTCAGACGTGGTGAGTAACAACGTGATTGGACCTTGTTACTGTACTTAAGTATTCATTTTTCTGAAGATTTGTGACTTTGACTTTCTACATTTGAAGGCAAAGATTTGTATTTTCGACTGCTCATATTCGTATAATGTTGAAGAATTTATGAGTGATCAATTTAATTTAATAATGGCAGTCTGCCAAGACTAAAGCTTTTATCCATGGTGGGTTTTTTTTTTAATCAATAATTTTTTATCATTTCATAATACAGCACCACTAAGTGAACACATACAAAACATGACAAGACAAAACAAAACAATCATACAAAATAAAAAATTTTAAAATAATAATGATAATAATAATAATAATACAATAAAGAACAATATCACAAAAAAAGTCAAACCTTTCCGTTTACACAGGTGGTAAATGGCATGTTTATGTTATGAATCAAAATGAATCAGATCTAATTTTCTGTCAGCGTATTCACCAAAGATGAAAATGAATAAATTCGTACAATCTCTTATTCTGTTTTATCTGAGAGTCCAATACAAACCCCTGGTGTTTTATATATAAACAACATATTGAACAATGATTTGTGTCATCGCTAATCATTAAACTGGAGTATGTACACTGACAAGGTATTACAGTTATATATAAATGTGTGTGCATATGTACACACATATATACTATTGTACTTTTCAGAACCTGTGCTTTTTACTTTACGCAAATAAAGAAGTTGAGTTGGTACTTTTATATTTCCCAAAGCCTTTTTTTCACACAAGGATCTGAACTTCTTAAGTAGAAAAGAGTGTTTTTGCCACCCTCTGATTAATTTGAAGTTAAAATATGACTTAATATGGGATACATACAATGTCTCCCTCAGTGGTAACACTTTTACTTCATAAAGGCAAAACAAATAGGGTTTTAGTTCTTTACTTTATAGGTAAAGTCTTGACAATTCACAGCCTCAGCCTTTTTATTGATGTGGCACTCTCATCAGTAGCCTGTAAACAATCCTGCAAGAATGAACAAATGTAGATCTTGAAAGCACCCCTGTCACTTCTATAATTATGCAAATGTTTTGACAGATATTTAAAAAAACAATCTCTTAAAGCCAAGTAGCTTCAAGTGGTGGGAATGACTTTTGATCTTCCTGTTCTCCTTCCAGGGTCCTCCAGGGAAGTGAAAGCTCCCGCTGAGGTGTCGGAGCAAATGGTGCAGAAGCTCCGAGGCAAGAAAGAATTTACTGTGCTGGTGACCCTCAAACAGGATCACCTCAACTCTGGGGTCATCCTCTCCATCCATCATTCTGAGCACAGGTATATTCACTTCACATTTCGTCATAATCCAGTTAAAAGGGGTTTTATTACACGCGGATTAAGGGCAGACAACGGACAAAGGGCAGACAGCCCAGGCCAATTACGTTAAATATGACCCAAATTTTCCAATTAGATATACTTGTAGATATATGTAGGAGAATAAAACATTCAAATACATGTTTCACAGTAAGAAAAAAAAAAAGTCTATGTTAGTATATAGGTAATTGCTGTAACAAGTCTTCAGCTCCAAATGTCACATAGAGTAAAATAAAGCTGTTTATAAACTCCCCTGACAGACTAATTAAAGCTGGATCCTAAATTTAGTACCTCTATGCTTTGTCATATTAGCAATGTGGATATTTGGATTTGATAAGCATTTAGATGTTTTAGACACCAGGCGAGTAAACAAAGCAAATCACTCTGTATGCTACCGTATTATTCACAGTCCATCAGCGGTGCAAACGTCGAGTCTGTAATTGTGAATTGAAAACTGATGAGACACTATCTGCAGTTAGCATGCTAATGTTTTCCATTACTTGGTGGTAGCTGAGCCGTTGGATGATCAGAACAGCAATCTGAATTCCACATAACGCGTTGATTGAACAGTTTGTACATTAAAGGCAGTCCTGAGAAGAGAGCTCACAGGGATGTTAATGACTTTCCACACTGCTGATTAGCTTTCCCAGCCATTCATATGCAACAAAGCAGCGCTGCATGGCTTCATCGGGAAACATGGCAAAGGACTAATTCAGCGTCAGAAGTGATCGCTCGCGCATTTATGGAGCCAGGATGAATGTGCATGCATGGCTGAGGGAGAGTAAATCTATTCGATGTGGTTTGCCGATAAATCAGTTCCCTTTGCCGCACTTGCATGAGTGTCTATTTTTCTACTGAATAATGTTTTCAGCAAATTACCCGACTTTAAATAAGTCTGTCTTTAAAAGCAGAGGTGATGAGTGTGTGTCGGCAGCGCCTTCCATTAGTGTCACTATGCTGGGGGAATCTGTGGTGTGGAGAAGAGAATTCTCCCAGAATACTTATACCCCAGTGTAAAAGAGTCGAGCCACCATATGTGGAACATTGTTGCGTGTTGCTGGTGTTGCACACATCGGGAGTACATTTCTGTTATGTTTGCCTACTGATGTGATTAAATTGTTAATAGTACTGCAGATTGTGAGTGTTTTTTCTCTCCACACTGCTGAGAAGAGCTCAGAGTTAAGGCACATTAGTGATGCATGCAGTTTTACGTGCAAAGAGAAGGAAGGGTTTTTGTTTCTGTAATAAGACTTTGATGCAGAGAGACACACCACACATTGCAGTGAATGCGAATTCTCCTCGAAGTTGTTGTCGTGTGGATGTTATCAAATGAAGTAATTGCCGAAATTATTTTCCTGCAGGTTCCTGGAGCTCGAGAGCAGTGGCCAGCGGAGCGAGGTGCGTCTTCATTATCGCACCAAAGGCCAACAGGATCACACTGAGGTGTTCCCTTACAGCCTCGCCGATGACCAGTGGCACAAAGTTTCTGTGGCTGTCAGTGCCTCCCATGTTATACTTCACGTGGACTGCAACAGGTAACAGTGCAAACCACGACACCACCGCCACCAACTTTTCAAGTGACTTTGTCCAACCGCTGTAACTTTGACCAACCCGCATTTCATTTGATTTATCAACGTCATATAATTCAGTTTGTTTCTGCAATTATGCAACAGAGCTGGAATCATTTGACAGCCATCAGCTCAACATCACTGCCTTCCGTTATGCTACCTTATGCCCACACTGTGAGAGATACAGATTTCTGAAATTGGTACAAAGACAGTCTTACCGAATCCATTCTTTCGAGCTCAAGAGAAAAAGTTCAACTGGTGAATTTTTACACAAAATTAATTCAGCTGATGTAGATGTTATAGCAGCTTTTTTCCCCTTAGATGGTAACTCATTAACACTTGGAAGTGGATATACTGTATTGTTTCAAGACTCAAGAGAAATGCAATTAATTGTGATATGCTAAAATCAGTTATCTCACATTCAGATGTGGAAAATAGTGTCATGCTTCAGGTGCACTTCTTTCCAAAACTACAATCACTCTAAAACACAACACACTTTAGTATATTCATATAGAAAATATATACACTGATATTGTGCATACAGAGTAGCCTCATATGATGTTTCTAGATAAAATATCTTTTGAAAAAAAAAGAAAATTCAGGAGACAATGTCATTGATTCAGTACACATTAGGTGTTTTCTTTATGGGTGACCACACCGCTTGCCATAAAAAGTCTCTCTATTAACAAGGCATCTCAGTTGACCCATTTACCACAATTGTCTGGTCGGTTTTAAAGCTGTTGAATGATCACGTCTTTATCTTTCAGCATTCAGACGAGCCCGGTAATGCAAGTCAAGCCGGCGTCATTGACCTATTATAATGGCTGAACGCGGATGAGAGACATTCTTCCTCAAGAGTGGGATTTAATGCAGATTGCAGTCTCAGTTTGGCGAACTGAACAATCTCTGCAGGATGTCACATGCAGATATTGATTTCGGGTCGCTATCTCATCGGCAGGTCGAATTCACTCGGAGTAAACCTGCGTCATACGTGCTTCTCTTATATAGTATGACTTGACTGTAACTGTTTGTGTGCAATGATCCTCCATGGCACAGTAAAATAAACAGATGGCAACACCACGTGTACTGCACAATGCATGTGGCTATTTCCACCCTGCTCTGGGTAAGAGTTAACTGAGGGATTTAAATAGGGCAGGACCTGCCGAGTGGAGGGAGACAACTATGTATAATAGAACCCAAACAAAAAGCATTTGGTCGTGCTGTCTTTTTGTGATTATAGCTATTGACCACTGTATGATCTGTGTGTTTTTCAGAATCTATGAGCGGGTGGTGGAGGCCCCCTTCATGGACATACCTGAAGATACTTCCTTCTGGCTCGGACAGAGAAACGCAGCTCATGGCTTCTTCAAGGTTAACACTGCAGTACAACTCCCCTCTCAGAATATATGAATGCTGATGGCTGTCCTGATCTGTCACATTACTCAGCATTAAATAATTGAGAAGGGCAAGAACGAGTAATTCATTTCAGCTGTTGCCACCTCTCTTCATTACTTACTCAATCTTGGTTTATACTGTATCTTTGTTTGGATTGTTGGATTTAATTGCGTGTGTTTCTCACGGCGTACCATTTTAAATTGAGGGTTGGTCTGCCTACACTAAGAATTGACTTCTTTTTTTTTTTTGGTCATTGTTTGTTTCTTCTTTCTTACTCTGCTGCTAAGCCCAGTGCAATTATCTCAGAAAGCCCCACAACGCTGATTTGGGAGAAATCATTAAATAGCCTCTCGACTGTGCTCATTAAGCTTTGTCTATAGTATTGTTTATCAGGGTGAGAGACATATATCGCATCTTTCGGGCTGCATCCTAATCCAGAATTACCCACCTGGGGGAGATACGTCAGGGCAAAATGTCAACTTATCCACAACTCTAGCTATTTTAATCAGTGATGTACTCTGTGTTCGATGCGACTGTGATGACTTGTGTGTATTGTTGTGCATGTGTGCACCTGCTAATGCCTTAACACATGGAGGCCTGGTTGTTGGATTTTCCAGTGTTAATTGGTTGACGAAAGACACGTCAGAGGTCACCCACTCATCTTGTCACGTCGCTGCATCTCTCCACGCCTGCCTCTGAAGTTTGATTAGTCCCTCTGAAGGCACGTCTTCTTATTTGAAACACTGTGCTTCATTAGTGCACATGCAGCGGCTCACACGTGTACACACACAAACACACCGAGACAGTCAGCACTTATATGTGGGTGTCAGCTGAGGAAAATTGCAGCCCTCGCAGTGATAGTAAGTAGACTTCAATCAGAATTAGTGTATCTGCACCTCTGCTTCACCGCGTAGCACATATCTTTACGCACATTGCACAGATTATAAAATAACTAAATCTGACTGATATATCGAGTCGATTGTCGAAGTTCGTCTGTGACATGTAATTTCTATGCTAATGAAGCCAATTGGTCAACATCGGTCTTGGTGATCGGTATAAATAAAGGTTTGGATTTGTGATTCTAACTTGCAAGAAGCAAACTACTTTTACTGAAGACAATTCAAACCACAGTTGAAACATGTAAATCAAACTTTATTTCAGAGTCAGATTTTCTTCTCTAGTTATTATTATTGATCATTTTTATTTATTTGGTTATTTTCAGCAGGACATGTCCCCTCATGGCTGTTTGCAGTTTATAGAAGATAAATATGACTGACTCACACAACCCTGACTCTGCCCCCTTGCTGTTTTACATAAATTCCAGTTTACAGAGGCTGGTTTTGCTGACACACACTGAGGAATCAGTGTAGAGACTCAAAAGATGTATTCTATTTTGTGTTTCCTGAAGAAGAAAAGCTAAATCTGGCAGGGGGATGTGGCGACAGTGCTGAAAAGCGAAGCATGCTACAGTTAGAAACTGTGGAAAATAATCTGTGTCTACTGTTCGTTTACCCACAGTACAAACTGTGCCAAAAAAACTTTTAATACACGCTTTCGCTCTCGGCTTGTTATGAAAACCCACACTTGACTGTTATGGAAAGACATAAGATGTTATTTTTCAAACCTTAGCTGGCAAGAATATTTTTCAATAGTGCAAACAACCTAAGCTCGACATGGTGTATTTGTTCAGTCGCATCATCTTTGAGGCAAGCGTTACGAAATGTAGTATTTCTAATCAGTCTTGTGACTGACTAAAGGCCCATGCCACTTCCAAAATGACTAACTGAGGTAAATAATCCACCTGTTGTGTCACTCTGCTCATGCAGAGTCCAAAATTTACAATGTAAAGAATCAAACATGGACACGGGGATTTTTCCAAAACAGAATTGGCAAACACAAAGTGTGTAGGAAGCAAAATGACAGTGAAGACATGACGAATGTCTGTTGTTACATACATCGACCAAGAGGAGGATTGAATGAAGCTCAGGAGGTATAAAATACATTTTCAGGCTGCATTTGTGCAGATAGTAATTTTGTTTTATCCAGTCAACTTATTTAGCAATGATAATATGGGACCTTTTCATTCCTCCCCATTGCTTAGTCAAGGCAGCATTATATCTACACACAGTTACATGGAAATGATTCGGTTGGGACATTAGGAGCAGGGCAATCAACAGGCCCACATCCAGACGAGAGGAGATGAGACACAGATGTCACATGAGGAACTCAGAAAAGCACAGAACAGATATAAACCAAGACAAGAGGGATTGAAGTTCACAGAAATCTGGGAGGATGATAGAGCAATATCACACAAGAGGGGGTGTTACTGAGGTTTTACTGAACATCAGCAGGGCAGTGATTCAGTCGTAGATAAAAGGAAAATTACAGCCGCACTCATGTTCGGCACGACATCATGACTTCCCGTGTAATATTGCTTTTAAACAACAGTTGTGCTCACACTCGTTATTGGTTAACGACGATACAATAAAAGCTATGATTTATTTCTTCCGTTTGTTTTGTCTCGCCCAACACAAGTTGCTGCTAAACAACACGAAGGTTTCATCATATCTGTGGTTTTACGTCACTCTAGCTCCCGTTGTTTTAAATTTTTTGGTACATTTCTATTCCATGAGGTTGTGAGGAGAAGTGATCCAGCCGTTAAACTGAATATGAGCACTTATACAAAGTCGGAGCTGACTGTTTTATAAAAGGTCTATGAAATAAAGCTGGAAATGTAAAAGAACTGACAGGACCTGAGATATACTGGGAGCGGGCAACACTGTAAACGACGCGTGAATACAGACATTTGAGATAAGACAACTCTAAACATACAGGCCAGCATTAATCACAACTCGGAGAGAAGCCAATCGCAATCACTTAATGGGAAATTTGCACCCTCCCTGCAAATAAATGTAGAGTTTTATGCTTTCTGTACAATGGATGATGGATAGATTGATGCCGTTCCTCCCCGCTTCCAATTATTCACATTGCCATGGAAAATCAGAAAATCATTTGTGCAGGGTTTGAAATTTAGGTCGAGTAAATTGAGATGGCAGGACAATTTAAAAACAATTTCTACTAAGTTGCACTTGTTAGGGTAATAAGTGCAGTCAAGGAGTGGTAAAGTTGAGGTTACCATGGCAACAGAGCATCTGCCTATCTTTGTGAATGTTTGTGTTGTTTGTGGGGTTTGAGCATGGAAACAAAAGCCATCACTGCGGGCTTATGAACTTTATTGAATGTATACTTGCTGGTTATGTTCATCAGAAGAGATTGGGGGGGAGAAAATTAAACGTATGGTCTCGAACACCCACGTCACTGGTACACCGAGCTCACCGTCTCTATGAAATGAAAACCAAAGTGATGTCGACAGTTGTTTACCCCACAGAGCTCTCCAGATGAAAAAATTTACTTCCACTTATTCCCACTTGGTTTTTTTTTTGTAATCAGTTTTATAATCGCAGCGATGACCAAGCTGCTGTTGACAGAATTGTTGTTTTTTTGTATTTACATGTACTTTGTCATACTTAAATTTTTTTTAAATGATTTAATGAAATAAGCAACGTTTCATGTATTTATAAATCCCGCATCGATCATGCAATTTCTGTCTGAAATGAGCTTAGACATTTTTGCTGTATTAGACTGACATCATTTTTAGACCACAACTAATTAAAAGTTCATTATTTTGTCAGCTATTTCTATATTTAAACATAAACCAAATAATTTCTTTCATGTCAATCGTGGTACATTGTCATCTACTATAAACAATATATATAACAATATAGAAAAACATCTGCTTCCATGAAAGTTTTGAATATTTTCAGGTACTGTGTTTTTAATTATTATGACTTATATGCTGCAAACCCAAACCAAACAGAAATTTCATTTTTTGTGTATTTAATAAAAATTGGATGGAAATTCACTCTTAGAAATTGAAGATGAATAAAATTAGGCAAGTTTATAATTTTTTTTTTACATGTACCTGTACAGTTTGTGTACACTTGAACACTCTAGCTCCGTTGACTTCTAGTCTAGTTTATGCACATTAATCTGCTTCATTGAATCTGTTCTCTGTGTTATAGTCTCATAGAAGTTGTTATATGTGTTTCTACGTGTGCAGGGGGTGATGCAGGACGTGGAGATCCTCGTGATGCCGCAGGGTTATATCTCACAGTGTCCGGATCTAAACAGAAGTGAGTGCCGTCGAACACACTTCAAACAAAGTGCTTATTTTCACTTAAATGAACCCAAAAGCTCATTTTGTGATGCACAATTTTTTCCCCTTTTAATCCAAAAAACTACTCAGTCGATTAAAACGGCTTAGAAAAAGCAATAAAAAAGCAATTTTCCATATCCATCAATAAAACTTTGGAGAATGTTCTGCAACTAGTCATTTAGTGGGCGGATGGTAAAAAATTTCCATGGTGTTTCCTCTGCAAGGGTGGAATATCCTTTATTTTTGTGTCTCTCATGATGACACTTGAATTTCCATGTTTATTTGTGAACGAATACATGTTTACATCAGATCAGATCAAATCTGTACAGATTTTATGCCAGATAAGTGCTAATATTCTTGGAGCTGTAAAACGTTTTCAGTTTAATTCTGTTCTTACAATTCAGTAACTTACCAGAGCAGCCATGCACTTTGTCTTGTGTGTGATGATGATGATGTGTTGTAGAGAGCCATCTTTCTGATGCCAGGTGGTGTTGCGGCTCATTTGGTTGTACAAGTTTGTAGCAGACAAACTGCTTTATAATGCTGAGTGGGAAAACGCACACAAGCATCTCGTGGATCACATTAATTCTCCATCCCTACACACAGACCGCCGTTGCCACTAAATTAAGAGAGTTATTCCTTAGAACTGGTTTTACTCATTGTCTAAAGTACAGAGTTGGTTTTTGGTAAAAAATATCAAATATACCTGATTTATTCTACCATTATCTAGGATTAAGTTATAGTTTCTATGTATGCTTACAGTTGACCTTCATAATAACAACCCATTGCATTATATGTGCTGAAATTACACTACACTGTTTATTTTCCAGCATGTCCAACCTGCAACGATTTCCACGGGCTTGTGCAGAAAATTATGGAACTGCAGGACATCCTTGCAAAGACATCCAGCAAGGTAATGTAATGGGGTGTAATGTGTCCCAATGTGTCTACAATTTGTGCAATATCCCCCCAAAATAATCACTTATTGCTCTGGATTAAATGAGTGAATTGTCCTATAGGGTAAAATATCCACTTGTCAGTGGGCATATGCCATTAATATTCAGTGCAACAGGCAGCCAGAGACATATTACCATTATAGGCTGGCCATTAGAGATGTCCTTTCTCTTTCGATACAGACTCTCTGAGAATAAAAGATGTTGATGTTATCTAGTGACTGACATTTTTGGTGCTGCTGGTTTTGCTTTCTGCATGTAAATATAGAAGTAGACTAAATCTGACTTGTATCTTCTCTCCTTCTTGGCTTTTGTCTTTTTTTGGGGGGGGGGTGGGTGTGTGACATGAACAGCTGTCCAGGGCAGAGGAGAAGATGAATGGCCTGGATGGCTGCTATTGTGAGAGAACCTGCAGCGTCAAGGGGGTCGTCTACAGGGAGGACGAGGGCTGGACAGATGGCTGCAGGAACTGCACATGCATGGTGAGGCGGCTGTCTGGCTGTGTGCGTATGTGCGCGCGTTGGTTTTGTGTGTGCACCGGGTTCACCGGTGTGTATGTTGGACTATTAAAGTGCTCGGGAGGTCATTCAATTTTAATTAAGTGTGTGTGAGTGTGTGTGAGTGTGTGTGAGTGTGTATGTGTGTGTGTGTGTGTGTGTGTGTGTGTGTGTGTGTGTGTGTGTGTGTGTGTGTGTGTGTGTGTGTGTGTGTGTGTGTGTGTGTGTGTGTGTACATAACGGTCTGTACACACACTGGTGTGCTTGTCATGCTGTGTGTGATTGTGTGATTATATGTTGCAGGCATGTGTGTGTGAGTCATGAAAAAATAAATGTGTGTGGGTTACTGTGTGTGAGAAAGATGTGTGTTTGTGTCCGAGAGCATGCATTTTTAATCGTGTGTGCGCGTGTGCGTGTGAGCATTGCTCCTATTCTAACTGTCGCCTTTTGTTTTGCTCCCCTGTTGATGAAGTGAGCGAAGGTGGGGGTGTGGGGGTCTGTGTTTGGGTGTGGCGGATGTGCAGAGTGCAATGGCCCCATTGTCGACAGCTTGTACCGGCACCATTTCCTTCACACTCAAGGAAGGTTGCCCCAGATACCCAAGAAAGGATACTGTATTAAAAACCTCCACACACCCAGGATTAGACACATCAACAACAGTGCTTAGTAATGCTCCATTCTCTCAAGAGTCTGTTTTGTGCTGCATAAAGTGTGAATAATTGCCTAAAGAAGAATTAGAATCAGCGGGTGATCTTAGGCTTGTGCCACATCAGCGAACAGATTTCACCGCCTGTCAGTCTACTCAACTTTGGAACATGAAACTCATTCTCAGCTTCTGATCGACTCCAACAAGCCAATGAGATACCTTCACGCACTACTACCCAACAAGCAAGAAAAAAAAAAAAAGAGGAAAATCACACATCTCTCAGTGCACGGCACCTAATTGCTCTTGACAGATGATAATTATCATCAGGGATTTGTTCTACCCACTCAACCAATGAAATTGCTTCGTTTGCCAGGAACCACTTTCTTGCCATTCCTGGGCTGCAATTAAGGAATTAGATGGGATATGTTCCTTACCTTATGTGTGGCAATTAGCGGTGACCTTTAAAATTCAAAGGTCGTGCATTAAGATGTTATCAATTATGTGAATCAGGTTCATAGATGTTGCTGTCACGGAGCTTTCATCCGTGGAAACAGTGTTAATTACGGACACAGCCAGAGAGGAGGGGATAGCATTTAAATAGACTGCACATACAGGTTACTGAGGAAATGTGCAACACTACGCAGACTTAGATTTCATGATCGCCGTCTCTTCTTATTTAGAATGTGTGTATGATTGAGACTCCTACCACATCCTGCAAATATTTAGAAATGCAACACAGGATTTTTATACAATTTGAGATAAGACAGGTGTTAATATTATGTCAAAGAATGACACACAAATTAGGTGGGTTTTTTTTCCTCCTACGCTCACTTTTATATGAGTGTTGGCGATGAAATAACAGAAAACACCTGTCAGTTTTAAGAGAAGTCTGATTACTTGTATTTGTTGACATTACAACAACACAAAAATGATTCATTTGTTTATACCTGACATGTTTTGGCCCATGTAGTTGGGGGGGAGTCCCCCTACTTTGAATCTCCTGCATTGTCTCTTCTGTCGGGAATAAATGGAGATCGCTTCCAATTATACAAACATTGTTACCTTCTTTAACTCTTTATTGGGCATTCATTGAAATACTTGTAGAATATTTCCAGATTTTTGCTTAAACTCAAGTGTGGGGAAAAAAATTAATCTAATTAATATGCTTTTAGTATTTGCACAATTCTTGTCTTGTATCTTGAAAATGTTTCAAAATGAAATGAAATTTCTTAAAAATACACAGTTATACACTCCCTCTTTCACATTAGATATATGATAACTACTCATATTCACGAACATAATACTATAACTATTTTGAATAATGTCCAGCACCACTTCAATTAACTGACCATTAAATTTACAGGACAAAATGCTGATGTTAATATGGTCACATGCATGATTAAGGGTTAAACAACACAACATAAATGAGCCTAGAGAATATGCAGCCTCTTGCAGGATATTTGTATTAGAATGTATTTTTAGCAACAGTTGTTCACAATGTACAGAAATACCCCCCCAAAAAGTGAAGGTTTAGAACCTCATGCAGTAGGTGAAACACAACTATATTATCAGGTGTGTTTGTTTAGAACCATAGTTATATCGTGTTTGGTGAGCGCGCACTGATTTCTGCACTTCTGATGTGTTTATAAAACTCTTGTAGTTAATTTTAGAATGAAATAGAATCAACCCGACGACGCCGTCTTGACGTTGTACAAGAAACAACAAAATTTATGTCATTTGTCAAGATGCAAGGATGTGGATAAAAACATGCATCTAAGTAATGCAGTAATTAGTGCAAATACTGCTTACGCATTGGAAACTGCTTTTAAATTACTTGTAGCTTAGTCGTCCATGCAGCTTATTTGTTCATTGAGCCTCACTCTGGAAATGTGTTTTCCTGAGATCTCTTTGAACATTTTTCATGACTGTAGGTCCCTCTGCTGACACAATATTAGCAGCATCAGTGTGTTTGCCAATGCTAAGCTGTTAGCTTGTGTACCACACCGTAAATACTGATGAAATTCTATTTTGTTTCTTATATGCATTATTTGCATACGACACCAATGCTAATAGAATAATGTCACATAGCCTCATTTCATGGTTAAGAGTGTTGTCATCCTGCATAACACGATACAGCAAAGGACATTTGCTCTGTGAAGACATTCTGGTGTTTTTGAGGCTGTGTGTTCTTATTTTTTTGCATGAGGAATGAGTTTGTTCACAGACATTTGGCCTGGAGAGAAACCCTCCAGCTTATAATCAGCACAATGTTAAAAAAAAACCCAGCATATCTGATTGTATGGGGCTGCATTGTTGCCTATGGCATCTTCCTCTTAAAGGGGAATTTAAGCACTGAAAAGTATAGTGAGGTTCTAAAACATCTGCTCCCATCCAAGCAGCATTTGTTTTAGTGGAGTTTCTGCTTGTTTCAGCAAGATAATGTTTGATTGCATCCTGCATCCGTCACAACAGAGTAGCTTCACGGGAGAAAAATCCGGGTGCTGAACTGGCCTGCAAGCAATCCAGACCTCTCACCAGAAGAAAACATTTGGTGTTCCAGTGAATAAAAATCCAGCAACAAATTCCCAGGCCTGTTGCACTGCTATGAAACTTAAATCAGTTCAGTTCAAAAAAGTTTATTTATCCCTGATGGGCAATCTCTCACATCCTCCCTTTTATATGAACTATCCTCACAAACCACAATCAGAAATCTGAATAAGCTGAATATCCAATGTTACAAGTTAAGATGTTAGAAAGATGTTGAGAAGATTTTGAAATGTTCCAGTGTGCAACAACAAATCGACAGCATCGCAAGCGTTAATAAATGGACAATGCATAAACAAGACATCACGGGGCAATAAATAGACCATTTAAGACGTTGAAATAATTTTAAATTTGATTAGTTTGTATTCAGACAAGCCAGATTCATCTCCCCCATTGCTTCCCAGAAACTCGTCTCATCACTTCCCAGGCTTTTACTGGCAGGAATATTATAGCTGTAAGCATGGTTCTGTTCCAAGATTTTTGACCTGTGTCATTGGCAATTCACACTGGGCTAATATTTATCTTCTAATATTAAGATATCTTATCTGACATGTTGTTTATGCTCTATTGTCCGTTGCGTCGTGTTTTCCGTTTACATTTTACACATGATCCGACTCTTTATGGAATTGGGGTGGTACAATATCAAAATATTCCTGCGAGACGTCGATACAATATCTGTTGTTGTAGGTTGTAAACATTCCATACCAGTTACGTTCTTGTCTGTTTCATATTACACAACAATGTATTTTTCTCTCTCTCTCTCTCTCTCTCTCTTGCTCTCTCCACCAGAACGGCACGGTGCAGTGTGAGGCCATCTCCTGCCCTCCCCCTCAGTGCCCGGCGGGCACAGCGCCTACCTACGTAAAGGGTGCCTGCTGCAAGGAGTGCCAGCGTGAGTGGAGTACCCTTAACCTCGGCACCCTCCTACACTCGTACAATCCCGGACACATTCGTGAGCAAACAAGCACACGTAACGCGCGCTCCGGCGCCGGATTTAGAGCGCACATAACGCCTCCACCAGGACCGCCTCACAATTGACCGGGCCTCTGCTGTGTTGCTAAGCTACCTCCTAACATGTCTCCTGAGATGAGTCCGTCCTTTTGCATATACATGGACAAATCAATTATTCACAAGCTGACTTCAAAACACAGATGGCCACCAGTCACCCCGACATGAGCCGGTAAATCTGCGGTGACTGCATGTGATGTAGAATAGTTCCTATTTATGGCATGACGTGTTGAGTGATTAGTGGGGGGGGGGGGGGGGTGTCAAAGGCCTGAAATGAGGCACGTTTGGTGGTGTCTTCATAAATGTCCATTTTTCTAACTTATGACTGCTGATGTGTTCGAGCTGGATAAATAATTCTGTTTCATCACATTGCTACATGGAGGGTCTATTTTTTTTCTCCAAAAGACTTTGAGCTAAGCAATGAACTCTTATTAGCCTCTTCACCGCGACACTCTGCATCTCATATTCTCTCAATTCCCCTCTCAATAAAAATGGATTTAAGTGGATATTATAATTTCTCACCCCTGCATTGTTCTGATAGCAACCCAAATGACATTTGAAAATATGTGCTATGTGTGCTTTTGAAGGGCAAATTGATCTGACAATACATGAAGTTAATCTAGCATCTGCAATAAGTCCAGGAAATTTATTTTCTATTTCTATACATCTGAGCATTTTCAACAGCTCGTATGCAAACCTACACATACACAGACACCATATGCATGATGGAAAAATTGCGGGAGGACTTTAGATTTGTTTAATATTTCTTTGTAAAATTGACTCTGTGTCAAGTGTGAGATGACTTTGTTTGAGTTCTTTCTCATCACAAACTCCCACACACTTCTGCTCTCCTGCTCCCCATGCAAGCAAATAATAGGCAAGAATTAAGTCTCTGTGAAGAGGAAACCATCAGTCTTGTGTTGGAATCATCTTGACCCAGCATCACTTCCAGTGACCCAGGAGGTCATGGCTGCGACGCTGGGATTTATTTATTTATTTTACGCGTGACTCCAAATCCGCTGCTGCGTCTTACCAATATATACATGAAGCAGGTAACACCCTTAAACTCATAACCCCCGCGTTCACATATCTCAGCGCGGTAGACAAACACACGGCTAATTACGCATGCTCCAGCTTTGGGGAACGGAGTACCACAACTTTCCCCACTATAAAGACACGATTCGCTCTCCAAATTAAAGCCTTATCTCACAGCACAAGGCCTGGCAGGGAGGAGTTTCAGCTCCGTTTTTTTTCTTCTTTTTTCCCCCCTTTTTTTTTGATGCCCTGTCAAGTAGAACGTCAAATGGCTGTTTCAGAAGTCCTCTGCTTTCATGATTCACCGCTTTGTGATAGGACCTGACCTGCGGTGCCAATCACTCCCCACCGACCCCACTCCCTCCCCCCCCCCCCCACCCTCTCGTATCGGTCTGGATATATCTGACCCCGGCTGCTCATCAAACACACACTTTCTGCCCATGTGATTATTTTGTAACGCCACCCCACGGATCCGCCGCCCAACCCTTCCCCCTCAATTATATGAAAACAGCTTCTGCTCAGTGCGGCAGCGAGGAGCACTTTCTCTCTCCATATTAATTATGTCATCACTTTCTCCGTTGCTTTACTTAATTGGGTTTGACATGCTTGATTCGGTTTGAGTCTTATTTACCTGAAGACAAAAAAAAAAAGAGAGGGGGGGGGGGGGTTTGAAAAAGCAGCAATAATGTGGACAGATTGTATCACGCATGTAAAACAGCACCATTAGATAACACTCGTGGTTTGAATGTTAATAGATTCAGGAGAAGGGCACTAAGATTAAACTATACGTGAAGATTTCTGTAATGATAAGCTCATTAACAAAAACAGAACATGACGAATTGATAATTCTGACATTACGGCGCAGCTCTTTGTTTGCTGTTCTTTGTTCCTCAGTGTTGTGAGTTGGAGACAGAACACATGGGATTCATCATACATTCCGGGCATGTTGAGAAGCAATCGATGAATTATATTGAAATGGATTGATAAAAATATATGCTTCTACATCATGAAGTATCTTCCCATAATTAAAAGCTCACGAAAAATGTATTAATTGCAAAAAACTTTTCTCAGACACATTGCAGGTTGAAAAGCCACAGCCATTAAAATAAAGATTGATAGTGTGACTACGGCACAAAGTTGATGTGAATTTTAGGAGATCGATGCTTTTATGTGCTTTTATGTGCTTTTATGTGTATATTTTCTATGTGTCTAATGTCCTCATACGTGTGCCTGCCACCAGCTGTCTGCTTGTTTGGAGGAAGAGAGTTGGTGGAGGGAGATCAGAAGGCTGTGCGCGACTCGTCTGGCAGATGCTTGCTGTTTGAATGCAGGGTAAGTCACGTCAGCGCACACACTGACACCAACACACCCTCGCTACTGAATTATTGGAGAGGGTTTTTTTTTTTTATTACACTCAAAGAAACCCCACAGTAGCTCATGTACACAATGTTCTTATTAGTTCCCGTGAAGCTCATGACAGCCTACCATTGCGTTGTTACGGCAACTTGGAGAGGAGAGAAGCCTCCGGGAGCCAACATGTGAATTTGTCCACATCAGCTACATTTTATTGATCAGACTCATCATCGTATTCTTTGTGATTTTCTTTCAAAAGTGGGTGAATTTGGATGCCGAGGCAGTGCAGATCACAGTGCACTTCAGCAATCTTTCAGGAACAATCATCAGACGCCACAATGGTCCCAGATTAGATTCATTTCCCAATTATACAGAGTATTTGCTTTTGTCTGGCTGCCGCACCAGATGGGTGGGTCGCTCACTTTTGGGAGCAATTCACTTGATGACATTATGCCAGGCAGGCCCAATCAATCACAGAAAAGTGATTTGAAGTTTTTAATCACCCATCGCTATCACATCCACCGTCTCCTCCATGAATTCTGCAGCGCTCCATTAGAATCTGCAGTTTCAGACAGCTGTCTGGCGGGCTTGCCCACACCTGGCCCATCTGTAGTCCCAGGTAACTGACTGGCAGTCCCAGGCAGATCAAAGAAATGGGGATGGGGAGTGCTGTCAGTCAGTCCACTGCTGCAGACTCCTGCAGGCTTCCCCTGACAGCTGCTTGTCATGCCTCTGATCTTCTGTCTGCCTGCTGGCTGCAGGGTTGAAGGAGGGAGGGTGCAGGCTTTAGGTGGTGGGTGGGAAGAAGTAGATGGCAAAGGCTTCATCAGAAAGTTGATGGCAGACTTCTGGGAGAAGTTTTTTCTTTCCGGGGCTCACACAAGCATACTCGGATTCTTGTGAGCCGAGGTCACGGAGATGTTCTGTGTAAACTGGTGTGAGATTATCCCTAAGAAAAACATGTGTGCTGTGGAAATTGAAAGAGAAAATCTGTTGTTTTTGTCCAACTGTCTCTGGTGTTAATGAGTCTTAATTAGCATCAGTTGGAGTTACACGGATGAGATCATTAGAGAGGCCTGCCAAAGGCATGCAGGGAAAAAGAACCTCCTAATCAGGTTTTACACTCCGGCTAAACACACATGCAGGGATAATCCACAAGATTGATTCACTGTTTGTATAATAAAGATGGACCATGAATCATGATGTAAATTGCTGAGGATAATAAGAGGAGTGAAAAAGAGAGCTTTTTTTTCTCTCTGCAGAAGTTGTTTGGGGAAAAACAGTGATTGACCAATGAGTAATTGGTTTATAATGAGCACACAGGGAGGTGGCAAGAGTGAGACAGTGGAGGAGGAAACACAATAGATGAATAATTACCTCCATAATTACCTCCAGCTCTGAGCAAATGAACAGGGGGGCAGAGATCACCTGATGTAACCCAGGAGCGTTTTGTGTGTGCCCTTCACAGGACAGGACCATGCATCGGGTCGTCCCCAGCGAGCCTTGTCCCGAGCTCAACTGTCCAGAGTCGGAGCAGATCACGTTGAGTGGCAGATGCTGCAAAGTCTGCCAAGGTATTGAGGATCCATCTTTCTATACTTCATTACCACTATCTAGAAGTGTATAACATTCTTTTTTTTTAAATGGAGGGACATAATTCCACTGTCAAAAAATAGATACTGTTCCTGCCTGTTCCTAATGTGATTTTCTTTTTTCCTTATAAACTTTTAAACAATTTGCCTGTTATCATGCAACCAGCCGTGTTCCCAACTTCCTAATATCTTCCTGTTTTTTACAAATTAGAACTGACAGTCGTCAAAGGAGAAATTGAAATAGCTGCATGAGACAAAGAAATAGGGACTACTTGTGTAGGAATTTTAGAATCAATGGGATTATTTTTCTATTCTTCGGATCTCTACGGCCGTTCCAAACAGTGAGTTCAGGATTACACCACAAGTTACTACTTGTAATCAGACAAAGTATGTGCAGTGTGCGAGTTGGTGGTCTGAAGGGGTTCGAGTATCTCCTCTCTCTTTGAAAAATCTCCCAGAGTTACTTCTTTTGAGGCAGCAGGTGCCACCACAGCGACCTGCAGCTTCCGTTTAAATGGAAAGGTTTTTAACAAAACACATCAGAGAATCCAAGGTTGTTAGACAAAATTTTTAATTTTTTATTGCAACAAGAAAAAGACTAAACTACTAAATCCGAATGATTCTTTAAACATTCGTGTATGTGGTTGATGTTTGTTTTGAATTTGATTTTGCAGGCTTGGCAGCATTGTGTTAAATTTCATTGTCATTTTCAAAACAGATTTAATTGGCTGGAGTGGTTATGTACTTTTTTTTCTTTCTTAATGTGCTTTAAAAACTTGCAATCACCAACAGGCATCCATTTAAAAACTTTGATAATATAGAAATAATTGTCAAAACCATGAGGTCAGACCTGTAAAATAAATTTTGTTCTTCCGTTTTCACTTGCACTATCTTCATACTTGGACTTCTTTTGCAGCAAATTCTAGGATATATTTTATTGGTTTCGTGGTTCTGCAGTCGAACATTGCATAAAGAAATCTAACCAAAGTGGTGTTTTGCCCTAATATGCCAATTTGAGGACACTTAAGTGCAACATTTGTGAAAAAAAGTTGTGATACTATGACATAACCTTTCCACTGGCTCTGTTTGAATCCATCGCTCGTCTCTTCTTTCCTCCTCTGGGTCTCAACCTTTTCCTCCCCGCGCCTCCTGCAGGTCATGACTTCTGCTCAGAGGGCCACGGCTGCATGGAGCACTCCGACTGTGTGAACCTGGAGGCAGGAGACTGCTGCGTCTGTAAAGATGGCTTCCGCCCATTGAGAGACGACAATGCCTACTGTGAAGGTACCGTATGGCTCTGAATAATGAACCCTGACTTTTAGCCGGAAATCATTTGCCCTCTAAGAGAGGGCATGTAAGTTTGTGCGCGTGGGTGTGTGTGTGTGAGAATGCGTCTGGGCTGCATGAAGGGAAGCCAAACGGAGAATATTCATTCCTTTCAGAGAGTGTGGAAGTTTTGAATCAGTGTCAACATGCTCTATCTGCTACGTGTCAGTTTTTTCTCATTCTAGCTATAAGAAATAGGAACATATGGGTCAAAGGAGTTCATACACTCACGATGTGTCCATGCAAGCACATAATTAATTTGTTGAAGAGTTACACGAATATATAATACTCATGCGTTTTCTACATGCTTCCATATATCTAATTAGTTTCCCTCTTTTTGATATGCCCAAGTGATAGCAGTTATATTGCTGCTTTCTTTCCCGGCGGGGTCATCGCACAGAGAACATAGATGTCACAGCTTATTTTCCAGCTTTCACAAGAGTGTGTAGCTACTATTCATTGTCGAGCATTTTGAAAGCATTCACAGAATTGCCTCAGGCTCGACGTGGATAATCCAGCGCAATAAATCCAAAACATTTAAGTCGGCTTTTAAAGATTTTTTTTTTTTGCTGTTGTTTTTATTTTTATTTTTTTCAATTTCAAAAACACATCAAATGAGTCTCTGCTGACATGATGCTTGAAACATTCTTATAAACTGTATTATTGTTGGGTTATATTCCAAAATTGTTTAGTATTGAAAAAAGAATGAATCTAAAAAGAAAAAAAGAAGAAAGAAATGGATGCACATCTGTGACAATTTTCTAAATAATGTGGACATTTTCTAAATACCCACTTTGTTTAATTCTTCTTTTTATCACATAATCCTTGTGTGATGGCAGACTGTAATCCTCTCATTATTTGTGTCCACAGCATGTAATAGCTACGTTTCAGAATGTGTTTTTGGAGAGACTAATGTTTGTCGTCTCTGTCAGTAGATTAATTTGTGGTATAAAACGTTGCATGTATGCATGAGGACACGCTGCTCTGAGATCATTCATCACCCATCGCACGCACGTCTCCAACCATGTTGCACCTTAAAGCAAAAACAAGCCAATTAATTATACGTGCACTACTCTTTCCTACAAACAGTGTTGATTGTCCTACAAATGCCCGCGCATGTTCACATTACCCTGTTGAAAAACCTGCTCTCCACCTCATTGAGCAGGTCCTTTCTTGCTGATGGTGAAGCCGTAAAAAGAAAAAGAGAGAAAAAAGGACGAGTTCAAACGTTCATGAATGAAATTGAAGGTACTTCAACTGAATCTTTCATTTTCCATCTTGGCGAAGATCTTCCAGATACATCATTAAAAAATTATAACTTCATCATTATGATCTGCTGCATTTAAAAAAGAAAGGCTGTAAACATGTGGTTACTGCTACCCCTGTATATCTCTGGTCTTAATTTGCAAACAGGCATCAAAGTCATTCAAATAGGGCTGCATTTGACCCTGACAGCAGCCGCATCAATATACTGTACAGTCTTCATCTTTTTTTTCTTTTTTTTTTTCACATGCATGAATGTTTCTCTGCCTATATTTTTATCTGCAGTCCACACACTCGACTATAAATTTCCTGTCGCCATCATCAAGATTTGGCTCAAACGTCAGTCAAGCTGCAGAGCTTTTTGTTCCTGTAATCAGGGAGCTCAAGGAAAGAGTAATAGTTCACAGCTTCAGCAGATCTCAGAGTAATTTACAGATATGAGCTGTTGTCCAGGTAATTACTCCGACGGAATCTGCATAATTGCAGATACTATCTGACTTAAGTTAATGGGGAGTAATGGTGTGGGTTGTGGCTTGTGATCAAATGGCAAGCACGGGCCTCATTCACCATAACAGTATGTAGCCTCACTGGTCTCACTGAAAACACTCAGACATTTTCTAACTGTAACTCATTTACAATGCTCCTGTGTATCATGACGTTTTTCACAATTACTTCTGTCCTGCTATTTTCATATTTTCATATTTACTTTCGATTAATTTCTCATCGTTGCATTTCAGATGCCCAAATATACAAAACAGCATTTAATTGACAGCTGTACGAGTTTGCGTGCAGATTTGATTCCCGGCTTAGCGGTCTTATAATTAGTGTGCTGAAAACCATGTCGAGCACACAGCGCAAAAGGGTTGTAATTATTTGACATCCATAAATAGGTATCCTGTAATTGTCACGTCAAATAAACTAGTCATATCTACATATATAAAATAACTTGGTGCCTGATGAACTAAAGGTTTGCTTGTACAACAATACCTGCAGACAAAAGCACAATTCAAAGTAAATATTGCACACATACACATGTGGAAAGGAGCACGCTGAAGGTCCCAACTGACCGAAGCACAAAATAACACTTGCTATCAATTTAGCGAGTTTGCCTTCAAGGGTACGGAATATTGGGCGTGTGTTTGAGAGCTAATGAAATACTGGGAGGAGTGTATATAAACACGTCTGCGTTGTTTATGATTGTTTCTATTGTGTGAAAAGGATGTGACAATTGGCTTATTCAGAGACGCTGCTGTTCTTCTGGTGAGAAACACAGTATATTCTCATGTAGATATCACACGATATTGTCTTTTCTATTTGGTACTCCTTCAGTCTTGCAGTTGTTTCTGAATCTGTTTTGTTTTTGATTTTTTAACAAATTCGCACCATAACGTCCTCCACCCCCTTGTCCAACTCCATGGCATCACCAGTCCATGCGATCACTCAACAGCAAAGCGGTTAAAATATCAAGGGAACTATTGTTCCCAGCCGATTGTACTTGTATAAACAAGACCAAATGTGTGGAAAAAGCTAATCTAAATAGTATCTGAAGGCTCTCATCATATAATTCTAATCATCCTATTTGCATGTGCCTACAATTCATTGTGCTTTGATCTTAGTGAATCAGGCCCTTGGTGTGCAAGTCACAAACGCAACTTCTGTTGCTGAAGTTCTTTTATAAACTTTGCAATAAACTTGGTGTAGAACAGTTTTTAGTCACAAAAACACAATAATCAAAATGTGTCAACAAAGTGTAACAACACCTACCGTCTGGTATAGATGTGCACATGGCATTCATTTAAAACCTGTTGATAGTGGGTGAGAAAATAACTACACTGGTCATGTGGATTTGTTGGGTTTTTCTCTTTTCTCTACCTAGAAATAACTGTGTTGTATTCGGTGCTATATAAATACAGTTGAATTGAGTTGAATTGAAACAAAACTTTGTATTGGATGTAGACATGCCTGGATGTCTTCATATGGAAAGCTTTCTTTAGAAAATCAAAGGTAATTGGAAAGTCTTCATCACCGTGTCAGTTTAGTCAAAATACTTTCTTACGTAATACGTTCATGTTAGGAAAAATGCTGAACTTTTAGTCTGAACGTTGTTCATGGGGCTTTAAACGACATCATGAAGACACCAAGATCATTTGCTCACACTTTGTTTTAATCAATTTCCAATTTAGTGTTTTCACTGGAGAACATGCAAACTCCACATGAGAAAGAAGCTCTGGAAAGCTGGGTCTTTTTGGTGTATAATGGCAGTGCTAACCACTGCATCACTATTTAAAAACAACAATAATAACGAAAAGACAGTATCAGATTGTGGCAATAAAGTGAATTAGTAATCCATAAACCGAATCTATAGAAACACGCTGCCGGTTGATTCCCTCACGTTGTGCTGCAGTCTGGACTACACATTTAACAACTTGTGGAAAAATCACCAATAAGTTCTCATGGAAAGCAAACTCCATCAAATAATCTGGGAGCCATACAATCTCAATTATAACTGAAAGTATTGTCCTAATAGAAGTCATAGATCATAGATCATAGAAAATATAAAAAAAACCAATATGAACAACAGTATGGCTTCATCTTCTTAATGGTTGCGGAGCGTTGGTGCCGATCCAAAGTGATTGTTGGCGATCGCAGTGTACATACTGGACAGGTCACCAGCCCAACACAGGGCAAACGCAGAGAGACATCTAAAGGCAATTATATAGTCACAAATCATCCTCAAACACATTTGTGAGAGGAAACTGGTTTACCTGGAGCACAGGAAGAGCATACAACCCACACACAGAAAGGCCCCCAAGCCTGGACTCGTTCCATTGATTATTTCATTGTGTGAGGCGAGAGGCTCAACATTTACCTGGACACACATGCAGAATAATCTCGTCAAAAAGGAACCATGCATCCCTCATTCATCATTTTTAACTACCTTACAAACACAGTGACAACTCACAGAAGATATTTCTTTCATTACTGTTTTCGCATGTTTATTAAACAAGCTCCTCAAACATGTTCAGCTTCTCGTTTCTGTTGAAAAAAAAAAAAAACACATTACCAGTGTGAAAGTACGAGCCAGCAGACTTGTGCCTCCAACATCAACACTTCAGACCCAGACTATTCGTCTCAAGAGCAGCCCGAGTCTCGACATGAAATTGGATGGCAGTGTTTGTGGTGGGCTTTTGCATCAAAGACTGCACTTAAAAAACTGAAATTGACTCAATTTGCTGATGGAGTTCTCTCAAAAGCAATTGATTCTTTGTCTGGCCACCCTTACTATATATGATTGTGTCTGCGTGTTTGTCCTATGTGGAAAATGAAAGAAGTCTCGCCAGGATCCTGCAGAGAGACAGAAAAATGTTTGTGTTCACGTAATAGATACACCATTATTTGTCTGCGAGGGGATGCGGAGACGGGGGAAATCGCCTGCTTTCAATTCCAGATGAGTTTCAGTACAGTTTGTATCTGTGAGATGAGACGAGAACTGCAACTTAGAGGCAATTTTGTGTATTGAACACGGCGGGGAGATCATAACGCGAAACAACATAGAGGCACACAGATCCGCATAGGTCTTCTGTGACACACGTTGACGCACGCACAGCCTTTCTGTTGGCTTTGCTGGAGGTAAAGACAAGCATCACAAAAGGCAGAGACAGATACTAGCTCTTTAAAACATTCCTAGGTCAGAGATGCGCTCAAAATAGCCGATGAGATCACTTCAGTGTAAATTTTTCATAGAAACAGCAGCAGGGAAACTCAGGGGGATACTGGCTCTGCCTTTGTGCAATTGTGTGTGTGTGTGTGTGTGTGTGTGTGTGTGTGTGTGTGTGTGTGTGTGTGTGTGTGTGTGTGGGAGTGTGTGTGTGTGTGTTTGAGTGCCGAGTTCCCAGAACAGAACAGGAGCCCAGTTTTACTTTCGATCCCGTTCTCGCGGCGCGCTCAGGTTGGAGGCCTTTTTAGCTACATCTATGCGTGTGTTTATCACAGAATTAGACAGAGGGGCGAGCAGCGGAGAAGTGACAGGCTGTGTGATTGTCTCTAAATTGAACAATCAGTATAGTTCAACGCGTTACGATAATGCCATCATTCATCTCAGCATTGTCGAGGACCGCGGGCAAGAAAAACATCTCCCATTGTCTGGTTTTGAAATGCCCTACTTTAAAAAAAAACTCCCAGTCAGAATTGCTTCGGTGTACGTATTTATTTATTTTTTTGTAGCATTCATTTGGGAAATGCCAACTACAAAATGACACCCAGTTAACTACAAGAAATGGAAAGAGACAAAGTATGCGAGAGGATTTTATTTTGATGGACTTTTATTTGAATAATCTACTCACTTCATTTGTGCAGAGCAGCCATTTCATTGAGTTCATTTTGATTTAATGTTTCACGTTTATGAAAAAGCACACATAGCTTTAGACAGTTCAATTCGTTTGGCATTAAAGTGTCAGTTCACCCAAACATCAATAAACACCACTTATAGTGTCTAGTCATGCAGATAATTATTAATTTGTCCATGTTTACTTAGATGTAATCCTGCTGTGGTACAATGTAGGGCATTCAAATTTAATCTGCAGTGTTTACAACATGTAAATCTCACAGTTAAGGCCGGCAGTACCCAATCGATTATATCGTCAGCGAATCTTAGGGAAAACCTAAAAGTGGCGTGTCTGTCTCAGTATTTCCCGACTCTCTGGCCTGTCTGTGACACTCAAGTTTGAAGCCTGAGTTATCGTTCAGTGCTGATGTAAAGCTTTAAAAATGGGTCACAAATATATATATAGTTTCCATTTGGCACAGAACAGAAAAGAGAAAGTGGCCCCGTAAACATCAAAGTTCTACCCAAAGAAAACTAGTAAGAAGTTTGTGTGCCTGGAACTATTTTAAAGTGCATATTATTACACATTGAGTGTTCCTGAGATGGTTCACAGCAGAAGGATGGCGTGTGGGAGTAAACTGTAATGAGGGATTGTGCTCAGCAGCCAGGATGTGCTGGTCTGTTTGTGAGAATCATTGCTACGTTTACACGGCCGCTTTTTTGTCAGTCTGATGGAATTCTTTTTGATTGAGAGATCAGTCTGTCCCATTTTCATGAATTGGGTTTTATATGCACCAACAATATCATCAGATTCAGTGAGTGGATCAGTTCCATAATGTTTTTTCCACCGTGATGTGAGCTATTTGTGACACAATCAAAAATCCAGATTTACCTGGAAGCCCGTCACTATTGAAGACTATTGTTCTGGACAAATTCTTGAAACTGCAACACGCATCATGCGGGAATCCTCAAGTGGGGACATTACATAACAGACATGCAGAAAGCGCCGCCAGCGGGAAACAACCCGGTGTGCCATTTATGTGAACTCTCATCAGATAATAAACATTACACCACCTCCTCCGATGCAATCGTAATTCCAATCTGATCAGATAGGAGTGTTTACATGATGCAACTTTCATCGGATTAGAGTTTAATCCGATCACGTCTGGCTCAGGTAACCGTATTGATGCTTATAACAATGTTGCGCTAATGACATAGATACATATCACAGTTTTTCCTCAAACGGTAAAGTTCAGAGTTCATAAGTTCATAGTGACTTTACCGGTACCCGATGGCGGATTTGTTCTGCAGTAGCAGGAGAGGGCGTCTAACAGTTTACACAGACATTTAAAACACAGAATTAACAGCACAAAGGTTCAGACATTGACAGGCACTCACTAGAATGCCAATATAGAAACCTGTTAAAGGGATGATACAAAGGAACAATGAATAAGCTTAACCAGGTCAGGCTTCCATTCCCTTTAGGACAATACAGGAGCATCTCTTTGAATTACCTTTAGGACAATATATAGACTAACCAACACTCACTCACTCACTCACTCTCTAGGATGCGGTGGGCAGCCACATTACGGCGCTCCAGGAAGCTGATGGGGCTCGACGGTCTTGCTCACGGAGCCACAGTGGAGACTGGGTCCAATGTGGGAATCAAACCTGCAAACGCCCGATGCCATGTCCACTTATCTACACATGTCATGTAACCTCGAGGCTACACACATGCAGGATCGAGATTCTAGACCATGAAAAAATATACAGTATCTATATATTTTACATTCTAAACCTTGGAAATTTTTCTTTTTTACTGGAATAAAAAATGATAACATTGATTATTTTTGCAAACTCATCCTCTGTGAAGGACATGTTGTATTTATTGACCAGGCGCTGTACAGCTGCCGTACACATTTCTATCACAGCCAGCATGTTCAGGTCCAATGGGCCCTGGTGTGGAAAATGTAGGATGTGTCCTGTGGGAGTGGGAGTCTCCCCCCGCTGCTCCTGCTGCTCCTGCACCTTTCTGCTCTCACACTCTTGCACATTTTAAACAAATAACAATTAGCACCTCCACTCTGAAATAAAAAATATCAACCATATATGCTGTTTATCTGGCTTTGAAACTTTGCTAAAGTAAGCTTGATCTGTTTAATATTTACATAAAATAGTTTGGTTGTGTTCAATATAAACCCACAAAATGAAAAGACATTAAAAAGACTTACTTTTCGTGGAACATTACTTCAGTAAGCTCATAAAAAGAAGGTTCAAAAGTAAGACGTCTACTTGACAGCCTTGTGAAACATGGCTGACAGGGAAAGATCATTATGCTCATATTTGTTAATCTCACTTTCCCAGTATCCACAATCTTAATGGAATAAATCATTTTTAAAGTCCACACACAGTTAGTATCACCTGTAAGCCATGAGCCCATGTGTGTGCTTAGTGTAAGCATGTCGTTGGCGTTCACACCCCAATCCAATTGCTACTGCTGTCTTTTAAATGTCACAAGGTGTCAGCAGGCTAATTGGCAGCGACTGAAGAGCATGGTCTTCTCCAAAACCCAATCACTGCCGGGATGAGCCGGGAGCCTCGGGGCTCACCACCTGCAAGGGCTGCGACCCCCCCCCCCCCCCCCCCCCCCCCCCCCCACACACACACACACACACACACACACACACCCACACACACTTACACACACACACACACACACACACACACACACACACACACACACACACACACACACACACACACACACACACACACACACACACACACTCAGATGATTCGTGCTCATATACACACAGAAAAACATACACGCGTTCCGAATGTTGATGTGTTTGCCTTTGTGACCCCGGCGAAATGTCACCCGAAACAGACAATCCCACCATCATCCAGACCGAGTCAATAACAGTATCTCAACAGTGCTCAAGTGCTCCCCTCCAATATGTCACATGAGTGCGCTCTCCTGCCTGCTTTATTTGCAGATGAGATTGCACTTAATTCACTTACTGCTTCGCGCTCAGGTTGAGTTTCATAGCTGCAGAGAGCACTGAAGTAACACCTGAGCTCAAGACAAGTAATTACAACACATTTTCTCACGTACACTTTTTATTATTGTTTTAGTTTTTTTTTTCAAACAAAGTACGGTGAATACAGAAAACTTGTCGATCCTAATTTGCGCCTCATATTTATATCCTATAAAGCTCTGAAAAGTTTAATTCTTTTAATAAACCGATCAAGAACACTGCTTCTTGACTTGGTGTCGGGCATTATCAATTTGCATGCATCTCTTGCAGCCCTCTTTAATCTCACAGGTCTCTAGTTCCTCTGGTAACTCATGTGCATAAGCCAACAAAGTGCAGACATCATTACAGCAGTATAACACAATTTTGTATCTCCTAATCTCTTCATAAACATATGAATATGTGAAATCTTGCAACTCAGTCTCACATTGGAGCTTCTTGTTATTTTTATTTTTTTTACTAATAATTTGGAAATAAAGCAATAATGTAATAAGTGACACGAGTGTCACTGCTATGATTTTGTCATGAGTGGAGGGATGTCAAAAAAACCCCCAAAACAATAGAATTGAACCAGGTTATCTTACAACAATCCTGAAATCAATAGCTCTTTGGCTTAATGGAAGCTCTCTTAAATCCATTCCACACTGCTGTGGCTCGGTTTTTCTTCACTATAAGCTGATGTTGGATACATGTGGCACTTTACCTGCTAAAAGCTGGACTGTGTTCTCACTTGGTAGATCTGCTGTTACTCACTGAGTAGATAGCATGTAAAGTTGATTTAATGATTGATGTTGCTGACTTGAGGGTTATACACAGTACATGGTAGTTTGATTAAGCTCTGTGTAGCCAATGTCTGACACCCAGGTTACAAAAAACATTTGTATTTTTTATCCGAGCAACATTTCCTCACATCACTACATTTTGTAATTATGATAAAGATAATGACTTCAGGTGCTTTGTTTGCCATTGTGTATCATTATACTCTTATTTGCAACAACTGAGAAAAAATTTATTTTCTTCTCAATAGCGTTTCAGATTATATTTTAATTCATTTGTTATGCATTTGAACAATGTATCAAATTGCCCAATGTAAGTCTGCATAAAACAAAATACTGTAAGCGTATATGATAAATTTCACCTTGAATCACCTGGTATTTTAGGTAGGTTATTACAGATTATGAACAGCCCCCCCCCCCCCCCAGCGCCCAAAATTCTCCCACTGCACACTCTTTGTCTCACACCAAGAAGTCATCTTTCGATGTCAGATATCACGATATTTTGTCAGACATGTCTTCAGCTGCTGGGATAACTCACAGCACAATTATTCTCCTGAAATATCTGGTCTTTATTATAGTCTGCAACTGCTGGGAAGGTTCATTTATACTCAATATTAGATATGCACAGGGAGCATTTCATCCGTCCTCTGCATTCATTTCATCCAAATTTAATTTCTACTGACAGCTTACACTAACAGCAGTACCACCAGTGACCATGATCGCATTGTTTAAATAAGTTACAACAGGAATAAAATGGCTTAATTTCTGAAGATCATTAACAGCTTCACAGACCATGACTTCCTGCAACACTGCCTACCTCATGATGGAGCGATCTCATTTATCATTGCCGTCTACTCGTCTCTGTATGTTGATTTAGAGCAGTGCCCCCTGGTGATTTGTCTCCTATTCCAACTCATCGTTTTAGTTTAGTTTTTTTGGGTGGTTGTTTAGTTGTTAAATATTTAGAATAAAATTGATTCTGAAAGCTAGTATTTATTAAATGCATTTTTATTAATATAGCACTTTTACACAGCTTGCCCCCCCCCCCCCCAAAAAAAAGCTGTTAACTGCTGCTTATATTCACACACCAACGGAGGCAGAAGGAGTTCAGTATCTTGCTCAAGGACACATTGACATAAGACCTTAAGAAGCAACCACTCCACCAACTGATCCACAGCCACCAAAACAATAGTCATTATTTATCAAACATTTTAAGAAATATGGTCGCAGTGGTGAAAAGCTTCCCCCGATCCTGAGAAATTTCCTGTTTAAGCTCTCTGCTTCCCTCTGGAGGCATTGAAAACCACTCTTAGTTTAAAGGAAACATGTTAAAGATTTAGATTAGAATTTCTGGAAACAATTTAAAAAACAAAAACAAACGGCAACGAATCTTATATTTCTAAAGTGTGCCAATCATGAATAAAAAGAGAACTAAATATGGGCCAATAAACATCTCAGATCTAAATGAATTTTTCTAATCTCTCCTCAATATCTTTGATAGCCGTTGCTGCTCCTTGTTACTGATTTGTGGCCAGCGGGCTACACATAGTCACAGTGTAACAAGTGATGGATGATGACGCTCCATCGATTGACACGTGGTTGAAAACGTTTTCCCAGATTGATGAGAGCTGCGATGGAGAGCCAAACCCTGCACCGCGAGAACGGAGCAGCTTTTTCCTGTGCGATTCGCCAGCCGTCATTTCATTTGTGCCAAATGCAAGTGTGCTAAGTGCATGTCTGATGTGACGTGCAGACAGACACCCACACACACACGTCAACGGCTGGTACATGTTTGCATAGAAGGATCCAAGACTGTTGTTAAGTTGGATGAAATTTGATCCCCACGTAGAAAATTGTCATGTGTGGTTAAGTAGGGAGATTGTCAAGATTTTCTGCACACGCTGACAAGTAAAGGAACATGTTCATTACACATCGTCTTGCTATTCTACCCACAATCATTCATACTTCCTCCTCCTCCTCCTCCAGCTTCGTCCTGTTTGATGTTCATTGTTCTAAGTCAGGTAGCAGACGTCTAAGTGTTTCCAGTGATGGATCACAGTGTGAGTGTCTGGTATTTAGACAACAACTGCACTCTGAGAGGGATTTTTACTCCTGTTGCCTCCTAATGGCATTCTCTGCAGTCAGTCATGTTAATTGGCTCCTGCTCCAGCCCAAATTGACAGTGACGCTTTGCATATTTGTTTTGGGTCTTTTCGGGCTCGTTCATTGAGGGGTGATTGTCCAATTTGCCCGAGTTGAAAAGATACAGAAAAGAGTAATCTTTTTTAGCAGTGGTTTATGGTTTTGGTAATGGCTCAAAGGACAAGGTATGATTTGCTTTGTTCTATTTCAAAGAGCCTTATTTCACAGATTGTGTTTTCTCTTGGCAGTCTTTTTAAGGCAGGTATGAAAATAATAATTTTCCCTAAAGGCTGCAATTGGTAACGAGCAAAAAGATTCAAATGCGCCTCGCTTTTTTGTCATTCAGCAATTTTCCTCCCGATTAAAAATAGTGTATTTATAGTAATTTAGCATCTATGATTCAACTTGCAGCATCACAATGTGTTATCACCTCTATATGTTCATACCATCAGAAAATAGAAATTCAAAAGAAAGATTTTTTCCTCAGCTGTAAACAAAATCAATTTCAGTCCCCCAGCGTGTGAATAATCAACTCATTCGAAAACAAATCAGTGTGACTTAATATAATTGAAGTCCTTTGCTTTTAAAAAAAGAAAAAAGCACGTCAATTGATAAATTGCAGTATATGCAAAATAACCATGAGTATAATGATAGTCCAATCTCGACAAATACCACGGTCTGTCTAAAAGCAACCAAATTGTCACCCTCCTGAACACGTGCTGTGACTCAATATTGATATTGTGACTCTGCCACACACACAAAAAGGAGCTTTTTAGCATTCCCCGACACCTTTCTCCACCCATGAGGAGCCAAGGCCAACAGTGGAGATAATGTGCTGAGTGGGACACTGTTTGGCCAGCAGAGACAGTCTTTGTCTTACTGCTCTGTTCTCTGACTGCGATGTATGCGGCCACCAGGGAAACGACTACTGAGGAATATCCTTCAGTGTTTTAGAAAGCCCAATCCCTCTGCCACGACTGAAAACCATCTGCTTCAGCGGGAGAGTTGGTGAGGGAGGGAATAGTTAGATGAAATATATGACAGGGAGTAAAAGAGAGATAAAAGAAGAGAGAAAGCGAGAGGCCGCTGGTGGAATGGCAGATTTGGGTGTCTTTGTGGGACGTCCAAAGGCAATGGCAGTGTTATCTCCCTACTCCCAGGCCTCAGTGTATTGCAGTATGAGACACAGATAGTGAGGACAGGCCCTATTAGGAGCTACATGCTATGCACGCAAGGAAGGACAAGCTGCTGTTTTCTTGTTGTGAATCACCTAAATGAGCATTGGAGGGAATATATAGATGACACCTGTCATGATTAAAACCTGTAGCATTAAATTCTACATCAGTGTCACTGACTACTCTCATTTAGGGAAATATTATATATTTTGACGTATGAAGTTACCGTATGGCATGAGTTCATCACATGATTTTCAGTCTCAATGCAAGAGAGGTGACAGCTCCGCCTGCCTGAGGGTTTAAAATGTATTTTATTGCCCCTTGTGTTAAAATGATTAAGCTGAAGTGATGATATGTAGATGCAGTAAAGCAGCAGTGTCAAACATACAGCCCAGCCTGAGGGTTAAATCTGGCTCACAGTATAACCTTGAAAGGTGTAAAATTGACTAACACATTGATTGAAATCTTTCCACACTATTTCTAATTCATTTCCTGTGGATCTCAATGTTTTAGCGATACGAGAGCCGTGAGCAGTGATGCATTATTGAAATCTATATACGCCACTGATGAAGTAGCATCAGCATCAAACCCCTATGGTGAATTCATATAAATTTGTATGCTGAATACTGCAAATTGAGGACTTGGTTTTTGGACTTTTCACTGTATTTTGTGACACAAATTAATTCGGGTTTTGTAAAATTAGAAACTTTTGAAAGAAAATGATTTTATAAAACAAAAGGGAAATTATATGAGTCTTTTACTGGTTCAACCCACTCGAGCTTAAATTGGGCTGTATTGGGTTTTTCAGAGTACAAGGTAATGTTGTATCAGTGGTTGTTTGGATCCAGGCGTAATAATAAATAGCACTTTGTGTGTTACTTTGAGTATGAGTCATTGTAAGTATTTTCAGGCTGCTTCCATTGCACCTTTTACACTTGCGCTTTTACATTAAAACAGCAAACTGTCCCCTCTTGTATCTTTGTATGGATTCGAATGTGTGTTTCTGGAGTATCATCAATATGTTGGCAATACATTTAAAATAAGGGTTTTCTTAGCGTACAACTATTCAATCTCATTTTGTCTTCACATGCATGTAGCACTGTCGAGTATTCAATGCTAAGAACAACACCTTGTCATGCCGTAGAAGGAAGTGTTTTCTGTCCAGGCAGTAACACAAAGGTATTCAGCTCCTCACATATGACTATGATTGATTCTGCAGCTATGCAGGAATGTGCAAAGGTGAAAAGGAAAGAGCACTGCCCGTTTTCCAGCCATCCATCGTTGTGTGGCAACAGTTTGACCCTGGGAGCTCCGCTCAGCGATAAAGCCCACCGCTGACTGGTGGCGGGGCTGCTTTGTGCAGAGCATCACGCGTGTCCATGTGACAGGCCAATCAAGTAAATGGAGAGCGTTAATGGAGATGGAGATGGTCGCTCTCCCCCACGCGCCCCTCATCATCTCACCTCCGAACATATTGTTTTAACAAACGGAGCCACTGTCACCAGGTCTGGGATGGATGGTCGTGCTTAATAGGCTCCGACTGGAAGCCGTACGGCTCACGACCAATCAGAAAGTAGGAAAGCTGTCACATAAGATCTGTTCTCAAGGTTACCTCTGCGGTGGTGGATGGACTGAAATTGTTCTCTGACTTTCCATCTCTTCAGCGACAGTTAATACCTTTCTGCTCCTGTTTGTCTGCCATCTTAAATCTCTTTCTTCTCCTATCTCAATTGTTCACCTTCCCACACAGACACTTTTTAACCACTTTCACCACACTGGCTCTGCCTCGTTTTATATCTTTTTATGTTTAAGCCTCAGGTTGGTCCGTCCTTTTGTCCTGCCACCCTCTGTATCTCTCTCCCCCCTCAGTCTCAGTAGTTTCTCTCCCATCTGTCTCACCTGCACTGCTGTCTGCCCTTCCCTCCACTTCCTATTTTCTTCATACGCTCCTCGCTTCTCCCTCTGTTTTTCTCTCTTTTATTGCTAGTAACAGTTTCAATTAGCCTCCATTTACTTATTGAAGGACACAGACATTTTCATAGGCGGTCTACCATTGTCTGCTGCCTTCATTCATCCACAAAACTTTTGAATAGCTGAAGGCAGCAAGTATTGATGGAGCTGTGAAAGGATGAAGACCAAGGAAATGTGAATGCCACAGTTGTAGGCAGGTGTGGAGCTCTCAGCTTGCAGGGTGGTAGGTGGTGCTCAACCCAAGGACATGCGAGACGAGTGAATGCCAATGCAAATCTATTGAAATTCATTTTCAAGTGCTCTTCGAAAAAGCATCTGGCACAGAACATTTTCAGGGGTGAATGTCCTCTCGCACTCTTACAGACTCTGAATACAGTGAATGAATAATAAATTGGTAATGTCAAGGACTATGGAGCCTGTCTCTCAAAGAGTCCCTACATTTGACCAGTACTATCAATACGAACAAAGGCTCAGGGCACATTACATGGCGGGGCCCGTTCACTTTGACATGTATTTGCATTGGATTTCATTTGATTGCATCACATTATCAGGATTGTTTTGTTTACTCTGGCAGTGTTGTGCATCGTCTCTCTGAATGTTTGGCACGCCGTTTAAAATCCTGAAATAGCTGTTGCCCTGGCAACAGCTAATATGAATCCAAATATGGAATCACGAGAGTGAGAATGGAAAAACAAAGGACAATCTATTAAATTATATTCCTAAAGCTACACTAACCAAGTTTTAATTACAACGGTGCAGAAAGTTCCTAAAACAAGCTCAGGGAAACACAGCTCTGAGAAGCACGGGTTTATCAGGCTCTTCTGGTAGCATGTTAGCGGATAATTGCTTAGCTAAGAGAGCAACATGAGTATGAGTCTCGTTCCAGGAGGCTGAGTAGATGGATGAAAAACAACTGACTCGTCAAAGCTTGCAGATTCAGGATGGAGTCGTCGTCTTTCTGCACAGCTCCCCAGCTGTTTGGTTTCACTCAACTGGAATGACCTTCTTATATATGCAAAAAAATCTGCTAAAGTGGCAGGTGACAGTCATATCTGTCTTCACTCCTTATTTAATCATTATTTGATCACACATTTTCAGAACACAAACTACGGTTAATGTCACTCAGACGAGTGCGAGTACAAAACCACAAGTTACTCACCAAAGAAAAGCATCTAACTAGCACGAGAAAAGCTCAACTGGAAGGAGACGCAGCTTTTAACAGCTTTTACACACAAGCATCCAAGCTGTTAAAGGCATATTGTGGTAGCAAAAATACGATAAATAACACAAGAGAAAATAAGCTATAAAATTGTTATGAGTCATGGTAGCTATTTAGTAGCTCTTATTAATAGCTCCTCTTTTTATAACTGAACTTCTGTTGAAAAACGTCATCAGGTGGTAGCGCTGTATCTATGTTACTGTTAACTCTTTGATTGTTTATCTATCAAATAGTCTATCAAATTATTATCCTGCATACTCAGGTGCTTTCAAGTTGTGTTATACACAAATCAGAGGAATGTACTGTTTGATTCGCTGAAACCTTTCTTGTGTCTGAGCTCTTTATTTAAAATTTTATGTCGAGATGAGAGCGAGTTTATTGATGTTGAATAACCGAAACTGAAATAAGAATGTATGTTTCAAGCTTATCAAAAACTTCCAGAAATATTAATTTAATGTTATCTTGGAAAAGGCCTCACAAATACTCCCTCTCTGCATGTTTATTGACCACTCTACGACCATAAAGGTAAAATAAATCCAGTCAGTCTGGTAGTGAAAGAGTTTACCTGGTACATTTCATTTAACCACCTTGTGGTACTGGGTGTACGTCTTCCAATCTTAACTCATGCAACAGGAGATTAAAGGAGAGTTCACTTGTCCCGCTAAATCTACAGCTTCATATTTTGTCTCTCTATTTAACAGGGGGTTTGAATGAACAATGTTTATTTTCAGTTGTAAGTCCCTGGATGTTACAGAGTTTCCCTAAAACAGAATATGAAAATAAAAGTTGAATTACATGTTAGCAAGATCATCTATAATCATACAGACAAAAAAAGGCAATTTAATAAAAAAATATAATAATGTTTAGGGATGGGCTTGTCAATGTTGAGCTTCCTTGTTGGGCATGAAAAGGCACAAGCACACACAAGTATAACACAGTTTGGTCACTGATTGCAGGCTAACATAATGAAAGCAAAAGCACAATGAGACATGCATGCAGGTGTGTTGAGGCAGACTGATGAAAGCATTTGGCAGCCAACAGCATGGAAAATTCAACAAAAATGAAGTGGAAGTTAAGATTTAGAGTTGACAGAGCTGAGCACTAATTAAGAATTAATTTTAAATGACCTCTAAATGAATTGTATGTGCCCAGTTCTCTGGTAGTCGCTCTAATGCAGTTCCATTCAAGTGCCGACTGACTCGAAGCACTGTGTGGAGACGGGCTTTTATTTAACTCCAGGACGGCAAAAAGAATTAAGTAGCAGCAGTATTGGAGATAATCATATTCTATATTGATATATGTGAGAGGAAACCACAGCCAGTGGGATGGGTCAGTGAAGTTTTAAAATCCTCTGTCATTATTAAATCGTCTGGAGAGCCGGTCTGGTGAGCAGTGGTTTTTAGATTTAGAAAAGAGAAGTGATATAGTGAGGTAGCTTTTTGCTGGGAACCTTTATAAATAAAAATGACAGAGTGTAGTTGTCTTCTTGTTGCCAGCCTACTTTTTCATATGGTGCACAGTGATGAGTATGAAATCTATCTCCTGTAATGTAAAACACAATGATGAACTGCATCAAGGTGCTTAAGGTAGAGCGAGCGGCATGAGAATGAAGGATTTCTCCTTCATCAAACAGAGACATGATGCCTGTAGCCACGAGCTGTGGAAAAGAAACATGCATTTATTTCATGGGACTTGTTTTTATTTACAGTTTCTGTGAAATGGTTTCAGTGTCACAAATAATGTATAAATATACAATATTCTCAGTAATGGGCATGTTGCCAATAGTAATTGTTTTGTCTTTGAATTTACTTCTGTTATGATCTGGGTTTTCTACTAATGTGGACCCCACATAAAAAGTGTTACTAAACTTGAATGAACCATCTTAAATAGATCCCAGATAGCTCGATAAATCATACTTAACAACAAATGCTTCAACACCCCAGATTCTGAGTTTAAAAAAAGAAAGTGGACACTTGGCCTGGCTTGAAATGCCTCATGTATTAGATATATTTAATATATCTGTATGGATAGACAAATCAGTTATTTAACAAAATGTTATCTCTCTCTAACCAAACACACACAGCATGCTTTGTTCAAATAATCTCTCTTTGTCGATCAATGATTAAAAAAAGAGTAATTTTTAAATGGGAAAATTGGATCTTCTGAACATAATATCAAAATAAACATCACAATAGTTGCTCCCCTTTCAAGTCTTATCGACAAATAAATAGAAAATTGCAGACAGGGAATTGAAAATGTTTAATATATTTGAAAAGTACTTGTGTTTTGTTTTTTGTAGGCAGATTATAAACAATGCAGATTGGGTTGCCAGGGTCTGAGAGGGAAAAAAAAAACCACTAACCTGCCAAGCAGCCCCCCCCCCAAAAAATAGCCCAATACATGAATCTCAAATATGCCAAGTGCTTTACAAAAATTTGTAAATAACACCATAATTATTCTGTGTGCCAGTAGTTTAACCTAGCTCCAAAAAGGGCCTCCTGTAAACACATATCATTTGCATTGTCATCGACTCAGAATTTGCTCTCTTGGCTCTTCAGTTTTTGAGAACAGTCAAGCTGCACAGGCAGCCTCATACAGAGCAAAGTAGTCTGTGCAAAGTCACTCAATTCCATCACTTGGTCCTTTAAAAAACAATAAACTCCTCCACAAGTTGACAATTTGGCGTAAAAAAAAAAAAAAGCACCATTGCTCGCCCCAACCATGATGTCCACCAAGTGCCTTCACTTGCCTTCAGCTCGAACGTCTGTTTCGTTGATTGACGTCACCTTTACTCTCTTGTTGCGGCTGTTAAGGAAGGATATCATCAGTGTTTCCGATACAGCTTGTTATTTTATGACCTTGTGTACCATCCATTTAAGCTGCAATTTATTTACTCAGAATTGCGAATCTGTGTGTGTGTGTGTGTGTGCGTGCGTGCGTGCGTGCGTGCGTGCGTGCGTGCGTGCGTGTGTAATAATTCTTACGGCCTACACTATCTCTTTACAGCATATAAAATCTGAAGGATGCTCGAAGCGTCCAGATGAATGAAACAAACAGGAAAAATGCAGCAGTGGCGCCACATGGAGCGCTTTACTTTTAATAGATTGAAAATCGAGTGGCCAACCTTAAGTGCTTGAGCGCACACCTCTCGTGGACCTTCTGCATTTCGACCTCTGTCTCCCACTGATGAAGACGAATAGCCCTTCTCACTGCTTGTTTCTGCAGCAAAAACAAAGCGTAAGGGTCTCCCCATGAAGAGTTGATCATCGTTGAGGACCTGGGATCACAGTGGGAAGATGCTCCCTTGTTATTAAAAACCTGAGAATGCCTGCCCTTGTTTCAGCAAGCCCACTATAAAAAAAAAAAAAGTTTGCAAAAATAACACATTGATAAGTCGATCTTTCCATTCTCTAGAATGGCTTCACACAAGATAAGTCTCCTGGGAGTTAAAGATTAAACACATTTTTCACATCACACAAATGCATATCCCTTACTGACTTTCCAAAATTATACAAATTAGTAATAAAAAGAAAAATCAGTTATCAAACACACATTTATTTACATTTTATGCTATGCTACTTTGTATACTTGTACAATGGCTTATAATTGATTTTATTCCATTTTTGCAGAATAATTTGACTGAATTATCTCCCAGCTGCCAGTACTGTTAGTTACACACTATTCTTTTACTGTGTGGTTGAAAGTCATATCTTTATCCTCCAAGAACTGTAGTAATTAGCAGTGGATGGAAGGACAGTGTGACAAATTGTCAGCTGGCAGCAAAGGCGAACATCGTTTGGTTCCTTCTTTAGCGGCATGTTTCATTAGTCGTGTTGTCAATTGACAGAAAGCACTGTGACAGAAATGCACGTCTCATCTAGCTTTGTTCTCCCTTTATGCTTCCTCCCTTCTCTTCAGATATTGATGAGTGCGCTGAAGGGAAGCACTACTGCAGGGAGAACACCATGTGTGTCAACACCCCCGGTTCCTTCATGTGCATCTGCCATACGGGCTACATCAGGATCGATGACTATTCCTGCACAGGTGAGTTCCTCCGCAGGACCCTTGGCAGGCTGGAATCAAGTAGAGAAGGGCTCTGCTTTTAGTCTGCATGCTTCAGCATCTGCGGCAGCCATTTTGTGCAAAGAGTTTAAAACAATTTGTGACTTTAACTGAACACACAGTGACAATGTTCTCGTCGTCGTCGTCTGGATGTAGATTCCTACATTACCGCAACATTTTGCCGCCAGCGAAAGAGAATTTAATTTACATGTTTAGTCATTCACTGAATGATATATGATTTCATGATGCCAAGGCAGGCACAGACGTTCACATATGAACACTGTGAGTTATCAGTGGAGACAGAATGAAGACGCCGAGCAAAAGAGAAATTCCTAAAAAAAACCTTCACTCTTCCTCCTTTTGAGCATGTTACATTCCTGAAAGCAGCTGGTTGGGTGACTGGGCTTTTCATTAGTGTGATAAAATGCTGACCTGTCCAGGGCGTACAGTAGCTTTCCTTTCAGTTTTATGCATGCAAGTATTAGCCTCTTTGTTTTATGCTGTTTCAAACTCCTCACAGCCGGTTTCTCCAAGTCTTCTCGGAATGAAAGCAAAGAACAACCCATCCACTGTGAGCCAGTTTTCATGCAGTAAACCCTGTTCAGTATTAAAGACCTCAAGTTTTGTTTTCAAGATGGCTGCACACATGATGTGACACACATACAATGATTTATTGTTTTTTTTTTGGAGGGGGGGGGGGGTTCTACAGCATGTAGAAGTTTTTCAGTAGTATCATGACTTGTGAATTCAGCTCTGCTGCTACAGTGTTGCCTTCACATACAGCTTGACAACATGACTTGCAATGTTGTGATTCAGGGAATGCTACAACTGGGCTTTTCTGTGGAAGCGAAATGTTAATCCTGAACATCAGAGTAGCAGTTTATTATGATTTCTAGTCCCACTTTAAAATCGCGCGGCTTCATCATTGGATACTGCATCGAACACACACAAATGGGAGAGTAAAGGAGGAAGACTGACTCAAAGTCTTTAATCAATTCTGCATTGTGGAGGTTACAAAGAGTATTCTTCTCCTTTCTTTGTAAAAACTTGTCAAACGGCATAATTACACGCATTTCTCCTACAAGAAAACTTTGAATCCCTAAACTCTGTTGTGCTGCGAGACAAGTTAATAGTTTATTTAGCATATTTGCAACTCCAGTCTTTTTGAAAAGTCATTCCCATAGCTCACGAGACATTTTATACTTTGAAAACTTTGCTTTGAACAACAAGTACAAAAAAAAAAGAAGAAGAAAAAAAAAAAAAGAAAAAAGAAAACAACTTTCGAGTTGTCAAAATGTCTGTGGACTCCCTGGCTTGTGTGTGTGTGTGTGTGTGTGTGTGTGTGTGTGTGTGTGTGTGTGTGTGTGTGTGTGTGTGTGTGTGTGTGTGTGTGTGTGTGTGTGTGTGTGTGTGTGTGTGTGTGTGTGTGTGTGTGTGTGTGTGTGTGTGTGTGTGTGCGGTCTCATATGGTGTGTGAATGTACTCTGTGCGCGTGTGATAAGGAGAAAGGAAGTCACTGAGAACCTGAGAAATGGCGAGACTGCGAGTGGAGGCGGCAGTCCCATTTGTTCCTGATCAAAGTTGAAACTCAAGTCGATTTCAAAAGCAAACCAAATCAATCCAGAAAGATTGTGCGGCTGATTCACCGTCTTTGTTCTCCGTCTGTGTTGTGGATGATTGTGGTTGTAGCACTTCATGCTCATAACAGCTTCTTCCACTGGATTTTACACACTTTCATACAGTAGTGGGGAAAGAGAAATGGGGCTTTATTACATCAGCGTCTTTCATCAGCCAGAGAGCCAAAAACACAATGAAGTCAGATCTAATTTATTTATTAGTGCATTTAAAAAAAACAAAAACGGTCATATTTGTGTCAAGGGAAAAAAGACCAAGCATAACATGTTGTTGAGACGAACATTAACGAATAGCAACAATATAATGATCAGAGTAAAAATAAAACTGTTATTCAGCAATCCAATGACAGCTCTTTACTCATTCAAGTACAAAATCCACCGCATGTTGATCACTATGTTTGTATTATTGTTATTTATTAATTAAATTAGCCCTTTTTAAACATGTCAGTTAACAGGTGAAAGTATAGCTGATTGAAAACATGAATATTGTGGATCACACTCTCTGTTTTTGACCCCAAGTCGTACCAATAAGTATATTTCCAGAATATAGATACTGTAAGCTCAGCTGAAAATCGTGCAATTCTATGTATTCGTTTTCCTGAACTTAACACCACTGAGCTTTAAGCTCAAGGGAATCGAATTTTGCACAGCTGTAGAGCTCAGTGGGCTCAATTGTTTGGTTCATTTACAGTTGGAACTTAAGAGAAGCTTTCGGCTTTGAAATGAGCTTTATTTTATGTTTATATAGTGCCCTTTGTGAAAGTAAGGACACTGTTGGACATTGTTGGACTTTATAACATATTTGAACAATTAAACCTTTCATGCTTTCCAAAAAAGGGCTCATTACAAATGATAGCATTATAAAATAAATGGTGCATAAAGTCAAGGTTTTGTATGAATGTTCGTGACTTTATTTGGTTTAAAGCAAAGATTCATTCACAAACAGTCACTTTGGGAAATCTTTTTTTTTTTTTAAAGAAAAAGCGTGGTTTCAGCTACAGATGATTGGGCGTGGTTACAGCGTTCATGTCCAGCCCATCTCATTCGATACTCCAGCCTTTGCTCCGCTCTCGTCATTCCTGAGTCTAAAAAGCTCTCTAAAACCTTTAGAAGGAAGGTCTCTGGAACCTTTGAAACTGACAAGAGGTTTAAATGAAATGAATGAATCCATGGTGAGCTTTTACTATCTGCGTCTAGACCAGAGGTCAGCGATCTTTAAAACCAAGAGGAACAACATTCCCCCCTCCCTCCAAACACAGTTTGTTCGGAGCTGCAAAACCTACTTAACCTTCAAAGTGAAGATAACACTGCAAATCAGTCCTTCTATATTTTAATACATTTAGTATCTATCAATGTTAGTTCAAATTGATCACTAAACATTTTGTATTTAAGTTTTACAAATGTCACCTCAGACTTCCAGACTTTGCGTCAGCAAAATTAACAACAGCAAATTAAAAAATGGATTATTTACGCGGTTCCTCAAGGTCAGAGAAGAGAGCTTTGACTCTAAAGTGTACTGGTTCAAATCCCACTGATGATGGGTCACCACAGTGGGTCCCTGAGCAACTGAACTGAATTACCAACTGCTCAGGTTGCATTGGGAAGGGCGTTCAGTATGAAGCTTGGGCCAAATCAAACATGTGGATCACATCATAACGCAGCAGCCGAAACGACAAAGATCTGAGACCTACAGGGAGCCACAACAGACAGGCTGAAAAGCTGCAGGTGTCTTCAGAGCCGCAGGTTGCAGACCCCTAGTCCAGGAGTGAAGACGGGCCACAGATTGAGCCCAGGAGCAGGAATGTGATTGCGCACATTGGACCTGCATTGAGACCCGTAGAGATAAAGCCTTCGCCATACAGGGAGAAGATGAGAGTCAATCTGAAGTCACCCATACAAAGTTACCATGGTTACGGATATTCATTTATATCCATTTTACATCAACCAATGTGATTTTTTTTTTCTTTATTAATATATTCACACATAAAAATAGATCCTCAGGAATGTATGAGTTCCACTTGTAAAACGACCAGTGTGATCTGTGTACAAATCATACCCGGACTTTCTGGAACAAAGTAGCTCCTTAACCTTTAGTACCACGTTAACTGGGAGGACTCCAGTCCCTACAAGCTTAACTTGGAATATGCAAGTTTAGGAAATTAATAGATGGATGGATTTTCTAAATGTTCCCTACGTGATATCTTAATGTCAAAAAAGAAGCTTCAAACAAAAAACCCAGAGCTTTGTTTAAGCACAGAAAGATTGTTCAGGAATTGTGAGGCAGTTGCGTCTGTGCCTATTTTCAGACATATTTTCATATTAGATAAAAGTTAACTCATGGATTAAAATATGCAAGCCATGATTCCGTAATCTCTCAGCGACGTCGTGTCTCTCTCATTCATCTAAAACGACACAGTGTCATCAGTGACGACGAGCTCTGCCACACTCGTCAGCAGTTGTTTGTAGATTGTGAAACACGTCGCTAAGTAGCTCCCCGTGTGCCTCGTCTCTGAAGTGGAGGCAACATGCTGCATTTCCTCTGTGCCTATAATTATGAAAGCAATTTGCACCAACGCAAACTAACTCAGCAGCAGCACGATGAAGGCGCCGGGTGCTGCCTGCGCGCTCCGATTTAGGCCCGCAGCCTTCCTGCCGCGCCGTCGCGGTCTGAATTAAAGCCGTGCGAGACACTGCGATGCCACGCGCGCACTTTGAAAACTCCCATTTCCTGCTCCATCCGCATCCACCCCTGTGGAGTTCCTGCCTTCCCTTGTCAATGAAAATCAGGAAATAATAGACCAAAGTTAAGCATTTTTGACTTTGTGTCTTTTCATGAACAGGCTCCTGAAAGGCATAAACAAGTTGAACTGAAATTGAGGAATAGCTTCTTAAGGTGGTGACAAATGCACATTCATCTCTTTTCATGTGATTTATTCCCAGAAAGAAGTCTTCTTGCTTACTCAAGTCTTTTTTACATCGCATCTTCAAACAGATACTGTGTGTGATTTCATTCCCTGTGTTTTCTCTAGACCGCCGAGCGGTGGGCAAGTTTTGTTCTACTCATTCGTCTTTCTTCCTCTGTGTGCTCATTCCCCAGATTCACAATGGAGATTAATTCCCACAAACCCACTGGATTAAATTGTGTCACTGTATTTTATGTAGTTCCCCATTAAAATGCCTCCGAGTCGCTTTAGTGGAACACACGGCTATGCGTTTGCTTATAAAAGTCAATTTATGTGATTAAACTGAGGCTTATACAAAGACTCCATGTAATGACTTTTTTTCCTCAGCTTCAGTCAAATTACCCCTCGTGATCTCCCCGCTGATTTATTGCTGGATCATCTCCTACACACCCAGCATTGTGGTGCTCAGAACAATAGCAACATCTCACTTAGCAGATGATTTTTTTTGAACAATTTTAAAGAAATGAGGTGTCACAATGTAAAAAAAAAAAAAATGAATGCAATGTGCCTCCAATAATGTCTGCATGTGTTTTGAGCTAAATGTCACCTGAGCAGGAACTGACTACGCATATAAGAAGATGCTAAGTTAGTAGCTGCAGAAATATGTTGCACATTAATAGCGCCTGACCATCTGCGTGTGTTTGAAAAGAGTCTAAAGGGAATGCTGATTCCTTTTAGTTGCTCTCCAATGAAATATTACAGCTGTGGAAGGAAACATTAAACCGCCCCCTTCAGTACCTATTGGCATTGTACATTCGCATGATATACGAGCGTCTTTATCATCAGCCATGGCTTTCGCCAATTAACGAATCGCAAAATCAGCAGAAACAATGGTCCCGGTATTGATAGCTATATTTCCACATGCATTACAGTGTTGCATGGGAACGGGTCTGCTCAGTAAAGAGGATTAAGTTGACCCTAGCTCATTTCATGGCTCAGTGTTTATGTGGAGAAGTGTATTAAAGGACTGATCCACAGATTTAAGCCTGAGAGGAACAGCATGGAGCCCTGGTTTTATTTCTCTCCAGCTTGTCAGGGGGTCAGTGAGCTCAGACAGAAGGCTGCATTTTACATTGAGGCCACCTACAGCGAGGGAGGTGGTGGGTTCAGATCGCAGCTGGTGGTGGACTGTAACATGTGGTCCGGGTGTACTTGTTTGAATGAAATATGTACAGCCAAATGTCCCAACACAGCTCAGCTTCTGTCTTTAGTGAAGCCTTTAGCAAAGGAAACATGGTCAAATCCCCCCCCCCCCCCCCTTCTTTGACTGTCAATTCATCCTTCGTCTTGAAGGTCAAGATTTCCCGTCTTTCTCTCCCCCTTTACTCCTCGTCTTTTCCCCAAAGTGCCGGAGGTGCTCCTCGCTCTGTGAGATTAGCGGCTAATCCATGAAAGGTAGCGGATTGGTTGTGCTCTCCGTTTGAATGTTATTAAAGAAGCTGTCCTGAGGTGTGTGTGTGTGTGTGTGTGTGTGTGTGTGTGTGTGTGTGTGTGTGTGTGTGTGTGTGTGTGTGTGTGTGTGTGTGTGTGTGTGTGTGTGTGTGTGTGTGTGCGTGCGTGCTACAGTTGGTGTACAGATGTGGCCTCTCTCTTGTCCCCGAGGTGTGTTTTTACAGTATGTATGTGTCCTTGTTCCAATCCTATGATAACCAGACCTGGGCCCCCCCGAGGCTGAGGAACTGACCGAGGGGTGGGTGGAGTGGGGAAGGAAGAGACGGACACAGGCCAGAGGTGGAGCAGGGGGTTTGTCTACCACAGAGATCAGGAAATACGACTTTCAGTCCGACTACACAAAGGGTTTTGTGGTTCAGGTGGATTTTGACAAACAGCTTTTGCAGCGCTTTTGTCGGTGACATCTGTATTCTGGTTGAGCGGTGAAACCCTGTGGGCCGTATGATTCAAAAGTCTTTTTTTTCTGTTGATGGGGACATTGCTATGTATTTGGCATTTCAATGATACACGTGGAGAGTTACTGAGACTCTCCTTTTGTCATCCAAACATAATGCTCGAATCCTTTACATCCTAAAAAAACAAGTTGAATGTATTTTACTTTCAAAGCCAGTTTGACAGAAAACTTCCAGTCTTACGTTGTTTGCCTTTCCCATTAACTTTTTTTCCACCTCTGTTGGCACATTACTTGAGTTTTTAGTGAATTGCCACTGTAGCTGTTGATTGAACGATGCAAGAGCATTGGTTGATTGCTTTTCGGCTGTGTCAGCATCCGTGGGCAGGTGCAAGAAAACACAAGGCAACAAGAACAAGAAAAAACAAAGGACATCAAACCATAGAAGAAAGCTCTGTGGTACAGCGGATAGTAATACCAAAGAGAATGTATACATTTATACTTTACGTGAAAAGATTTTATATCTTTTACAGTTTGCTGTTGTTTTTGTCTGCAATGTTTTCAGGGAATTAATCATCCCACGTTTGCTTTTTGCAATATATATTTTTATGGTTAGTTGTCACTGTTCAAAGGCTATGTGTCTGAAAGATCTTTTGCGGAGAGGACAGTACGAATGTTATAATAAAAATGTAATAAGGTATTTGAGAATGAGAGATGTTGCTGATATCCCCTTGGACACATCATCAGACAAAAGCCTTGTGAAGCCGCAGAAAATGTAATCCTGACATAAACATTATAAGATCATTGTCCTCTCCGCTCTGTGACTGTGAAATAAATTTGAGGTTTCATTGTTTTGAGGAAAGCTGCCTGAGGTCAAAGCTCCCGGAGGCTGGGGATGTTTTGGCAGAAAGTGGTGGGAGCGAAGCAGGAGGAGAACCGGCCATCGTGCGCGAGACAGAGATCCCCGGTGACAGCCTGTACATAATTGATTGTTTATCTGTCTACAGCCCCAGCAGCTGCAGTCAGCGAGGAAATGCTCCTCTCCCACAAGCACACACACACACACACACACACACACATTTTAGGGATTTATTTGGTGATTAAATTGAGTCTCACTTACACCAAGAACAGGAGTATAATAAGCCAGAGTTATAGCGATAACACACACACACGACATTATACCTGGCTCTGCCCTGTCTGTTCTGACTGATGGCAGGGTAACCTTGGAAAGAAACAAAAAAAAACTAAATTCTCTTTCCCCTCTCCTGTGCTGTTACTGTTATATATCCATGAGCGTGCCTTAATTTCCCCCCAACAGCAGTTAAGTTTGTGTGTGTGTGGGTGTGCATGGGTGTGGGTGTGGGTGTGGGTGTAGGTGGTGCAGTCGTGGCAACAGAGCAGTGGGCCCTCCTAAGTGCCCTTCAGTACATCTCACACACGCAGACACACACACACACATACATCATGCCCTCAATGGAGGAGCTCATCACAATGTCACTTTCAATTTGGATGAGCCCACGGTCTGTTCAAGAGATATAATGGATTGGATGATGGCAGGGAAATGGATGATGCGGCTCAGGTCTCCAGCAACATGCATTCTGATTTCTGATCCGCTCACTCTTCAGGGGCCATCTTTTCAGTCCTGACATCACTATGTCTCTCATGACTGCGTGCACTCTAAAGTACATATAAGGACATTGAAGTTCACTGGGAAAGTCTCTGTGGTCAAAGATTACTCCAGAGATCGACATGAAATCAAAAGCTATACATACAAGAGGGACTGGCTGTGGAAAAATATTCCCTCCTCGCCATGCCCCCCCCCCCCCCCCCCCAAAAAAAAGGGGGCAACCATAAATAAACTACAAATAGTCTATAATGGTTTATCTTTTTCTTTCTTGACCTTTTCTAAGAGTTTTACTTGACTTTCTACCCTTTCAGTAGTGTCTAAAGATTTTGTCTGCTTCATAAACAAATGCTAATGTGAATGGAAAAGCAGCTTCTCTGGATACATCACGAACTGTTTTTCAAATACTTTAGTTCGACAGAGAAGAAGAGCTTCTTCCTGCCAGATGAAGGACCTTTCATGAGTGCTTTCTGTTCTGCATCCTCTTTGGTCCTTTGTGGGACACAGAGATTTTAGAAGGTTAAAAAGAGTCAGACCGTTTCTGACACCTCAGCTTACATGGCGCCTGGTAAGCAAGTACATATCAGAAAGCAATATTTATGTGAATCTCCAGAATCCAGTGGATGAGTATTCTGCTTTGGCGTGTCTCTTAGAGCGATAAAGATCTGCCTTTGTATTCAGGGACAGATGAAGGACGAGCATTAGAGTAGAGTGGCTCCTCATACAGCGAAGGAAAGAGCCGTACATGCTCAACATTTATTCAACTGTTTAGTTTCGGCCATAAGCTGGCACTGAATGGGAGTTTACCTAACTTGTTATTTCATGGTGGAGTTTCTGTTTTTTTTACTACAACTTCTCACAATATAAACAAACGCAAAGGTCTCAAGTGTTAAGACTTGAAAGACGCACTATTTGAGTCAAATCTGGGTGAAAGCCGAGTAAATCCCCACCTTAAGTGCACTGCATGGGTAGAAATTCAGTCCTATATTTTGGGTGTTTTTGAATTGCTTGAAAGCACAAAGCTTCACAGGTCAAACACTGTAAGCACAGCATCCTGCCCACACTATTTCAACTTTGTACTGTTTCTAAAAATACTATTAAATCATAGAATGAATATATAATCACAGCTGGATTGAATATAGGGCAAATGGTTTTAAGAAATGTAATCGACGGTGAGGTTTGATTAAAAAGATCGTTTCAAAGAAAGGAAACAAGTTTTTCTCTCCTTTTTTTTTTTTTTCTTGAAGCCTGAACCATCAAAGAACAAACTTCTTGTAAACATTGAAAGGATGTGTCTTTGTTTCCATCATCTTTCGTCACACAATTTGAAAACTGCAACATCACGTTGTGAGTTTAACCAATGCTTCTATGTGTAATCGAATTTCCAAGATTTGATAAGTGTTAGGATTCGTGAAAGGAGGGACCTTTAATACTGAATTTGAGACAAGATGGACAGATGGATGGATAATTTATGCCTCTGACGAGTTGTTTTATTTTCAGGGAAAGGTTGTTTGCACCAAAAATGTACCTTTGTAGAGGCATAAACCCTTGAAATGGCCCCTATCTGACTCTAACTGGCTTTATCTGTTTAAATGGCAGTGTCTCATATTCTCCGTTAACTAAATGCATACAGTATGAATAACAATGTGCTGCACTGTTTTCATTGACAAGAGTCCCACAAACTTATTGATTTTGAGCTTTTTTCCCAGAGGTTATTCAGGGTGAACAATAATCTGCTGTGCAAAAGGCTGCTGAATAAACCTCGACACTGATGTTTGTTGTGCTGCAGGCTATAAACCACAGATAGCATGCACTCTTATGACAGCCACGCATAATCTTCTTTCAGGGAAGTGAGAAGGAGTGTTTGGGCACTTTTGTCTGTGCACAAACCTTCTTGACAAAACAGGACAAACAGCTTTCCAAAAACTATAAATCATATCATTTACAGCACTCAATATATGGAGAGACCTTTTTGTAAATGTAGTTATTTATTGGTAAAACGTCATTGGAAATTTTCCTATTCAGATATATTGAACATTTTTTGAAACACTTGAAATATTAAAATTTTAAAAATGTACAAAGTTATAGAGGAATATTTTTTATAAAACTACATTTGAAAGGAAAGTGTTTGGTTTTTCTGCAGAACAACACATCGTCAAATACAGTTAAAAATATAACAGTTGAAGTAACCAGAAGTTAAGGATGACTTAAAGTCCACTGAGACCCTCGAGAGCGAGCATAAGTCCATTATTACTGAAAATGAACCTGCTCTCCTTAAATAGTCTGAATACATTCCAGTGGAAGATAATTAGGAAAAGAGATCTGTAAGCAGACATTGATCAGAGGCAATTTACTTTTTCGAGAACCTAGAACCTCCTTTCACAGATATTTCCCTTTTACTAAACTTAAGTAACTTGTCGCCCTCAAGGCCTACTTTTCATCACCAAGGCCTTTGTGTTTGTGCGTTTCCAGTTCTTTTATTACTGTGTTTTGAATTTGCTCCAGTGTTCTGCTCTGGATTTATGGTATTTGTTCTGTTGTATCCTCTCTATTATTCCTCCATAGACTGTTTGTTTTGTTTCTGGGCTTTGACTGCAGCCTTTGGTTGTACTGTAAATCTGCACTGCGGCCTTTATCAAACACATTTTTGTTCTCCGTGTAGAGAAAGGAGGAAATTTGTTATTATCAGTTGGCCCAACGTACTTTGTCACAGGTAGCAGCCATTAGTCAGGCTCGTCAGTGATTCATAACACGGCGCATCGCGAACTCCACAGTGACGGGAGCTTGGGAGTTCTGAATCTGAGGGGACGGTTTGCGAATGCTCGTATAAAACTTGCAGAAAACATCTCATGAGGGTACTTAACACACTAATTTACAACACTCCAGCGAAAGGCCAATGCTTTGCATATGCAAAACACAACACAAGGGGGCAGCTTTTTATTGTACCGTATATGTGAGAGTGAAGACATTTATTTTTTGGGGCCATCTTTAACCCCAAACCGTCCTTGACGCTTTTCTATCTGTGATAATATTCCAGAGGCAAAAAATAAAATAAAAAATTACTGCAAAACAAAGGATTTTTTTTTTTTTAAATGACAGATCATGGTGGGAGATAGAGGAGTGACTCATCCTCTAGTCTGCTGTATGTCACGGATGTCCTTATTGGTACACGCACAGCTGTCTAACTATCAAGTCCTCTAGACCAAGACAGTGTCGGAAATGCAGTTTTTTTTTTCTCAATGGCGGGGACAACAAATTACCAGCTGGTTGTGATTGGTCCTTATATCTGCAAAATAAAGGGCTGCTTTTCCTTAATCAAGTGTTATTTCCTCAACAGCAGAAGTGATTTGCAGATGTGAGGATTGTGCTTCGCCGTCTCTGCCTTTTCTTTTTCTGTGAGGTAAATATTACAAAAAAAACTGTTGGGTTTGCTTGACATTTGGTGTATGTTGTGTTTTTCAGAGCATGATGAGTGCCTCAGCGGACTCCACAACTGCGATGAAAACGCCTTGTGTTTCAATATGGTCGGAGGCCACAGCTGCTCCTGTAAGCCGGGCTACACTGGCAATGGGACGGTCTGTAAAGGTGAGCGCCACAGGGTTCTTTATCTTTGACCTTAGAGTCAGAGCTTACGCTCTACGTTTCTTTTTATCAAGCAGAATTACACCAATTGAATGTGTTCTGTCCGCACAGTCGTGCAGTGGTTAGCGCTAACGCATTACTGTGAAATATCCTCATTTTCATATTGTTGTTGTGAGGTTGCATGTTCTCCCTGTGCATATTTAAAATTTTTTTATAAAATACAGGTTGTCGATTTTAGCAAAGTGTGTACCACTGCCTGGATTGGGGACCTTTTGATGGTGTACCGTCAGGGTATCTCACTGAAAGTCCCAACCTCATATGGGGGGTTGAGATGAGAAGGCAGCATTTTTTTTAAGACGAAAATAGTGAAAGGTGAACACCAACCGCTATCCAAACTAGAACAACCAAAAACCAGAGGACAACACGGGCAGTGAAGAGGATTAGCAGACATCAAGACAGGTGATATGACAGGATGCAGCAGAATAAAGACAGGATATATTAAACATGGACGCCAAGGCAAGTTTAGATTTATATTCAAACAGGAGCGGATAAACAATTAGGCACAGCTGGTATTATCAGGGGTGGAGCAAATTAAGACAAAGGAAAA